>NC_057794.1:573983996-574583996 GCF_018294505.1 Triticum aestivum
CGGGGCGGCCACGGGCGCGCGCGGCCACGGGCGCGCGCGGCCACGGGAGTTCCTGCCCCCGCCCAAGAAGCACCCGCCGACGAGGAAGAGCCGGACGAGGAGGAGGGTGGCATCGACGTCTTCGTGCCCCCGACAGCCATGGCGGAGGAGAAAGGACGGGGCGCGCGACGGAGCTCACGGGGAGGACGCCACGTCTCCACTCGTCCGAGACCTTGTGGGACACCGTGGTGCGCGCGCCGACGCTATACCTCACCATCGCCCTGTCCGGCTCCAGCAGCGGCGCCGAGTCCGGCCCCGTCCGCTCGCCGCCTCGCCCGGCCAGCCTCCCGCACGCCGGCTGGTCGGCTCGCGCCGGCTCCGCCTCCCGCGGCTTCCTCCGCGCCCGCCTTGCTCCCTGCCTGCTCGCCCCGTCCGGCTTGGGCGCACGTTCCGGTGAGTCGGCCGCTCCTCCTAGCGTCGCTGGCCGCGGCGGGGGCACTGGGCGTCGGTGCTCTTCCTCATGGCCACCTTCCCGAGCTCGCTGACCACCCCTCTCGCTTGATTTCGTGCCGTAACCGTCGTCCCCGCGAGCACCGAGCGCTGCCGTCTGCCATGGCCGATGCTCTGCTTGATGCCGAGCTCATCCCGCCATGCACAGCTGCCCGTCGTGCTCCGGGTGCTCTACTAATGCTGCCTCGTTGCTCCGTTGGGTCGCTAGCTACCCGCAACACGGCCGCCGCTCTGCCCGTCGCTGCACCCCACGTCGGCGGCTGCAACGACCACTGCTGGACGCGCCGCACTGCGGGCGTTCCAGCGAACAAACCCCCGCGACCAGCCGTGGCCGGAAACGGCCGGCCGGTGATCGCATCTCGCGCAGTTCCCGCGCTTGGCGCTGCTCCGACGGCTTGTTGCTGCCTGGGGGGCCAAACGACTCAAAAAAATTTCAGCCCCAGGCTTAAAATCTCGCCGGCAGCCCCCAAGCGGCGAAAAAAACGCCTCCTAGGGGTGCCAACGGCTGGAGATGCCCTTATGGATTTGGGTCACGAGATTTGCCGGTCCTTGATGCAGTTGTACATATTTACGGATTTGAGTACATGATTGTCTATGGAAATATTCAAATGTGTATAAGTCCATATGTGCATGCGATGTGTCTGCAATTTACTCCTCTTAGAACATCTGTGACTTCTCTACTAAAATATCTGAGCCACACCATCTTATCTCCTGGTGTATACCAGTTCAAAGCAACCGATATAGAATTCCTAAGTAGCTTTCTACGTGCTAGAGCAGTCAATATCAATGACGCTATTTGTAGCAAGAAAGGTTAACTATGATTGTCAGGTTGAGCAAGACACTAATGTAGCTGTTCTTTGTCCAGATATACAGCGCATGCAAAAGTAACTGGCCAACTAACTTACGTGCACGTGGAAGGAGCATCGATGTGGATTTAACATAGCAGGTGTCCTCTACACGCATGCCGAACAAATACAACAGGTCAAACATTATCCCTGCTTATGTGATTAGGACGTCTCCTCGACCTGCAAGTTACTCTTTCTCTTTTGGTTTATAATAAGGTATGCACGCATTTCTACTTTAGGCAATCATAAACAAAATATGTGTTATATGCTTCAAAAGTATATCGTTGAATTTGTATTCAAAAGAAGTTTCTAATATATGACTTCTATTATATATTCTTCATTACGTTAGTCAAATTGATGATGTGGAGATATGGGAGTTGCTGTAAGGGAGGGAGTATACAACAATACATACAGCTCAAATCGGGTCTTCAAGGATTCTTGAGCGGAGCTAATGCGTCAAAAGTGATAAGAGATTTATATCCGGCTTAGAGCATCAACTATGTGTGGCAGTGGTACTGATAGTGATGTCAAGGATTGACACCTCATACCGTTTCTAGGGTAGTAAGAATCTTGCAGCAGTACCTTTCTTAAAATCAGATGGGGTCTCACTTGCTAATAAACAATTCACAATATCTTCCCAAAGACCAGAAATTTATGTTTGTGCTTAGCCAAAGAAATAATAATTTAATTGTTCATATTCTCTGGGTGTACCAGATTTTGTTAACTTGACAACACTTGTTTTGCTGGAAAGCTTTCAATTTATCCATCATCTTTCATGGCAGTATAACGAACAACAGAAACAAAAAAATTACATCTAGGTCCATAGACCCCTACGGACGTATACAACCATTGGAGCGAGCTAAAGGCACGCTGCCGTCATCGCCCCTTTCTCACTGAAGCCAGGCAATATTGTAGTAGATAGTCGAGAAGTTGTCATAGTAAGGCCCCACAGGACCAGAGCACCAGAACACCAATCGCCATTGATGAAGAGAAGTGTAGATCAGAAGGATCCAACCTATAGACACACGAACGAAGTCTGGATGCACGGAGATTCACTGACTACAACACCGACTCAATTCCATGCCATCCTTAAGAGGCATACCTTCGCATGCCCTACGGCGATGCTAGACGCACCGTCGGTAATGCGGGCTAGGTGGGGAGGACCTTATACCATCTTCAAGCAGCCGCAACACAAATCCTTATCGATCTCAAAAAAACACCAAAAAAAAGGAACAGGAACCCTCCTACTGGTAAGGTCCAAGGTCCACCACGCCTCCATGGCCCTAAGGCCACCAGAGATGAGGCGGATCGCCAGCGGCACAAATGGCAAGCGAAGAAACTCTAATAGTCTGGGCCGTCGCGTGAGGAGGTCAAATGGGTACACACTTTGACCATGAATTACTTTGATTAACATGATTTTTATATGCAATGTAGAGTCACAATTATCATTTAATAAGTGACTTTTGGAAACAAATCTAGGGATACCTGTTCTATGGTCATGTTGAGTAAGACAATAATATTTCACGTGTTGATAGTAAATATGCTCGTTAAGACGGTAATATTTCACCTGTTGAGTATTGACGTGCGTGCGTGTGCGTGTGCGTGCGTGCGCGTGTGCGTGCGTGCGTGTGCGTGCGTGCCTGTGCATGTGCGTGTGCGTGTGCGTGTGTGTGTCCAAATATATAGTGTATGGAAAAGTAACGGGTCAACTACTACTGACTGACACTATTGCATATGGATGCACGTATTGATTTCTCTCCAGGACATGTATAGTTGGAATAGTATGAAGATCGATGTGGATAAGGATAGCAGGTGTCCCTCTGCATGCAAGTCAAACATTAGGCTGGTCACAATGGGCAGGAACTTAGGAGTAACATCACACACTCCAATGCAACTTTGCTTATGTGGCACATATTTAATGAAGAGAGAGCTGCTTGTGGTAACTAGCTAAGTTACCGGAACATCACACTCCAAGAAACAATGAGTCTATGACCTAATAAATACATCGTTGCATGACACTACATACATGTTCCTACCCACTATGGAGGTAGTAACATATTCTAGGGAAGTGTGTAGGTTACTAGCTTATGTTCCTGCCCATTGTGACCAGCCTTATCCTTGCTTATGTCATTGGGGAAAAAAATCTTATACGACCTGGGTCGTACGCCTCACGTCGTGAGACCACCTCCAGGGGCTGACAGCTGGCAATTCGAATCTCAAAGCAACAAGAGCGATATTCTCTGATTCCCCTTTCTTCTCCAGCAGTCTTAGTGCTCCCTGCGACATGGCTTCAGAATGTTTTGCAGCTAGAGCCTCGACACAGGGCGCCACTGATTCAACCTGCTATGCCCATGTTGGTGCTGGTCCTAGATAGGACGCACCATTGCGCTGAGCTCTGGCTGGAGGTAAATTAGTGAGAGGGCGCAGGCCGCGGCTGCCGTAAATGAGCAAGAGGGCGCAGGCTGCAGCTCCCTAAACTCGTTGCTGCCGTAAATTGGCAAGAGGGGCCGTGGTTGCGCAATGGATATATCATCGTCCCTGCTGCTCCTCGCCTTGTTCAGACCATCCATCGGCACCATGGGGATTGGTCGCATGAATCTGCAAGTTTGGGAAGGAGCTGCTGCCGTAGTAGCCAGGAGGCTCTCTTGCCGTCTTCAGAGACGAGAAGGAGAGGGAATTGAAGGGATCATGAAGCATCGGTGGTTCTACAAAACAACAACGATGAGAATCGCGGCGGCGCTGGAGAAAGAAAGGGGAATCGAGAATAGGTTTGCTTTGAGATTCGAATTGCCACGTGCCGGTCACTGGAGGTGGTCTCACGACGAGGGCGTACGACCCAGGTCGTATAGGATTTTTTTCCAGCTGCTCTTTCTCGATCATGAAACAATCCCTCCAGGAGGCTCTCATGGTTTATATATGTAACGCAAAATCACAATTATCATTAGGTGACTTTTGAAAACAAATCTAGTGATATCATTTCCACGTCACATAAACCACATATTAATATCATAATATTATTTGTGCCAATGATTTTTGCACAGGACTATTACAACAGCACCATAGAATTTATGAACGACATAAATCAAACAGATTGAACTCCCAAACTAAACGTAAAAGTGAACTTAAACACACACATTAACTAGCATGCAATTGCTAGTTTGGTTCGAGCAGGCACATATTAATTGTTGCGGCGTCTGCGCCGCTCGTCGGAGAGCTGCTTTGCATACTTAGCTAGCTCCTCCGCGTTGGTGCCCCCGCCGGGCACCTCCACATTCCGGCCGGTCTCCAGGTCCACCCCGGACACCTTCTCGCTGAGCAGCTCTTCACCAATCTTCACCAACCTATCCAAGTTGGCTTTGGAGGAGTCGTCGATCGAACCCGCACTCCCGCTCAGTTTATCATACTGCACTTGCGTTTACAACGGATCATTGAGTCATTACTACAACAGATGATGGATGGCTACATGTATCAATCGATGCCAAAAATAAAGACTATCCTCTTTTTTATGTTTTTGGAGTATAAATTACTAATTGTAATAGGTAGGCGGGTACGAACCTGGATGCGCAGGTATTGGTGGGAGGTGCCGAGGACGGCGGAGAGGACGGAGAGGTGGAAGTCGACCATGTCGGCGCTGCCGGCGTTGAACATGTCGAGGATGGGTACGGAGCCGTCCTTGATGAGCCAGCTCAAGATGCCCCACTTGGCGGCATCCTTGGCGCTGTACTTGAGTTTTGGGAGCGATGATGTCCCACAGCCGATGGAGATGACTATATATGACTTTCCCGCCGGCTGCTGCCCGGCGAGGACCATGTGCTCCGCCACCTGGTTCATCGCTAATAGAGTCTGCAGCATACGTACGCAGTCCATGAGTGAGATTATTGTTTATACGTATTGGGAATGCGGCGGCGAGGTCAATTAGTTGGTAACATACAGGGTTGTTGGCGGCCACGGCGCCGTCGATGAGGTTGAAGGCCCTCGTGCCGCCCTTGCCATCGTTGGTCTCGAAGTAGTGCGCCGGGAAGAAGGTAGGTGCGGCGGAGGTGCCGATGGCGATGTCCGACAGGAGCGCGTTCTTGGCGGGCTGGTTCTCCAACTGATCAATCATGCACACAAGCTTAGTCAATTACTTAACAACTACTACTAGGTAGTTCACCATGTGCATGCACCACATGCATGGATACCTGGAAGCTGGAGAAGATGGTGGGTTGCAGGTACGCGATATCGAATGCCGGGATGACCACATGGGTCAGAGCCCCGTCCAGCTTGGTGTCACCGAGGTGCCGATGGAGCAGCGAATGGAGGTACTTGCCGTCGTACTTGGGCCCTGTCGCCAGAGCCAGAGCCGAGCCGATGTTGGAGAAGATGGAGCCCCTGTAGCTTCCCACGCAATAATCCAGATGACGATCGACGTTGAACTTGCGTGTAGTACAGAAATGGACGACATATACAAAGTATGCATGCATCTCAGTTGGTGACTTACTTCTGTGGGAAGATCTTGGGCGACTCGTCGATGTAGAACTTCGCTAGATCCTTGGCGTCGAACAGCGGCCGCCCATCCTTGTCCGGCGCCGCAAGCATCACCGTCAAGAGGCCACCCGTGCTCGTGCCGGCGACGATATCGAAGTAGTCCGCGATCCTAGCATCCGGCCCGTCCAGTTTCTACACACAACACATGCAGTGATATACTCCGTTAACAAGCATGATATACTACACACGAAGAGCATCATCGATGAACATATCAAAGTGGAGTAACTTACCTGGAGCTCTTTTTCAAGGAAGGCGAGGACGATGGCCGGGATGATCCCTCTCACGCCGCCGCCGTCGATGCTCAAGATGGTTATCACCTTCGCTTCGTCACCTGCTGTAGCAGAACTACCTCCTGCCATCAATTTGGAGTTTGCTAACACGAGGCTAGGCTCAAATGACAAACGTTTTGAACAGAAGGTGGGAGATCAAGGATTTATTACAAAGGACAAACTTGTTATGTATATAGACAACGTTCACATAAACTAATTATCAAGAAGCAACACCATTAGTTGGCTCCCTCAACTGCAGGTCTTAATCACAAAGTCAGAGGTCAAAAAGGACAAAACCAGCTAATCCCAAATTCCTAATAGTATAGTATGACCCCACTAGCTAGTTCCTTGTGCACGAAAGAATATTACAAATTCAGATCCTTTCTCTCTCTCCTATCATTTTTAATATAATGTAATTGAAGATGTGTCGTTATTCTTATCTTATATTTACTTCCTCATGATTTGCTAGTTCCCTCGTATTTTGTGTCATATTTTAATCATGATTTTAACTAATAAAATATAATTAGATGTAACAAAAATAGTATCATTTAAACTTAAAATTAAATACGAACTCAACAATATAATGTTCAGCGACGTGCATTAACATTTTGCTAGTCAAATATATGGTCAAACTTTGACCTAAACTATGATGAAGACTACTAATAAACCCAGATGGAGGTAGTAGTTGTGATCACCAATGTAGATGATTTTCTAATTTTATGAGAAATCTACGTCCTCGACAGATTTTTTTTTATAATAGTACTCCTTTGTGTTTGTATCAACTGGATAGGTACAATACCAAGAATAAAAAAAAGGAAAACACTAAGCATCAGACTACTGATGCATCGCCTCCTATCAGACCAGTCCATGGCCATCCGATCAGATAACAAGCTGATCGTCAGATTGGCTAGTAACCAACATGCGTGATTTCTGGATTTGAAGTGTATCCACCGGTGCATGGAGTAACTGGTATGCATGCATGGCCCGGTGGTTTTTCATGTTTTGCCGGGTAAACATGGACAGATTAGGGGCAACCATACATTGGGGCAAGTCATCGAACACGGTGAGATCTGGCAGGCGAAATGTGGCACGGCCGATGTGGAAGATGGAGTTGTGAACGGTCAGCTCATGACGCCGACTTTCTCAGCAAGCCAGGGAAGGGAGGAACATCGGCATAGACTTGCCCGCGTCCAAACTCTCATGGTGCAGCCATGGCAATGGTCAGCCGAACGACGGGAAGCAGGCATGTGGCTGTGACAAGGTGTGCTAGGGCCTTGAATGGGTCAGTGGCGGCGAGTGGTGCAAAATGGCGGCAGTTCAGGGACTAGAGATTACAACAAACCATAGCTATGAGGTGATTTGGGTGGCGGCGGAAGGGTGTGGGCATCCTGAAAGGTCTGTGCCGTAAAAAAATGGTGGATGAAGGGAGCACTATATGGAGGCTACAAGGAAGTTTTCGCAGCGTGCTTAAAATATTAGAGCGATGGGGTGTCGGGTAACGAATTTGCTAGACTGAATGTTCTAGTAAAAATGTCATATGGGTAAAGAATTTGCATGCAGAAAGAGATTCAAGGAAGAAATCAAGTGGCTCACTTTCAGAGCAAGGAGGAAAGTATACCATGGACTAGAAGACTGGGTGAAAGCTTTTATTTGAACCCAACAGCTGTTGCTCCTACCTTGTATGAACTGTCCACTTGTTTTTGTTGTTTTTCAATTCTTCTGCTAGTGCTAGCTTTGCTAGTTTTCTTTTCTTCTGTATAGTTTCCTTTTGCTCTTTTATGAACATTTTGCTGTACTATTTATTTGAAAATGAATAAAAATACGCAGCAGAGTACTGTTGTTTCCTAAAAAAAGATATAGCCACTCTACTAGAGTTGTTGTTAAGTTGCTAGCCACCTCCTTGGCTCAACAAGGTGAGATTAAACATTGCTACGCCTTTTTTAAACATTTAGAATTTCTATCATGCAACATGCACACACGAGCCTGAGGCCCTGTTTGGTTCATAAGTCCTAAGACTTTTTTTAGTCTCAACTAAAAAGTCTCTAGTCCCTAAAAAATCCCTCCCTGTTTGTTTGCAGAGACTAAAAAGTCCCTAGTCCCTTCCTAGAGGTTATTAAATGATCATATTGCCCCTAGTATATAAAAAAATAACAATCAAACAACACCATGGGGTGGCGGGCCATTAAATGCATGGAGGGGCATTGTTGGAAAAGTCCCAAAAAGTCCCAAAAAAGACTCTCCTTGAGAGTTCTTCATTTAGTCCCAAATGTCTAGTTTAGTCCCTAAAAAGTCCCTTCCGTTTGGTAAAAAAGTCTCTAAGAGGGACTTTTTCTAGTCCCTACACAAAAAAGTCCCTGGAAACAAACACCCTCTGAGTATTAATCAGGCTGAAAACTCTTAATAGCGGAAGGCTCGTATTCTATTCTTAACGTCGTCTGCACATCCCTCTGATACTAAGATACATACACATGTATTCGGGGCTTGACTCGGCGTTGGTTTATGGGTCTCTTTAGAACACATCTAGATGACATAGTTATGTCACATCTAAGCTGATGTCCATTCTGTTTGTGGTTTATTTTTTTGTCCTAATTTTTTTTGTTTTTTGTTGTTGCATTATATATATGTGGGAGCTTAAATGTGACATTTTTTAAAAACATCTAGATGTGAATTAGACAAATTGTTAGTTTATTATCCAGCTACCAGCAGTTGAAAGGAACCACCTGACAACTAGGAACCACCTGACAACTTCCGAAAAACTACCTTCATTTGTTGAGGCATCTTATCCAGCCAATTATGGCCTCGTGCCATGAATTTGAAAGGGGTGCTTGCAGTTGCATGCAGCCTTGGACTACGAACTGTGAAGCGCCCATGTTTCTCAAAAGATGACATGCAAATGCAATCAAATTATATATTGTAGCATTTTTCATACAACAAATTGAAATACTTGTGCATGTACCAGTGTTAATAGTTAGAAAAAAAATCTTTCTCACAGAAAGTAAATAGTTTGAAAAAATCCATTGAGCAACCATCAACATAATCTCCTCCTGTTCTAAACGAGGCTCGTGGGCGCACAAGTACATACAAAGAAAATAATTACTATGTGACTCTTTTTTGGGAAAAGAAATATTTTATTTGTTCTTGGTATCTAGTACCTAGTTGATACAAAACACACAACTATAAGAATTGATTACATTAAAAAGGATTGGAGAGAGAGAGAGAGAGGATCTGACTTTGTGATTGTTTTTGGGCACAATTAACCAGTGGGGTCATACTATATAACATTAGCATTAGTTGTGTTCTGTCCTTTTTGACGTCTGACTTTGCAATTACACCCTGTATTTGAGGGAACGAGTTAACGTTTCTTGCTTCTTACTACCTCTCTTCTGGTTTATTGGTTCTTATAGTAATCTGTGCCAAATTTTGATCATAAATTTAACTAACAAAATGTTCATGCATGTCACCAAAAATTATATCATTAAAAACTATGTTCAAATACAAATTAATGTTTTAAATAGCGGGCTATGGTATTTAGCGGCGACCCTTAAAAACAGCTATAGCTGGGCTATAGCAGGCTATAGCGGAGCTATAGCGGCAAATTGTACATGAAATCATTTAGCGGCAACACCCTCAAACAGCTATAGCGGGGCTATAGCCGGCTATTTAAAACTATGATACGAATCCAACAATATAATTTTGTTGACATGCACTAACATTTTATTAGTTAAATTTTTGATTAAAATTTAGCACAGATTACATAGAGGACTAATAAACCAGGACGGAGGTAGTAGTTAATTTATTTGGTTGCTCCAGACCTGTCTATATATATAACAAGTTTGTTCTTTCTAGCTAAATCCTTAGTTTGCCACATTCTCTTCTTGAGTTTTCGTAGCTAGCTTGGGCTGTACGTGTTACCAAACTCCAAATCAATGGCAAGTAGTAGTTCTTCTGCAGGAGGTGACAAGGTGAATAAGCTGGTGACCATCCTGAGCATCGATGGCGGCGGTGTGAGAGGGATCATCCCAGCCACCGTCCTCGCCTTCCTTGAGAAGGAGCTCCAGGTAAGATACTTTTACGTATGTTCATCAATCGATCTTGTCATATATCACTGCATGTGTAATGTGTTGCCCGTAGAAACTGGACGGGCCGGATGCTCGGATCGCGGATTACTTCGACGTGGTCGCCGGCACCAGCACCGGTGGCCTTTTGACGGTGATGCTCACGGCGCCGGACAAGGATGGACGGCCGCTGTTCGATGCCAAGGATCTGGCAAAGTTCTACATCGACGAGTCGCCCAAAATCTTCTCACAGAAGTACGCATGCAACTAACTAACTAAGCATGCATTCATATGTATATCACTATACACATACCAGTATATGGATCATCAGTTCCTTAGTTTACGACATCGTAATTTCATCGATTCTTGGAGAGTTAATTGCCAAGGTGCAGGGACTCAATCTTCTCCAAGATCGGCACAGCTCTGGGGATGGTGACCGGGCCCAAGTACAATGGCAAGTACCTCCAATCGTTGCTCCGTCGGCACCTCGGCGCCACCAAGCTGGACGGGGCTCTCACCAGCGTGGTGATCCCGGCCTTCGATATCACCCACCTGCAACCCACCATCTTCTCCAGCTACCAGGTACCCATGTGATGCACACATATGCATGGTATGATGCTACCTATGTACTCCCTCTCTCCTAGAATATAAAAACGTTTTTGACACTATGCTAGTGTTAAAAATGTTTTTATATTTTAGGACCAAGGGAGTACCTAGTAACGAACAATCAACTAATCATATGTGCATGCATGATTGACCAGCTGAAGAACCAGCCAGCGAAGAACGCGCTCCTGTCAGACATCGCCATCGGCACCTCCGCCGCACCCACCTTCTTCCCGGCGCATTACTTTGAGACCGAAGACGGCAAGGGCGGCACAAGGGCCTTCAACCTCATTGACGGCGGCGTCGCCGCCAACAACCCTGTAACTACTTAAGTTCACCAGTACACACAACTCGGTCGTCAGGCAGGCCCAACTGACTCGATATCTCACGTGCATGGCTACGGTAGACACTATGCGATGAGCCATGTGGCAGAGGACATCATCGTGGCTGGGAACGGTGACTTGCTCGGGAAGTCATACATGGTCATCTCCATCGGCTGCGGGACGTCTTCAAATCCGAAAGGCAAGTATAGTGCTAAGGACACCGCCCAGTGGGGCATCCTGGACTGGATCCTCAAGGGCGGCACCGCCCCGATCCTCGACATGTTCAATGCGGCTAGCGGCGACATGGTCGACATCCACCTCTCCATCCTCTCCGCCGCGCTCGGCTCCTCCCATCAATACTTGCGTATCCAGGTACCTACCCACCTACCTATTATACCCAAAAAAGAAAACATAACAATGAGTGGCCTATTGTGGTAATTTAAAGAGAGTACTGCCCGGCCTCTGCATCAATTGATGTACACAACAATTATCTGCTACGGTAATTAATGAATGGTTGATGTACATGCAAATGCAGTATGATCAACTAAGCGGAAGCGCAGGCTCAATCGACGACTGCTCCAAAGCTAACTTGGATAAGCTGGTGGAGATTGGGAATGAGCTTCTCGGGAAGAAGGTATCTCAGGTGGACCTAGAGACATGCCAGAATGTGGAGGTACCCGACGAGGGTACCAACGCGGAGCAACTAGCTAAGTTTGCAAAGCAGCTCTCCCATGAGAGGCGTCGCCGTCACAACGAACTAGCAACTACACAGACCTAGTGTGTTTCATTTTTTCATCTAATTTGGTGCATGTATATGCATGCATGTTTTTTCCATTATGTTTTATATGTTCATATAGTAAATCCTACTGTACGGTGGTGCTATAATATAGTTTTGTGCATATTACAGAAGATTTGTTAAAGGCGTTGTAATCTGGTTCATATGAATGCATGGAATTATTATTGCTACTGTGTTCCCTTTCAAAGTCAGTAATTGTAATTTTATATGACAGGTAAATGCAACAAATCAGGTATTAGGTCGATCTATCCAAATTCTCCGTGACTTACTGATATAGATGTTTTTTGAATGAGAAAAGCCTTGATCATCCTAACAAATGTTTCATTGCCTTAGATCAACTTCAATATAGATGGATGTGTGCATCACAATAATTCCAACCTCTTTTTTGAAAAAAATAAAAAGAAGAAGAAAAATCCTGACAAATGTCTTGCAGAGGCATAGTCGTGCACTTTGCCCACAAAAAAACATGATGGTTCGAGCACAAGGAACTTCTCATTGTCACGTCCTTTGCCCACAAGAAACCTCCATGGCTCCATCATCCTTTTTAAAATAAATAAATACAACGAGCAGAGATCAGGTTTGTCTCTTGTATTGGTTTGACTTGCATGCAGAGCTAAGGACACCTGCTATCCTAATCCGAATCAATTTTCATATTCCAGCTGTACAGGCCGCGTCGGAGGAATCATCAATACGTGCTTCCATACACATATGATGTCAGTTAGTAGTTGCCTGGCACGTTATGTCTCTGCACAAAGCCCGTCATGAGCTACCAATAATATGTTTACTATTATCCCGTGGAATCTAGTTGTCTTGCTGAAGGTGACCATAACTAATTAATCACTCTTGTTACTAACCATGATACGCTCACATCATACTTTGATTCGCTGATGGAATCATGGAAAGCTACTTATGAACTCTATATGGTTTGCGTCGAACTGGTATATATATACCCGGAGTCAATATAAGATGGCATGGCTTGGGAATTATGGTACTAGAGAAGTCATAGATATTCTAAGAGTAAACAGCATACCTATTGAAGAACCTCATTTCGTACACATTGTCACATTTTCTAAACATTTATGGGTGATATATAATGTAGATGCATATTTAGTTATTTACCTTGCCGCCGCTGAACACTCGCAACCTTTACAAGTTAGAATCACCAGGAAGCCACAGTCTGTAGATTTCATAGACATTTCCTCTAAGTTAATTTGATAGTCATCCAATGATAACATAGAAAAACACAAGTTATAACCATCCACGGCAGAAAACACAAGTGGAAGAAAACATAAATGGATGGTACGTAGGTTCAGGTTGAACCATATGGTCAATTACATATCAAATTTCTACAAGGCGACACCTTAAGATTTCAACGCCTTTCCTTGGTCCTTCAATGCTGCTTCTTCAGGTTGTGTTGTCAGTGCTAGGGGCTGCGGTGTTGGTACTTGGGATTGTGGGCGCAAAGTGCTGCTGTCGTAGAAGGATCGGATAGGTGGTACCATCTCAGGTGAGTCGAGCATGGTCCTTGATGTAGTCATACATCTCCTTCAACATACCCAAGTGATTCTTCAAATCTTTCTTGTGCAATGAGCTGCGGTGACGGATGGTCTCGCCTCGCCTCTGGGAGTCAACGTGTGCTTATAGCACGCAAGAAGGACCTGGCGAAGTTCTATCGACGAGCCGCCCAAAATATTCCGACAAAAGTAAGCAACTAACTAACTCAACATGCATGCATGCCTATGGTGACACAAGGGCCTTCAACCTCATGGAAGGTGGCATGGCCGCCAACAACATTGCTTGTAACTACCTACTTAAGCTCACTGGTACATAACTCGATTGGGCCCACCTAACTTGTTAGACTAAGTATATATTAGATATACGTGTTGTAACATAACATGTACTTGTATGGTTCTCTCTTATAAATATATGACAGCCGTACCCACCAAGGGTATCGAGCATTGTTCCAAACCCTAATTTGTATAACATGGTATCAGACGACGCGTTCGATTCGCGCCGCGCTTCCGCCTCCTCTGCTGCCGCCGCCGCCGCCGCGTCGGCCTCCTCTGCCGTCCGCCTCCCTCGACCCTGGCAACAGACTCGCCCTTCATGGCGTCCACACCGCTCGCCTGGGCTCGGCAGGCGGCCTCGGACTCGCGCCCGATGGCGCCGTCCCGATCTCCCGCACTCGATCCATCTGCATCGGCTCGGTCTCCCACGCCCTCCTACGGCGCCTCGATCGTCGCCCCGGTGCACTACGGCGCTGTCCCGGGCCAATCCCGCGACGCACCGCCGGCTGCTGGTCCCTACAGCGCTGCCCCGGGCGATTCCCGCGATGCGTCGCTGGCTTCTAGCGCTGGTCCCTACGGCGCGTTCCCGGGCCAATCCCGCGATGCGCCGCTGGCTTCTGGCCCCTATGGCGCTCCTCCACAGCAACCCTACGGTGCTCCCGTTCCGCACCCATACGGCCCTCAGGGCCTCTACGGTGCCCCTGTCCAGCAGCCCTACGGCGGGGTATACCCTGCGCCGTACGTCGCTCCGTCCTCAACACCGTATGCGATGTCACCCGTCGTACCCAGTAAGGCACTGCATGGCGCGCCCTACGGAGCTCCTGGGTCGCACACCGCGCCACCTCTGCAGTCCTACGACGTGCCCTCTGTGCAGCCCTACGGTCATCACCAACACTCCCGTGTGCTGCCTCCGTCGGCCGATGCGCTGGTTCCATACAGTGCCCCTCCGACGTATGACTCGCAGCTTCCCGCATCAGTGTCCGAACCAGGACCGTTCCACTTTGCTCATCTGGCGACGGTGAAGCTCTCTGCTGATAACTACCTCCTGTGGCGCGCTCAGGTGTTACCGCTGATGCGTAGTCACTACCTTGAGGGGTATGTCGATGGTACGCTGCCCTGTCCGCCGACCATGGTTCCGGTGCCCTCAGCTGCAGGTGGTTCTGTCATGGTGTCCAACCCTGCTCATCGTCGATGGATTGCTCAGGATCAGGCTATTCTGGGTGCTATTCAGTCCTCGCTCACTCCCTCCGTGGCCGGCATGGTGGTCTTTGCCGCGACATCGATGGATGCATGGGCCACGCTCGACTCCAGCTTCTCTTCACAGTCGCTGGCTCGGTCTTCTGCCATCCGTAATCAGCTGGGTGAGGTCAAGAAAAATGATCTCTCCGTCACGGCCTTCTTCAACAAGGTCAAGACCCTGGCTGATACACTATCATCCATTGGGAAGCCTCTTCGTGACGAGGAGTTCACTTCATTCATTCTCAATGGGCTTGACGAGGACTATGATTCCCTTGTTGAAAACATCAACGGACGTGACATGCCGATGCCGCCTCGCGATCTCTATGCACGCCTCCTCAACACCGAACAACGACTCGCTGCTCGCCGCTCCGTTGGCATCTACTCGGAGGGTCCAGCTGCAAACGCTGCTCTTCGCGGAGGTGCTCGCGGTGCCAAGCAGAAGGCGCCGTCATCTTCGGGCAGCCAGCCCCGTCTGCCCGCTCCACCTCCACCGACGTCTGGCCGCAAGCGGCTCCACTGTGAGGCGTGTGGTGGTGGGGTTGAGTGTCAACTCTGCGGTATTGAGGGACACTTGGCGTCTCGCTGCCATCGTCGCTTCAAACGAGATTTTCTTGGCATTGGGAACAATGGGAAGGGCAATGAGAAGCAAGCTGCTCTCGCTACACAGGATTCTGGCTTCACTCCATCATACTCTGTGGATCCTGTCTGGTACATGGACACGGGCGCCACAGACCACTTGACGAGCCAGCTTGACAAACTGGCCACTCGCCGGCCCTACACCGGCCATGATCAAGTTCGCACTGCAAATGGATCAGGTATGCCCATCTCACATGTTGGTCAGGCATCTCTCCTTTCACGTACCACTAAAACCTTGTGTCTGCTTGATGTCCTTCGTGTTCCCTCAGTCACACGTAGTTTACTCTCGGTTCCTAAATTAACTCGTGACAACAATGTGTTCGTTGAGTTTCACCCTTTTTATTTTTTTTATTAAGGACCGGTGTTACGGCATATCTCTCTCAAGGTAGTTTTGGTGATTGATGACAACATGTTTGCGGACTAATCTTGTGCTTTGAATAATTCACAGATTCTCCCCTGGCACGAGACGTTTTCTTCCCCTCGGAGTATATTTCAAGACGGTGTAGCTCTTTCGTTTCTTTTTCAGTGGACTAGTGGCGTAGAGGGCACCGTACTATCAAGAGGGGGTCCGCTGGGGTATTGCATGGGTGGAATCAACACGTACACATCAGCTTCTCACCCTCCGAGCTTTTCCATTCCATTATAGAGATCTCTCCTCTCTTCCTTGTCTTGTCTGGGTCCAAGCGGTAGTACCGCGCAACCCAGCGGTAGTACCGCTGAGGAGCCACAAGCAGCAGTACCGCTCCACAGCGGTAGTACCGCCCGTGGCTCCACAACAGTAGTACCGCTGGGGTGCCTGGCACCTCCGCCTCATCCTTAGCCTCTTTGGAGAGATTCTCTCTCTCTCTCTCTTCTGTGCCCCAGCGGTAGTACGGGCAAAGGGTCACAAGCGGCAGTACCGCTCCACGGCGGTAGTACCGCCCGTGACCCCGCTGCCGTAGTACCGCTGGGCTGTGTGGCTCCTACCGCCTCGACTCGAGGGGTCTTTTTCTCGTGTCGGGTTCTGCGGCACTAGTTGCGGTTGTAGAGGCGGTAGTACCGTTCCAGGAGCGGTAGTACCGCCCCTACCACCGCGGTAGTACCGCGTTGGGTCCTATTCCCTACTAGTCTCCTCTGCGCGGCAGTGCCGCTGGCTGGCGCGGCAGTACCGCTGACCTGGCGGTAGTACCGCCCCCTCTCAGCGGTAGTACCGCCCTGTGCGGGGCTGGTTGGTGAGGGGCAACAGTTGGATTGTTGCCCCCACTATAAAAGGGAGTCCCCTTCTTCTCTTTGACCTACCTCTTCCTCCCCCAAGCTCCATTTATTGCTCAAGCTCCATTTTTGCCCGATCTATCTCTCTAGCCAATCAAACTTGTTGATTTGCTCGGGAGTGGTTGAGAAGGCCCCGATCTACACTTCCACCAAGGGATTTTCGATTCCCCCACTCATCCCTAGCGGATCTTGTTACTCTTGGGTGTTTGAGCATCCTAGACGGTTGATGTGATGGCCTAGCTTATTAGGGATGATAGACTACTCATATTAATAAGGAATTCCTTCTTTTCCAGGAGCCCATTCAGACAGAACTCCAAAGTTAAGCATGCTCAGCTTGGAGTAGTGTCAGGATGGGTGACCGACCGTGAAGTTGCTCCCGGGTGCGCATGAGTGAGGACAAAGTGCGCAGAAAAGACTAGTATTGATCTGTGAGGCCAGTCTAGATCCCGCCAGGAGTAACGACCACCGGTGGGTGTGTCCGGGGCGTTACAAGTTGGTATCAGAGCCGACCCTCGCGGTTACACGGAGGTTGCGGACAGGTGCGTGGTCATGTTGTTCATGACGTTTGTGACCCGTCGTGGCACACGGCATGGCACATGTACTGGACTAGAAGCACAGACGTATGTGCCAAGAGGGAACGTTCCTGTGGCCCGATGAGGACGTCGGTTCCTCTGAGTGGGGGTGTATGTGATGGCCTGGCTTATTAGGGATGATAGACTACTCATATCAATAAGGAATTCCTTCTTTTCTGGGAGCCCATTCGGACAGAATTCCAAAGTTAAGCATGCTCATCTTGGACTAGTGTCAGGATGGGTGACCGACCGGGAAGTTACTCCCGGGTGCGCATGAGTGAGGACAAAGTGCGCAGAAAAGACTAGTATTGATCTGTGAGGCCAGTCTAGATCCCGCCAGGAGTAACGACCACCCGCAGTTGTGTCCGGGGCGTTACAATTGAGGTCACCACGGAGCCATAGTCCATTGTGGTGAAGCTTCGTGGTTTTGTCGGGAGCCTCCGATTAAGTTGTGGAGATTGCCCCAACCTTGTTTGTAAAGGTTCGGTCGCCGGCTTCAAGGGCACCAATAGTGGAATCACGACATCTCGCATTGTGTGAGGGCGTGAGAAGAATACGGTGGCCCTAGTGGCTTCCTTGGGAGCATCGTGCCTCCACACCGCTCCAACGGAGACGTACTTCCCTTCAAAGGGAAGGAACTTCGGTAACACATCCTCGTCTTCATCGGATCCACTCTTGGTTATCTCTTACCTTTACTTGTGCAAGCTCTTTAGTGTTACTTCTCTTGCTTGCTTGTTTGCTTGTTGGTATTGCATCATATAGGTTGCTCACCTAGTTGCACATCTAGACAACCTACTTTGATGCAAAGTTTAATTTGATAAAGAAAAATTAAAAATTGGTAGTTGCCTATTCACCCCCCCTCTAGTCAACCATATCGATCCTTTCAATTGGTATCAGAGCCGCGTCTCTTTATTAAGGACTTTACCGTCCAAAGAGTATGGTTGATACCGTAGACGGTGTGGAGGAACACTCCGGTGTGAAACCGATCTCGTCTACGGGCGATGGGGGAACCTCAGTCTCTCGGGAGGAGTTCAATGTGGCCTTGGAGACATTGAAAACCTCCATGACGACCGAAGTTGAAAGCATGTTTACTAAATTTCTTGAGGGGCTTAAACTATCCACCGCACCGTTGAAAGTGGGTGACCCCGCCAACAAGGTGACGGATGCTATCCCTGACAAGGGGGAAGCTAGTAGTGAAAAGGCTCCTTCTTCTAGTGGTAAGAATGGCACCGGCATCTTTGCCCATGTGGAACCACCACTTGTTTATGGTGGACCGGTTCCTTCCACTCATTTGAATCATGCCGGTCCTCCCCCTAAGATTGTGAAAAATGAGGACTTTGATTCTTGGGTTTACCACTTTAAACGTAATTTAAATCATGTGAACACTAAACTTTGGAGAATCATTGAAGAAGGTTTCTATCCACATGATCCAAGCAACTTCACTCCCCAAGAAGCCGCGGACAATCAATTCAACGAGAATGCTCTCTTCATCATTCAAGATGCAATTCCACCCGAAGACCTACCTCATCTTCGTCCCTTCGCCTTGGCCAAAGATGCATGGCATTGTGTTGTCTCTCTCTACCGGGGAAGCGCAAGCATTCAACGCTCCAACTATGAAGTGGTACAAGATGAGGCCGATGAGTTTGCAATGAAAGAAGATGAAGAACCTCATGAAATTTATCGGAGAGTAACCAAACTCGCGGTCTCACTACGATATCACGGGAGCAAGGACACGGATGACAATTGGATCAAGCGCAAATTCCTCAAGGCAATGATGCCCTACCACAAGGCCATGTCCTCCGTAATTCGTCAAAGACCAGACTTCCACACTTTGACCTCAAGCGAAGTGTTGGATGAGTTTGTGGCCATGAACATTTTGGACAAGACCACCAACAATGCGGTGCTCCGTTCTCAATGGGAAAAGAAGCCTAACCTTGCATTGAAGGCCAAGCTCACCATTGAAGAAGAAGAAGAGGAAGAAGAAGAGGAGAGCAACCCCGAAGATACGAAGTATGCATATCATGAACACATAGCACTTGCTTTAAGGCAATTTTGGAGCAAGAAAAACTTGAGGCCAAACTTTAGCAAAAACAACTCGAGTGGCACGAGGGGCAAGCAACGTGTAAGGACTTGCTACAATTGCGGCAACGTGAGTCATTTTGTTGCGGAATGCCCGTATGAGAAGAGGGAAGACAATGGTGGCAAGCTCATCCGAAAGGACAAGGCCAAGTCGTTCCCCAACAAGAACAACTTCACCAAGAAGACTCCTCCCAAGGCATTGGTTGTACAAGAAGAGTACAATGAGGATGATGACGATGATGAAGATGATGAGTCGGTTGCCATGGCCTCCGTTGCCATTGCGACGACTTCACGGGTGTCTCTCTTCGACTCACCCAATGAGAGCATCACCGCCAAGTGCCTCATGGCTAAAGCCACCAACAAGGTGACCCCCAATATCAAAACTATCATCATTAATCATCCTTCTCCGACGAATAGCATTAATGAACTTGAGGGAGCTAATGTGGAGGCTAACGAGTTTGAGGCCTTTATGGGCAAACTCAAGGGAAAATCCAAGAAGCACTTTGTTGCTCTCTTGGAACAACTTGGTGAAGCCAATGACATGATCGAGGCTCACAAAGACACCATCACTAAGATGGAAGGGCATAGTCGTGACTATGCCGATGAGATTTTGGATATTTCCAATGCTCTTGAGGAAGAGCGTGGTCTTTGTGTGGCTCTTGAGGAGTCACACAACGTTGATCATGCTAAGTTAAAAAAAGATTATGATCATGTCCTCATAGTTTCTCATGTGCTAAACTCCGAGAAGACCGAACTTGAGGTTGATCTTGCTAGACTCAAAGAGGAGTTTGATCTACTTGACAAGGCTCACAAGGTCTTGAAGGGTGCTCATGCTAGCCTCAAAGAGTGTCATGATCAACTTCAAGTAAAGCTAACCAAGGAAAAAGCCACTTTCCCTCGTATGATGTTAATTGATAATGCAAATGCTACTAACCCGTGTTGTGAGCATGTGCATCTCGTTGAGGAGAACGCTAAGCTAAAGGGGCAACTTGAGAGAGGTCTTGCGACTTGCATACAAGGCAATAAGAACCTCAATGATCTCTTGATCAACCAAAAGGGAGTTGTGGCCAAGGAAGGGGTTGGGTACGTGCCCGACTCCAAGAACAAGAAGAAGAATGACAAGACCAAACGACCTCCTCCTCTCATGCAAACCTTTGTGAAGGAGGGAGAGAGTGCCTCCGAGGAGAAGAAGAAGAACAATGTCAAGAAGGGCAATGTCACCCCTCCCAACAACGCCGGCGATTTTAATCCTTCTTATGTGTTATGCCGTGCTAGTGATGGGCATGTTTATGCCAAATTTGTTGGTTCTCCTCATGAATACATTGAATGGTCTATTTGGGTTTCAAAAACCCTTGTTACTAACATCAAAGGACCCATTACAAAATGGGTACCTAAAACCAAGCATTGATCTCTTGTAGGTGTTTGCTTCTGGTGGGGGATCATGGTTGCTCGATAGCGGAGCTACAAATCATATGACCGAAAGCAAGGACTTGGTGGTGGACGTGCACAAGGTTCCATCTATGCCCACCAATGTCGAGTGGGGTGACGCCTCATCTTCTAAGGTATTGGGACTTGGTAAGGTGGTCATCTCTCATGATCTCACGATCGAGAAGGTCATGCTTGTTGAGTCCCTTGCATAAAATTTACTTTCCGTTCGTCAACTTGCAATCATGGGCTTTGCCACTTTCTTTGATATCGATATCGTGGCCCTCTTGTGGAGCAAGACTCTTAAAGTAGCTTTTGTTGGGCATGTCGAGAATGGTCTATATGTGATTAACTTTTCGGAGCGACCCACTAAGACCGCGACATGCCTAATGGCTAAAGTTGATGTGGGATGGCTTTGGCATCGCCGTTTAGCCCATGTCAATATGAGATCTTTGCAAAGTCTCCTCAAGGGGGACCATGTCCGTGGACTAACGAATGTTAGTTTTGCTAAAGATCGTGCTTGCAGTGCCTGTATCGAAGGAAAGCTACATGAGAAGGCTCACCCTCCCACGACTATCATTTATTCAAAGAGGCCTTTGGAGCTCCTTCACATGGATCTCTTTGGGCCTCCATCCTTCGATAGTCTTGGAGGTAGGAAGTATTGCTTGGTGATTGTGGATGACTACTCAAGGTACACGTGGGTGTATTTCTTCAAGAGGAAGAGCGAGACCCAACAAACCGTCATTGACTTTGCAAATGAAGCACAACGTCAACACAATGCAAAGATCTTGACAATAAGAAGTGACAACGGCACCGAGTTCAAGAACTACACCTTGGATGAGTTTCTTAGTGATGAGGGAATCAAGCATCAATATTCCGCACCCTACACCCCTCAACAAAACGGTGTTGCAGAGAGGAAGAACCGGACGTTGATGGATGCGGCAAGGACCATGATGGCGGAGTTCAAGTCTCCGTACAACTTTTGGGCTGAAGCCATCAACACCGTGTGTCATGCATCCAATCGGCTCTACCTCCGCAAGGGCTTGAACAAGACTCCATACGAGATACTCACCGGTAACAAGCCCAACCTCAAGTACTTCCGGGTATTCGGGTGTAAGTGTTTCATTCTCAAGAAAGGTGTTCGGTTGTCTAAATTTGAGGCTAGAGCTTATGAGGGCATATTTGTTGGCTATGCTACAAACTCTCATGCTTACCGTGTCCTCAATAAATCCACGGGACTTATTGAGGAGACGTGTAACGTGGAGTTTGATGAGAATAACGGCTCCCAAGTGGAGCAAAGTGGCACTTGTGATGTAGGTGATGAAATTCCTCCCCAAGCCATAAGAAGAATGGGTGTTGGCTTTATCCTACCCATTGAGGAACCCCTTGTGGCCGAAGGAGAAGGACAAAGCTCCACTCAAGTGGAGCCATCACCAACCCAAGGCCCACACGCTTCCGAAGAACAACATGAAGGCCCTCATCCTCAAGAACATGACCAAGGGCAAGATCACGCTCAAGACGGTGTTGACACATCAAGTGATGCCCAAGGTCAAGTTCTCTCCTCCGAGCAAGTTCAAGAACAAGAACAAGCCCAAGACGACGCTCAAGATGATCAAGTGACCACTCCTCGTCTCACCCCCGAGGAGGAATTAGAGCGTCGTGCCGCCAAGGTTGCTTCCAAGCTCTCCACCAAGGATCATCTCATGACGAATGTGCTTGGAAGCTTAAGAAAGGGGGTAAGCACTCGTAGACAATTAGCAAATTATTGTGAGCATCACGCGTTTGTCTCTTGTGTGGAACCCCACAAGGTCTATGAAGCGCTAGAAGATCCGGATTGGCTCAATGCCATGCATGAAGAACTCAACAACTTCGAGCGCAACAAAGTGTGGAGATTGGTGCCAAGACCAACCGGGAATCACAATGTCATAGGAACCAAGTGGATATTTAAGAACAAGCAAGATGCCCATGGGATTATCATTCGCAACAAGGCTCGTTTGGTAGCACAAGGCTACTCCCAAGTCGAGGGTATCGACTACGGTGAAACCTTTGCTCCCGTTGCTCGTCTTGAATCCATTCGCATGTTGATTGCATATGCTTCTCATCATAACTTTAAGTTACAACAAATGGATGTGAAGAGTGCTTTTCTTAATGGTCCTATTAATGAATTGGTTTACGTCAAGCAACCCCCCGGGTTCGAGGATCCCTACTTTCCCGATCATGTGTATCAACTCGATAAGGCACTCTATGGCCTTAAACAAGCCCCACGTGCGTGGTATGACCACCTTACCGAGTTGTTACAAGACCGTGGTTTTGAAGTTGGGCTAATCGACCCCACTCTTTTTACTAAGAAGGTCAAAGGGGAGTTGTTTGTGTGCCAATTATATGTTGATGATATTATCTTTGGTTCTCCTAACAAAGCTTTCAATGAGGAATTTGCCGCTCTCATGACCTCAAAGTTCGAGATGTCCTCCATGGGAGAGTTGAAGTTCTTTCTAGGGTTCGAAGTGAAGCAAAGAAGAGAAGGAACCTTCATCAATCAATCCAAATACACTCAAGACATGCTCAAGAGATTCAAGCTAAGTGACGTCAAGCCGGCTTCCACTCCAATGCCCACCAAGTGCCAACTTGACTTAGATCCCAATGGTAAAGTGGTGGATCAAAAGGTATATCGTTCCATGATTGGATCCTTGCTTTACCTTTGTGCATCTAGACCGGACATCATGTTGAGTGTGGGAATTTGTGCACGGTTTCAAGCCGCACCTAAGGAAAGTCACTATGTGGCGGTCAAACGAATCTTTCGATATTTGGCTCATACCCCAAACTTTGGCTTATGGTACCCAAGAGGATCAAACTTCAAGCTTGTAGGGTACTCGGATTCCGATTGGGCGGGAGACAAAGTGGATAGGAAGTCCACTTCCGGAGGGTGCCAATTCCTTGGTTGCTCTTTGGTAAGTTGGTCTTCCAAAAAGCAAAGTTGTGTGTCTCTCTCGTCCACTGAGGCGGAGTATGTTGCCGCCGGTAGTTGTTGTGCACAACTCCTATGGATGAGGCAAACTTTAAAGGATTACGGTGTCACTTGTGACAAAGTGCCTCTTTGGTGTGACAATGAAAGTGCCATCAAGATCTCTCTCAACCCGGTGCAACACTTCAAGACGAAGCATATTGAGATTCGGTATCACTTCATCCGGGATCACATTAGGCGAGGAGAGATCGAGCTCAACTATGTCAACACTCATGACAACCTTGCAGATATTTTCACGAAGCCCTTGGATGAAGCAAGATTTCGCGAGTTAAGGCATGAGCTAAATATCATTGATTCGAGCAATGTGGCTTGAACCCTTGCACACCCCACCACGCTCAATTTGTTGTCTAGTTTAGGTGTAGGCATGGACATAGGGGGAGTGTTGTTCTCTCAATGAACTCTCCCTCCCCCATTATGCATAAATTGATCAAGTCTTTCACTTTAGCCATTGTTGATGGTACTTGTGTTTCAAAGACGAGTTTTGGTCATGGGCCCAAGGTTAAAATCTTCGCGGCGCCATACCTCTTGACTCAAACATAGGTGGCCTCGGCCACCGCCCTCTTTTGAAGAGGTGTGTCTTGGTCGTTTGCTCGTGTGCTCTCTTTTCTTGCCGTTTGTGTCTTTCCTTCGAGCAAAAGCCTTGTTTGTTTGGTTGCCGTGGCGTGCTGGGCGGTACTACCGCTGGTGGTGCGCGGTACTACCGCTCATAAGCGGTACTACCGCCCCCAGCACGGTACTACCGCTGAGGGACGGGACCAGGGGGTTATATCGGGGCAGGGGGAGGTTTCTTCTCCCCCATACCCATTCGCCCCCCCCCTCTTTCTTCTTCCTCTCTCCAGCCTCCACTCACCGCGGGAGGGCTCCGATGGATCTCCGTCTCCGGGGCGTCCCTCTCCATTTCCTTTGGTGGAGTCGATCCCCACCCCGTTCTCTTGCCATGGATGCCGGTATTGCCCTCGTTCCTTCTTTCCTTTTGTCTCATTTTCGGATCTTGTTTCTTAGGGGCAATGGTGGTTGCATCTCTAGATTTTTGGCTAAATCTAGGCTTGAGTTGGTTGGCGAAGGCAACTAGACTATCTCGATTAGAGTTTGGTAGGATTTTTTTAATTTGGTAGGCCGGTAGTGCCGGATCTGACCACGGTAGTAGGAAACCGCTGTTTCTCCGCCTCATGCTGTAGGAAACTGATGTTTCTCTGCCTCGAGCAGTACTACCGCTCTCATTGGAGTGGTACTACCGCTTGACCTTGAGCGGTACTACCGCTCTCTTTGGGGCGGTACTACCGCGTGCATGTCACAGTACTACCGCTGCATGCCAAATTCCATCAAATTCCTACCTTACCTTGATTATTTTTGTTGTGTTTGTTGGCTCATGCTCGTTCTTTCTGGTTGTTTTGCGTGTTCTTGTGTTTGGCTCCAGGTGATGACCCTTCTGAGCATCAAGCTCGCCGTATCAACCCCGGGCGTGCAACATCCAAACGCTACCGCACCTCTGAGCCAGCCGGTGGTTCCTCGAGCACCCAACCGCCTCCTGCAAGCGCTTTTGCAAGTGTTCCTCCACCTCCGCAGCAATCAAAGAGATCCGCCAACAAGCCAAAAGGGAAGACTATGACTGAGATGACCAACAAGGAGTTTTGGGAGAAGCGTCGCCGCAACCCCTATGTGGTGGACCAAGAACGCACTTTGGTCAATCGCCTGTTCTGGAACCGTTTTCAGTTTGCCATCTACTTTGATGTGATCAAGGCCAAGAAGAATCTCTTTGTTGATGTTCGCTCCATTGACACTGATGCTATGGAGAAGGACCCGGAGTACTTTGGCGAAGCCCTTCAGATGTGCACTCAGCTGAACATTCTTAGGATCATGCAATTCAACAAGGATTTCGATGCGGATTTGGTGGCTCAATTCTATGCCACCGTCCATCTTGGGACGGATGTCGACAGGACTCTGACATGGATGACCAATGGCAAGCTGCTTTCCGTCAAGTGGAAGGCTTTCATGGAGTTACTTGATGTGGTGGATCACGGTCTTGAGACTCCTGTCGGTTTCCGCCCTCACCGCAATGCTACGTCCACCCACAAGCAAGCCCTGGCCCTACTGCACTGTGAAAGTTCACCCAGTAACTGAGAAGAAGACCTATGAGCTGTCTCCGTATCTGGACATTCTTCATCGCATCTTCCGTGAGACTCTCTTCCCTCGGATTGGGAATCTGGATATGGTCCACTCTTACCTCGTGGACATGCTCCTTTTCTGTCAGCATGAGAAGGAAGCAAGCACTGGAGAGAGCCTGGATATTTCTCATGTCATGTGGTCTGAACTTCTCTCTGCCGTGTCTGAGCGCAAATGCCCTATATATGGTCCATTCATCATGAGGCTCATTGAGAGGGCCTGGGCACAGACTTATCCCAGAGTGTTGCTAAAAACTGGAGACTTGGTTTCTCATGAGATCAAGCGTCTAAGGAAGAAGGACAATTGGGCCACCCCAGCGCCTCACACAGGGGGTCCGTCTACTGCTGCTGCCATGGGGGGTCCGTCTGCTGCTGCTGCTGCCATGGGGACCGAGGGTGGGGCTGCTACTGATGATCATGAGGAGGACTTTGGGCCCTCTAGTACAGAACCGTCGTGGGCACAAAAGCTTAAACGCAAGATGAAATGGCTTTTCTGCATGGAGTCTCATGGTCAGTACATGACTCATGTGGCGGAGAAGCATGCCAGGACGCGCCACAAGGATCGCATGCGTCAGATGGGAGCGACAGTTGCCAGTGGATCTGAGGGTCAGATCACTGAAGAGGAGGAATGGATTCATCAGAATTGCCCTTGGACCGACTCTGATGCCGAGCAGCTTTCGACCCATGATGAAGATGCAGAGATGTAATGTTCGAGATCTTCATCTTCCCATCACCTGGAGTCGTAGCGTCACTCTTTGCCCTTTTTGGTGTCTCGCTGCCAAAGGGGGAGAGAGTGTAGGGATTTGTGTTATTGCCGTGCTTTGAGTCGTCTTGTGGTTTCTTGTGTGTTCTCTCGGTGTCTTTATTTGGTTTGGTTTGGTGCCAGTGAGACCTAAGTTCTAGACATATGGTGTGAGACATATGCTCCCTATTGCTACATTATTACTTATGTCTATTCAGTACTGTAGTTTATTATGAGATGCATGCTTGTCCTATTTTATTCTCTTCTCTCATATATCTTGTGCTTAGTATTGTTGGACTATAAAATATAGGGGGAGTGTTGATCCGAATGTGTGTGTCTTGCTCCGAATGCTCCACTATCTAGGTGCACACATTCTGGGGAGCCCGTCTATATTTTATAGTTCGGAGTTTTGTTCTTTTATTTCTTTTCCTTGCGCAAATCCCTAGTTGTCATCAATCCACCAAAAAGGGGGAGATTGTTATGGCATATCTCTCTCAAGGTAGTTTTGGTGATTGATGACAACATGTTTGCGGACTAATCTTGTGCTTTGAATAATTCACAGATTCTCCCCTGGCACGAGATGTTTTCTTCCCCTCGGAGTATATTTCAAGACGGTGTAGCTCTTTCGTTTCTTTCTCGATGGACTAGTTGCGTAGAGGGCACCGTACTATCAAGAGGGGGTCTGCTGGGGTATTTCATGGGTGGAATCAACACATACACATCAGCTTCTCACCCTCCGAGATTTTCCATTCCATTGTAGAGATCTCTCCTCTCTTCCTTGTCCTGTCTGGGTCCAAGCGGTAGTACCGCGCAACCCAGCGGTAGTACCTCTGAGGAGCCATAAGCGGCAGTACTGCTCCACAGCGGTAGTACCGCCCGTGGCTCCACAGCAGTAGTACCGCTGGGGTGCCTGGCACCTCCGCCTCGTCCTCAGCCTCTTTGGAGAGATTCTCTCTCTCTCTTCTGTGCCCCAGCAGTAGTACCGCACTACCAGCGGTAGCACGGCCAAAGGGTCACAAGCGGCAGTACCGCTCCACGGCGGTAGTACCGCCCGTGACCCCGCTGCCGTAGTACCGCTGGGCTGTGTGGCTCCTACCGCCTCGACTCGAGGGGTCTTTTTCTCGTGTCGGGTTTTGCGGCACTAGTTGCGGTTGTAGAGGCGGTAGTACCATTCCAGGAGCGGTAGTACCGCCCCTACCACCGCGGTAGTACCGCGTTGGGTCCTATTCCCTACTAGTCTCCTCTGCGCGGCAGTGCCGCTGGCTGGCGCGGCAGTACCGCTGACCTGGCGGTAGTACCGCCCCCTCACAGCGGTAGTACCGCCCTGTGCGGGGCTGGTTGGTGAGGGGCAACGGTTGGATTGTTGCCCCCACTATAAAAGGAAGCCCCCTTCTTCTCTTTGACCTACCTCTTCCTCCCCCAAGCTCCATTTATTGCTCAAGCTCCATTAAATGCTCCAAGCTCCATTTTCGCCCGATCTATCTCTCTAGCCAATCAAACTTGTTGATTTGCTCGGGAGTGGTTGAGAAGGCCCCGATCTACACTTTCACCAAGGGATTTTCGATTCCCCCACTCATCCCTAGCGGATCTTGTTACTCTTGGGTGTTTGAGCACCCTAGACGGTTGAGGTCACCACGGAGCCATAGTCCATTGTGGTGAAGCTTCATGGTTTTGTTGGGAGCCTCCGATTAAGTTGTGGAGATTGCCCTAACCTTGTTTGTAAAGGTTCGATCGCCGCCTTCAAGGGCACCAATAGTGGAATCACGGCATCTCGCATTGTGTGAGGGCGTGAGGAGAATACGGTGGCCCTAGTGGCTTCTTGGGGAGCATCGTGCCTCCACACCGCTCCAATGGAGACGTACTTCCCTTCAAAAGGAAGGAACTTCGGTAACACATCCTCGTCTTCACCGGATCCACTCTTGGTTATTTTTTACCTTTACTTGTGCAAACTCTTTAGTGTTACTTCTCTTGCTTGCTTGTTTGCTTGTTGTTATTGCATCAGATAGGTTGCTCACCTAGTTGCACATCTAGACAACCTACTTGATGCAAAGTTTAATTTGCTAAAGAAAAGTTAAAAATTGGTAGTTGCCTATTCACCCCCCCCCCCTCTAGTCAACCATATCGATCCTTTCAACCGGGACATGAGGGACGTTCTTCTTAGTGGTCGAGCTCGTGATGGCTTATACGCGCTTGATGTGCCACGAGCCTCTCAAGTTTTCAGTGGTGTTCGGGTGTCATCGTCGCAGTGGCATTCTCGCCTTGGCCACCCTGCCACTCCCATTGTGCGCCATGTGCTTCATCGTCATCGTCTTCCTGTTGAGTCGAGTAATAAGGAGTTTCTAGTGTGTGATGCCTGTCAACAAGGCAAAAGTCATCAGTTGCCTTTTTCTATATCGAGTCGTGTTGTCACGGCTCCTCTTGAACTTGTGTTTTCTGATGTATGGGGCTATGCCCAAACTTCTGTCAGTGGTCACAACTATTATGTTAGTTTCATCGATGCTTTCAGTCGCTTTACTTGGATTTATCTTATTAAGGGCAAATCTGATGTGTTTCATGTCTTTATGCAATTTCAAGCACATGTTGAGCGACTGCTTAAGCACAAAATCATCCATGTCCAGTCAGACTGGGGTGGTGAGTATCGTAATCTTAACACTTTCTTTCAGAAGCTTGGCATCTCACACCATGTGTCTTGTCCTCATACACATCAGCAGAACGGTGCTGCTGAGCGCAAGCACCGTCACATAGTTGAAACTGGTCTAACACTTCTTGCGCATGCCTCTGTCCCGTTTCGGTTCTGGAGCGATGCCTTTGTTACTGCCTGTTTTTTGATTAACAGGATTCCCACACGACTTCTTCACATGAAGTCTCCGCTGGAAGTGTTGCTCAATGAAACTCCTGATTACTCCCTACTCAAAGTGTTTGGTTGTGCGTGTTGGCCACATCTTCGTCCGTATAATAAGCATAAACTTGAGTATCGGTCCAAACAATGTGTGTTTCTTGGATACAGTCCTCTCCACAAAGGTTATAAGTGTCTTCACATTCCGATGAATCGTGTTTACATTTCTCGTGATGTTGTGTTTGACGAGACTGTCTTCCCGTTTTCCACACTCACGTCACGCACTGCTACTCCCGTCACCGAGTTGCACTCTTTTCCAGTTTTGCCTGATCAATTTGTGGATGCTGCATATTCTCCTTTGTTGTTGCCTAACCATGGTGCAGGAACTGGACGAGGCGCTCGACTTGAGCTGCTTGATGATGATGTGGACACTACTGCGCCGGCTGCTGCTCCGTTGACTGCCCCTGCAGCTATGCCCACTGTCCCTGATGTCGATCATGCGTGCATGTCCCATGCACGTGGAACCGACGGGGCGCCCGAGTCGCCTGGGCTTGCGGCCTCGCACATGCCTGGGGCGGCCTCTCCGTCACCTGGGCTGGCGGCCTCGCGCTTGTCTCGGGCGGCCTCTCCATCGCCTGGGCTAGCGGCCCCACTGTTGCCTGGGGCGGCCCCGCTGTCGCCTGGGTTGGCTGAGCCCGCGGCGCTGATGGATAGGGCACCTGATTCCCCTGGGCCGGCAGACTCGCCATCGGTGTCCCCTGGACCGGCGGACTCCTCAACCACTACATCCTCGTCGCCTGGCTCATCGACGCCACCCAGCCTGTCTTTGCCGACCCTGACCGTGCCCTCTATCGTGGCAGCTCCATCGCCACCGCCACCTGTCGTCCTGCGTCCCCATACTCGCAGCAAGAGTGGCATCTTTCAGCTGAAGAAGCGCACCGATGGCACCGTCGCGTGGCTTGCGGCTTGTGTGGCGCATGCTGAGGCTGATCCTACAACTGAACCACGACATTTTCGAGCAGCACTTGGCATTCCGCATTGGCGTGCTGCGATGGAGCAGGAGATCTGTGCTCTTCGGAAAAACAACACTTGGCGTCTCGTTCCACCTCCATCTGGTGTCAATATCATTGACTCTAAATGGGTATTCAAGGTGAAGAAGCATGCTGATGGCTCCATTGAGAGGTACAAGGCGCGCTTGGTTGCCAAGGGATTCAAGCAACGGTATGGCATTGATTATGAAGACACGTTCAGTCCTGTTATTAAACCAACTACTATTCGTGTTCTCCTCTCCTTGGCTGTTACTCGTGGATGGCCAATTCGACAGCTTGATGTTCAGAATGCCTTCCTTCATGGAGTTCTGGAAGAAGAGGTTTACATGTGTCAGCCGCCAGGTTTTGTTGATCCTGCTCAGCCACATCATTTGTGTCACCTTGTCAAGGCTCTCTATGGTCTGAAGCAGGCCCCGCGTGCCTGTCATGCCCATCTTGGTGCTGCTCTTCATGCACATGGGTTCGTTCCTTCTACAACGGACACGTCTCTGTTTATTCTTCAGCGACCTGAGGTGACTATGTACGTTCTGGTCTATGTTGATGACATTATTCTTGTCAGTTCGTCTGCCACTGCTACAGATCGGCTTGTGTCCTCTCTTGGCGCTGAGTTTGCTGTTAAGGATCTTGGGAGACTGCATTATTTTCTGGGCCTGGAGGTTCTTCATTCTGATGGTGGCTTGACTCTTACTCAGAAGAAGTACTCTCAGGATCTCCTGAGTCGTGCAGGTATGTTGCAGTGCAAGACTGCTGTGACTCCCATGTCTGCCACAGACAAACTGACAGCTCTTGCTGGTGACTTGCTCTCTCCTGAGGATGCCACTGAGTATCGCAGCGTTGTGGGTGGACTGCAGTACTTGCTCATTACTAGGCCAGACATATCATTTGCCGTTAACCGTGTGTGCCGGTACCTTCATGCACCTCGTGATTCTCACTGGTCAGCTGTTAAGCGTATCTTGCGCTATATTCGTCACACCGGTTCCTATGGACTCCATCTTCAGCCTGCACGTTCTGGACTGATCTCAGCATTTTCTGATGCCGATTGGGCTGGTAGTCCGGATGATCAGCGATCCATGGGCGGACATGCTGTGTTCTTTGGACCTAACTTGATCGCCTGGCAAGCCCGCAAGCAGGCTACGGTGTCTCGGAGTAGTACCGAAGCTGAGTACAAAGCCGTTGCTAATGCCACAGCTGAGATCATTTGGGTACAGTCATTGCTTCGAGAGCTGAAGGTCTCCCCAACTCAGCCACCTGTTCTTTGGTGTGATAACATCGGTGCTACGTATCTGTCAACCAATCCAGTATTTCATGCCCGAACGAAGCACATCGAAGTTGACTATCATTTTGTGAGGGAACGTGTTGCTCAGAAGCTCCTTCAGATTAAATTTGTTTCTTCTAAGGATCAGCTTGCTGATATTTTCACTAAACCCCTGCCCTTGCCTTCTTTTGAAGGATGTCGTCGCAATCTTAACCTCCTGAGTGTTTCAGGACATAGTTAAGATTGAGGGAGGGTGTTAGACTAAGTATATATTAGATATACATGTTGTAACATAACCTGTACTTGTACGGTTCCCTCTTATAAATATATGACGGCCGTACCACCAAGGGTATCGATCATTGTTCCAAACCCTAATTTGTATAACATAACTTGATATCTCACATGCATGACTGCTATAGACACTATGCATGATGAGCCTAGTTGTGGAGGACATCATCGTGGCTGAGAACCGCGGCTTGCTTGGGAAGTCGTACATGGTCATCTCCATCGGCTGCAGGATGTCTTCGAACCCTAAAGGCAAGTACAGTGCCCAGGACACCGCCAAGTGGGGCATTCTAAATTGGATCCTGAAGGGCTAACCATACTAGACATGTTCAATGCAGCTAGTTGGGACATGGTCGACATCCACCTCTCCGTCCTCTCGGCCACCCTTGGCTCCTTCCACCAATACCTGCGCATCCAGGTACCTACCGAAAAAACAAAAATGTAACAATGAGTGCCCTATTGTGGTAAATTATATGGAGAATACACAGCCATATTATTTGCTATGGTAATTAATGAATGATTGTTGTACATGGAAGTGCAGGATGATCAATTAAGCGGAGCTGGAGCTCGATCGACGACTGCTCCAAAGCTAACTTGGATAAGCTGGTGGACATTGTGAATGAGCTTCTCGGGAAGAAGGTGTCCCGGATAGACCTGGAGTCCGGTCGGAATGTGAGGTCCCTGACAGGGGCACCAATGTGGAGCAGCTAACTGAGTTCGCTCAGCAGCTCTCCGACGAGTGGCGCCGCCGGCGTACCAATGTCAGTGTTCGGATGACAAACTAGCAACTACGTGTACCATGTTCAATTTTTTGTTCGTTTAATCTCATGCATGCATGTTTTCTAGTATGTTTAGGCTGGTCATATGGTAAATCATACGGTGGTACTATAAAATAGTACGGTCAATGAAGAATAAAAGTGTTATCTGGTTTATATATGAGTGCATGGAGCTGGTATATCACCACTCACTAGTACAGATCAGGTCATTGCGCATGGTTGAAAATCGTGCATCACACAAGGTTTTACAAACCATCACTTATGTTTTCAGTCGAAATAATTGTGGCAAAGAAATTGAACAGAAGTCTTCTTGTCCGACCTTATATGATGAAACCCCTCCTCCTATAAGGTTTCTCCGAATAAATCGTGTGCGTGACATAGCACACAGTCACTAATTTCCAACTATGTGTGATTCTTTGACATCACACATGCTCGAAACAGCTTGTTATTCTAACTGTGTGTGATGTCATCAAGGCACCAATTTCTCGCAAGGTGGGGGTGGGGGGAGGGTTAAAATGACTAATAGGTGCTAGCATGTAGATTTGTTTTCAAAGTCACCTACGGATAAGAATTGTGATTTTGTATTACATAAACCACATAGAGTAATCCTTCGTCAACGCATTGTCTTAGTGAGCAAAGCCTTAATCATCCCAACAAATGTGTCATCTTAATGAGCAAAGCCGTGATCATCCCGACCAATGTCTTGCAGAGACATAGTCTTGCGCTTTGCCCACAAGAAACTATGATGATCCAATTAGTTAACATAGTCGTGCCCTTTGCCCGCAAGAAACCTTCATCATCTTACTCTAAAAAGAAGACAACGTGTAGAGATGATGTTTGACTTAGGTGAAGAAAGACACCTGCTCTCCTACTCCACATCGACTTTCATATTCCAGATGTACAAGTCTTGCTGAGGAACTAATACTTTCATATTCAGAATGCGTGCATCCGTGTAGAAATGATGCAACTTAGTAGTTGCCCCGTTACTTTGCATGTACGTAGTAGTACTATGTATCTGCACAAAGCGTGTCATGAGCTATTGTAAAACAGTAAAATGAAGCTACCTATGCCCTCTCTCAGCGTTTTGGCACAATTAACCTTCTGATTACGCTCACCGACGGACCAGATCAATTCATAGGGCTGCTGCTCCGCCGATTGACGCCTTCACGTGAATCGGGCTAACAGGCACTATGGGCCGCCCCCGAAGGGCCCGACATTTATTTACTAGGCTGGGCCTGCGTTGGACCAGCTTCTCAAAAAATCTACGCACATGCTTGTCTCAAAAAGAAAAACCTACGCACAGGCGGCGATTCGGTAGCGAGCTGCCCCACTCATTGTACCGGTATGTATATGTCACTTCACATATGTGATTAATACAAGCAAAGTTACACCATGCAACTCAGAGCACTTGTAGATGCATGTACACCAGAGCTAGCATAAGCGGTTGATTGATTTTTCTTGAAAGTTGGCTGACACAACTACCAAACCGAGCCGGTTGGATACATACATACATACAATATTAACATTTATCAATTTTTTATCACATATCATATGAGGGCCAAAATGTCTTTTCAGATGTCATTTAACACAGTTAAGGCTTAAAATGGACAAAAGTGTCATAAAGGGCATAAAATTTAGACGCATTGTTAGATAGGGAAGAAATTTTTTTACAGTGTTAAATAGGGCAAAAAGTTTTAAGACAGTGTTAAATAAGGAATTCTCTCTTGGACCGTGGCGGTGCGGAGGACACCTAGAAATTGATTGGCAAGCTACTAGATCCCAACTCGCAGCCGGAATAGAGCCACATCATTGGTGCCCGAGAACTGAAGCCAGTGATCTCCCTTGCAATGCCTTTATATACTCTTCCTGCCCTGGCTCATGAATGTGAAAGCAGTATTTGGAACCATGTCTCCACTTTTTGTGTGATTCGGGCTTCATGATGTTTGTCAATCCCCTGGCACGCACCAGCCCTATTTGTAGGAGAGTAAAGTATTTTACCATGGGTTGAATCTGACAGAGTATGAATATTCAGATATATACATCTTAGTGGTAAGCAAAATTTCAATTGGTAGATGATCTTATTAGTTACATTACTGTATTACCTGCACAATCATCTGATGTCTTGTATTGCTAGTTATCGTCTCGTTTTTTAAGGACACTTCATGGTCAGTTGATGATTAACCAAATCCCAATCATTTACTCCCAGTGATGGTGGATATGCAGTAATAGTACATCTGTAGTTACACGATTAAGTGACATGTATTTGTGAAGATTTGGTAATTTTAGAACTCCTTTGCTGTTAAAAAAAGTGAACCATAGATATCTACTTTTGGTCGTATGGTATGACTCAGTACCCAGCTCATTCTTCCGATTACATGGTGTTTCATAGTATCGGATTGCTTAGTCGATTCCAAAAAAGCACTGTTCTTTTCCTTCAAATTCAGTTTACTAATCAAGTTTTTTTCTAAGAAAATTGTTTATGCACGATGAAGTGGCCTTCTGTGTGAAGTCAGATACAAGGCATCACATGTCGTTGCTGTTGTTTGTACACACTTCATTTGTTCTATGCACATGGCGTATCTACAGGAAAGACAAAAAATAATTAAATGTTAATTAGCTGCTTCGAGGATACACTTGATTAAAGGCCATTTTCGAAAAACTTGCCCATTAGTGTTACTTCAGTTACGAAGAATCAATGTGGGAGATCAGGCAGCTTCATATATGAATTGTGTACCTGTTAATATTTGTATTGAGCTTCATATATGAATTTACTTGAAAAATATATGTTGTTTTTTAATATATATTGTAGACATGTATTGTGGTAATAGATAGTCAAAGTGGTGCATAACTACAATATGTAGTTCTTGTTTCATACTTCATGCAAACAAGTGGCCTGGGACAAACTATCTTTGGTAAGAGAAAGGAATGACATATACAAGATAAACATGAGGTAATTAGCAAGAAATTGCAATTCATATTCTTTTGGATGCCATCTCAGTTTCCTTATATAGGTTAGCTTTCCTACTTTTCTTTCATACACTATTTTCGCTTTTATTTTCTAAATGTATACTCAGATATATGTGCGTCTTTCATAGAGTCCAGAAAAAGTAAATTTGACATGGCATGGCAAATGCCATGTTCTACCAGCCTATTGTTTTAACATAGTTCTACTAGCAAACCACCCATTATTGGCTGTTTAGGGACGAGCGCGACAACGCGCGCCATCATGTTCTAGTATATCCGTATTGTTTTTAGTATTAGTGTATCCTAAAAAATGTTTAGTGTTAGTTCGTGGAATCTCATAGTCTTGCTCGAGGTGACCATGATTAATTTATCATTCTTGCTACTAGCTATGATGTGCTCACATCGTACTTTGATTCATTGATGGATCAGTAATATCGGTTGCTTTGGACTGGTATTTACCCCGAGACAAGAAAGTATGGCGCGCTTTAGAAACTGTGGTATATAAGTCAAAGATGTCAAATTCAGATATTTTTTGAGTCCGTGACATAACCAGATTGGATGGATCTTCCACCTGTTTAGCTATGAAAGAATATATACAAAACTGAATAATAGATCGATAGGAAGACCATGAGCTGCCCCATAATGAAACCGTCAGTAGTTGCGAATATCTCCTTCTTCCCTAATCAAAGATTGGCTAAAGAACAAATATTTCGCAGACATATGGACATATACGTATTGAATCAACGTCATTGCACAAGTTCGGCGGCGGCATAAATATTATTTGAGGTTTTGTTGTGGATATTGTCCAAATCATGCCCAACGGTGCTTCTTCTTTACTTTATTCGTTCAATGAGTGGACAGGTAATTATGCCAGTAGATCAACTGCATATTTCAGTTTTAACTGCTCTATAAACACGTCAAAAATTGATTCAAAGATATTGTTTTCTTGTTCCTACAGTCTCATAAAAACAGAATACCAGAGGCTGGGGTAAAACCCCTTTTCAAAACAAAAAATTTGCCTCTGACCAGAACAAGCCATCTGCAACAACTAGGTACCTACTACAGCTTCTTACAATCATCAAAAACCACTTCACCTAAGAAGACAACACCGTCTATAACTCCGCCTGACCACCGCTTCCTGCTCAACCTTGCTCTTTGGAAAACACAACCCGCAGAGGAACAAGCCCGTAATGAATGCGTCAAACTCTTTGCACTGCTCGTCTATCAAAACTATTTTCTGCAAGTTTAGGTGCTCGTCCCAGCATGGCCCTTATGAACGCCAGCTGCTGCTTTAGCGGCCTAAAACAAATGACCTGGAGCTCTCTCAGAACTCGGTTCTCGGAGCCGTGGAAGTCCATCTCCCACGGATGGCTCATCCTTTCAGTTTGAAATTCAATATCTATAAAAAGATTGTTTGTGAATTTGGAGAAATCTTCATGAACTATGAAAACATTCAAAAAATTCAAAAAAATGTTCGTGAATCAAAGAATGGTCACAAATTTCAAAAATTCCCTTGAATTCAAAAAATGTTTGCAAAATAAAAACATGCTGATTAGAAAAATTGAAATAAAAAAATCGCAAACCTGAATTTTTTCCCTGAAATTCAAAAAATGTTCACAGATATAATAAATATTCTCATTTCAAAAAATGTTGCAAATTTAAAAAAAATCACAATGTAATAAGTGAAAACTTAAATAAATAAGAAAAATAAGGAGAGAAAAAAGTCGAAAGAGAAAAAACATACTTAAAAAGCTGTTTCAGGAAAGCATCTAGTATCTGCTCAAACCGGTGGGAAGGAAACTCTGGACTGGCCCATATAGCAGGCAAACGTTACGCGGGAATACGATACGCCTTGGCGACCGATGACCGACCTTCCATGAGATCGAGGAAGAGGGAGAGGATGGCCGCTTTCAGCCATCGCTACGTCTATACCACTAAAAAAGGCCATTTCTACATCTGTATCTCGCATAATGCGAGTTGCACGTAGTTCTCGCCTCTGGTGTTTCTTTAGCAGGTCGTGGCCCAAATACTGGGAGAGGGTCTCGGCTTTGGTTATTTTATTTTGTGTTGTTTTTATATTTTTATTGGTTTTATGTCATTTTATTTACATTTTCATCAGGTTTTCTGAAATTGTTTATTTGCTTCTTGTTTCTATTCCTTTTTTCTTATACTTTTCTAAATTTTCAAATACATGTATACTTTTTTAATACTCACTGTACATTTTTTATATAAACGTGGAAATTTTGTTTCTGCACATTGAACATTTTTCAAATACATGACCAGCATTTTTCGAAAATACATTTTTGAACATGTTTTTGAATACGTCCTAGCCAGCATCCCCTTGTACATGTGCCAGATGGGCTGCCACTCGGTACCAGTAGAGTGTTGATTTCAGGAGCGTGCATGTTTTACTCAACAACAAAAAAGCGTGCAGGTATGATTGTTTATTTTTGTTCATATTTTCAAAGCATAAAATTCCTCGAGAAAATAAAAACCGTGAATTTGAAAAATATTTAACACATATTCTAAATAAAAAGTTCTAATAAAAAATAATCATGGATGTGGGAAAAAAATTAAATGTGCATAAAATATGTTTTTGATGTATACAAAAAATGTACTCTCTCTCCGTCCCATATATAAGATGTTATTACAACAGATATACTAACATATTGGTTGTAATAACAGCTTATATCCTAGGCTGGAGGGATTACAATGTGTATAAAGAAAACTAGACTTCCATTTTTTTTTGAAAAAGTGTTAACCATGTATTTGTAAATGTTAACACAGCATAAAACATTCGTTAGCATACTTTAAGAAAATTGTTGATATCATTCAAAAAAAAATGAATGTGTATTTGAAAACCTTGTAAACATATCCAAATAAAAGCTTAAAACTATGTGTTTGAGAAAAATGTTAATCATATATTTAAAGAGTGTTTAACATGCATAAAAATGTTTCAGGTGTATATGAAAAATATAAACGTGTATGAAAAACTATATACCAAAACATATATTTTAAAAGAAGTTAATCATGTATTTGGAAAATGTTTAACATGCATAAAGAACGTTCATGTGTATACGGAAAATATAAAATGTGTATGAAAAAAAGTAGACACTAAAACATATATTTGAAAAAATAATAATCATGTATTTAAAAAATATATAATGTATAAAACACGTAAAATGTGTATGAAAAAAGTAGGCATGTGTTAAAAAATATTAAGAAAAAAACTCAAAGACAACCAAAAATAAACAAAGAATACCGAGGAACAGAAGCAGGAAAGAAAAGAAAAAAATAACAAAGAACCCGATGCAAAAGAGTGGAACATTGTGAATACCAAGACAACCGAGAAAGAATTTAAAAGTTGGAGAAAACCGAGTGAGCGAACAAACCCAACAAGTAAAATGTGTAATGCGCCGGCCTATACCTATGGACATTAACTTGAGGCGATTTATAATAGGAATCCGTATGGACGATAAATAGCCCTGGCAGGACGTATGCCCTCCCTTCGGCCATCGCCTTAGGCTAGACCGAAGGATTTGTAAGGGCCTATATTTTTGACACACAAACCACTCTTCGTCCCTAGACTGGGAGATTGAAATGGGCCAGATATCATTGAGCAGCATTGCACACACATCGGTTTCCTCTTCATTCCCTAAAGATAACTCCTTCATACAATGATCTAAAACAAATCCTACTACAGCTTCTTACAATCATCAGAACAACTTGCCCTAAGAAGACCATGCCATCTACAATTCATCTAACTAGTTCCTTCTCAACCTTGCTCTATGGGAAAACGCGCCCCCAGAGAGCAACAAGGCAGCAACCCTAGGGCGTCGCACTCCTCACACGTCTCATCTCTCAGAACTCATTTGTGCAAGTTGAATGCTCGCACCAGCACGACCCTTATCAATGCCAGTTGCTGCTTTACCAGCCTAAAGCAAATGATTTGGAGCTCTCTCGGTAGCCGGTTCTTGGAGCCGTAGAAGTTTGTGTCCCACTGAGCATGTCCTGGCCGTCGATGTTGCATGTATGGTCCCATACCTAGATTTGCACGAGCATTAATTTTATAGATATTGACACATAGTTTTACTTTTCGGGTTCAGCAACATTTCCCTTGTTTAATGTAGAGAATGAAAACAAAAAAACTCCCTCTGATACATATTACTTGTCGCTGCTTTAGTAAAATATTAAAGTTTTACTAAAGCAACGACAAGTAATATGGATCGCATGGAGTAGCATAGGTTTTTACTAACTCAATGGCAGTAATATTTCTAAACGGCAAAACATACTCAACGGAAAAGTATCCAGTGCTCCCGGCCTTGGGGTACTCCTGGTGCTTCAATGTCAAATTTTTTTAAATGTTTCAAAAAATTCCAGAAAAAATGAGAATGTTAACAAGGAATGTCACTACTCCTCCTAAATATTTCAGGTCCAAAATCGAAATGTACATTGAGAAAAAAAGGAGAAATCCAGATCTGAATAGTATCAATGTTGCTTTTATCTCTTCTTTACACTATTCATGCTAGATTTCACATTTTTGTTTCTCAATGTGTGTTTCGAGTTTGGACCTGACATTTTTAGGGCATATAGTCACATTATTCATTATGAACATTCACTTTTTTTTGGAATTTTTTGAAACGTAAAAAAAAATACCTTTTTAACATTTGGAGCACCGGGAGTACCCCAAGGCTGGGAGCACTAGATACTTTCCCCATACTCGACATGGCAAATCATTATGAGACACAACTCAACTGAATTTGCAATATTTCAACAGAGGGGGCTGTCTCAAGAAGGAACGACGTGCATACAAAGATGCCCAGTATGGACAGCCCCCTTAGATTGATGAGAGCAGAGTTGTGTTGCTTCATTTCAGATTGCATCCAATCCAACGTTGACCACGAGATAAATAAATAAATAAATAAATAAATGTGGAATAAATTTCATAGGAAGTGCAATATATATGATATGGTTTGCGTTGTGGATCTCCATATCCCAGTAATGTAAACCTGGTTATTTTTCTATGGAGTTTTTACCTGTAGTAGTGTGTAGTTTGTAAAACAAGTCCAGTTGATTCCTTCGTATGAAATCGGAGGGAGCGGCCTCTCTTTCACTAAAAAAAAGGATGTGCAAACTATCACAAAACTACGAGGTTAAGATATTATTTCACACAACCACACTTCAATTGATATAACTCCATTCTAGGAAATGACTGAATCTCACCGGACACATTTTAAAATTTATTAAAAAAATAACTTATATTTCTGAAGTGGAAAAAATATTAAATAAATTTAAAATACAATTAATCGCACGTTCAAAATAAATGTTAACGCAGCTTTAACCATATGTGCATGGAACTTTTAGAAAATGTCGATAATTTTTTTTAAAGAAATCGACATTTAAAAATGTTCCAGTGTTTCCAAAAGATGTACGTGACATTTAGAAAAAGTGTTCATACGATGAAAAGAAATGTCTGCATAATTCTAAAAAAATTCCTGACATTCAAAAAAATGTATGTGACATTAAAAAAATGCTCATGTGTTTCAGAAATGTAAAAATATATTTAAATAGTTTAAGAAAAAGCTTTATATCATTCAAAAAGATGTCCACCTTTATTTGATAAAATATTTATAAATATTCGGAAGAAATTCAAATACATATATTTGGCAAAATGTTAATCATGCATTTAAAAAATGCTAGACTTGTATACAAAATGTTTTCTATGTATACAAAAATGTACAATGCGTATGAAAAAAAGTAGACATCAAAACATATAGTTTTTTAAAATGTTAAGCATGTAGTTGAAAAATGTTTCAGGTATATATGAAAAATGTGAAACAATGTTTGAAAAAAGTCGCGGCACAGAAAGCGTCGTTATTGCTTATTCCAAGAAGACCTGGAAGAAGCTATTCTCCCGGAGCTCGAGATAGGAGGGCAGAGGACCGCGAACCACGACACCTCCAAGAAGGTAAGCAAGACCCATCGGCGTCGCCATTGTTGACTCTAGCAGAGCTGGAGCAAGGCTTTCACCCCGAGCAGCCATACCCTCTCCTTGAACCGGTTGACGAAGCCTGCCACTCGCTTGAACCTAAACCACACGGCAACAGAGACCACCACCGCACCTTGCCGCCAACGTAGCTGATGCTAAATATGTAGTGAACGAATGATGAGCAGCAGCGAGTGGTGCATGCATGTTCACCATCCACGGTCGACATCTACTAGTGTTGTTGCAGCAGTATTAGTGGTTGGCCATCGTCGTCCGTCGTTTTTGAATGATGCATGCATGCCCGTAATCGGCATCACCATCGTCGAACCAATAATTATCTCGTTGTGGGTGATGTAGCAACAATGTTCCCTGTCTATTTTTCAGCGTCCAGGGAACCAACTGTACTTCTCCATCGTCTTCTCGACCTAAGGCTAGCTGTGGCCGTGATTGAACCAATGGCGGTGATGCCCTAAACCCTAAGGCTTCTTGACCTAAGGCTTCCCTCTTGGGGGCGTTACCATTGTACTTCTCGACCTAAGGCTTCCCTCTTCGGGGCGTTGTTGTGCACTACGAGAAACTGAAATTTTTCTGTCTGCCCAAAACCAACAGGAAAATAGGGTGTACCGACAGGAAAAGTATTTCGTGTCGGCTACCCGTCAGGTTTAGCCGACAGGGATAGCATGACAGGAAAATAAAATATGCCTATCAGTTGCCCGACAGAGACTATATTCCTGTCGGGTTTTCAAATTTCCCTGACGGGTTTGGCCCTAAAGGGTTATATAGGCGTCAGGTTTGGCAAACCAGGGAAATAGTATATTCGTATCATGCATTACCGCCAGGAAAAAAACAAACCTAATGAACAAAAAAATATTGATGGTTTTATACATAGCTATTCCATAACTTAGAATATTTAGAACATAGAAGCATCACTATCAATTGTTTCCATCAACCAGATATACAAATTCACATGTCTTCGGATAAAATTCCATAGAATTTACATACATGAATCGAAGGTCAACGAAAGCAGAGGTACGACATACATCCATAAACACACAAGTGCATCAACTAAGCATACACAAGAAGAGACCTCATTTTCTATAATCTTTTGTTGCCAGCTTCTCTTGAAGGTTGCCTTGCAGTGGACATATAATTGAACTTGTAAAAATGTGCAGGTGTCAACAATTTGCTACAGAAAGGTAACGAGAAAAGGAACAATATCTATAAGATATAATAAGCCTAATCTATTTGGTATCTTAGTTTCTCGCAATAACATTAGCATATACCCAACTTGTTTTTGTCACAGCAAAGTTACCCACTTTTACAGCTTATAGACTAATAATGGAATAATTTATTCTAGCATCATATCTCTGATTTGATACAAATCATGCAACTGACAAAATCCATTTAAATGGCAACCTGAGCACATGCTTCTGGATTAGCTTGACAGAATTATCAGCTAACTTCCTGAGAAGATGAGTCATTAGAGACTTCTTGCAAGAAATCACACTACCAATGTCAATACTCTCAAGTCTATCAATTTCAAATGTTCAAGAAAAATGGGCAGAGTCATCATCATCTCCATACGAATAAAAAAGCCAAAACATTATGCAATTATTCGATAATGTAACAATATGGGAGCTGAACAGCATCGAGACAATAAAAGATTAAAAACATATCACGCTATGTCCAATGTGCCCAAGATCATGAGATCAACATTATTGAGCTAGTAGTTGCTACGTTGATTTAGTATGAACACAACCTCTTTCTATTTCTTTGGGGTATGCACGAGAAAACTTGACTGATAATTATTCCTGATAAAACATTGGGGATGATGGTGAAAGGAAAAGTAAAGATACCTTGATTTGAAGCTCTTGCATCTCTCATAGACCCCGAATCTTGAATTTTGCTCCGAATAATAAGTTACGAATTCACATATCTTTTGATATAATTGCATAGAATTTACATACATGAATCAAAAGTCAACAAAAATAGAGGTACAACTTCTCAAAAAAGCACATGTGCATCAACTAAATATTCACAATTTGAGACCATTTTCTACAATGTTTTGTTGGAGCTTAGGTTGCAAGATGCTCTTCTTACCCCGCACTAGACATAACTAAACTTGTAAAATGTGCACGTGTGAACAGTTTGCTACAATAAGGTAACAAGAAAACGGAATAGTATCCATAGGATATGATCAGCATAATCTATATGGTATCTCATATTCTCGCATTAACATAGGTATATATGGCCAACTTGTTTTTGTCACAGCAAAGTTAAATAAATTAACAGCTATATAGACATGATAATTGAGTGGTTTCTTCTAAAATCTTGTGACAAATTTGATACAAACACAACAATTGACAAAATCCATTCATCTATTCGAACTATCAGTTATTAGAGGCTTCTTCAAGTTAAGTTCAAACCATGATATCGACAGTAAGTGCAACTTCTCAATGATGCATAACCACAAGAATGTCTTTGTTTCAAAATGCAAGACGTTTTTTGACACCGCCACATTTTGAGATAGGTTAGTATAACAAGAAAATCAGGGGAGTACCTTTGAGGATTTTTTTGAGGATGACCCCGGCCTCTGCATCTGGGAGATGCATACAGCCACTTTATTGATTATTCTAGAGGACCTTACAAAGTATTACAACAATGTGCCTGAATCCACCATCTTGGCAACATATGTCGCTACTCCTATCCAAAATAATGAAGGGGTGCTAGCTGGGCCACTACCCAAACCACTCACCTAAGCCTAACATTAAAAGCCGAAAGCCGAAACTCATTCGGAAGCCCCAGCCGAGCCACATACCGGGTCTGGGGCACAATCCGGTCAGACGCACTCGTGTGTCGTCGCCGCCATCTTCCACAGGTCTTCAGATCATATTGAGGCTTCTACCTTGTCTGGCCACTCCGCCATCGACGTCGCCATGACGCCAGACAGCAACCTCCTCCTGCGCGAGCCCATCTCCGCGCATCGGACGCCGAGTCTCCACAACGCCATGCCATCGATCTCTGCCACCATCAATGTGTGAGATGAAACACCGCTCCACCATCCCTCCAGCCAGCACTTGCTCCAAGACGATGCCCCCAGAAGGGAAAGCGATAGAACGCTATCATCATCCGATCCGGAAGACCCAGATCTGGGGTTTCCCCCTAAGCATCCCGAACCTGATGGCGCAGACTGCCGACGATGCCTCGACTATCGGTAGTAGCTCCACCAGAAGAGCGTCGCCTACATCGTCGCCGCCTCCAAGATGAAGCTGACCAGAATGCATATGTAGACACCGAACCGCCGCCACTTCCACCGCCGCTTGAGCAGCCCCCGAGCAACGCCTTCAGGAAGGAGCACGCCACTGTGGTGTCGTCGTCGCTTGGAACAGGGAGGTCTGAGGCTTTCACCTGAGCTCCTGGGAGGGGTGGAAGGAAGGAGGTCCTCTCCAAAGCCTCCAACGAGGGAAGCAACACCCAAAGGCACTGCCATCGGAGTGGCCGCCACGCCGGCCAAGAGATTCCCCCGAAACCCTCCAGCCACCGGATCTGCAAGGCCAGCACCCAAGAACGGTGACCGAAGCCACCAAGGGCTGGATCCGCTGCAGATCGGAGTAGATCGGGGTCGAGGACGAACATCACCATGGCCACCAACATCCAGCGAGGAACCGCCACCGCAGCCGAAGCCCACCACCTCCCCGCCATCCACATGGCCAGGGAAGTGGCCCACCTGTCCATGCCGGCGCCGCCTGCCGCCAAGCTGCGCCGCGTGCCACCAGCCATGGCCGCCGCCATGGATCCCAGCCGCGGGGCCCCGCGGGAGAGGAGAGCCGCGCCACGGGGGGAGTCGTAGCACCTCCGCCAGGTAAGGGTTGATGACCTTCTCGAAGAACTTGTCCTTGGAAGCACTTGGGGACGTCATGATAATCTAGATCTGTCAAAAAATAGCTCAAAACAAAGATAGGTGATTTTTGCGTGATACGGGAGTCAAAACCCCCGGGAGATTATATAATTAATTTTTACCAACCAAAATATGTAACGTGCAAGAAAACGGAGTCCGAAAGGCACACGAGGTGCTCACAAGGTAGGGGGCGCGCCCAGGGGGGTAGGGCGCGCCCACCACCCTCGTGGGGCCCTCGTGTCCTTCCCGGACTACTACTTATTTTTCTATTTTTCTAAATATTCCAAAACGGAGAAATATTGCCTTAAAATTGTTTTGGAGTCGGTTTACTTACCGTACCACATACCTATTCCTTTTCGGAGTCTGAAACGTTCCGGAAAGTGTACCTTATGTATTCCTCCAGGGTTACGATTTCAATAATATTGGTTTCAACATTTATGGGATTTACCTGAGATATAATGTTTAATTCTTTGACCGTTTACCACCTTCGGATTTGTGCCCTCGAAGTTGTTGATATTTATGGCACCGGAACGATAGACCTCTTCGATAACATAGGGGCCTTCCCATTTAGAGAGAAGTTTTCCTGCAAAAAATCTTAAACGAGAGTTGTATAGCAATACATAATCACCTACATTAAACTCATGCTTTTGTATCCTTTTGTCATGCCATCTTTTAACTTTTATTTAAACAACTTGGCATTTTCATAAGCTTGGGTTCTCCATTCATCAAGTGAGCTAATATCAAATAACCTCTTCTCACCAGCAAGTTTAAAATCATAGTTAAGCTCTTTAATAGCCTAGTACGCCTTATGTTCTAGTTCGAGAGGTAAGTGACATGCTTTTCCATAAACCATTTTATATGGAGACATACCCATAGGTTTTTTATATGCAGTTCTATAAGCCCATAATGCATCATCAAGTTTCTTATACCAATTCTTTCTAGACCTATTAACAGTCTTTTGCAAAATTAATTTGAGCTCTCTATTGCTCAACTCTACTTGACCACTAGACTGAGGGTGATAAGGAGATGCAATTCTATGATTAACATCATATTTAGCAAGCATTTTACGAAAAGCACCATGAATAAAGTGTGAACCACCATCGGTCATTAAATATCTAGGGACTCCAAACCTCGGGAAAATAACTTCTTTAAGAATTTTAATAGAAGTGTTGTGATCAGCACTACTAGTTGGAATAGCTTCTACCCACTTAGTAACGTAATAAACAGCAACTAGAATATGTGTGTATCCATTAGAGGCAGGAAAAGGTCCCATATAATCAAAGCCCCAAACATCAAACGGTTCAATAACAAGAGAATAATTCATAGGCATTTCTTGACGTCTACTAATATTACCAATTCTTTGACATTGATCACACGACAAGACAAACTTACGGGCATCCTTGAAGAGAGTAGGCCAATAAAAACCAGATTGCAATACCTTATGTGCAGTTCTATCTCCAGCGTGGTGTCCTCCATAAGACTCGGAATGACACTTGCGTAGGATCTGTTCCTGTTCACGCTCAGGTACACAACGTCTAATAACACCATCTACTCCTTCTTTATAAAGATGTGGGTCATCCCAAAAGTAATGTCTTAAATCATAGAAAAACTTTTTCTTTTGCTGGTATGTGAAGCTAGGTGGTATAAACTTAGCAACAATATAATTAGCATAATCAGCATACCATGGAGTACTACGAGAAGTACTTATAACATTTAATTGTTCATCAGGAAAGCTATCATTAATAGGTAGTGGGTCATCAAGAATATTTTCTAACCTAGACAAGTTGTCTGCAACGGGGTTCTCAGCTCCCTTTCTATCAACAATATGCAAATCAAATTCTTGTAGCAAGAGAACCCATCTAATAAGTCTAGGTTTAGCATCTTTCTTTTCCATAAGATATTTAATAGCAGCATGATCAGTTTGAATAGTTACTTTAGAATCAACAATATAAGATCTGAACTTATCACAAGCAAATACAACTGCTAAAAGCTCCTTTTCAGTAGTAGCATAATTTCTTTGAGCATTGTCTAGAGTCTTACTAGCATAATGAATAACATTTAATTTCTTATCAATTCTTTGGCCTAGAACAGCACCTACATCATAATCACTAGCATCACACATAATTTCAAAGGGTAGGTTCCAATCAGGTGGCTGAACAACAGGTGCAATGACTAATGTTTTCTTAAGTATTTCAAATGCCTCTACACAATCATCATCAAGGACAAATGGTATATCTTTTTGCAATAAATTATTCAGAGGCCGGGAAATTTTTGAGAAGTCCTTAATGAACCTCCTGTAAAATCCGGCGTGACCAAGGAAACTTCTTATACCTTTGATGTCCTTGGGACATGGCATCTTTTCAATAGCATCAACCTTGGCTTTATCAACTTCAATACCTCTTTCAGAAACTTTGTGCCCCAAGACAATACCTTCATTAACCATAAAGTGGCACTTTTCCCAATTCAAGACAAGATTAGTTTCTTCACATCTCTGCAAAACTCGATCAAGATTGCTCAAGCAATCATCAAAAGAGGAACCATAGACGGAAAAGTCATCCATGAAAACCTCACAAATCTTTTCACAAAAGTCAGAGAATATAGCCATCATGCATCTTTGAAAGGTAGCAGGTGCATTACATAAACCAAAAGGCATACTTCTATAAGCAAAAGTACCAAAAGGGCATGTAAAAGTAGTCTTTGATTGATCTCTAGCCGACACAGGTATTTGAGAGAAACCAGAATAACCATCTAGAAAGCAATAGTGTGTATGTTTGCATAACCTTTCTAGCATTTGATCAATAAAAGGTAAGGGGTAATGATCTTTCTTAGTAGCTTTATTTAATTTGCAGAAATCAATTACCATCCTATAACCTGTAATAATTCTTTGTGGAATCAATTCGTCTTTATCATTAGGAACAACAGTAATACCTCCCTTCTTAGGGACACAATGGACAAGACTTACCCACTGACTATCAGCAACGGGATAAATTATACCTGCCTCCAGAAGCTTGAGTATTTCTTTTTTTACCACTTCTTTCATTTTAGGATTCAGACGTCGTTGAGGGTCACGAACTGGTTTGGCATCTGCTTCCAAATTTATTTTATGTTGACATAGAGTGGGACTAATGCCCTTAAGATCATCAAGAGTATATCCAATAGCAGCACGATGCTTCTTCAGAGTTTTCAATAATCTTTCTTCTTCATGCTCTGAAAGGTTAGCACTAATAATAACATGATATATCTTCTTTTCATCAAGATAAGCATATTTAATATTATCAGGCAAATGTTTAAGCTCAAACACGGGATCACCCTTGGGTGGAGGAGGATCCCCTAAAATTTCAACAGGCAAATTGTGTTGCGGAATAGGTTCCTGTTTAAAGAATATTTCATCTATTTCCCTTCTTTCATTCATGAACATATCATTTTCATGGTCTAGCAAATAGTGTTCTAAAGGATCACTAGGAGGTACGGCAATAGAAGCAAGACCAATAATTTCATCCTTACTAGATAATTCTTCCTCACGGTGTTGTTTACTAAATTTAGAGAAATTAAACTCATGAACCATATCATCCAATCCAATAGTAACAACATTCTTTGTGCAGTCTATGGTAGCATTGACAGTATTTAAGAAGGGTCTACCAAATATAATGAGACAAAAGCTATCTCGTGGGGAACCAAGAACAAGAAAATCAGCAGGATATTTAGTCTTACCACACAAGACTTCAACATCTCTAACAATTCCAATTGGTGCAATAGTATGTCTATTAGCAAGTTTAATAGTAACATCAATATCTTCTAACTCAACAGGTGCAATTTCATTCTTAATTTCTTCATATAAATCAATAGGTATTACACTAGCACTAGCACCCATATCACATAAGCCATGATAACAATGATCTCCTATTTTAACAGAAATAACAGGCACGCCTACCACAGGTCTATGTTTATCTTTAGCACAAGGTTTAGCAATTCTAGCAGTTTCACCTTCGAACTGAATAACATGCCCATCAATATTATCAGACAAGAGATCTTTAACAATAGCAATATTAGGTTCTACTTTAACTTTCTCAGGAGGTGTATAGGTTCTAATATTGCTTTTACGAACAAAAATTGAAGCTTTAGCATGATCCTTTATTCTAGCAGGGAAAGGTGGTTTCTCAATATAAGAAGTAGGAACAATAGGATCATTATAAGTGACAGTCTTTTCTTCAACTTTAATAGGTGCAGATACTTTTACTTCTATGGGAGGATGATATTTAAACCACTTCTCCTTAGGGAGATCAACATAAGTAGCAAAAGATTCACAGAAAGAAGCTACTATCTCATAGTCAAGTCCATATTTAGTGCTAAACTTACGGAAAATATTATTATCCATAAAAGATTTAACACAATCAAACTTAGGTGTCATACCTGACTCCTTACCTTCCTCGAGGTCCCAATCTTCAGAGTTGCGTTTAATTCTATCCAATAAATTCCATCTGAATTCAATAGTCTTCATCATAAAAGAGCCAGCACAAGAAGTATCGAGCATGGTGCGATTGTTATCAGAAAGCCGAGCATAAAAACTTTGCATAATTATTTCTCTCCGGAGCTCATGATTGGGGCATGAATATAACATTGATTTAAGCCTCCCCCAAGCTTGAGCGATGCTTTCTCCTTTGCGAGGCCAGAAATTATATATATAATTGCGATCACGATGAACAAGATGCATAGGGTAATACTTTCGATGAAATTCCAGCTTCAATCTTTTATAGTCCCATAATCTCATATCATCACATAGCCTATACCATATCAATGCGTCTCCCTTCAAAGATAAAGGGAAGACCTTCTTCTTAGCAACATCATCGGGTATACCTGCAAGCTTAAATAATCCACAAACTTCATCCACATACATTAAGTACTCATCAGGATGCTTTGTTCCATCTCCTGTGAAAGGGTTAGCTAGCAGTTTTTCCATCATACCCGAAGGAAATTTAGAAGGAGTTTCATTTTCAATAGGTTCAGTAGGTTGAGGAGCAACTCTTTGCTCTACTGGGCGGGGTGAAGATACCCCGAACAAGCCCCTCAGAGAATTACTTTCCATAGTAACAAGTGACAGTAAATTTCCGCACACTATATAAATTTTTCCTTACCAAATTCCACCTACCAAAGGCGCTACACTCCCCGGCAACGGCGCCAGAAAAGAATCTTGATGACCCACAAGTATAGGGGATCTATCATAGTCCTTTCGATAAGAAAGAGTGTTGAACCCAACGAGGAGCAGAAGGAAATGATAAGCGGTTTTCAGCAAGGTGTTCTCTGCAAGTACTGAAATAAGTGGTAATAGATAGTTTTGTGATAGGATAAATTGTAACAAGCAACAAGTAACAAAAGTAAATAAAGTGCAGCAAGGTGGCCCAATCCTTTTTTAGCAAAGGACAAGCCGGAACAAACTCTTATAATAGGAAAAGCGCTCCCGAGGACACATGGGAATACCGTCAAGCTAGTTTTCATCACGTTCATATGATTCGCGTTCGATACTTTGATAATTTGATATGTGGGTGGACCAGTGCTTGGGTGCTGTTCTTAGTTGAACAAGCATCCCACTTATGATTAACCTCTATTGCAAGCATCCGCAACTACAACAAAAGTATTAAGGTAAACCTAACCATAGCATGAAACGTATGGATCCAAATCAGCCCCTTATGAAGCAACACATAAACTAGGGTTTAAGCTTCTGTCACTCTAGCAATCCTTCATCTACTTATTACTTCCCAATGCCTTCCTCTAGGCCCAAATAATGGTGAAGTGTTATGTAGTCGACGTTCACATAACACCACTAGAGGCTAGACAACATACATCTTATCAAAATATCAAACGAATACCAAATTCACATGACTACTCATAGCAAGACTTCTCCCTTGTCCTCAGGAACGAACGTAATTACTCACAAAGCATATTCATGTTCATAATCAGAGGGGTAATAATATGCATATAGGATCTGAACATATGATCTTCCACCAAATAAACCAACTAGCATCAACTACAAGGAGTGATCAACACTACTAGCAACCTACTAGCACCAATCCCGGACTTTGAAACAAGAATTGGATACAACAGATGAACTAGGGTTTGGAGATGAGATGGTGCTGGTGAAGATATTGATGGAGATTGCCCTCTCCCAATGAGAGGAGCGTTGGTGATGATGATGGTGATGATTTCCCCCTCCCGAAGGGAAGTTTCCCGGGCAGAACAGCTCTGCCGGAGTTCTAGATTGGATCCGCCAAGGTTCCGCCTCGTGGCGGCGAAGTCTCGTCCCAAAAAGTTCCTTACTATTTTTTTCTCATCGAAAGACTTCATATAGGAGAAGATGGACGTCGGGGAGCCACCAGGGGGCCCACGAGGTAGGGGCGCGCCCTAGGGGGGTGCCCCCCACCCTCGTGAGCAGGGTGTGGGCCCCCTGGCCTTTATCTTTGGCGAGGATTTTTCTTTATTTATTTTAAGATGTTCCGTGGAGTTTCAGGACTTTTGGAGTTGTGCAGAATATGTCTCTAATATTTGCTCCTTTTCCAGCCCAGAATTCCAGCTACCGGCATTCTCCCTCCTTATGTAAACCTTGTAAAATAAGAGAGAATAGCCATAAGTATTGTGACATAAAGTGAAATAACAGCCCATAATGCAATAAATATTGATATAAAAGCATGATGCAAAATGGACGTATCAAAGACCAGAGGTTGAATAAGCACTACGGCCGTTTGATGGACATCATACGGTCACTTGAGCTAGAATCGTTCATATTGACTAAGTTGACAAAGCCCTCCGTCTCCGTCAACTTAGTAGGCCCACATGTCAGCTTCCCACTATGCTGGGTCCCGACTAGGAGGGGGTATTCATTTTTTGTGCGTAATAAGGAGGCACTTCCTTGCGTGCGAAGATATAACTGGTGGGTCCGACCTGTCAGCGGGGGGGACGTTTTTTCATGAAATACAGAGGCCCTTCCAATGGGTCCCAGATGTCAGGTGGAGGAATCATTATTTTGCGCATAATAAGGAGGCATTTCCTTGTGTGCGGCCGTGGACCCAGCTGTCAGCCTCTCCACGTACGGTCCATGTCCGATGGATGTGATTCGTTGACCACGTTGACCATGGCGCGCCGAGAGCACCAGGGCGGTGGACGACGACGAGGCCTAGGAAGGGAACGACACAGAGCCGGGGAAGACTCGGCAGTGGTTGCCATGTGGTGGGGTGTACGAGGGTTTACTAGTCTAGTTGCCGTCGCCGAAAAATAACATGACATGTGGGTGAGTACAGGAATGGCCTGGCAAGCAATGGAGTAGGGTGGGGCGGTGCGGCCTGTGTGGCAGCACAACCTATTGGAAATATGCCCTAGAGGCAATAATAAATTGGTTATTATTATATTTCCTTGTTCATGATAATCGTTTATTATCCATGCTAGAATTGTATTGATAGGAAACTCAGATACATGTGTGGATACATAGACAACACCATGTCCCTAGTAAGCCTCTAGTTGACTAGCTCGTTGATCAATAGATGGTTATGGTTTCCTGACCATGGACATTGGATGTCATTGATAACGGGATCACATCATAGGAGAATGATGTGATGGACAAAGACCCAATCCTAAGCCTAGCACAAGATCATGTAGTTCGTATGCTAAAGCTTTTCTAATGTCAAGTATCATTTCCTTAGACCATGAGATTGTGCAACTCCCGGATACCGTAGGAGTGCTTTGGGTGTGCCAAACGTCACAACGTAACTGGGTGGCTATAAAGGTACATTACAGGTATCTCCGAAAGTGTCTGTTGGGTTGGCACGAATCGAGACTGGGATTTGTCACTCCGTGTAAACGGAGAGGTATCTCTGGGCCCACTCGGTAGGACATCATCATAATGTGCACAATGTGATCAAGGAGTTGATCACGGGATGATGTGTTACGAAATGAGTAAAGATACTTGCCGGTAACGAGATTGAACAAGGTATCGGGATACCGACGATCGAATCTCGGGCAAGTATCGTACCGCTAGACAAAGGGAATTGTATACGGGATTGATTAAGTCCTTGACATCGTGGTTCATCCGATGAGATCATCGTGGAACATGTGGGACCCAACATGGGTATCCAGATCCCGCTATTGGTTATTGACCGGAGAGTCATCTCGGTCATGTCTGCATGTCTCCCGAACCCGTAGGGTCTACACACTTAAGGTTTGGTGACGCTAGGGTTATAGAGATATTAGTATGCGGTAACCCGAAAGTTGTTCGGAGTCCTGGATGAGATCCCGGACGTCACGAGGAGTTCCGGAATGGTCCGGAGGTAAATAATTATATATAGGAAGTGCTATTTCGGCCATCGGGACAAGTTTCGGGGTCACCGGTATTGTACCGGGACCACCGGAAGGATCCCGGGGGTCCACCGGGTGGGGCCACCTACCCCGGGGGGGCACATGGGCTGTAGGGGTGTGCGCCTTGGCCTGTATGGGCCAAGGGCACCAGCCCCAAGAGGCCCATGCACCAAGAGATAAGGAAAGGAAGAGTCCTAAAGGGGGAAGGCACCTCCGAGGTGCCTTGGGGAGGATGGACTCCTCCCTGGCCACACCCTTCCTTGGAGGAAGGGCCAAGGCTGCGCCCCCCCCCCCCCTCTCCCTTGGCCCTATATATAGTGGGGGGAAGGGAGGGCAGCAACACCTAAGCCCTGGCGCCTCCCTCTCCCTCCCATGACACATCCCCCTCCTCCCGCAGCGCTTGGCGAAGCCCTGTTGGAATCCCGCTACTTCCACCACGCCGTCGTGCTGCTGGATCTCCATCAACCTCTCCTTCCCCCTTGCTGGATCAAGAAGGAGGAGACGCCGCTGCTCCGTACGTGTGTTGAACGCGGAAGTGCCGTCCGTTCGGCGCTAGGATCATCGGTGATTTGGATCACGACGAGTACGACTCCATCAACCCCGTTCTCTTGAACGCTTCCGCGCGCGATCTGCAAGGGTATGTAGATCCACTCCTCCCTCATTGCTAGATGACTCCATAGATTGATCTTGGTGACACATAGAAAATTTTGAATTATTGCTACGTTCCCCAACAGTGGCATCATGAGCTAGGTCTATGCGTAGTTTCTATGCACGAGTAGAACACAAAGCAGTTGTGGGCGTTGATTTTGTTCAATATGCTTACCGTTACTAGTCCAATCTTGTTTCGACGGTATTGTGGGATGAAGTTGCCCGGATCGACCTTACACGTACTCTTACGTGAGACTGGTTCCACCGACTGACATGCACTAGTTGCATAAGGTGGCTAGCGGGTGTCTGTCTCTCCCACTTTAGTCGGATCGGATTCGATGAAAAGGGTCCTTATGAAGGGTAAATAGCAATTGGCATATCACGTTGTGGATTTGCGTAGGTAAGAAACGTTCTTGCTAGAAACCCATAGCAGCCACGTAAAACATGCAAACAACAATTAGAGGACGTCTAACTTGTTTTTGCAGGGTATGCAATGTGATGTGATATGGCCAAGAAGAATGTGATGAATGATATGTGATGTATGAGATTGATCATGTTCTTGTAATAGGAATCACGACTTGCATGTCGATGAGTATGACAACCGGCAGGAGCCATAGGAGTTGTCTTAATTATTTATGACCTGCGTGTCAACATAAACGTCATGTAATTACTTTACTTTATTGCTAACCGTTAGTTGTAGAAGTAGAAGTAATAGTTGGCGAGACAACTTCATGAAGACACGATGATGGAGATCATGATGATGGAGATCATGGTGTCATGCCGGTGACGATGATGATCATGGAGCCCCGAAGATGGAGATCAAAAGGAGCAATATGATATTGGCCATATCATGTCACTATTTGATTGCATGTGATGTTTATCATGTTTATACATCTTATTTGCTTAGAAACGACGGTAGTAAATAAGATGATCCCTCATTAAAATTTCAAGAAAGTGTTCCCCCCTAACTGTGCACCATTGTGAAAGTTCGTCGTTTCGAAGCACCACGTGATGATCGGGTGTATAGATTCTTACGTTCGAATACAATGGGTGTTGACGAGCCTAGCATGTACAGACATGGCCTCAGAACACATGCGAAACACTTAGGTTAACTTGACGAGCCTAGCATGTACAGACATGGCCTCGGAGCACAAGAGACCGAAAGGTCGAGCATGAGTCGTATGGTAGATACGATCAACATGAAGATGTTCACCGATGATGACTAGTCCGTCTCACGTGATGATCGGACACGGCCTAGTTGACTCGGATCATGTAATCACTTAGATGACTAGAGGGATGTCTATCTAAGTGGGAGTTCATAAGATGAACTTAATTATCCTAAACATAGTCAAAAGGTCTTTGCAAATAATGTCGTAGCTTACGCTTTAGTTCTACTAAGATATGTTCCTAGAGAAAATTTAGTTGAAAGTTGATAGTAGCAATTACGCGGACTGGGTCCGTAAACTGAGGATTGTCCTCATTGCTGCACAGAAGGCTTATGTCCTTAATGCACCTCTCGGTGTGCTGAACCTCGAGCGTCGTCTGTAGATGTTACGAAACATCTGACATACACGTTTTGATGACTACGTGATAGTTCAGTGTGTGATGCTAACAGTTTAGAATTGAGGCACCAAAGACGTTTTTGAAACATCACAGAACATATGAGATGTTCCAAGGACTGAAATTGGGATTTCAGGCTCGTGCCCATGTCAAGAGGTATAAGACCTCCGACAATTTTTCTTAGCCTGCAAACTAAGGGAGAAAAGCTCAATTGTTGAGCTTGTGCTCAGATTGTCTGAGTACAACAATCGCTTGAATCGAGTGGGAGTTGATCTTCCAGATGAAATAGTGATGGTTCTCCGAAGTCATTACCACCAAGCGGCTTGAGCTTCGTGATGAACTATAATATATCAGGGACATATATGATGATCCTTGAGATATTCGCGATGTTTGACACCACAAAAGTAGAAATCAAGAAGGAGCATCAATTGTTGATGGTTTGTGAAACCACTAGTTTCAAGGAGGGCAAGGGCAAAAGGGATGCTTCATGAAACGGCAAATCAGCTGCTGCTCTAGTGAAGAAACCCAAGGTTGAACCCAAACCCGAGACTAAGTGCTTCTGTAATAAGGGGAACAGCCACTGGAGCAGAATTACCCTAGATACTTGGTAGATGAGAAGGCTGGCAAGGTCGATAGAAGTATATTGGATATACATTGTGTTGATGTGTACTTCACTAGTACTCCTAGTAGCACCAGGGTATTAGATACCGGTTCGGTTGCTAAGTGTTAGTAACTCGAAATAAAAGCTACGGAATAAATGGAGACTAGCTAAAGGTGAGCTGACGATATGTGTTGGAAGTGTTTCCAATGTTGATATGATCAAGCATCGCACGCTCCCTCTACCATCGAGATTGGTGTTTGCGTTGAGCATAGACATGATTGGATTATGTCTATCGCAATACGGTTATTCATTTAAGGAGAGAGTAATGGTTACTCTGTTTATTTGAATAATACCTTCAGTGGTCTTACACCTAAAATGAATGGTTTATTGAATCTCGATCGTAGTGATACACATGTTCATGCCAAAAGATAGTAATGATAGTACCACCTACTTGTGGCACTGCCACGTAAGTCATATCGGTATAAAACGCATGAAGAAGCTCCATGTTGATGGATCTTTGGGCTCACTCATTTTTGAAAAGTTTGAGGCATGCGAACCATGTCTATTGGTGTATATGCATGAAGAAACTCCATGCAAATGGACCGTTTGGACTCACTTGATTTTGAATCACTTGAGACATGCAAATCATACCACATGGGCAAGATGACTGAAAGCCTCGTTTTCAGTAAAATGGAACTAGAAAGCAACTTGTTGGAAGTAATACATTTTGATGTGTGCAGTCCAATGAGTGCTGAGGCATGTAGTGGATATCGTTATGTTCTTACTTCACGGATGATTTGAGTAGATGTTGAGTATATTTACTTGATGAATCACGAGTCTGAATTATTGAAAGGTTCAAGTAATTTCAGGGTGAAGTTGAAAGATCGTTGTGACAAGAGGATAAGATATCTATGATATGATCATAGAGATGAATATCTGAATTACGAGTTTGGCACAGAATTAAGACATTGTGTAAATTGTTTCACAACCAATACAGCCTGGAACACCATAGTGTGATGGTGTGTCCGAACATCATAACTGCACCCTATTGGATATGATGCATACCATGATGTTTCTTATCGAATTACCACAATAGTTTATGGGTTAGGCATTAGAGACAACCACATTCACTTTAAAAGGGGCACCACGTAATTCCGATGAGATGACACCGTATGAACTATGGTTTAGGGAAACCTAAGCTGTCATTTCTTAAAAGTTTGGGGCTGCGACGCTTATGTGAAAAAGTTTCAGGCTGATAAGATCGAACCCAAAGCGGATAAATGCATCTTCATAGGACACCCAAAACAGTTGGGCATACCTCCTGTCTCAGAACCGAAAGCAATAAGGGATTGTTTCTAGAATCGGGTCCTTTCTCGAGGAAAAGTTTCTCTCGAAAGAATTGAGTGGGAGGATGGTGGAGACTTGATGAGGTTATTGAACCGTCTCTTCAACTAGTGTGTGGCAGGGCACAGGAAGTTGTTCCTGTGGCACCTACACCAATTGAAGTGGAAGCTTATGATAGTGATCATGAAACTTCAGATCAAGTCACTACCAAACCTCGTGGGATGACAAGGATGCGTACTACTTCAGAGTGGTACGTGATCCTGTCTTGGAAGTCATGTTGCTAGACAACGATGAACCTACGAGCTATGGAGAAGCGATGGTGGGCCTGGATTCCGATAAATGGCTCGAGGCCATAAAATCCGAGAGAGGATCCATGTATGAAAACAAAGTGTAGACTTTGGTAGAACAGCTCGATGGTCGTAAGGCTGTTGAGTGCAGATGGATTTTAAAAGGAAGACGGACAATGATGGTAAGTATCACCATTAAGAAAGCTCGACTTGTCGTTAAGATTTTTTCCGACAAGTTCAAAGAGTTGACTATGATGAGACTTTCTCACTCGTAGCGATGCTAAGAGTCTGTTGGAATTATATTAGCGATTACTGCATTATTTATGAAATCTTGCAGATAGGATGTCAAAACATTGTTTCCTCGACAATTTTTTTGAGGAAAGGTTGTATGTGATACAACCGGAAGGTTTTGTCAATCCTGAAAGATGCTAACAAGTATGCAAAGCTCCAGCAATCCTTCTAAGAACTGGAGTAAGCATCTCGGAGTTGGAATGTACGCTTTGATGAGATGATCAAAGGTTTTGGGTTTATACAAAGTTTATGAGAAACTTGTATTTCCAAAGAAGTGAGTGGGAGCACTATAGAATTTCTGATGAATATATGTTGTTGACATATTGTTGATCAGAAATGACGTAGAATTTCTGGAAAGCATATAGGGTTATTGGAAAGTGTTTTTCAATGGAAAGCCTGGATTAAGCTACTTGAACATTGAGCATCAAGATCTATAAGGATAGATCAAAACGCTTAATGGTACTTTCAGATGAGCACATACCTTGACATGATCTTGAAGGTGTTCAAGATGGATCAGTCAAAGAAGGAGTTCTTGCCTGAGTTGTAAGGTATGAAGTTAAGACTTAAAGCTCGACCACGGCAGAAGAAAGAGGAAGGATGAAGCTCGTCCCCTATGCTTTTATCATAGGCTCTCTACAGTATGCTATGCTATGTACCGCACCTGAAGTGTGCCTTGCCATGAGTCAGTCAAGGGGTACAAGAGTGATCCAAGAATGGATCACAGGACAGCGGTCAAAGTTATCCTTAGTAACTAGTGGACTAAGGAATTTTATCGATTATGGAGGTGGTAAAAGAGTTCGTCGTAAAGGGTTACGCCGATGCAAACTTTGACACTAATCCAGATTATTCTGAGTAGTAAACTGGATTCGTATAGTAGAACAGTTGTTTGGAATAGCTCCAAATGTAGCGTAGTAGTTGCATCTACAAGATGACATAGAAATTTGCGAAGTACATACGGATTTGAAAGATTCAGACCCTTGACTATAACATCTCTCACAAGCATAACATGATCAAACCCAGAACTCTTTGGGTGTTAGTCACATGGGGATGTGACCTTGAGTGTTAATCACATATCGATGTGAACTGGATTATTGACTCTAGTGAAGTGGGAGACTGTTGGAAATATGCCCTAGAGGCAATAATAAATTGGTTATTATTATATTTCCTTGTTCATGATAATCGTTTATTATCCATGCTAGAATTTTATTGATAGGAAACTCAGATACATGTGTGGATACATAGACAACACCATGTCCCTAGTAAGCCTCTAGTTGACTAGCTCGTTGATCAATAGATGGTTACGGTTTCCTGACCATGGACATTGGATGTCATTGATAACGGGATCACATCATTAGGAGAATGATGTGATGGACAAAGACCCAATCCTAAGCCTAGCACAAGATCATGTAGTTCGTATGCTAAAGCTTTTCTAATGTCAAGTATCATTTCCTTAGACCATGAGATTGTGCAACTCCCGGATACCATAGGAGTGCTTTGGGTGTGCCAAACATCACAACGTAACTGGGTGGCTATAAAGGTACATTACAGGTATCTCCGAAAGTGTCTGTTGGGTTGGCACGAATCAAGACTGGGATTTGTCACTCCGTGTAAATGGAGAGGTATCTCTGGGCCCACTCGGTAGGACATCATCATAATGTGCACAATGTGATCAAGGAGTTGATCACGGGATGATGTGTTACGAAACGAGTAAAGAGACTTGCCGGTAACGAGATTGAACAAGGTATCGGGATACCGACGATCGAATCTCGGGCAAGTATCGTACCGCTAGACAAAGGGAATTGTATATGGGATTGATTAAGTCCTTGACATCGTGGTTCATCCGATGAGATCATCGTGGAACATGTGGGAGCCAACATGGGTATCCAGATCCCGCTGTTGGTTATTGACCGGAGAGTCATCTCGGTCATGTCTGCATGTCTCCCGAACCCGTAGGGTCTACACACTTAAGGTTCGGTGACGCTAGAGTTATAGAGATATTAGTATGCGGTAACCCGAAAGTTGTTCGGAGTCCCGGATGAGATCCCGGACGTCGCGAGGAGTTCCGGAATGGTCCGGAGGTAAAGAATTATATATAGAAAGTGCTATTTAGGCCATCGGGACAAGTTTCGGGGTCACCGGTATTGTACCGGGACCACCAGAAGGGTCCCGGGGGTCCACCGGGTGGGGCCACCTACCTCGGGGGGCCACATGGGCTGTAGGGGTGTGCGCCTTGGCCTGTATGGGCCAAGGGCACCAGCCCCAAGAGGCCCATGCGCCAAGAGATAACGAAAGGAAGAGTCCTAAAGGGGGAAGGCACCTCCGAGGTGCCTTGGGGAGGATGGACTCCTCCCTGGCCACACCCTTCATTGGAGGAAGGGCCAAGGCTGCGCCCCCCCCCCCCTCTCCCTTGGCCCTATATATAGTGGGGGGAAGGGAGGGCAGCAACACCTAAGCCCTGGCGCCTCCCTCTCCCTCCCATGACACATCTCCCTCCTCCCGCAGCGCTTGGCGAAGCCCTGTTGGAATCCCGCTACTTCCACCACGCCATCGTGCTGCTGGATCTCCATCAACCTCTCCTTCCCCCTTGCTGGATCAAGAAGGAGGAGACGTCGCTGCTCCGTACGTGTGTTGAATGCGGAGGTGCCGTCCGTTCGGCTCTAGGATCATCGGTGATTTGGATCACGACGAGTACGACTCCATCAACCCCGTTCTCTTGAACGCTTCCGCGTGCGATCTGCAAGGGTATGTAGATCCACTCCTTCCTCGTTGCTAGATGACTCCATAGATTGATCTTGGTGACACGTAGAAAATTTTAAATTATTGCTACATTCCCCGACACAACCAGCCACGGGAGGCGGGAGCAGGCAGTCCCACCGATGCTGGTTTGGGCGGCTGGAGCAAGAAGATTAGATATTGAAGAAGCAGCACGGCCGTTGGATTAATATCCAACGCTCACTTCTGCTAGAATCATTTGTGGACTAAGTTGACAAAGCCTTTCGTACACGTCAACCTAGTAGACCCCAAGTCAGCCTCCAAATATGTCACAAACAGCATACAGCCCGAAATTTCTAGCCAGATTCAAATTAATTTAAAAACTAAACATACCTTAATTTAAATCCAATGAAATTTTACCCGCACAAAAACAATGAAATTTAAAATATCAAAATCTGAAAGAAAAAAGTATTTTGGAACTAATTGCCAGTTTGCTCTATTTTTTCATTTTACAGCCCATTTAATATTACTTATAGCCCATTTTTTATTACTTATAGCCCATTTTCTGGGCAAAATGCATCCCTCCTCGTCTTGAAAGATTTCTGGCCCAGCAGGGCGTAGAAAAACAAGTAGGCCTACGTTGGTTATTCTGCAAAAAACAAAATAGTTGGGCTAGCCATTTTCAGGAAGGAAAAAAACAAACTGGGCTGGTCATGTGCTAGACGGGCCACAGCTCCCGAACAACCCAGTTGATACCCTTCTCCGTCCCGAAAAAAAAATTACTGTGCACGCTGCTGGGTCCCTACTGTCATACTCACCATGTACAGTCATCTCCTTATTCCTCTCGGTTATTGACCATATTAACAACACCGAAGGGCGGCGCCGCGGCAAGCAAACCAAGGCGGAGGACGATGGTGAGGCCTCGGACGGGAACGAACAGGAGCCGGGAAGATGCACAGAGTTTTAGGTTGCGATGTGGCCACGATGCGTGCCCGGCAGCACAACCAGCCGTGGGAGGCTGGAGCAGGCGGTCCCGCCAGCGCTTGTTTGGCTTTGGCGACTGGAGGAAAAAGAGACTGAAGAAACACGACAGACGTTGAATGTCAATCCAATGGTCAAGGTTGGCACAATCGTTTGTTAACTAAGCTGACACCAAGTAGCATAATTTTTTATATATAGGAAGAAAAGAAAATCTGGGCTCGTTCGCCTAATAACATTCCCGAAACTGCGACCGTTCAGTCTTGGGTCGCAACTAAAACTGTGAGGAAAATACATTCGTCTATCGTCCTCCTCCCAGGGAACTCGCCACATAAGTGACTAGAACCCTTGGTTTTCAACCGAGAGGTTTGGGTTCGAGTCCCAGGAAATCTCAATTTTGTCCACCTTCCTTCGTCGCAAAAAAAAGAAAGAAAGAAAATCAAAGACTTGAGAAGGCGTACAGAACAAGCTAGTGTACCCGTAAAGAGACATTGCTGAGTTTTATGAAAAAGAGAGACGTGCTCCTGTAGCTGGTTCGAATCCAAACCTAGACTATGACTATATATGGTGCTATGCTACTCTGCAAGTAACGAAACTGACATATCCAAGGTTCGCTTCTCTTCTTCTCTACTTACTCTGCCTAGCATCAGAAGCTCTGGCTGCAGCAACCATGTCCGCTGGCTGCTCGTCCACCGGCTCTTCAGCAAGCAACAACCAGATATGCGCCAAGTCTCCACCCGTACCATCGCCTGTGTGTCTCATCACACCCACGCCGGCACACGCACCACAGCTGGCTGCTCATCGCAACCCACTGCCGTTGGTGTGGTGCCACTGCTGCAAATCACGCAGAGTCATCCGTCGCGTCTCAACCACAATCCTCAACCCTGGGCGAGTGTTCTACAAATGCCCGAATCACGGGGTAATAATATGTTTAAGTGTTGTTCTGCTGCTTTTAGTTGCTGATATTTTTAATAGTTTGGTTGATGATATTCCAATTTGATTTGTGCAGAAAAGGGAAGATTCATGTGATTTGTATTTCTGGGAAATTGCTGATGTGGGGGAACACAACTACGCTGATTATTTGGTTAGACGAGGAATCCCAATACCAGCAGGTTGGGGTGTTGGACAAGTAACTAAAGGAACGACAGAAGAGGAAGATGCGGAGCAAAAGGTTAAAGATAGAGTTCCTCTGATCATGGCCAAGCAACAGCTGTTGAACGGCCTTGACAACAATGAGGAGATGAAAAGCTTGTGAAGATAATGGGCAAAATCGATGTGCTCTGTAGGATGATTGTCTCTTTATTTGCAGTGTATGTAGCACTCATGATGTATTCAGTGGCTATGACATGAGCACTTTGCTGAAACTACTAATGAATGAAACATGTGTAGCAGGTTGGGCGTAGTGTTGTGAACATATAATGATTTCTATTAACAGAAATCGGGGGTGTCCCCTTTTGCTCATAAATAAATAAATAGCATAGGCCCTTTTGGTAATAAATAAATAAATTAGCAGAGGCCCTATCGGGTCAGCTTTGTTCCCGTTCGAAGACGTCGAGCAAATTGCAGTCCAACAACAAACTATGTCATCAAATTTAAGTTTCACAGCCAAATATGAGTACAACTAAACAACAATGTCATCATATTTTAGTCGTCATACAATCACCAAACACAAATGAACATACATAACAAGTGATGTTCTCACAGCAAAATACTAAACAATACATTCATCAGGTTTCAGTTGTCATAGCAAACACAATTTCACATAGTAGATAAAACGTCTTCTGACAGGCAAATACGACAAAAGCAATCTAATCATCATCCCCAGCAGCAGCGTCAACATCTTCGCCATGTGTATCAGTCTGAATCGTAATTCCCTAGAGTGTCATCTTCTTCTTCATCCTCAATGTCCTCGAATGTTGGCTTCTTCTTGATCAGCTCTTGTATGTCCACAGCATGACAGGCAATCTTTTCGCCAGCGTCATTGACGTGATGGTTCTCAAAGATAATAGGAACATCTTTGGAATCTTGTACGTCAGGAGTAGTGTAAGCATCATCTTGTTGTGCAACTTCACTAAACGAATTCCTCTTCTCAAACCTTTGCAATACTCTTCAGTCATCTCTACGTGCAAATGTGTCTTCCAGAAAAATATCTGTGTTGCTTGATTTGCCAAAATAAAAGGCTCGTTGGTCTGGTACGCCGCCTTGACATTGATGGATTTGAAATAATCATCAGCTCTGGGTTTTGCTATCCTAGAAAACAGGTTATACCAACGACAACACAACAGAACCACACACCGATGATCCTCGAAACTAGAGATATACTACAGCTGAACAATGTCTGTTATGTTAGTATACATTTCAATTGTCTCTATGCCATATGTATTTGTGCTCATGATGGCACCGTTTTGTGTCTTCCTGCCTTCGTCGTGTGCAAGGGTGTTGTAGCGCACATCTCCAACAACGCAAGATTCATAATGTCTTACCCGAGTATCAGGACCCATTGCTAGTGTGTAAAGGACATCATCAACTGCCTGCCCATCCCCCCGCATCTTCTTAACCTATGGTTACAAAATAGACAAGCTGGTCATCTTATGTACTCAATATATTTAAAAAAAGCGACAGTGCAATTCAAAAGCTTACATGGCTCTTGAACCATTTCGCAAATCCTGCCATAACCAGTTTGTCAATGTTTCTTGGATTTTGCGGCAGTAACTCCTTTTTGTAGATGCTGCACAACATAGTACATGGTCATATGTTTGGAACCTGGTTTTATTATGTACTTTGCAGTAAAATACAACTAATATATTACATGGGTTCACCAGAATAAGTTCTGTATATAGACCAAAACTATTTTGTTTGGTTTTGCCGCCTCCTTAATATCTTCTGTTCTAGTACTAATGTAAAAAACTCAACTTTTCAGCAAGCTATGGAAAAATGGTGGAACCGCCACCTTTTGAAGGTGGCGAGGCAACTATAACCGCAATGTCAGCTCTTGCTGCAGTGGGTCAGTACCTGTCCACTAACAGTGCCAAAAGCACGTTCCTGCGTAATATTGGGTTGGTTGTTAAGGAAATCTCTCCCAAACTGCCTCATGATCAAGATACGCAAGCTCAAAACAATGTTATATCTGCGCTCCAGACACAAGTCCGTTCCCTAACAGAGACCCTTTGTGAAACAAGGACAGACATTATTCAATGTCGTCAAGATATGCATGGTTTTGAAACCAGACTATCAGACATTTCCTATGTTGTTCAGGAGCCTAGGAGAAATGAAGGCGAAGGTTATGGTGCTCCATCGGACAATACAACATGAAAACATAACAGTCAGGTCAAATGAACTGAGCTTCTGAGCTTCTGGTGGTGCACTTATCTGCCAGACTGTTAACTTTTATGCCAACCTTCCTTTTGTTTTATAGTTGTAATTTGTTTTGTTGCGATACAAAATTTGTTCTTAACGTGCAGCCACCGGCTGAAGAAAACAGCAAGCCTTTTTTGTATAGTGTAGGGTGTTCCCTATATTTGCAATGGTGGCGATCTTTGATGCCCAATGGATGTAATCTGTCCAATCGCCTTAATAATCTACCGATAGTTTCGGGCTTATTTATTTCCTAGTCTTCGTTTTCGTTGGTTTGGTAGTGGCAGCAACAACCATGGGCCATATACAGACCGTGGTAACCATGACCCTGCTACGGGTCGTAGGATCCATGGGCCTCCTACGAGACGTCTTTAAATGGGCCTCCAACACGGCCGTAGAATTGGTGGGCCTTAGGCTGTCGGATAAAAATGGGTCTACATGGGCCGTAAACGGGCGTAATTGGTACCGGCCGAGCACGGTAACGGGCCGTTAACAGGCCGGAGGACAGCAAAGGCTTAATTCTGTCACAGGCATAACGGGTCGTTAATGGGTCAGAATATAGGACGGGTTGGAAACGGCACAACGGGTTAACAAGCCAGGAATGGGCCGACTCTTGCCACGAGGCGAATTTGGCCCATTAGGGGAACGGTCCAGTAACGGGCCGGAAGTAATCGAGGGCCGGAAAGGAGCCCAAAAACGTATGGGCCGTCAGTAGGCCGAAAGCTAACACGGGCTGGAAATGGCCCATGTGAATCATGGGCCGTTAACGGGTACCAAGTAATTTACTGTTCATTCTGGGCTAGAGTCACCGTGGGCCTTTAAAGGGCCTAAAGAAACGAAGGCCTCATATGGGCCAAAAGACGTCGTGGGCCATACATGGGCCGAAAGTGAAATGGGCTGGTGTTATATTCGACGGCCCACATGACGTTGTTGGGCCGATTTCGGGTAGGCCATAATGGGCCATGAGTTACCGGGCCGTAAAATGGGCTATTTGCGAAGGGACCATTAATAGGCTTTTCATGGGCCAGCCTGCCAACTTTTGACCAAGTCAAACGAGTTGGCCTTTGTAAGCTAAATGGGCCTATGGTGGGCCGCCGCACGTGTCGACATATCATAGGCGCCTATCCGACCTGCTGACGAGCTGACACGTGTTTCCTCTGGCCAATCAGAATTTTACACGTGGAAATTTCCCATTGGTCCGGGCTGTTAACGGGTTATCGGATCCAAAACCGGACCCGATAGCTTAACGCTGACCCATTACGGTGGATGCCACGTGTCGGTCACCCTTGACTAAAGCACTTCTATGACGCGCGATTTATCGTCATGGAAGTGGACACTTCCGTGATGAAAATTTTGGTAATGTCATGGAACACTTCTACAACAGCACATGTATGACTATATTAATTCTGTCATAAAATCATCATGGATGTACATGCATGACAGAAAACGTGACCTACTATGACAAACACGTATCATCACGGAAGTGTATTTTTTTGTAGTGCACCCTCTCCAGCTCTTCCAAGGGGAAAGATCCCATCTGCTCTTCCAAGGGGAAAGCGCCCGTCTGTGACATCAGGGAGGGCACCCTATACCCGTTCTCTTCCGAGGGGAAGGAGCCCATCTGCGACAACATGGAGCGCATCCAGGGCCCGTGCTCTTCCCACGGGAACGAGCCCATCTGTGACAAGTGAAGAAACCAATGATTTATTTTGCCGTGCCTCTTCACAGGGGGAAACCCATGATTTGTTTTTTCGAGTCCCTTTTGTAGTGTAGTGAGAATATGTCCAGTTTTAATTGCTATATCTGGTCGTTTGTAGTATGCCTTGTTTATTTCAGTTGTTCACAATATGATGCTCTATATGTGCAATTATTTATTGTGCAGTACATTTCATCAATCCAGTTTTAAACATGCCGATAGGAATGCATATATTTGCTTGTTGTTAAGCCTGTCATAGCTAGCATATGCCTCTTTTAAAGTTTTTTTATTGTTCGGTTGTTTGTAGTTAGCATATGTCCAGTTTCAAATGCTATCTTTGGTTATTCGTAGTATGCCTTGTTTATTCCAGTTATTCACAACATGATGTTCTATATGTGCAAGTATGAACTGTGTAGTTCAATTTCATCAGTGCCAATTTCAACAATAATATGAATGACTACATTTGGTTGTTGCATCTTGTAGTTAACACGCCTTGCCATTTTTATTTAACAATAACCAGTGTACTTAAACCGGTACAATACCAGTTTGAATGACTATGTTTGCTTGTTGTTAAATGTTAGGCATGTTGCAGTTAGCACACCTTTCCACTTGTTTTGCTTTACTAGCATGCTTAAACCTGCACACTGAAGCTATCTTTTGGAGATTATTTTGTCTGCCATATATAATTTTGGTTGATGTTTAGCCTGTTGTGCTTAACATGCTTCTCGATGTACCTACACAGGACAATTTTGGGAACGACTGTTGTTTTCCATCGAGGTTAGTTTCATCCCATGGCTTATATCTACTCACTGTTTAGGATATCGGTAGCTGGTACCATATAGGCCGGCGGCTGATAAGGGACTAATCGGTGAATCAGACTTTTAACTGAATATATCTGCAACCCATTTTTCATTAGGTTAACTAGGGCCATATGTAATATATCTGAGGCTACATAGCAACATGCACTGTACTTAATGTCTAAATATGAAATCCTAGGCTACATAGCAACAAGTAAGAGTGTTACATTAATGTTCTAATGATGTCTAGATATACATAGAAGAGCAGCAGAAGCAACAACAACAACAACAACAACAACAACAACAACAACAACAACAACAACAACAACAACAACAACAACAACAACAACAACAACAACAACAACAACAACACAACCCTGTTTGTTTGGATACTCAACTTAGCTAGAGGTTAGAGTTAGTTTCTAGCTCATTACTAATCCTGAACTAACTCCATCCAAAGAGTTGTTTGGATGGCAGGGTTAGATTGACAATAAATGCACTAGGAGAACTAGCTCCAATTAGCACCTCTTAGGTTGGATAGTTTTTTTGAGTGGGTTATAGATGCAACTAGCTCAAACTAGCCCTCATGTTTAGATATATTTTAGGGCTATTTGAGCCTGATCTAGCTCAAACTAACTGTAACCCATGGATACAACAAACAGTTAATTAGCCGATAATTTGTAAGAATGCACTAAACTCCTTCCGGCCCATAATATAAGATGTTAGTTCATCTAATATGTGAGTATATTGGATGTTATAAGATACTCCCTACGTTCCTAAATATTTGTCTTTTTAGAGATTTCAAATGAACTCCCACATACGGATGTATATAGACATATTATAAAAGAGTGTTATACTACATAATTGTGCAATTGCCGTTTAGCTTCTAATATTAACTTGGTGCTTTTAGGTCCATATGTCATTGGTAAAGATCAGTGCTTCGACCCTTTCTGCGTATGGGGCAATGAGATATCGATGAACCAGCATCAAGTGAGGAAGCTGATAAAGATTGTTAGTAAAATGGGTCCAAAGATGGCAATTAAACTATTTGTTTACACGTTATCCAAGACAATAATGAACTACATGATGGTAAGTAAAAAATCTGCAGCCTTCTTTTTAGTGCCCATAATGAGTTGTGTTAGATGATAATGTCTGAATCTTTTTCCTTTGCAGTGGTTGCCAAAGCAGTTTACTTAAGATTACCTCCCAAACTACATGATTGGTGGGCATGCAAAGATTAAAGTATTTCTACCAGAACACGATGATTATCTAGATGTTTTCATGAAGACCGTGAAGGATGGGCGGTCGGCCATCACAAGGGGTTGGACTAGAGTTATGCGTGCCTTCTGCATGGAGGAGGGCACAATATGGGCATTCCGCTTCACCTTGTTCAGCAACTAGAATATATTTCGCCTCTTTCTTTACCGTCTTTAATAGTACAAGTATACAAATCTGGTTCATCATTCTTTATTTGGTTCTTATGTAATTCTTGAACATATGTACCTATGAATCGAATAATGCATTGGTTGTTTGAACCTGATGGATATGACTAAAGCTGTAGCATACATTCAAATTCAAATCCAAATCCGGTACAATTTGGAAAAGCAATAATTAAATTACGGTGAAATTACGCTCTCTGGGTTGTTACGGCACACACACGGTTGGTAAAACACAAATGTTTGCGATATGCACCATAATCCGAGACGGTTCACGGAGAGGAAATGTGTGCAAGCATGCACACAGTTGCCGTTTGCAAAGCGTGTGCGACGTCAAACAATGTCACAAACGGTGCGGGCAAACTAAATGTTTGTGTTAGTTGCTTCTATGTCTTGAGCTTGTGTTGGTTTTCCCCGAAGAGGAAGGGATGATGCAGCAGAGTAGCGTAAGTATTTCCCTCAGTTTTTGAGAACCAAGGTATCAATCCAGTAGGAGGCCACGCTCAAGTCCCTCGTACCTTCACAAAACGATAGCTACTCGCAACCAACACGATTAGGGGTTGTCAATCCCTTCACGGTCACTTACGAGAGTGAGATCTGATAGATATAATATTTTTGGTATTTTTGATATAAAGATGCAAAGTAAAAAGTAAAAGCAAAGCAAGATTAAAGTAATGGAGATTGATATGATGAGAATAGACCCGGGGGCCATAGGTTTCACTAGTGGCTTCTCTCAAGAGCATAAGTATTCTACGGCGGGTGAACAAATTACTGTTGAGCAATTGACAGAATTGAGCATAGTTATGAGAATATCTAGGCATGATCATGTCTATAGGCATCACGTCTGTAACAAGTAGGCCGAAACGATTCTGCATCTACTACTATTACTCCACTCATCGACTGCTATCCAGCATGCATCTAGAGTATTAAGTTAAAAACAGAGTAACGCCTTAAGCAAGATGACATGATGTAGACAGATAAATTCATGCAATATGAAATAAACCCCATCTTGTTATCCTCGATGGCAACGATGCAATACGTGCCTTGCTGCCCCTTCTGTCACTGGGAAAGGACACTGCAAGATCGAACCGAAAGCTAAGCACTTCTCCCAAGGTAAGAACTACCAATCTAGTTGGCCAAACCAAACGGATAATTCGAAGAGACTTGCAAAGATAACCAACCATACATAAAAGAATTCAGAGAAGATTCAAATATTATTCATAGATAGACTTGATCATAAACCCACAATTCATCAGTCTCAACAAACACACCGCAAAAAGAAGATTACATCGAATAGATCTCCACAAGAGAGGGGGAGAACTTTGTATTGAGATTCAGAGAGAGAGAAGAAGCCATCTAGCTACTAACTATGGACCCGAAGGTTTGAGGTAAACTACTCACACTTCATCAGAGGGGCTAGGATGATGTAGAAGCCCTCCGTGATGACGGCCCTCTTCCGGCGGAGCTCCGGAACAGGCCCCAAGATGGGATCTCGTGGATACAGAAAGTTGCAGCGGTGGAATTAGGTTTTTGGCTCCTGTTCTGATTGTTTGGGGTACGTGTGTATATATAGGAGGAAGAAGTACGCCGGAGGAGCACCGAGGGGCCCATGAGGCAGGGGGCGCGCCCCCCCACCCTCGTGACCGCCTCTTTTGTTCCTTGGAGCAGGGTCCAAGTCTCCTGGATCACATTCGGTGAGAAAATCACGTTCCCAAAGATTTTATTCCGTTTGGACTCCGTTTGATATTCCGTTTCTTCAAAACACTGAAATAGGAAAAAAAAATCAATTCTGGGCTGGGCCTCCGGTTAATAGGTTAGTCCCAAAAATAATATAAAAGTGGAAAGTAAAGCCCAATATAGTCCAAAACAGTAGATAATATAGCATGGAGCAATCAAAAATTATAGATATGTTGGAGACGTATCAGTTGCCTTATCTTACACGATTCGCAACCATGAACTATTTCTGATGAAGTATGCATCGTAAACATTGCACCACAGAATAGCGTGTGCGATAGTTGTCGTGTACGATGATGTTACAACGGTCCGACGTTTCATAATCTTGTCCGACACTCGTACGACGATTAGCTAATCTTCTTAACGGTGAACCGTTTGTCATGGGTCGCGCATCATACATGTTCTATAATAGTGAACCGTTTGTGATGGCCCGCGCATCGTAAACGTAGCACCACAGAATACCGACTGCGATGGCAATGCGAGCAGAAACGAGTAGGAGTACTGTAGGGGCCCTATCCCCGACGGTTTCTGGGTCGTGTGGGAAGGACCCCCCTATCGCCCACACTCACTTGGTGACGGCTCCAAATGCCATCGCGAAAAGGGGTTAAAAACCGTTTGTTTAGGACCGACGCGTACTAGTGAGTGGCAACAATAGCAGTAACGGTAATAGTGATAGCAATGATTTTGTAGCAAGTGTAACAGTAGCAACAACAATTGTAAATTAGCAAGAACAATATGTGGAAAATTCGTAGGCATTGGATCGGTGAATTCGTTGGATGATATTCATCATATAATAGTCATAACCTAGGGCGATATTAAACTAGCTCCAGTTCATAAATATAATGTAGGCATGTATTCCGTAAATAGTCATACGTGCTTATGGAAAGAACTTGCATACCATCTTTTGTCCTACCCTCCCATGGCAGAAGGGTCCATAGGAAAACTAAGGGATATTAAGGCCTCCTTTTAATGAAGAACCGAAACAAAGCATTAACACATAGTGAATACATGAACTCCTCAAACTACGATCATCACCGAAAAGTATTCTGACTATTGTCATCCCGGGGTTTACGGACCATAACACGTAATAGGTGAATATGACTTGCAAGATTGGATCTAGAACATTGATATAATGGAGAAAATATGCCACTCGGGCCCTAGTGACAAGCATTAAGCATGGCAAAGTCATAACAATATCAACTAGGGATCAAGCCCTATCCAAACCAACTCGATTACATGATGAACCTCATCCAACTCCTCACCGACCAGTGAGCCTATGAGAGAATTACTCACTCCCGGTGGGGAGCATCATGGAATTGGCGATGGAGAAGGGTTGATGATGAAGAAGACCGAAGATCCCCCTCTCCGGAGCCCCAAACAGGCTCCAGATCTGGCCTCCCGATAAAGAACAGAAGGTGGCGGCGGCTTCGTATCGTGAAACGCGATGAAACTTTCTCCCTGATTGTTTTCTCCAAAAATAGGATTTTATGGAGTCGTAATTAGGGTCTGCGGGGCCACCAGGTGGGCACAACCCACCTGGGCGTGCCTGGAGGGGTGGGCGCGCCCTGGTGGGTTGTGCTCGCCCAAGGGCCCCCTCCGATGGTTCTTGGTTCCGGTATTTTTTATATTTTTTGTAATAATTCTCCAAAAAGTTTAGTTTCATTCCGAGAACTTTTATTTCTACACAAAAACAACACCATGATAGTTCTGCTGAAAACAAACGTCATTCTGGGTTAGGGTTAGTTTCATTCAAATCATGTAAATTAGAGTCCCAAACAAGAACAAAAGCGTTAGGAAAAGTAGATACGACGGAGACATATCATCCCCTGATTCCCCATGATAGATCCACCTCGTATAGGTCCTGGGCATTCTAGTGACATTTACGTGACACCTCATATAAACCCGATTCATGCCAACCATGTATGGTCGCGTCAGCTTCATTCCATGAGTAATCCATCCACGATCCATTGAATGCACAACATGAAAAATGAATAGAATGCACCTAAAATTTGCTACGATGTTTTTCAGTAAACAGATCTCACCTGAAATCACCCATGGTTCACACTACCGCAATAGCGTGTGACTTCTCCCTTCAACAAGGCGTGTGGCCTCGCCATACCATCGCAGCCACGTTCACCTCCGTGGTGGCCTCTCGACTCGTCGGGGGGGGGGGGGGTGTGGTATGAAAGGAGGGCCCTACGCCGACATTCCCAATTCCCTTTGTTAGGAGGGAACTGGACGATCCCAATTTCAAGTTCCGGCTATTATGAAAAGAAATCTCGCTAAATCAGTTAGCCGAAAAACAATTAATTGTTATTTTTCTATTTATTTTTACAACAAAGGACCCACCTGCTAGACACAAAATAGCACACGTCAAGATGGACGAGGAGAAGGCTGCGAGTGTGGGGCAAGGATCCGTGTAGTTGTAGTATTTGTAAAAATTCGATTTGTATTTTCTTTATCCTTTTGTAATTCTATAGCATGGCTTGCACTCTTTTACTTCTCAAGGTTTTAATGAGACAGAAGCAAATAAAACTCTATATTTATCCCAAAGAAGGCCATTTTGCTCAAAGAAAAACAAGGCCAGCTTTGGCCTGATATACTGCTAGAAAGCTAGGTAGTTCTCAAAAAAAAGCTAGGTTTCCTAAACAAAGAGAATCTGCGCGGCTCCAGACGCGGTGTCTCTTCTTCCTCATTCCACAAGATCTCCTCACACCACCCGCCTCCGTCCCCCTTCCTCGACGGCTCGCTTTCGTGGCCGCCGCCCCCTATTAGCGCCGCCTCCCTCGCCCCGCTACATTGACCTCAAGCCGTTTGCTGCCGCGAGGAAGGGAGGATTTGGCCGCCGAGGAATTCGACAAGGAGCCGCTTTCTGCCCCTCTATAGCGAGCCCACGGCGGTTGCAGCCGGGAAAGCGTAGGTGAGGAAGGGAGGAGTTTGCCGCCGGCGGAGAACCGAAACGGCGCGATTTCCGGCGTTGATTCTGCCTTCCAACGGCGTGGATCCATCTTCATTTCAGATTTTCAGAGTCGGAGAGGAACTGTTTCCACCAGCCACCAGGAGTCCAGGATTCAGGAATCCGAGACCAAGCGAGAGTCCAAGGGGAAAGTACCCTTTTTTTAGGGTCCCGATAACTGCCACACGTGTGGTGTATCGGGTAGTTGTGCCACACGCCTCGTGTGGCATGGACAGCAACCAGCCCACACACCTACGTGTGGGCAAAACAACTAATGCCCACACACATCTTTTTTTCCTCCTGAACCCTCTCACACGCGTGCGTGTGGGCGAAGTTGATAACGCCCACACGCCCGTATGTCAGGCCTCGTACCCTTCTGGTCCCGCACGCGACGCATGACGCCCACCGCGCGCCCGCAGTTGCCATGGTCCAGACCCTCGTCCATGTTCGTTTATCTGCAGTTGCCATGTCGCTGAACTACTGTTGCCATGTCGGACAACTGCAGTTGCCATGGTTGCTCAACTACAGTTGCCATGTATGGTCTGATCTAATGTAGTTGCATGATTTCATAACTTTAGGAGTTGCCACATACTAACACTAGGCAGTTGAGAGAGTTGCCATGTGCTCACAAGCATGCTAGGGCAGTTGCCATGTAAAAAGAAAGAGTTGCCATCTGCTTACGTGCACGTTAGGACAGTTGCCATGTACGTGCACGTTGGGGCAGTTGCCATATACCATGCAAAAACACATGGCAACTCGGTAAAAGACAGTTATCATCTGCTTACGTGCACACTAGGCAGTTGTCGTGTACCCTGCAAAAACACATGGCAACTCGGGTAAAAAAAGAGAGTTGTCACCTGCTTATAAAGCACACTAGAGGCAGTTGCCATGTGCGCTGCAAAAACACATGGCAACTAGCAGCTTATGTGTGGGAGAGAAGACGGGCGTGTGGGCGAGATGGCAAATGCCCACACACCAGCCCTTGTGCGTGACTGAAAACTGATGTGTGGGTGAACTGCTAAACGCCCACACACCGGCCCCTCCGTGTGGTAAAACGAATGTGTGCGAACTATGTCACACACCACACATACGCCTTGTCCTACGTGGCACAGAAAATCAGCCAGATTGTGTCAAGATTCGTGCATATAATATTGGATGGTGATGGATGCGTGTGATCGAGATGGTCAACGCCCACACGTGTGGGCGTTAACATTTCCGTTTTTTTATTCTTCTTTCGATTCGATTCGGACTGAGGAGCTGGAACCGTCCTTGGACAACCCCATTATTAAAGTCCAACAAGGGGCTCGGGCAACCAGCTCCGCCGGTCCGGACGGAGAAATTTGCCGGCAGAACAGAGATCGCTGGAGGATGGCCGCCGGCAACCAGCGGAAGTGCCTCTTTGTGGTGATCAAGGATAGAAAGCCTGATTATTTTGTGTGCAGCATGAACATCGAGCATATGTTCCAGTCCGGCCCCTCCAGAGGGGCTGCGGTAGAGATCCGCAGCCTCCCCAGCCCCATGGGGCAGATCCCCAAGCCCCTCCCCAGCCCCATGGGGCAGATCCCCAAGCCCCTCGCCAACCCCGAGCGCATCGACTTCGCCCTCGCCGGCGACGGCGCCACTTTGGTGGGCGTCAGCAACCTCAAGCGCACCGTCTTGTACGACACGAGGTCAGGAGCCACGTTAACGGGGCCGGAGCTCCAGCACGACAAGACCGGCGGCACCTTCGTCATCCCGCTGGGGCGCAGGCTCTACGCGCTCAAATGCCGTCTCAACAGGTCTGACCAAGGGAAGCCCTCCGGCGAGGACTGCGCCCTCCTCATCCAGGACGCCGGCGGCACCCGCCTCAGGCTAGACTGCTCCTCTAGCTCATGGCGCACCCTCCCAGAGCCACCGCCCGACTTCCGCTGCCTCAACGGCTTCCAGATAAAATGCCAGCTCGCCGCCTACTTCACCGCCGACGCGCGCATCTGGGTCTCGGCGGAGGAGAGGGGCACCTACTCTTTCCACACCGTCCGCCGCGAGTGGCGCAAGGAGGGCGACTGGCAGCTGCCCTTCCACCACCGCGCCGTGTTCGTCCCTGAGCTCCACAACCTCTGCTTCGGCCTCTGCTCCAAGGACCGCTGCCTCGTGGCGGTCGACGTCCAGCAACCGCCGCCGGTCGTCCGGTACAAGTGGGAGGACACATTCCCGAGCTGGGCCCGTGAGAACGGCAACGTCTGCGGCCTCATGCCGGAAGGCAGCCTGGTCTACCTCGGGGACGGCAGGTTCTGCATTGCTTGGACTGTCTTGATGATTGACAGGGTCGATGGCCGCCCGCACTACTTCATCCACTTGATGGCCGTGCAAATCATCAAGACTTCTACCGGCTCCGGCTCCGGCAAGAAGCAGCTGAGGATGGTCAAGCGCGGAGTTTGCTGCTACGAAATGCCAAGCCATGGCCTCATGGCTCATGTTTTTTAACCAAACTTGTATCCTTTGCACGAGGAACTGACTGGTTATTGGAGGTCGCTCAGCAAATCCTTGATGAAGCAGCTGCAGATGGTCAAGAGGGGATGAGTTCAGGTTCAGGCTATTAATGGTGTTGTAGTACGTGTGATATACCAACCATGGACTCTGAATGTTCAATCTTCCCTCAAACTTGAGAGGTTGTTAGTTTCCAAACTTTCAATTTTTTGTATGCTGTTGTTGCCTTGTTGGGCAGTGAAATCTGTTGAAGGTAGGTTCATTGGTCGGTTAGGTTTTAGTTCTTTTTTTGGACTTATTATTAGGTTATCTGAGATATATTCAGTGAAATATGGTATCACACGAAAATCATTGGCAGCTTATTCATATGCAGTGTTCAGCTAATGCATTGACTCTTTGGGTTATTTCAAGAATCTAATTCCTGAACGCTGAAGCCGATAGGAATTTCTATATATCTATAAAACGAAAAACATATATCGGAGACCATACAATGTCCAATCACAAAAGACTTGTGAACAGAGGAAATGTTGATAAAGTTTTCTCCAGACTTCTACTTCATTAATAAATATCGAATTCTTTCATGGTCTTTATGTGTTGGCACTCTCTTTTTATGAGGTTTTTCCGAAGAAAGTGTTGCGGATCTTTGATTGAGAAATATCTTCATATCAACTGTTGATTCTCTCCTGCCCCCTCGAGGGTCAAATTCTTCGGATGGCTGCTCACTATGGCTCGCATCAACACAAGGGATGTCCTGCTCCGCAAAACTATCCTCGCTGGGTGTCCCTGCTGTCCTGCTATCCTGGAAACGGCTGATCACCTCATGTTTGAATGCCCGTTCGCTGTGCGGTTCTGGCGCTGCATCGGCGTGTCGCGGACCGGTGCCTCGGTCAAAGCGCTTCACCTGCTGGATGCCTCCACCGCCGTTGGCGCGGCCTCCCCGTCGGCCTTCATCCTTCTTTGCTGCTGGCGCCTGTGGCAACGAAGGAACGATGTGGTCTTTAGACACGGATGCCCGACCCTTGCAGCAACCCTCAGATGCTGCAGGGATGATGATGATGATATGAAATAGATTCAGGTGGTTGAGGGGCTCTCCCCTCCTCCCCAGGTGAAAATTCAAAAAAAAAAATGTTGAGAATTCCTCTTGGAGTATGATGTTTATATTGTACGTATATGGCGGCTAAGCGCATATTAGCTGTGTTTGTCTGAGTTAGACTGAAATGGCATGAATGTACAGTAATTAAGCTTAAATTAACTGGTTTTAACTTGAATGATTGGAAGCTCTGCCACAGTCTGGTTTCCTCTGAATTTTCAGCATTTTACTTCTGCCCTGTACGTCGAAAGCACAGTTTCAAAAAAAAAACTGTTTATTACGTACATCAGACAGTAACACAATGCTTATTGGTCACACCAGCTTTTTGTTAATACTGTACTATACAACATCATCATCGCGATCTCTCGAAATGAAAGAAGAAAAGATAATGCACCCAAGAAGAATAGGGTCGCCAGGATGGCCTGATGGCGCACACGAGAAGGGACGGCGTGTACAGCTTGACATGCGTGATCCAGTCGCCTCCAATAATTTGGCTCGCCAGAAGCCCAGCCAGCTTTCCCGTGCAATCCGTAGCCAATTCATTGGCGATGCGCAGGCGGCCGATTTGTCCCTCAAATAATTGGCGCGTGGTTCAAACAGCTCCTAAAAGCCCTTCTTCTTAGGGCATGGCCAACCCGCAAACCTCCCGCGAACCTTCGAACAGTGCTGTCCGAATCGTGGAAATTATCCAACAGCGATTTATATCTGTTCGTGGCGCGATTCTGACACGATTTTTCCCGCAAATTGGAAACAAAGTGTGGGAGGTTTGTGGGAGTCCGGACACCCGAAACGTAGGACTCCGACACCCCCGTCTCACCCAATCCCCCCTCCCGGTTCAATTTCCTTCCACTTCGCCCATTCTCCCCCTTACTTTGCACCCGCACCCTCCACCTCCGCCGCCGCTGTAGTTCGTCTTCGACGGTCACAGAGGCACTGTCAGACGTCCGCAACCAGCACCGACGCGCCTGCTTGCCGTTTCGACGGAGCTTTTCACCCTGGAGTCGTTTGTACCCACTTACAGGCCGCCCCCAGTCGGCGACCTCCATTACGGACACCACGCTCGGCAGGTGTTCGGTCAAATGTCATTGAGCTTATTTTCAAATGCTATGTCCTTTTTTAGAGTATGAAGGATGGTGAGCTACTCGACCATGGGGATGAGTTGTTGTATGATGCGTGGCAGGAGCAGAGTGGAGCCCTTCTGGGAGCAAGTGCATGAAAACTTTCATGCACGAAAGCACGTTGCGCCCTACGACATCTACATCATTCAACCACGTAAAGTGAGGTTGTTGTCGTGTCGCTGAAGCGCTATCCGGATCAGCATCATCAAGTTTTGCAACTTGGTTAGTCAGCTCGAGGCAAGGTGGCCATTGCACGCGGACATGGACGAGATCGTAAGTTTTACTTCCTCTTGCTCAACTTGTTGATTGATTCATTCACCCGCACCCTCCACCTCCGCCGACGTGGTGTACCATAGGACAGAGGGATGGCCATTTACGTGCACACACTGCTGGATGAAGCTGAAGGAGGAGTTTAATTATGTGGAACGACATGATCCATTCAAGTAAAACTTGCTGGAGATCCGGGATCTAGTCGAATTTAAGACATTGTTGTACTAGACTTAATTTGTACGCTACATATGGATGATTTGTACTATTTTCTATCCGAACTTTGATGAATATCGGCCAGTTTGCATAAATGTCGTCCGGTTAGTTAAAATGCGGTTTGAAATATATGTGGCTAGCGTTGGACATCGTACTCCCGCATTCGTGTCTGCGGACTGATCTCCCATGTCCGGGGACGAAAGCGATGGGATTTTTGCGGGTTGTCGTTGGAGATGCTCTTATTCAATGAAAATGGCAAACATATTGCCTTGTTTAAAAAAATGAAAGAACGAGAAAATCAGAAAATGTCATTTTTTTACATACTCCCCAGCCCTGGAGGCTACCCAGTGGCGGAGACAGGGGGACCAGCAGGGGCCCTAGCCTCCCCTAATAGTAGAGATATAGTGCTAATTTGCTGATGAATAGTGCTAAAATTAGTGATTAATTCCTGTCAAATGCATGTTTTCCATTGGCATGGCCCTGTCCAAACAGTTTTAACATCTTTCGATCCCGTTGATACAATTTTTCTGGCTCCGCCATTAAAGCTACCCTCATACAGTCATACTTGAAGGCGCCCGCTCACGTGCGCGCCAGGCATAGGCAGGGAAGTTAGACCTCCGCCTTTTTCCCTTGGTGCTCAATCGCCATACAATTGTATGCGCGTGCCACCTCACTCCTCAGCCGTGGCGAACGAGCCGAGCCATTGCTTTTTGTTTGTTACCTGGTTGTTTATCTATAGGTATATCTAGCCATGGGCCGGGCGGGCCGGGCTTGGGCCGGGCCTAAAAAAGCCCATGGCAGAAAACTAAAGCCCAGGCCCTCCCAGGCCCTATCAGCGAGCCTACTTTCAAGCCCAAGCCCGACACATCTCGTAAAAAGCCCTGAAAAGCCCTTAGGGCTTAGGGCCGTGGGCCGGGCCTCTTCCTTAAAATGCCAATATGCCAAGCCCAACCCCGTCCAGACCCTGCTGATGGGCTCAAAACTCAGGCCCAAGCCTGGCCCACGGATAAGCCCATCGGGCCTAGGCCTTGGATTTTAGGGCCGGGCCTAGGTGGGCCGACAGGGCCGGGCCTGAGATGGCCAGGACTATCTATAGGTCGTCCACTTGCCCACGGCCGTTGAAAAACACCACGGAACTTTACGTATGGAGTCGGCCCTAACATGTACAATGGGAGAGAACTCTAAAATAAATATAAAAAGTTAAAAATCAACAGAAAAAATTGGCATGACCTTTGTTAAATTTAGACATATTGAGTGACAAAACTTTGGCAAAATGGAACTTAATCAAATGCAAAGATGGTGACACTCATTATGAATACCTGTATCATGAATAAAATATGGTACACTTAAAAACATCTTTAAACAACTATAGAATGTGCGAACCAACCTGTGGTTGGATGGTTAGAGGGACTGTGGTATCTCAGCTCATCAGGATTGAAGTCCTGGTACTCGCATTTATTCCTGGATTTATTTCAGGATTTCCGGCGATGCGCATTTAGTGGGAGGAGACGTTCCCGTCGATGACGAGGTGCCTACGGTGACTTCGTAAATTTCAAGATGATACGCCGGCTCAGTCTTTCGGAGTTTATAGGAATGAGTGTATGCGCGGGTATATGAGCGCTTGCGTTTGTATTGTGTTAAAAAAAACTGCAGAATGTTATTAGAAAAAATATGCTACACTACATGTTATAACTACTACAAACTTTTACTAGAAGAAATATGCCACCCTACATCTTATAACAACTACAAAATATTATTGGAACAAATATGGTATTATTGCCAATCCCAAATTACTAGAAGAATATGTATTATAATTAATAAAAACCGTGGTTTTGGTGTGCGGCGGTTGCGAGTGGCCGTAGTGGCGCCCTGCCCCTCGCGACGCCGGCACTTGTGTGTCCATATCTACCATGGCGACAGGGGCAGAGAGAATGGTGCTTACTATGGTAGACAGCGAGGGTGGGTGCTGGCAACGGGGACGTCAAGTGTGGGCAGTGGCGACTGGTACGATGAGGATGATGGAGACGGGGAATGTGATGGCAGCGGAGACGGCGAGGACAATGGCGACATCGGACAACATGGGCGACGATATATTGGGGGGGAAAGAGGATAGGGTTTGTGGGGATTAGGTAACTCCCATGCGGGTGTGAGCGGTTTTGTGTAGGGACGGAAATCCGATGACGGGCGGCACAAAATGCCCGCCACAGCTAATAATCTACCAGTGGTGGGCACCTCTTTGTGCCCGCCGTGTCTCAATTTTTTTACAAATCTATTATATCATACAGTTTTGTTCTTTTCATCATTTTAGCTTCAAACTTTTTGTATGAATAATACACACCATTAGAAGTCCCAAGCTCAAACTTGGCCACTTTTTAAAGTTGGTTCGCTATTTTCGAATCATTAACAGATTTTTCGGCCACTAAAAGCTCTTTGGTTCAACAAAGCATGCAAACAAGCTCCAAATTGTATCAAACCTGACATGATGTCTTCATTGGATCAATGTAGTGTGTGGTAAAATTTTGATAGCATTACGAAGAAAACTTGATGCACTTCATGTACAAACCGAACACTCTCCTGTGAAGTGTCAAGGTTTCGAATAGAAACTGCCGCCTTCGACACACAACTCCTTTTGTCTTCATCATTTTAACTTCAAACTTTTCTATGAATACTACTCACCTTTAGAAGTCTCATGCTCAAATTTGGCCACTTTTTGTGTTGGGTTGCCATTTTCAAACTATTAACTGATTTTTCGGCCACTAAAAAGCTCTTCGGTTCAACAAAGCGTGCAAACAAGCTCCAAATTGGATCAAACCTAGCATGGTGTCTCATTGTACCCTGTAGGGTGTGGTGAAATTTTGAGAGCATTACAGAAAAAACTTGATGTACTTCATGTACATACCGAACATTCTTCGGCGAATTGTCACGGTTTCAACAGAAACTGCCGCCTTCCACACACAACTCAATTTTTCTTCATAATTTTGACTTCAAACTTTTTCTATGAATAATACACACCATTGAAATTGCATGCTCAATTTGGCCACCTTGATGGTTTACTATAGATTTTACGGCCACTGAAAAGGGCAAATTGCTCTTCAGTTCAACAAAGCTTGTAAACAAGCTCTGAAAGGGATCAAATCTCGCATGTTGTCTTCACCGAATCCCTCTAGGGTGTGGTAAAAATTAAGAGTTTTATGGCAAAAACTTGATGCACTTTGTGTATAACTTGAAAGTCTAATGCTTGAATTTGTTCACTTTTGAGTTGGTTTGCTACTTTTGAAGTATTATCTTATTTTTATTTTTCAGCCATCAAAAAGGGCAAAAAGCTCCTCGGTTCAGCAAAGCGTGCAAACAAGCTCTAAAAGGGATCACACCTGGCATGGTGTCATCATTGGACCCCTGCAAGATGTGGTAAAATTTGAGTGTTACGGCAAAAACTTGATGCACTTCGTGTACAAAACTAGACACTCTCCGGCGAAGTGTCAGGTTTCGAATGGAAGCAGCCGCCTTCCACACACAACTAATTTTTTTCTTTATCGTTTTAAATTCAAATTTTCCTGTGAATAATACACATAATTGGAAGTTCCATGCTCAAATTGACCACTTTTTGAGTTGGTTTGTTATTTTCGAAGCATTAACTGAGTTTCAACCACCGAAAAGGGCAAAACACTCTTCGGTTCAACAAAGCATGCAAACAAGCTCCGAAATGGATCAAACATTTTTATGTTTAATACACATCTTTGGAAGTCGCGTGGTCAATTATTATTTTTTTTGAAAAAACCCATCATGTATTAATTAACTTAAAATGTTCGTACAATCATTCATTACAGAATTAGCCACACAACGTAGAACAGAATTAAAAATAATTCCATAAGACCTATTATCAAAACTGAACTTAGCAATCTCATGAGCCACCGTATTAGCCCTCCTATTGATCTTGGATATCTGACACTTCACCGGTAGCTTCGAGACATTGACCGCCTCCTTTAGGTCGACAAGGGATGACCTGTCAAAGCAATCTCTTCCAAAAACAGAAGCCACAAAATCTATTCTGGGTTTATTAAATATGATTTTTCAAGGATTCTCCTGACTAAAGATACATGTGATGGGCGGTACATTATACTCGCCACTGCTAACATTTGGAAATTTTGGTACGGATTGCCGAACTACTGCTATAGCGGACAATTTTTTCGCCTGCCACTGGTGCATGATAAACAAGTGGCGAGCGCTTGTTTGTAGCCCGCCACTGCTGCTTTTATCCCATTGGAAATTTTGTAGAAGTTTGTGAGTGGCGGGTGGTTATTTTTTTCCCGACACTATTGGCAGCATAGCAGTGGCCAGCAAACTTTTGTACCCGCCATTAAAATGAGCCCACCTACAAGCTTTTTCCCAGTAGTGATGGTTGTGGAAGTTATAAATGGAAGAGGGGCTTTGGCAAAACAATCTTAGGAATAAGTATGTATAAAATGAGTGCCTCTATGTTGTAAAACAGAATGTGGGTGATTCCCAATTTTGTGGTTGGCCTATGTCAGTTAGAGATTTATTTTTAGTTATGTGAAGAAAAAAGTGGGTAGCGGGGAGCACATTAGATTTTGGGAAGATTGGTGGGTGGATGATAAACCACTCAAGCAGTCTTGCACCGGCCTTTATGATTTGTGTTTTACCAAAAATATCAATCTATCTGATGTTTTCACTAAAGGATGGGAACAATATAAATTCAGGAGAACTCTGTGGGGGGATACTATGACTCAACGGAATTCCAAGGTTGTTGTACTAATATAGATTTGGAAGATCAAAAATATACTCTAGGTTGATCTTTACTGCTGATGGTAAATACTTTGTTAAATCTATTTATAACTAGTTGGTAATTAGGGAAACTCTCCTTTTAAATTCTTTGGAAGATCAAAATTGCCCCATAAATCTAAGTTTTCATGTGGCTTGTGGTTAGAAATAGTGTGATCACTAAAGATAATTTGCCCAAAGGAGGGTGCAATGGAGACTCCAAGTGTAGTTTTCGTGGGGCTGAAAAATTCGATTGATCATCTGTTTTTACACTGCTCTGTTGCTATTCTTTGGAGTGTATTGAAGTGTTGTTTTTGTTTGAGTTATGTTCCTACGGATATTAAGAGCCTTTTCATCACTTGGTTCTGTCTATTTGACAATATTAGAAAAAAGGAAGATATGTGTTGCTATTTGTACTTTGTTGTGGTCAATTTCGACTTGTAGTAATCATACTTTTTATATCAAAATGGCTGCTAATCCTTTGTGTGTCTGTATAAAACATGTCATCTTATTAACTATTGGTCAATTTTACAAAAAAGAAAGGAAATAAAGGTGAGCTGGATTGGGGGTAAGGTTTCTAGAGCGAGTAGTAGGTAAAATGTAGAACACTGTGCGAGGATGGAACCCGTGGTGAGTGAATTGCAAAAAATATCGACACTTCAGGCAAGGTTTGCAGGAACCACACATTTATGGAATTGTGCCAAAAAGCACTAATTTTTTTTCTAATTTTTTGCAAAAAACACTAGTTGGCGGCTTTGGTCGTTTTGATGACGATTATGACAGGTGGGTCCCAGAAATGATGACGTGGCGTAACTGTTCATCTTGGACGTCGTTATAGATAATTTTTTACCAAAAACTCCCTACCTTCCTACAAAAAGAAAAATGGCCATGGGCAGAGGAGACGCCTCCGCCGTGTCCTCCTTGCGCCGCCCGTCCCTCGCCGGGCCGCCTCCCCATGCCCTCCACCGCTCCGACCTTCGAGCTGACCCGCAGCATGCCGCATGGCCGGCGCCGCCGCAGCTCGCGGCCGGTGCGGCTGCTGCTCGCGCCCGTCGCGGCCAGCGCATCTGCTGCTCGCGCCCGTCGCGGCCGGCGCATCTGCTGCTCGCGCCCTTCGTGTCCGGCGCCGCTCCTGCACGTACGCACCTCGGCCTCCACCGCGTATGCTCGTGCCCGTCGTGTCCGGCGCCGCTGCTGCCCGTGCGCACCTCGGCCTCCACTCCTCCGAGCTCCGAACTCACCCGCCGCATGCTAGCAGGGCCGGCGTGCTGCTGCTCTGCTCGCCGGGCAGCCCAAATCCAAATCTTGGACTTGATTGCTTTTTTGTTTTTTGATTGAAGGGCTTCCATGTAAAATTACAGGGAGTGCTTCGTATATCTGTAAATCCCTCGTCTAACGTCGTCTATCACGAACCGTTACGCCACATCAGCAAATGCGGGACCCAGGTGTCATAATCATCATCAAAACGACCAAAGTCGCCAACTAGTGCTTTTTGCAAAAAAATATGAAAAAAATTAGTGCTTTTTGGCACAATTTCATAAATGTGTGGTTCCTGCAAACCTTGTCTGAAGTGTCGATGTTTTTTTACAATTCACTCAACCCGTGGGTGATAAGATTTACTGGTGGCTGGTTGTGCACATGTTGCTCTTGAAGACGCATCGTTTCCATTGTGGATGTCTGGCTCTAGACCTAGTCTTCCTTTTACTCCACTAGATGACCCGGTTGCGTCGATGGCGCAAGAAGCCAGTTAGAAGTGATGTTAGTAGTGAGTAAGTAGGGGATGTAGTTGGAAATATAATGTAATGTGGATTGTATTACAGAAACACATATATAGGCAAAGTGACAACTTATTTAGGTTAGCATTGTAAACACAAGTAAAATATACTTGGACATAAAGATTACAAATACATACATAATTTACACAGGGTTTACAGTGGTAACACATTATCATACATAATGTAGCATGACATAAAGTCAAGGGATTAGCTAATAATGAAAGAAGGTGTGGAATTAGTTCAATACAACTTATTTACACTGCTTCGATGAAGCACGGGACTAAACCATTTATAGGTAGCTATATTAAACAGCGTTCCTTGTCCAAATGGCGTCTGGTTTGGCTCAGTTTGTTGTTGTAATGCGTGGATCTGTTGAAATACAGTACCTAGGATCATTATCTTCAGTGAACTTGTATGTAGAAAAGAGATCTCTCAAGATGGCATAACCTGAATAGAAAAGCAGGATAAAAAGGCAAGTGATCTGTTATGGGTATAACCATTGGCAAGAAGGCACAACCATAAGTGAGCAAATCTTGGGGACAAGCGGGGGCATACAGACATAATCTTCAGAACAGCTAACATTGCACTGGTAGTAATAGATGTATTAGGTAGCATGGCCGAACGAATATTTACAATGGATAGAAATAGTCATTGAGGGGCAGGGGATAGCAGGAAAGGCCAACAACGATATTAAATAGGGAAGTGTATCAACAGAACTTTGACATGGCTCTATGAGCGCCAAAGGGTGGGTTTGCAAACACGCTAGAAACGTAGTAGAAGTGTGTTCAAAAGGGTGCAAAGACAGGTGCATGCAGGGCCGGCCCTGAGGGGGGGGGGGGGGGGGGGGGGGGGCAGGGGGGCGGCCGCCCCGGCCCCCCCAAGCCAAGGGGCCCCCTCTCCAGGTATATGTGTCCCTGAATTCAGCCATTGGAGGCGCTCCAACTGATGTTCTGTGTCTTAACGAAGAAGAAAGACGATCTAGCGCAATGGGCCTTGGGCCTTTATTTCTTTATTAGTATTACTATAACGTGAGTTACGTGGTGGTGGGCTGGTTGTCTCAGGGCCTTTCTTAGCACAAAATAGCGATCCTGTTTTGGAAGATTGAAGCCATCGATTGATTTATACCTTCCTCGTTTCCCTGCGGCGGCCGAAAAGCAGCAGCACACCGAGCCAAACCCTAACAAAGTAAAATAAACGGCGGTGATCAACGAATTGCACGCACGACCAACGAGGCTTCCTGCCTGGGCGCACATCGTGGTGATAGCGAAACAGAGGCGCGGCACCGTAGGTAATTTTGTTTTCCCTGCTTTTTATGGCGTCCAAATTTATGTTATAAAATACAGCTGATTGTTTTATCACTATAATTTAGTATAAAATTTTCAGGATCCTTCTCTAGTCCTATTTTTTTTTTTTTGCATAGGCTGATCGTAATTGTCATCTGGCCGATTGTACATTTTATGCGATGGAATTTTCTCATGCCGTCAATTTTTTTGTTTGTTCGTGGATGGTTATAGGAGGATAGGTTATTGGTGGATAGACAACTTCTTGCCCACCTAATATATGAAGTTTTATTTGTGTCTGATTTCATAAGAGGTGTGTGAAAATCAAATTTACCTTTCGTCTAATATGACACATCGTTGCAACTTAATTCTTGGAGTAAGTAACTTAAGTTTCTCGACAAATTAATGATCCTATACATAGTTGTCAAATGGAATTTAGGCATGCTTATTATTATTTCGATGTTGTATTAAGGGGCCCCGGGTTCTAGTTTCGCCCCGGGCTCCCGATATCTCAGGACCGGCCCTGGGTGCATGAAGACAGCAACGGCGAACCAGTCTTCACTTCTCCTTGTGGCCGGAGGCTTTAGTAGCAAGGGCCAAAGCAGCGAGGGCTAAAGTGGCGAGCTTCTATATACAAAACAACCTGATGCAAAAGAGAGGACATTTCGTAAGACAAGGCATCAACAAGTTTATAAGGTTTAACTAACCACGTAGGTTTAGTTATGATTTATGAAACCAAGGAACATATATCTTCCCAGGTCACTTATACATATGGTTAAGGCGAGACAATCCAAGAAGAGAAATAAGAGGCAAAACCGCATATTTTCACAGCAAGGGAAGCCACCAAATAGACCGACCTTGAGATTAAAACATCATGTTTGCTAAATAACACAGCCTATAGCAAATCTTCCGACAAACCTTCTGTGAATAAGCATCATACTTGGCAGGGCTCGAAAGTTACAATTCTACTAGAAACAAGAGTGGAATACCTAAAAAAACCAACCGGATCAGATTATTGCTTTTTCTGTGGAGCCCCTATTAGCTGGCAATGCATGGACGTTTCCAGACTAATCTGCTTGCACGCGAGCCCATGCATATAATTGCAAAAGAAAGGGTGCGCCATGCCGACGGACTGAGATCCAGTGCCTCGCCTCTGTCAAGGCACGACGCGCCTTGAGGCCTGGAATCCAACGTCCAATGTGCATCCAACGGCTATCTAGAGTCAACGCAGAAACTACCAGGCCTCCACTCGTCCCCGTCCTCGAGTCCTCACACGCGAGGCAACACGGGAAAGAAAAACCGCCACTGGCTCGCGGGCGGGAACTCCTCTGCCGCCGTCGCTGCCGTGGGGAAGGGAGCTCCGGCGGCGGCCGCCGTGGGGAATGGAGCTCCAACGACGGTGGCATGCCGCTCTGCCCCAACTCCTCCCCGCCCCGCTCCGGCAAACAGACCATGAACGCGGCTGCTGAAGGTCTCCAATCAGGCGGCTGCCTCCGCCCGTTCCAGTGGCTGTCGACGACGGACCCCCTCCAATGGACGTCCCCCTCCGATGGTCCGCCCTGACTATGAGACAGACGCAAGGCAAGAGCAGCATACATCTGCACACAAACAAAAAATTCAGTTAACCATACACAGATACGAAATTCAGTTAACTGAAGACAAAAGCAAATATACTTAACCAGACAGCAAACCAACATCAGAAAAGTATTCAATACAAAGACTTCAGTACATAATTCTTCATGACTACAGCATTTAACACTTGAATTTGGCATCAATAATCTGTTCTTACATAATTCTTCAAGTACATAGATTAGGCCAATCTACTTGTACACTTAGGCCACGACAGACTATAGTCAGCCCCAAAATCCAAAATAATATAGTCATCTTTGTCCAAAATACTAGTCAAAATGTCCAAAACACTATCTAGCTTACATGTTAGATCAGATCTTCATCATAAAAACCACCAGGGGGAGCCATTAAGAGCTGTGTGTAACTGATGGCCGTGTTGCCCTCTTGAAGCTCCACATTTGCTCTTTCAGCGTCATCGTCCTTTTCCACTCTCACTTGAGCCTGTCCACCATCATTTTTTTTGTTGCTTCCATGAAATTTCAGTATTTAGTTTAGCAATGAGTGGCAACTATATATCATGTATAGCTTCTGCCATGAACATACCTTTGCCCTTTTTGAAGGGGAGCCTTGGCGCAGTGGTAAAGCTGCTGTCTTGTGACCATGAGGTCATGGGTTCAAGTCCTGGAAACAGCCTCTTACAGAAATGTAGGGAAAGGCTGCGTACTATAGACCCAAAGTGGTCGGACCCTTCCCTGGACCCTGCGCAAGCGGGAGCTACATGCACCAGGTTGCCCTTTTTTTTAGGCAACTTTAGTTGGCTTGCAAATGCACACCGCTCACAATTGCATAGCACAATAATCAAATTGCGTAACACATCATCTCAATCAGCACAAGAATTCTGTCAAATAAGGCAGGAAACACATCGATCAATTCACATATGAATTCATGACAATCGAGACAATATTGATCCAGCACAATTTTTCAGTATTAACAAGCTGCCATCAGACTGGAAATTCGTGTTCAGAGTATTAACAAGCTGCCATCTAGCACAATTTTCATATACAGATTAATAGAGACAGTACTGAACAGAGAACTACCTGTTGTCTGTTGGAGTCTGAACTGAAGTTGGCGTTCAGTTTTCTGCTGCACGGGGAGGCGCCGTGGCCGACGAGCGTTGGAGGGGGCGGAGCGAGCCGCTGGATGCGGGCGGAGGGAGCAGCCAGAGGTGGGTGAAGCGAGCCGCCGGATGAGGGCGGAGGGAGCAGACAGAGGTGGCCGGTCGCGACGGACAGCTGCCAGCACAGCGGGACGAGGAAGAGTCGCAGGGGAGCGAGGGCACCGTCAGAGACGAGCGGAGGCCGTTTATCCGGTGGCCGCCGCGGGAGCTCCCATGCCTCCCTCCCCACGGCGGCGACGGCGGCAGAGTGAGTTCCCGCCCGCGAAGCTTTCTTCCCGCGGTTTATTTTGCCTCGCGCGTGAGGAATCGAGGACGGGGACGAGTGGAGGCCTGGTAGTTTCCGCGTTGACTCTGGATAGCCGTTGGATGCACATTGGACGTTGGATTCCAGGCCTCAAGGCGCGTCGTGCCTTGACAGAGGCGAGGCACTGGATCTTAGTCCCATGCCGACATGGTCTCAGCAGGCAAGAACAGTAGGCAAGGCATGGAACAAGGTAAAGAAGGACACAGTTTTTCACAGGTTAATAGAGCATGCACCAACGGACAATCAAGTACAGCGATGGAAACACGTCTCACCTTGCCAGAGAACCACACCCAAGGAACAAGGGAAAGAAGCAAGAAAGAACGTGTGAGCTCAGAGGCATTTTATCGAACAGGAGAGGAGCAAGAAAGACCTTACCTTGCCAAGCAGCAAGCCGAGCGGCAAACAACGAGCTGTATAACCCTGCAAGGCTGCAACATGAAGACGAAGAGAAGTGAGAACAAGGAAATGTAAGAGCAGGAGGAATGAAGACGAAGAGAAGTGAGAACAAGGAAATGTAAGAGCAGGAGGAAAGAGGAAGGAAAACCGGCGCAAGGCGACATTGGGACGGAGAAGAACCTCAAGTCCTCAACCGTACGCGAAAGACGAAGGAAGCAGGGCCATGACAAAGATGGAACTAAAGATCGATGCGCCCTGGAAGGAGACGAGCCGCAGGCAGAGCGAGCGAGGCGGGAAGAGACGGGAGTGGGAGTGAAAGTGAAAGGAGGATGGGGAAGGGAAGGACGACCAACTCGTCTTGGTAAGATAAGGGGCAAGGAGGAAGAAACAGTAATATTATTTTAGACACAGAGCAAGCCACGAGCCCACCATACAAATATAGACACGCATGCACAAACATGAAAGGAGAGCATAATCCTAGGCGACTCAAGCGCATAGCCGGACCATACGGCGTCAGAACAGCAACGCACCGAGCCGCTGTAAATACTAAAACAACCCACACAAACACTCACCCGCTCGCCGACAAACGGGAACCACCGCACGCAGGGCCCATGCGCAGCGACGCAACACAGAAAACAAATGAATTGGTCTCTGCAATCAACACCAGCGACGGACCCTCTCTTTTACCCAATGGGAGCTCCAGCCACACCGCTTTACCCATTGGCCAAGACAACAAACCACATCCCTCACACACACCCAAGGAACTGCCAGGGGCTACCAACACAGCTGAGCAGCCAAAGCGCGAGTAGAAATAGAAAGAGTATCACACCACTCAACTACCCCACGGGCCCCAGCCTGCCCAGCCCACGCCGCGCCCCAAGCAACACAACGGCAACACCCCCTCCCACCCACGTCGCATCATCACTCTTTGTCTCAAAAAAAAAAAACCCACGTCGCATCACTCGGTCAGCTCGCACGCGCGCGACACACCAATCATCACCCAATCGGCCTGCGCGAAAGCTTTGGCCAGTCAGTGGCCGACGCGGAGACGCGCACTGCAATTAGCGACCCGGACAGGAGCTCCTGTCGGTCACTGCAGATCAGCCCCACCCACGCGCGGGCCCACTGGTCATTACACAGAGATAACATGCACGCGGGTGAGAAACTTTTGGACGGCCGGCAGTCAAAGCCATGAACAGTAGATTCATCAAACAGCCAGTAATCACTGCGCGGTCGAAGGGCCTTCCTTTTTTTGCGGGTGAAACTTTTGGTCGAAGGGCCTTCCTATGGCCGAGTTGCCTAGACTCTTTTACTAGTTAGATTTCTATTTCCATTCGTGCACTTTTCTTCTCTTTTGGTGAGCCTACCTGATGTTTATTGTTACCGGTAATAGAATTCTAGTGGGATTATTGATATGTTACCTTGCTGGTAGTTTTAGTTGGGGTTGTGGGTGTGTCCTCTTCACTGATACAAGCGTCGTTGATGGGTGTGTTATGGTTGATGGGTGTCCTTTTTACTACTTTGGTTTCGTTCATGTTTTGTGTTTTCATAACTACAGATCGTTGGGCAGCTGGCCCATATATATTTTTCTACTGTTAGCCCATTTACAAAACATATGACAGCACCCCTAAAAAAATTGTGTCTATGATTAGCCCAATTTTATATCGAGCTATTTAAGAAGAAATATTGCTCAAGTGGTGTAGATAGACTACCGCTTCGCCGTACACGTGTTGTGTTACGTGTATTTTGGGCACGCGTCTAGCCGCGCCAGCAACTATTTATTCTCCTGACATAAAATGTTTCACCCTTACTAATTATTAATTTTTAAAAGTTGAAATTTGTCCAGGCCTTAAAAAATATATTTATTAATAAAAATGTTTACATCTATAAAAAAATATACTATGCGCTTTATTTAATTGAATAACAGTTTCTAGGAAATTCGTAAACAAATGCTTGCAGGTAAAAGAAATGGACCGGCACCTAACTCAATTGAGTAACACCTTTCACGAGTGAGAAAAAATCATTTACCAATGAATGGAGAAGAAAACAGAATCATGACCATTTTATTTAATAACAACTTGGCCTGCCAGAAATCCTTACAAGGTTAAAACACTCTTTTCTGCTTTAATTTTCTCTCTCTGATGGTTAATAAAAAACCCTAATCCTATTTAGGGCTTCGGCACCAGTTAACCTGAAGGCGTTCAGAAATGGCTCGGCCCATCTAAAATTGCAGTGCGAGGAGCTGGTCCAGTCTTGTGAAGCTTCTCAGCCGTTTTTCTTTCTTTTTTTCTCGTTTTATGTTTTTCGGGACAATGACTGTTCCGTTTTCCTTTCTTTTTTTATTTCTTTTTTTAAATGTGCGAAACATATCAATTCGAAAAAGTTTTGTGAATTCACAACAGTTTTTCAAATACCCATGATCTGTTTTTTCAAATTCATGAACCTTTTCCAGATTATCATGAACTTCTTCAAATTTTGTGAACCATTTTTCAAAACTTTGTTTTTTTTCATTTTTTGCATACTTTGTTGTGCAAATCTATGAACTTTTTCAAACTCAATGAACTTTTTTCAATTCACATTCTTTTCTCAATATATTAACATTTTTTTTAAAATTTCATTTTTTTTAAATAAATGTTTCCATTTTCCGTGATTTCTTTTTGAAAATATATGAAGTTTTTAAAATTTTATGAGTTTTTTAGCTTTCATGAACTTTTTCAAAATTTCATGATTTTGGTTTTGAAATCTATGAATCTTTTCAAAATATGTTTTTTTGGAGTTGATGAGCATTTTTGGTTTCGTAAACTTTTTTATTTTTTAATGCATGATTTTTTTTCAAATTATCCTAACATCCTCACTTGATAAATAAATGTGGCATTGTTGGTAAAATAAAACAAAAAAGACTTGAGAACCACCCAACATGTCCATCATGTTGATCAATTTAAGATTCACATCTCTTGTGGTGGGATGTGTGTCTCTTGATGCATCCGACGTTCCAAGATTCACATCTCTTGTGGTGGGCGGCGCGTGTGGCTGTTTAAAACTTCCCGGGTTTTGAAAGAGCTCAACCTGCTGAGCAACTTGGTGATGCTCACAAGGTGGAGATTGGCGGAGCTAGTTAGTGTGTTTTATGGAGTGTGAAGTTATGGTGCACGGGTACCATGGTGCCCTTAATTTTGAGAAGAAAAACATATTTATAAGTTTCAAAAAGAAATAAAAATTATGTGGAAACTTGTATGTGTTCACTACGGATCCATGAAATTTTGTTTTTGAAAAAAATGTAATTTGTAAGCAACACACAAAAAAGTCTGGCCCAAAAACAAAAAAGCGGTCCATTTGAAAATACATATTTTTCTTTTCTTTGTACGCCACGTGTGAAAGTAAAATGTTGTGGAATTTTACACATACGTGGTATACATGTGTGTGCATGTTTACAAAAAGTTTCATTTCCCTTTTGCGCTGTAGAAAATTATTTCTTTGAACGGCACCATGGTGCCCGTGCACAACTAGTTATTTTCGGTTTTGATGCAACTTTTGAGTTTGACATTGTTCTTTATGAGTCATGTTTCTTTCAATTTTATCCAAATATCCTCACATGTTTAATAAATTTAGATTGATGATAACAAAAAAAAAGGTTCGGAACCACCCAACATGTCCACCATATCCATCACTAGATGGAAAATGCGGCTTGCCGCACCCCGCACCCCTGCCGGGTGCGGTCATATCCAACCTGGTGATCATCGAACACTGTAGGTCACATTTCAAATTCGATAGGTTGACATGATGAAGGAAAAGTGCGCAAGTTTAGAACATTATACCAAAAGGAAAGAAGAATCACATCACACAATACTCATTTACAATGCACTGACATTATATCCAACTTGGCAGAACACGATTCATATTCGATTCAGGCTGTTACACGAAATAGCAAAGCATGATGGCAGCACCAACCCAGTCCACTATTGGTTACACTATATATATTCCACAAATTAAAGGAAATATAAACCATTGATTCCATCATTTGAATTTCTCAAACATATAGGAGGAACTAAGCACTAAGAACAGTAATGGTTTGCTTAATAACTATACTTTGAATCAACATAGGCATCATGGTTTCTATTCTTTCTGCCGCCTCTTCCAAAAGCAATCCGACCAATTGTCCTCTCAATCCGTACGGAGATCACGTAGACCTGAAACATAAATGGGGATCAGTGAGCCTTCCTATGAAGTGCACATAACCACATACAAATATTAGATGTTTACATGAAAAAAATATCCCACCGAGGGTTGGCATCAGCAAGAACAAATGCTCATGAAACTGTACCAGAATACTTAAGAAACTGTATAATCATACTCAGTGGCGGAGCTAGCAAATTGTCAAAGCCTGGGCATGACGCAAGATAAAATTTACTTTGGTCTATCAACACAAGAAGTATCATATATTTAGGTAAACATCATGTGTAATACGCACACTAATATTTCATGCATCATATAAGTAAATTAAAACATGAGATACAATTTACCAAATAAAATTCCAATCTCCGATGTTCATCCTTGTGCCCAGATGAGAATCTACAAGATACAACACATTATCAAATAATTGAATTTCCATTGAATTGAAGTGCAAAAAAAAGGAGAGAATCTAGAAGATACAACACATTACCAGATTATACAATTTTCATTGAATTGAAGTGCCGACGGTGACGAATACGAGCACCATCCGCCGGAGCCGAAGTGGAATTTACACAAGGGGCTGCCGCTTTGACTTTCGCGCTTCCGCTTCCGATCCCGGTTGTCGCTTGCTGGAGTCGTAGCCTGCTTAGGCCCAGGTGTGCATCATCTCTTGCGGTCTGGCCGACCGCCGGTGCTCCGTCAGTCCACCTCGCCGGTCGCCGCCTCCAACCGCCAGAGTTGCTAGGGCACGTCGTGCGGCACGGCGCACAGATGAATAGGCGGGCAAGGGATGCAGCCACCGGCCTTCTGATCGATGGCACGATCTGATTAGCACATGTAAGGAAATTAATGAATGAGCCTTTGACGTGAGTAAGCCCAAAAGGCAAAAATGACGCCCAAAGTAGCCCAATTCGTGAACCAGATGTATTTTGAACATATATTGTATGTATTTACAGATTGTGACTCCGACGCTTGGAAAATTGGCAGCGCTCGAGCCCGGGCACGTGCCCGGGGTGACCGGACGGTAGAATCGCCCCTGATCATACTTATCTTCCTACATAGCCTTATATAGTTATTCTACCCATTATGATTATGAATAGCTTACTGAGGGTATGAAAGATTTGTTCTACATGTTTTCCTGTCTACTGATTATGAATAGAAAATGTAGCATTAACCTAAATCCGTCCTCTGATTACACACATATCATGCCAGTTTATAAATACACAAGTATAAGTAGCTATAGCCTTACAATCATTTGCCAGGGTAGCCTGCAGAAGAAGCGTTGAGCTTGTCCACCCTGAATAAATCAAATCAGAAGGTAACATTCAGTTATGTAATACTGCAATAAGCATCACTAAAAATTCGATAAAAAGGAAATACATAAATATATACATGCATATGAACCTATTGTAAATCAAACTGATGCTGGCATGGCAATCCGTTAACTTTACATCATTCAAGAGAACAAATCAATATTACCAGTTTGAGATAACAATAGTTTTGTCACCAATGCACTGAGTAATAAAGTTCATCGTTGATTGTCAAACAACATGGACATTATTAATACTCTCCCAAGCAACCAAAGCTTCCTCATTTCCCCCCAATAAAGTTCATCATTTTCTAATAAAGTTCATCGTTGTTTTAACCAACGAGACAGGAGCCGCTCACCCGGGCGACATAGCTACGTGTGGTTGTGTAGCTAGCCGGCCAACATGTAAAGCTAGCTTATGTGTGTATGTGCTTCTAGGAACTAAAGTACTATGGGAGCAGGGCAGTGCAGAGTACTCTACACTATTAATCAGCGTGAGAAAGTCTAAGTCATCTAAGCGTGAAAAAAAAGGTGTGGGCCAGTTATTAGCTTGGAGGTTCCAAGTTGGAGCTGTGGGCGTGCATGGCTTTCATTTGCTCTCGACGCGATAAGCGCAGCTGTATGCGGTCAGCGCAGTTGACAAAATTTAGGCCGTAGGGTGACATGCGACGCGCATATGCATGAGTAGGAAGCTCGATAAGTGCACTGTGCACACGTCGTTGCCGGTAAGATCGACTGAAACAAGTTTTGGTCAGGCGACTGACCCAAATTTTATTTTGAGTCTAACTGACCGGTAGCCGGTCCCATCAAGATCATGGTGTTCTCTCTCATGTTGACCTACCAAGATCATGGTCTTCTCTTGGTTCGATGCAACTTTTGAGTTTCACAATGTTCTTTGCCAGCCCTTTCTTTCATTTTTTCCGAATTTATCCCCACTGGGTTGGTAAATTTTGATCGTTGGAAAACTAAAACAAAAAGGAGTTCAGTACATGATGTCCATCATTGCACACTTGTCATGTTCTGATCAATGTACTACTACTCTGAACCTGTTCTTCACTCCGAAGCGGCATGCAGGCCCCCATGCTCTGCACCCCCCACACAGAACAAATCTCTCTGCCTTGGGCCTTGGCGATGCGACGTCCTGGAGCTGGAAGCGAAGGAAATGCGTACAAGAGGATCAGACAGGCGATCGGGGCCGTGTTGGCAGCTACAGTTGGCACTCTGAATCCTGGCGTGCCGGCACGGCGGCAGGCCCGGCGACGCACGGCCGCTTTGCCCCAAAACGGCACGGCCCTTAACTCCGGCCACGGGCCCCCCGGAAGCGTGGGAGGATAAAAGGCGCGCAGGGGTTGCAGGTTGCAGTTTTGGAGCCCTGTAGCTACCCGTCCTCGCGAAATCGGACGCTATCTTGTACCCGCGCCAAAGCATGGCCCCCCTGTGCCTGCGTACGTATCATCATCAAACTTGTTACCGCACGCCCACGATCGAGAGCGGAGTGAATTCTCGCTGCACGCTTTGATCTCTTGCAGCTTGCAGGGGAGCAGTGAGCCTGACGGATGTGGGAGTGAATTTCTGGCCATTTTTCACGGTTTTGGTTGCGAGGAGAGAAAGCTCTCCAGCTTTTACTGGGCGCACGCGTGTCACCCGTCCCGTCCAACTGTGTACCCGAACCCCCCCACCTACAATCTACAAAGTGCGCGCTCTCGTGTGCCATTTCGGCCGCTGCGCAGCGGTTCCCCAGGCTAGCTACCACCTACTGGCTGATCGCAAACACCTTTGCTTGGTTCCGTCTGACCGTCTGCCTGCGGTCGATGATTGGCGGGGCGGGGCGGCAGCGGCATGACGGTGCGGTGGCGCGGCCGCGACGCAGGTTTGAAGCCGCTGGTGGCGAGGAGGAGGGAGGGGAGGCCACGACGGCGAGCGCGGGGTGCATGTGCCGGTCGTGCGCGGCGGTGGCCGTGGCGGACTGCGTGGCGCTGGCGTGCTGCCCCTGCGCGGTCGTCAGCCTGCTCGGCCTGGCGCTCGTCAGGGCGCCCCTCGCCGTCGGCAGGCTGGTGATCAGGGCCAGGCGGAGGCGGCGGGCGCTGCTGCGCGGCAAGCGGGTGCCCGACGTGGCCGCCGCCGCGGCTCTCCCGGCGCCGGGCGACGACGACCGCGAGAAGGGCGCGGTGAAGGAGGGCGGCGTCGGCGGCGTGCAGACCACGGCGACGAGTACGGGCGGCGAGGTGGGAGTCGGCGATGATCACGAGGCGGAGCTGGCGTGGCTGGAGGAGATGTACCGGACGGGGCGCTGGGGCTTCGGCCGCGTCTCCTTCTCGGCCAAAACCCCGTGAGCCGCGCGCGCCGCCCGATCCAGCGCCTGCATGTCAGCCGGGCGGCGCGTGCACGGCGGCGGGTCAACTCCAGAGGTCTTGTCGTAGCGCAGTAGCAGTGACTAGTGAGTACGTACGATCAGCCGGGCCGGCGTGGAGTGAGATGCGCGTCGCGATTTTTTCTCGCGCACGTTCGAATCTCGATTTTATTCAGAGCTGATTAGAATTGACATGTTCCCTTCATTTGCCTACTGATTAGAAGCGTGCGAATCTGAACTGCGAGCACGTGTTGGCTTCGTTTATCATGGAATCGACATCATGTTCCATATCTATACTTCTTACATTTTCCTTTGGCCTTTTGCCAATCTATACTTCTCGTTTTATTTCCACTTGTTTTTTTCTTTTTTGCTACCAGTTATGGTTCTCTTACTTTCTATCTGGAGAAAAAGTATTGATATGGTCCTTCGCGAAAATAGAAAAAGGAAATGTTGATGATAACTCGTAAAAGGAAGAATACAAATTGCTTTGTTTTTGCTAAATTTATACATCTAACGTTAGGTTTTAAGCAATTCGGAGCGAACGCCGCGTTGGCCGTCAGATGGAGCACACGTCTAAATGTGTTATAAATATTGCACATCAAAGTTCCAAGTCATTGATCGTACGCGGAGATTCATGTGGATATTTTCCTTTTTCCTTCTTCTTTTTCTTCTTACGCTTGATTGAATGACTTGGATGTGTAATAACTAGAAAACCCTTACTTAATTCCTCTTATCCTATTGGGACTTTCCCCACTCGCCCATTCACTCAACCCACTGTCACCCGACTGGTCGCCACTCCGACCCAGCCTGGCTGCCGCCACCGGCGGGCATCCGCCATGGCCTCCCCCTACTCCCCTTCTCCTAGCCAGATTGATCAATGGCATTCTTTCTAGGGCAAAATTATCTCTGTAACATGGCAAGTTTGACAAAAAATAATGATCACACGGTGAATTAACAAACATTATGTTTCCAAAACACATGGTAATTTGAAGTATGTAATTGCCAGACGACATTTTTACGATTACAATTGTCTCATGTGTCCACGGCTAATTCCTAAATTTGTGATCCTTTCAAAGGATAAAGTCCCTAATATTGTGATCTTTTTTTAAAGAACACGATTTGTAAATCTGCCTTGTCCCAGTACAAACATTCAAAAGTTGAAATGTTTTAAAAAACAATTTTCTTATTTCTTTCATGTGCAATTTTATTATAGGTACCATGGCAAATTCATTAATTATACCATGACAACTTTTCCAATTAAACTATGGCAGTTTTGTGGCAACTACCATGGCAGTTTTACTATTTACATCATGACAATTTTATCAATTAGACTATGCCAGTTTACTATTTACATCATGACAACTTTATTAATTAAATAATGGAAAATTGTATTGTCTTATAAACCTTTTTCTCCTACATATATGGTAATTCTAGATATGTCGTAGCTTACCCATTTTATAGAAGGATGAATCATGCCATCTTTTAGGGGTTATGTATAGTACACTTGAACTGTTCAAAAATATATTCTAGTGTTAGTGTCAGAGCATGGCAAACTTTTTGTGTGTAGCAATACATATAAATTTGTTGTTCTATTTTTTGTGTTTTTTCGCATTTTGCCATGTCACCATAGACCATGTTTTATCGTGCCAGCAAATTTCAGCGTATGCTTCTGTATCGTGCTATGACAAATTTGTTTTATACACTATGTCAAATGTATTTTTGTCTGTATTACTTTATCTGTATCCTGAATTATCTATTTTTTGTTGATGGCAATTTTATTTTTTTTGAAAAACAGCTAATTGGCCAACCCCTTTTTCCTCACGTGATCCCTATTTTCCGGGCCAGCTTGGTCACGTTAAAAACTCCCTGCAGCGATGTCTGAGGGGTCAATATTGCTTCCATTGTTCTTACCCTCCCAGCATGAACCAATCGTTCTTGCCCGTAACAGCGAAGGCAGACTACTAGTGTCGCGGTGCACTGGCTACCAAGGGGTGGATGATTCCCTAACAGTGGAGATTTTGGCTTGCAGAGATGCTACCTTGCTTGCGAGGGAGAAGCACTATCAGAATGTGATAGTCGAGACAGATTGCCTCAATGTTGTTCAGCTATGGGAAGGTAGGCTGGGAGGCAAATCGAAGGGGTTCCATATCTTCCAAGAGATGCAGGAGGAGTTGCCGTTTTTCAGGGATTTCAGCTTCGTTATGCTAGCCGTCTAGTGAACTCTGTTGCTCATACTTGTGCTAAGGAAGCTTTAGTTGTACAGAATGTTGCTACATACTCTAATGTAATCCCTGGCTTTCTGAGATGCGTTGTGCACTCAGATTTGCTACCGCTGAATGAATAAAATCCGGAGAGCGGAGATTTCAAAAAAAAAGCGTGAACCAATCGTTCGCTGAGGCATCCCTCTCACCTGACGTTCACCATGTATTGGCGTGCTTGTTTTTTAGGACAAAATGCAGCTAGTATACAAAACCAGGATTTCATTTTATTCTCAAAAAACCCAGAACTAATTTTGTATACACTAGACAAAACCAGAATGCCGAAATTGTATGATAACCCGCCTTATGATGCATGAACCCAGTTAGTATACACATTTCACATTTTTAAAATATGCCGTGAACATTTCTGCAAATATATGTTTTGTTGAGATACATTGTATAATTTTCATATACATCTAACACATTATTAATTACATGATTATTATTTTCCAAACACATGCTTTGAACTTTTTTTAGTACATGTTGAAATATTTTTCAATGGTTTGAAACCTTTTTTGAACTGACCATAATATTTTTCATTGTCTTAACATCTTTTCAAACACGCGAACAATTTTGGAAATATAACATTTTTTGAATTACATGAAATAAAATTACATTGTAAAGCATTTTCTAAAAATGCCATGTACTTTTTTTTAAACGTGTGAGCATTTTTTATATGTCACAAACATTTATTTGAAAGCTATTAACAAGACAGTTATGTTAACAAGACAGTTACACTGCATTAGCACTTTTCAAGTTTGCGTTATTCAATTTTTATAAGGACATTCAGTTTTGGATATGTCTTTGGAGTTTTTCAAAAATATAAATAAAATAAAACAAATAAATGAAGAAACATAAATGAAAAACAAACTATAGAAAGTCGGTCCAGCCTAATACGAGTGACTGAGAGGGCACTCCTTCAGGCGAGACCTAGTTCGTCTAGTATGAAACGAGACATAGCTGCGCCCGGCACACTTAGCATAAAGTTGTGGAGGTAACGCACAGAGTGTCTGCCCTCTCGTTAGGTTTTCTTTCACGGTGATTTCCTTGGCTCAGTTTTCTCCCCCCTAGAAAACCAGCCGTTAGCTTTTACATCAATAAAAATGCAAAATTAAAATTAATGATGATTATTTTACAAACATATTTTTGTAAATTATACTGCCTCTGTTTCTACACCCGGAAAAAAAATACTCCCTCTATTTCTAAATATAAGTATTTTTAGAGATTTTAATATGGACTACATACGGAGCACAATGAGTGAATCTACACTCTAAAGTATGTCTATATACATCCCTATATAGTCCATATTGAAATCTCTAAAAAAAACTTATATTTACGAATGGAGGGAGTAGAAAACTATTCTGAAATTTTAGAAAATCTTCATGAATTTTAAAATTGAACCAACATTTTAGTTAAAATTTTAAAAATATTCTTGAATTTCAACAAATATTGATAAACACAAGATAGCTATATTCTTAAAAATATTCATGTAATTGTTTAATATAAAATATTCATATATTTTACTTAATATTCAAAAATTTAATAAGATCGAAACAAGAAAATGTTCATAAATTTGAAAATGGAACATGAATTTAAAAGGGGTAAAAAGGAATAAGAATCAAAAAGAAAATAAGAAGAGAGAGAAATTGGAAGAAACCAAATAAAAGCTGGCAGAAAAGGAACATATAAAGGAAAGAACTACAAAAAAGTCGCCTGCTAATAACAAAACAAACTGCTTGAATGTAAGTAGCCCCCTGTTGGGCCTGGTACATGTCGGATCTCCCAGTGTGTTTCCTCGAAGTGAATGTCTCAGAGTTGGGAGTCGGCACAAGCACCAAAACATTATCGAAGTAGCTAATACCCCACCCGTTGCTACCGGAATTGGTTGCAATATATTATTTTGATGAGATTTGGATGTCTGAAATTTGAATATGGGAATGAGGATAAAGATATATATATATATATATATATATATATATAATTTAATTATCATATAGATGTAAAATATTTATAAAATATAAGCAATATTTCTCATGCATGTTGACAGAAATAAAAGTAATGTGGTTGATGTAGTGAAATGTGTGCTTGTTGAAAAAAGCAGTATAACTAGCATTTCTGATGCATGAAGTTTCTCATACATGTTCAGAGAAAGAAATGTAGTGGGATTGATGACGTGAGATGCATGAAGTTTCTCATACATGTTCAGAGAAAGAAATGTAGTGGGATCGATGACGTGGCAGATGCGATTAGATGGTATGTATGCATGTTGTGATAAATGAAAATAGTAAAAAGCATGATGGACAGAAGCATTTGGTTTTGTCGACACAGATTAGCCGTTTGCACTTGTACGAGTAATTGTTTCGTGTTATTGTCCAACAACTTTCTTTTAGTTCTCATTTGTTTTCCTTGACAGTGTACACTTGTACCAGCATTATTAGTACCAATACACACGCAATATCTTACGGACGAAGCAACAAGTTTGTTTTATTTGAGAATTACCAGTACTTTAGTCTTGGTGAACACACATCCCACATCTTAAGTAAGCTATACTTTACTTAGAACCGGAGCATTAACAGCAGGGAAACATCAAACAAACATGGCGCCAGTGAGTAGTGACACGCCATACCTTTATAGGCAACCACTACAAAAACAAAGACGATCCGCTAGTCCTCCAGTGTCATTTCACTCTCACCTTCTTGCTTGGGCGCATGGCAAACCGGACAAGTCATCTCATCCGAATCTCTGATCACCGTGGTAGGTAGGTCACACCAATGTACAGTGTAAATGCACAAAGGATGATGATGCACGTGCAAAAGCATAAGAGAAAACATAATTTTCTTCACAAAATAAATCTGCAGGAACATGATTCATACGATATTTGCTTATTGGGGCCCACGGTAGATAAGTTGTCTGAACTTTTTTGGGTGTAAGGTCAACTGTTTGACCCATTAGATTTGAACTCAAGGGCTCTCGTATGCTCTTCCTCCTCTAGCTCTCCTTCCACCCGCTTGATCCAGCGCCGACCAAACTGCTTGTTGCCGCCATTACCGTCCGGCGGTGCTCTAACACGCGCCTGGCCGCCCCCTTCCCGCTCTTTTCCGCCGTGCTGCTGCCGCCGCAACCTTTCTTATGTGCCCTGACCGGCCTTCTTCTCTGGTGTCGGCAGCCCATCCCGCACCCCGAGTCCCCCTCGGCCCTAGGTCGCTTTCGGCTCGGCTTTCCTGACGACCGCGCACTTCACCTATCTTTCTTCTTCCTCCTCCTCCAGAAATTGGCTTACACCAGTTTATTTTTCAGACAACTTACAAATAGCAAATTACTTTTTTTTTCTACCGATGTTTGATAGGGTACGTACTTTTATGAAAAATATAATTTTTTTATAAAACTATAGGAGTGAGTGACAGGGGCTCTCGAGAAAAGTTCAAAAGAGGAGAAAAGCCGCACATGGATGGATCGGATCAGATCCAGCAACGCTGTAGTCCACTCCACTGGGATTCTCGCCGCCGCCGCTGCTGTCCAGCTTGCATTCTCCCGTTCCGTTGAGGCTCAACGGCCGGCTCCCATCACCGGCCACGTGTCGCGCATGGGCCCGGCCCACCCACCAACCGAACAACCAGCTCCCTCAATCACTGACGAGGCAACAACGGCAGTGCGTGTCCGGGCCCACCCGTCGGCCACGGAGAGGGCCTCGATGGCCCACGCCTTGCGTGCCAGGCGCAGCTCGCAGCGGCAACCGCCCGCGTCTCCCGGCCCTTTTATCCCCGCCGCTCCCCCCCGCACACGGCACCGGGGAACGGAGCGGAGCCATGGCGGATCACAGCGACGGCCCGGCTGTCGACATTGTTCGAGAAGATCCAGACGAGGAGGAGGAGGAGGAGGAGGAGGAGGAGGGGGAGGGGTTCACGTTCGCGGCGGCCGCGCGTGTGGGCGACGGGTGCGCGATCGGGCCCGTGTACCTGGTCTTCGGCCGCCCGCGTTCGCCGGCGGAGGAGGAGGTGGAGGAGGATGCCGGCACGGCGACCGTGCGGGTGCCGCTGAGGCAGCTCCTCCTGGAGGAGCGAGGGTCCTCGTCGTCGTCGGGGAAACGGCCGGACGACGACGGAGGAGAAGACGACGAGCTCGACGGGGTGCCGGTGGAGACCTACTGCCTGTGGTCGCCCGGGACCTCGCCGTCCCCGTCCCCGTCGCCGTCGCGGTGCCAGAAGAGCGGGTCGACCGGGTCGGTCCTGCGGTGGCGCCAGCGGCTGCAGGTGGGGCGGAGCCAAAGCGACGGCAAGGAGAAGTTCGTGTTCCTGCAGGCACAACAGGACGCCGCCGGCTCCCCCGGCAGCAGGGGAGGGACGGGGACCGGCGAGCCGCGCGGCCGGGGAGGAGTCCACGGCTGGAGCCACCGCGGCAGAGGGGGCAGCGGCAGGGGGAGCCCTGGGCGCAGGGCGTCGACGTTCCTCCCGTACAAGCAGGACCTCCTCGGGCTCTTTGCCAACGCCGGCGCCTTCCGCCGGAGCTACCACCCCTTCTGACCAACTGACCAACGTCAGCCGTCAGCGTGCATCGATCTCTCGCCGATCGGGTGGTTGCCCTGCATTCTTTCTTTCTTTCTTTCTTTCAGATTGTGATCCCTGATGAGTACACGGCGTGTAGAATTTCTTGGGTTCTTTTCGTACATATACAGTGACAGTAGCTGGTACGTAGATCAGATCAAATCCAACATTGTGAGTATTTTGTACAGCAATTTCTTCAGTTGCAAATTGAGTTGCGGTGACAAGAAATTCTTTGCAGTTAAGCAAACGTTCCCAAGAAATTGTTCACGGCACATCATCTCCCATGATTTGTGTCTAAATTACGCATGAGCCAAAGTCTTAATTAGGAGTAGTACGTATTAGGTAAGCAGCGCAACGAGCTGCAGTTGCCGCCGCGTACGAGCTGTCCATGAACGAATACGGTCGTGAGGCAGGAGGTTCAGGCGAGCGCGTCGATCGACCTTCTCGGTGCTCACCTACTCAGACTGGCGCTATCGATGCTTCCTTCCCCAAACTTTACTCTTCGGATTAGTGGAGCTAATTGGGCAGCTCGCTGGGTTAGGCTAGCTCGTAGCTGGTCACGATCGTGCTCAGCCTGGGCCCTGAACGTACGTAAGTGGCCGCCGGAGCCACACAAATGGAAACCGGATAATTATCCTCTGCCATCTAATTAAACTTTGCAGTTTTGAGACATGGCTAGCTAGAACGGTAGCTGGCCAACGCAGCTGGTGCAATGAGAGTCCATTTGGAACGCCGTCGTTCATCACAGAGGGAAAGTTGTCTCAATTATGCGGAGTTCTCTATAAAATCCCCATATTTATGGGAAAACTGGCTAAATTGCTATAAAATTTTAAAAAAATTGCTTCGTTGTGTCTCCAATCACAGTGGGAAGTCATTTTGGTATAGTCTTGTCCACACACACAAAAAAACGTAGTTATGTACTTCCCACACACACAAAAAAACATAGTTATGTACAACAAGGCCGAATTATTGATTGCAATTTTTGTTAGTGATTTGGAGTATCTACAGTCACACGCCTCAAACCCGCCTCATACACTCAGGCAGGCCGCTCGGTCACTATCACGGTTTTTTACACAGAAGAAAATCTCAAACGACCGGGCTAACTGGCACCCTCCATATCCATCCAAATATGGAGCGCCCCCGGGCGCCCGGGTGAGCCCGCCACGTCGGATCCGGCCCACGCTGGTCTATCCGACCCCACATAAAATCCTCTCCATCTGCTCACCGGACCAAACCCTAGCAACTTCACTTCCCTCCCCTCCTCTCCCCTTTGCCACCCAAACTCGTCTCCGACTCCTTCCGGTCGTCTCCGGCATGGTGGACAACGGATCCGAGTCCTTCACCAACAGATCCGTCGACCCTGAGGAGGAAATGGTCGTCTGGCTTGCGCTCCGCAACGCCCGGGAGGAGGCCCGTGCACAGCTACGCTCGGACTCCATCCGTCGGGAATAGATTGCGTCTGCCCAAATAGTGCATGGATCCAGTGCTAGGCCGACTGTAGCTGCCTCACCAGAGGCCGTGCGGTCCGTCTGGCGTTCGAACGCGCTGGCAGACACGCAACCCCTCCGGTGGTGCGTCGATATTCGGGACGCACCATCGTCCCACGAGGCCATGGCACGGTGTGCCCGCCGTGCAAGGCACCGGGTACGGGAGACGACGGCGGACGTCGGCGAGGCGGAGTCGCATTCTCCTGCGCCCTGTATGGCTCATTAGTCTAGGCGACGCAAACGCATCGTGCTGGACGTCGGTGGCTCGTCCCCGAACAAATTCATCATCGATTTGACGTCCACCAGCACCCTACGTGTTTCGGGCTTCGATGAGGAAGAGTAGGGCATGGGAGACGGTGGCGCCTTGAGTCCCGTGAGCCTGCTCGTGTCCAATGCCCTGCCCTACCTTGCTGACGACCGGACCAACACTCTTAGGGGCGCATCCAGCAGCCGGGCATGGCCGAGCGGGCGGGAGCGGAACCGGACGAAGCTTTCGTCAAAGATCGTCGCGTTACATGTAATAGTATGGATTTGAGGTATCCGGATGTGAAATGCATTTTTTAGGGGTGACCAGTCATTATCAACAGACGCGTCCGGGCGTTTGAAGGGTCAGATTTAGCATGTCCGGCTATAGATGCTGTTACCAGGCTGACCGTTTTGGTAAGGCCGTGATGAAAAGCCCGGCCATGACATATTTTTTCTTTCTTGCATGAGTGGTAGAAGATTCACTCTTCGATTTGTTTGGCAAATAAAAATGCTGCATTTATAATCAGTACACCGCAGACTAGGGGATCAAACAGGCCGTGTTGAGGAGTGACTTCTCACTATAGATGTGAGGGCGGCGGAGGAGATTGATATAAGCGTTTGCGCTCATACCGGGAGAATGTGACTATATGAGACACTAAATTCGACCTTAAGAGGGATCGAACCTATTTTTTTCGTTTCAAATTACTCGTCGCAGAAATGAATGTATGTAGGACTAAAATACATTTAAATACATTCATACCTGCGACAAGTAATTTGGAACGGAAGGAGTAGGTCAGTGGGGCGACACCACTGCGCTCCCACCACTGAGCTTTTTTTTTTTTGAGGATACTCCCACCACCGAGCTATCAGCTCATCCACTCGTCGTCTCTTCTGATGCACCAGCTGCAATTCTTCCAAAGAGGGAAACTGTCCCTTGCTGCCCAAGTTGACCAGGTATTGTCCCATTTCCTTCCAAAAGAATTTAGACCTGCTCAACAAGGAAACAAGGTTTCTGTATTTCACAAAGTTTATTGCTAGTTGAAAGCGAAAACCAGCAAAATCCCTTCGATAAACAAAACAATGTACCCAATGAAAAATGTCAAATTATAGAGCCATCAACACCCGTGCCACACTGGGCGAGGCAACACAGGGCCCAACCGCAAACTCTGCTCGAGCATAAGGGTTCCGAGGAAAGCCATCCCACTACTGTATTCCATCCATTCCATACGGGGTCGAAATGGGAGTGGCATTATCTTTGCTCGCAGCGAGCGCAAGCGTCCCCTAGCCTCAAGTGACGAGCTAATGGGTTGGCCTAGTAGGGTGCTCCTTCATTTGTTAGTTAGTTATTTTCTTTTTAAATTTTTGTTTAAAATTTGAGATAAGTATATATACATCTCAAACATTTATTTGAGCTATTTTTTTCGAAATGTTCATGCAGTGTAAAAAAATTGTTCACACAACTTTTAAAAAATGTTGATAGCACTAAAAACACATTTCATGATATTTAAAAAATGTTGACGCGTTTTGGAAAAACTTCTTGTCTTTTATTTTTTAAATAATATAATTTTTCTTACATTGTTTTGAAAATATTTCTTTTCATTTACTAAAATGCTCTCATATTTCCAAAATATGTTAGTTATATTATATAAAAATGTTCACATAGTTTATAAAATGTTTCCTACTATTTAGAAAATTGTTTGTGACATTTAAAAAATAGTTCACACATTGCGAGAATATGTTTGTGACATTTAAAAAAAATGCAGATGTAATTACTTTGCGTTGTTTAAAAAATGTTTCATTAATTCGAAAAATAGTGTGTATTTGAAAATGTTTAAAATTTATTTGAAAATCAATTCAAACATGTATTTGAAGTAATATTCATCATATATTTGAGAAATGTGCATCCTAAAATGTTATACTTGTATAAGAAAAAGTACAACATGTATTGATAAAATTTGACATGAATTTGAATAAAAAAATACAATACAAAAATAATTATGAAAACCAATCAGAAAACATAAAGGAAAAAACTGCACAGGAGCTTATAAAAGCGTACCGAACAGGTTCATAGAAGCTTCCCAAAATAGCTCCTAGCAGCTGCAATATTGGTCCGGCCCACTAACCTTGCGCCAGAGGTTAGACCAAAGAATCTCTCAGTACGGTAGGGGCGAGATATAGTCCGAATAGTTTTCCTAGGTAGGTTGATGAGCTTGTTCGTGTCCGATGTGGACATGCCCAACGTGTTCGTTAGTACGGAGTACTACTGTGTTGTGCCATGCTCATGCTAGTTCGAATCCGTGCTGTGCCATGCTCATGTCCGGGTCGGCTTTGTTAGGTGCCTACTGGTCCGGGTCCGTACGTGTCATATATGTGCATATGGAGCTATCTACCGTGAGTTGTGAGACATAGAAAGAAAAGAAAAAGGGTAATGTTTGTATCCAGTCATACGGCTACAGTGTGCCTCCCAGAGTTGCTACCACGGGCTGCTCTGGTCTCAGGATGCTACAACCGGCCACCGAGGTTGCCATGCCCATGCCCGGTGACACTACGATGGCCACATGATGATGTGGACGGCGACGACTCTCTGGTTCGTGCTGCACCGAACACAGCCAGGGTTGGTGGCGATGGTGATGCTCTTCTTGGAAGAGCGTGAATGGCCGGGGAGCGCGTGCGGCCGGGGGAGACCAGGAGACAAGCACGAGTGTCGTCGATGGCCAGCAAGCGCGGGTGGCAGTGAGCGATTTTTCGTCGAAAAGAACCAGCCGACGAACACAATTGACAAAAAAGACCACCTACAGATTAATTTGGCAAAAAAGACCACCCACGCTGTGGCGGCGGGTGCGCCAGCCGACGCGTGGCACCTGCCGCCACGCCAGCAGGCGGCAGCACCTGCCGCCACAGTGGTAGGCGGCAGCCAGCCAATAACAGCCAGCGCCGTGTCAGAACGGAACAACGGGAAGTAGGTGGGCCCTGCCGCCTTAGGGCGTGGCGGCAGGCCTGCATGGCCGCTGCTGGTACTGCGTTGCGCGACCCACACGTACAGCTTGCCTGTAGTACTACTCCTACGTAGGCCTGCCGCCATGCCTTAAGGCGGCAGGGCCCACCTGCGTCCCACCGTTCCGTTCTGACGCGGTGCTGGCTGTTATCGGCTGGCTGCCGCCTGCCACTGTGGCGGCATGGGCTGCCGCCTGCCCGCGTGGCGGCAGGTGCCACGCGTCGGCTGGCGCGCCCGCCGCCACAGCGTGGGTGGTCTTTTTTGTCAAATTCATCTGCATGTGGTCTTTTTTGTCAATTGCGTTCGCAAGCTGGTCCTTTTCGACAAAAAATCGGCAGTGAGCAGAGTCTCGGCCATGGTCACGAGCTATTTTTTTAGAACCAGGCTTTTTACCCTTTTTCATTGCAAAGAACGAAAATACAACCAGTTCAAGCTAGAAGAATGGAAATACAACCATGGTCCCAAGCTATTGGTCAACGGGGACGCGAGATCTGGATGGAGGCATGAGGACCAAGCGTTTTCTGCGTAAAGGAACGTGGAGATATATATAGATCTAACGGGTATTATACGACGAATCCAACGGACGCGCGGTGACCGGCGCCTATCGTCCGACAGAGAAAGAAGATAGAGAGAGACCAGAGGCACGAGAGATTGATCGCCTTGAACAAAACGCAACAACGGGTGGAATGCATCCAGTTTATATTAGCCGTCTATATCGTGATCAACCTTTGAAGTCAGATGGGCGTGCCAGAGTGGAAGGCGAGGGCGATGGTTTCTCGTATAAAGCCGCTCATGGTTGGTTCCGGGCCGAGTACGGAGGGAAACGGCGGTGACTTCACCTTCGCCATGGATGCGCCTCCGGCGAGCGGCGGCATCCACGGCTCCTTGCCGGAAGAGTGGCTCCACGCGGTCGATCCTCCGGTGGAGCCAGCGGCTCTTCGGCCGGAGCCACACGGACGACGATCGATGAGAAGTTCGTGTTCTTGGATGCTGGTGGCGTTGGCGGCCACGCGCACGCCTGGAGCTATTATGCGAGGAAGGGTGGTGGCAATGACGGGCGCCGGAGGTCGTATCTCCCGTACACGCAGAACCTCGTCGGGCTCTTCGCCAGCACCACCGCGTTCCGGCGGAGCTATCACCCGTTTTGACTTATAAGATCCGTACAGTATTTGATCTACACGCGTGCTACCGTGTCAATGCATGATTGGAAAATTTTCCTTGTCTGTTTCTGAAGTATAGTGCGTAAACGAGCTTGCTGCAGCACAAAGCATACACTGAATCTATATGTTCATTCAATTCATTGATTTAAGAATTGGTTTCATATATTATCAAAGGGAAGTTTGTCAAGAATCATGATAGTAGGTGGATTTTTGGCCCTTGGTGCAACTACAATTAGTTGATTGTTTTATGCCCTTTGAAGGGAGATTAATATTTTGTTTATACACTCGTCCTTCCTCATTGTTTGTTTCTAAGTTGGTTCTCTGTTTTTAGGTGTTTTCTGAATTTTGTTAGGGTTTGTGTCATGATCAAGAAGATGAGGCGGCGCCGGCTTCTTGAAGATGAAATAAGATTCTCTCCGCCTAGCCCCGTCTCGGAGATGCTTCAAGCGTCATCGGAGGGCATGTGAAGGTGTGTCTCCGGCGGATCCTGTGAGATCCGGTTGGCGTTTGTGTTTGCTGGATCCTTCTGGATCCGGTCTTCGTTTGTCTACGTCCATGTGTCTGCAGGTTGGATCCTTTCGATCTATGCTTCTCTTCATCGGCGCAGTTGCTGTTCTGGTGTGCTGGTCCTATGAAGGCTTAGCACGACGACTTCCCGATTGTCTACTACAACAATGTTTGCCCGGCTCTGACGAGGGAGGGGCAATGATGGTGGCGCGCCTTCGGCTCGCTTTAGTGCTTGTAGTCGTCGCTAGATGGTTTACGGACCTAGATGTAAATTTTACTTCTAGTGTGTTTTGTACTACCTTGACTGTTGATAAATGGATTAAAAGTTTTCTCATGAAAAATATTTTATTTATGCATTCCTTCCTCTCCCGCAGCAATGGGATGATCAAGCTATTACATCTTAGAAACCGGCAGCTTAACCGACAAACCAGGTGAACCGACAATCCAAACCGCTCATCGGTTCGGTTTATTTTATCACTATGCTCCCAACTAGCTATCCTAAACTGGCCCAACATCATGTGAATCCTTGCTCTTGCTTCCTCCGCAGTATGCAACACCATCTATCTCCTTTGAAAAACTATAACTGAAATCATCGCCTCCTCTTTCAAAAGTCGCTAAACATCTAAAAATCAATCTCGGCCGGTTTTCCTTTGTCCATCATCTTTCACAAAACTATGTTCATCCTTGTGGACATTACAATTGACGTTGCAACTGCCATCACCACATAACTTGCTTGCTCTGTCTCCACCTTCCTCTAGGCATACTCTGCCTTCCGCCTTTCAAGTTTCAACCCATCATTGAAAACCCTCCAAAACTATCTCAGTTGTTGGCGCACAAAAATCATAACTCAGGTTGTTTGACCTTACTTCCATCCTTTCTTGATGCCCTTTCTGTCCACATCATGTATGCTCTCCGTCTCTTACTAAAAAATGATCTAAGGCCTAGGCGTGATTTCTTCCAGGCGGGTGTGGAAACATGGATAGGGGAACTATGTTTAATTGTTTGAAAAATTATTGAAAACAAAAAGGTTTCAATGGTCTAGGCATCAAAGATTTTATTAGTCAAAATAATTGCCTCCTTATGAATTTTGCGTTCAATGCTCCTAACATGCTAAACCTCCCCTGGGTGCAATGTTTCAACAGTCCTCGAATATTGCCACTCCCACCTCTCAACCCTTTCCTCTGGAACAATATAAACCAACATGATTCAGAGTATCCCAGAGACATCACACTAACTCACTATCAAGTCCAATTGGACCCATGACAAGGGCTTGTACACGAGACATACAAAGCAAGGTGACTTCACTCCTCTTTGAGCTCCCTATGAATTTGAATGAGACATAGCTGCTACCTCAATCTAGAACCCTATGCGTGCTTAGGTGCAAAGGCAAGGACCGTGATCAGCTAGCTATGAAAAGAGTTCTGGAAACCATGTGAATCCATACAACCAGTTAGCTACGATTGATTGCTGTAGCTTCTCTTAAATTCAACAATATCTGATTTTTAGAACAATATCTAATTTCAGAACTGCTATATCTAAAGGTCAAACCATGGCATACATATTCAGAGAAAGAAGATAAGTTGTACTGCAGGCTCACATATCAGTTCAGTTTGGTTTGTATTACAGGTGGTCAGAACAACTAACTAATCGAGGAACAAGATAAGGGACCTGTTAGCGGATGGCCTGATGTGCTGCAGGTAGCCGGAATCGAGCGTCCTTGGTCGGTGGAGCAGGGAGCTTGGTCCAGGCGGCGACGACGCTCCTCCCCAATCTGTGGCGTTGACCTACCCATTCCGCGGCGGCGCTCCTTCCTTGCCTGTTGTGCGGCCCGGTGGTGTGCTCTTCTATGTTCCTCATGGCTGTGCGGTGCGGGCCCAGCCCGATGCGCCCCTGCAAGGCTACACCCAGTGGCCAACGAGAAGCGGAACCGCGCGTGGGGCGAGAGAGAAGATGGAGAGGAGCCTACCAGAGTCCATCGGAGCCACACCGGCAACGAAGGTGATGCCCAGCCCGAAACCAGGAGGGGGGAAGAGGCGGAGCACCTCCCGTGTGAACGCGGGGATGACAGCGGGGATCTGGCGGGCTGGGCGAAGGAGGAGGCGGTGGCGCGGGGACCAGATAGGGTAAGGGAATGGGAGGAGGCGGCATAGAGGAGGAGCTGGGCGCGGGGGAGGCGTGGGTGCGGGAGGGAGGAGGCGGCTAGGTCTCCAACGCAGGAGCAGTCGGCTTTTATACCATTTTACGTGAAATGACGAGAATGCCCTCAACAGGGTAGCGTAATTACGCGCGGTGGCACGGCCGGGCGGGACTCGGCTCATAGCGAAAATATCGGGCGGGTGGAGAAGACCGGGTAAAGATCCGACGGCCCACAGCGACCGAGCCCGAGATCCAACGGTCAGCAGCGACTGGTAAAACAGATCCGACGGCTGAAAATCCAAACGCATGGGGAGGCTCCATTTTAGTCCAGACTCTAACAATGGGATGCATTCACGCGGGACCCTCTCCCCGTACGTACGTGGTGATTGTTTAAAGAAACATCCATTTCAGCGTTCGTTGTCTCGATCAACTTTGAAGTCGAAGGCCGAGCAAGAGTGGAAGGCGTGTTCGTATAAGTATGCCCACGGACGGCTCCGAGTTGAGAGGAGCAGCTGAGCACCGCTCGTACTAGGACATGGCAGTACGTAGTTAGTTAGGGCGGGCGCGTGAGAAGAGAACCGGATGTTACAGTAGCTCTAGTAGCTGTAGCTAGAGCATGGAAGGCGCCGGCGACTTCACCTTCGCCGTGGCCGCGCCTCTGGCAGGCGCCGGCGGCCCACGGGTTGGCCCCGGTCTGCTCTACCCGGTCTTCGGCCAGCCGCGCTCACCGGCGCGCCAGCGGGCTCTGGAGACGGAGACGACGACGGCCACCGAGCGCGTGCCGCTCGGCCGGCTTCTGCTCGTCGACGCGTTCGGCTTCGGAGCAGGAGCGGAGCAGCAGCCGGACGGCGTGGACAAGCGGCCGGCAAAGACGTGCTCCTGTTCGTGCTGCCCCGGTTCACCGTTGACGGCGTCATCCCCGGCGCGCTGCCGGAAGAGCGGCTCCACGGGGTCGGTCCTCCGGTGGAGCCAGCGGCTCATCGGCCGGAGCCACAGCGACGGCAAGGAGAAGTTCGTCTTCCTGGACGCCAGCCCTTCCAACTCCGCCTCCAAGCGCAAGGGGGTCAGGAGCGGCGGCACGGATGCTGCCGGCGGCCACGCGCACGTCTGGAGCTCGTACGCGCACAAGGGCGGCGGCAATGACGGCCGCCGGAGGTCGTTCCTCCCGTACAGGCAGGACCTCGTCGGGCTCTTCGCCAGCGCCACCGCGTTCCGGCGGAGCTATTACCCGTTCTGACGACGTACTGGATCCGTAGAGCATTTGGTCTGCATGCATCCTACTGTTTGAGTTTGTACTCTGCTTGTTTGCTTGTTGTACTATTTTATCATCATATTGTATTATTGGTGACCTGAGCATGTAAAATCAATTTCATATGTTCTTTCTTTTTCGGGTGAATTTCATATGTTCCTTGAACTTCATGCAGTACACTTTGTTCATTCTACTAGTAAATTATAATCTCGCAACCACATGGAACACCTGCTGGGCCAAACAACACATCAAGCCTAAAAAAAGGAAACTAATGTCAACAACAGAAGCTTGACGAAGCGCGGATGACCCGCCACCACTGCCCCCTTCGGAGTCGTCCCACCACACACTCCAAGTACACCGAAACGCCGTGTACCAAACAACACCTTCAAGAAGGAATGCGACGATGACGACACTACTGCCTGGACATGTCCTAGGGTTTTCCCCGACACACGAAGGAAAGTGGGTAATGGGTACATCTGACGCCCTTCAGGAGTGAATGACGGCACCAATAGGCGGCACCGCGTTGGTGCCAGATGAGCCAACAAGGATTTCTCCCGACCCCCAAAACCACTACCCAGATGATCCGTGGTCTTCCATCCAGTTTCCCACCCACCAGCATGCACCACCACGGTTTGGATGCCACTCATGCCCTCTCACTGAGATCACCATCGCGAGGTCTAGAGGACGGAATATGGGAGTGCAAGGAAATGGGGATGGCAGCATCGAGGCCGCGTGGGAGGGAACTGCCTCCATCCGCGGGAGGTCACTGCCTCCAGCGCCGTCGCGGTAGCCGGCCGGCCACGGCAACAGGAGCATAGCAGGCCTTCGGGCCCGCAAACCTCCGCCACCATGCTGCAACAAGCCTGCGACATCGCCACCACTACCCAGAATCCCGACTCACCACCTTCACCTCTAGGGGCCACATCATCGATAGAAGAGCTGCCAGCCCGCCTTTGCTCAGATGGGGCCCAAAGGGGCCCATATCTGGGCCGAGCGGGTGCCGCCAGCCCGCGCCTCCGCTTAGCGCCGCCACGCCATAGACCACCCTCGCCAACACCAAGTCGCACCGCCGCCGCACCGGATCGTCGCTGCGCTGCGCAGGAGCACCTCCGAGAAAAGCAGGGGGCGCCGGCGCTGTCTGGGTCTTGCCAGGTGACGCACCCCGGCCACGGCGGGAGGGGGGTAGGGGGCAAGGCTCCGGGGGAGGCGGACGGTGGAGCAGCCGGTCGCCCGCGGGGGACAACCCGGTCGCGAGAGGGGGAAGAGGCTACTCCGTTGGTTTTTGAAGCAATTAACCAGATAATTAGTGCCCTTGCTAAATGAAAAACACTTCTCTCGTACAAAAAACAGCTTCCTTCGAACATGGAATTGTCCTCCACCATTTTTCCTTCCAAATCGAATTCAAACCAAATTCTTAGCTGATGAAACTATTACTATAGTACGTAGATGCAGCCTTCTTCTCTTGTTTTGTAACAAACTGTTAACCTTTTTGTTTTGTATTGCGGGGAGCATACGGTCAAACTTGATCAAATTGATAATGCAAGTTCAAGGGCCGTCTCCTTCGGGCACCAACTCTCCTTTCCCAAGCTTTACTCTTCGCATTAGTCGCACCAAAATTAAATTACATCATCCGATATGATCATATCATATCACGCGTCCGTGTCAGCCTTAATTAAGCCTAGCTGCGAAGCACGACCTAGCTTAGCAAGATTGTAAACGTTCCTTGCAGCCTACGACGCGTGCTGCCTCCGACATCGACCAAGCATACATATATAACTGCTGACACGCACGGATGCCTCGCCAGCAACGACACACACGTACATCTTGGTCGACATGTATACTGTTACTGCACAGTAGCAATACATATTTTTCCTTGACCCTTCACGTCACAACGCAATCAACCAGTAGATTTGTCTGGATATTTCCTTGGAGTGTATAATTGCCATGGCTAGGTCAAAGCTTATTGCGAGCAAGTTTAATTAACCGATGTGTTTGGAGTGGGACAAGACGGTGAACATGATCATCTTGTAGATCACCGTAATAATACCAGCGAAAACGCCTGCCGAAGACTGGACACGTGATCACGTACGGGCCAACGACGGGCACATCGCCTACACCGCCGAGAAATGTACTCGTAGCCATACAGCCATACAGGCAATGGTCGCTATTTCAAATATCACTTTTACCACCTTTATCATGAGATTGTTATCCTTGCCGAGATGTGGTGACCGATGCATCAGACTTTTCTGAGATAAGTAGCAGCAGCTACAGTGTCACGTCGAGAGCAACGTCGTCTCCTTCAGTTCTCTCCTCCTTATGGATGTCCCAATTCCACGACAGGCTCGTAGGATACATTATTACGTGGCAGACAGCAACGTTAGCACTGTGTTTAATTGCACATTAGGACAACACATGACCTAGGTCATTAATCACTCGCCGGGTTCCGGATTAACACAAACCATTGCGGTGGCACATTTGAAGTGAGGCGTGACATCAACCCGCACGCAGTTCTCAGCATGGCCCAGCCATAAATACAATGGAAACAAGGAAGACCATCTAACAACTGTTGTGTTGGATGTATCACATACTACGTTACACACTGGGCTAAAATTTAACGCCACATATATGGGCACCAAGTGAAGATTGTTCGGAAAGCTAGCAAGCTAAAGCCTACAGGTACGTACTCCCTCCGTCCGAGAATACTTGTCATCAAAATGGATAAAAAAAGATGTATCTAGATAGCCGAATCCCATTCATTCTAATGCCTGAATAGGTGTCTCTCATGGTGTAATTTTACATATCGATTCAGCGAGAACTGAACCTTCAAGAACCAAACTCGTGGAACAGTCGTCGCCAAGGGTGAGGATACAGAGCACATGGAGGAGGGACGGAGGGGGAGGGCTCCATGTGATATATGGTGGGCCATGAGTGTCCATGTCCAACGTGGCGGACATCCTTACTCCCCCAAACCTTCCCTTTTTTGACGTCTATTTGCAACGTCAAAATCCTTTGTTGGTATTGTCCTTCCCCGTATTACTTGCTAGGTTTCATTCATACAATTAAAACGTACACTCACAAAATCTTGTCTAACAAATATTGCTCAAAGTCACAAAAAACATGCACCTGAATACTAACATATAGGAATAGCAAACTGTAGACATATGGGTTACAACATATCCAAGTGATGTTGTGAAACTAGCAGAGTAAGCCCATGGCAACCACTGATCCTCACTGACCCGTAGCCGATGGCAATTCCACAAAAAATGGAACATAACTAAAATAGACCATCCATGAATTCGGTGCAGATAACATGCACTTTCTGATTATCCATGTCGTACGACAATGTCATCTTCTCCTTGTTGGTAAGGAAAATCACATTACAATATGGATGAATTGCAAACATCACACAAGAACCATTATGTTTGTGTTGATGCCTTCCAAACAGCTCCAAAACGTTAACATTGTGCTTTAGGGTTCACTTTCCAGTACCATAATCCTCAAGAACCCAAATATAAAGTTGACAATCATGAGAATTATCAGTACCATAATCCTCAAGAACCTAAATATAAAGTTGACAACCATGAGAATTATCTATCTTCCATGCATACAAGTGTCCTTGAGATTGTCCAACATCTCAACATCTTGGCAAGTCATCAGCTTACTCTGAACATAAGCCCACTGTCTGGTTTCTGATGAGTATATTGCCACTTTTCAAGCATCGTGCACACCAAGGATCTAAAGCGCGAACACCATGAAGTGGTACAGAACAACCGTGTGGAATCCTAAGAAAGCGTTTGGAATGGTTCGACCTGGATGTCCCGTCAGCACAGTCCATTCCTTGGTCGCAGAATTGCGCACAACATGATCGGGTCTGCTCGCCAAAGTCAAGCAAGGACAAAGGAGAAGGCCGCAGCTGACTTGTTGGACAAAAATGTGCTTGTATGTTGTGTGCAAGAATGGGAGAGGGCGGACCTCTACCATTCAAATTACGAAAATGGAGACTCAACGCCATTGATTAATGGTAGAAATGCCTTGCTAAGGTTCCTTGGAAGATGGGGGTAGTCCATGATTGGAAGAAGGTCATGCTCAAAGAAAGAAGAAGAAAAAAAGACTGAAGATGTGTGGAGTAAACCTCGCAAACTACTGGGACAATGGCGGGGAGTGGCTCCATCGAATGGTGCGGAGCGTCGTCATCATGGCAGGCGGTCACCAGCGGATGGCCCTCATTATGCAACCATGGTTTTTTCCATCTCCTGGCGGCATCGTCTTCTCCATGGCTCGCCGATCAGTGCCTCGACCTATAAGAAAACCAGATGCATTTTTGTGAAGCGTATAACCCTTTGGTCTAAACGCTCTTATATTAGTTTTTTTTACGAGGTGCTCTTATATTAGTTTAGAGAGGGAGTACAGATTAACTCGGTTGATATGCCTTGATTTATAAGCTAGCTATATACTTGATTCTAGGACAAGTATTTCCGAACGGAGGGAATACATGGTAAGTAATCAGGCATATTTCTACCCATCACATCACAATCGTACACATACAATTACTACTAACAGATATTCTAACACACTGTCGCAGCTCGCCGGGGTTAATTAAAGCTCGGATTGGAAGAACGGAGCGGGGGCAGTATTGGGTGTGGGACTGCTCGTGGTGATGTGACTCCGTGATAATGGGCTCTAAGATGATTATCATTATTATGTGGGCTTCTAAGACCGGCCCAGTGGATCCTGATGCCCCTGATTTGGTCAAAGAATTTATTTTTTGTTTGGTTTGTTTATTAATCTAGGAGCTGATGACTGTGAGCGTGTAAAACAGCTTGCAGCACCCAAGTCTAAGGTGAGAACATTCTGGGATACTTGTTGGCACCCAGTATTAGCTAGTTTTCGAAGCAAATTAACATTAACAAGATTAAAAGGGCCCATGGTAGATCCATTAACAGCACTCCTCCTCCTGCCAAGAGCAAACCTCCTTCAAAATGGAATTGATCTCCCGTGTTTTACGCCCTTGGATATTGAATTCAGCTCAGTGATGGCCGATGCAGCCCGCGCCCTGCCTGTAAACCGTGCCGTCCCAGAGTCGCTGCTTGAAATATCATCTAAACGCTTTTTTCGGGATATTATCATCTAAACGTTTTCTGAAATACCAGCGTTTTTACATCGTCGTGTCTCATTACGCCGTGGACAGGGGCGCTAGCAATAATGCAACATCTCATTCAGTCCTCTCTTTTCGAGACACTTATGGATTTCGAAATCCCACGACAAGCTCATAAGATGTATCATTACGCGGCAGACAGCAACACTGGTTTCGTGTTAACTGCAAATCGTAACATATAATCTAGTATCAAATTAATCACCGTCATGTTCCGGATTAACACAACGGCACCAGCTGCTAGCTCCCCTAACAAAAGTAAGCACAGATTCTGCCCAAAAATGATTTGGAGTGATGCGTGAGGTCAACCGACAGTTTTCAGCATGGCCCGACGATAAACCTATTGTAAATAAGGATGTACTGCCTCAGTTCCTTCCTTTTTACTCTGCATATAAGATTTGTGTCTAGTCAAACTCTACAAACATTGACCAAATTTGTATAAAAAAATATTAACATCTCCAATATCAAATATACATAATATGAAACTACATTCCATAATGAATCTAAAGATATTTATTTGGCATTGTAAATGTTGATACTTTTTTTCCTATAAGTTTTAGTCAAACTAGAGAAACTTTGTTTCAGACAAAAATTATATGTAGACTAAAAAGAAACCAAGGGAGTATCAGTGTATCACACAGTATACACATATGAGCACCAAGTGAAAATTGTTGGGAAAGATATAGTAAGCTAAAGGTAGTAACTTTCTGACAGGCTGTGAAAATTGTTGGGAAAGATATAGTAAGCTAAAGGTAGTAACTGAACAGGTGCCTGTCATGCTGCAATTTCACAGATCGATTCAGCAAGAACTGAACCCTCAACCAACACAGCCGTGATAGGGAAACCACCCTTATCTTTACACTGACGCAGCAAATATTTCTAGTTATTGAGAGTTTACAGAATCTGGTTATGTGGGTCCTACTTTCTGACAGTCATTCGCCTGAGAGTTTACATATGTTCTACTGTACACTTGGAGCACTTGGCATGGGAAATAGCATCTACCAGGACAGGTGCCTGGCATCCTGTAATCCCATCCTATGGCAGCTAATCAAAAGCGAGGCTATACAATTGATTCTACTTATTACAAAGAGTTTACAGAATCTGGTTCTTGGTCCTCATTTCGGACAGTCAATGCACCATCTTCATTCCGATGTGGTCATTATTATAAAAAAAACATTGTCATGCTCAGCTCTCTAGTAGAGAGCAGGACTCTACAGCAACATAAAGCAACCTAGAACTTTTAACAGTCTAGTCAGGATTCATGTAGGAGAATGATGAACTATATTAAAAACGCAGTGGGGAAGCATAAGTAAAAAACAATGGATGGTGAAGTTGTACCCGTATTACCCCAGTCTTACAACAAACATAGTAGTATCAGTAAGTGCTTCCCCACAAAATTTTAGCTGCCCAATTTTCTGAACACCACCAATGGAAGTCCATGCGGGTTACACAAACTAATATTTCTTCACCCTACCTGTATATGCTGCAGTATTGAAGAGATAATCCACAGATAATATCCTCAACTCTTTCAAAGGCATAGAAACAGAGCCGCCACCTATGGATAACAAGCTATAGATTGAAGATATTCACTTGCATAAATAAGTGTTAGTAAAGAAATGAAAGTGCAAGCAATGCCAAACATCAATAATGTACTCTCAGCATCTTATATTACCCCACATCAACAGCTAATGAGTGGCCACGATAATTAGTACTCCCTCTGTTCACTTTTTAAGACGTTTAAGACAGCTGAAATCTTTTGTAAGACGTTTTAGGCATTTAAGACAACACCCAAAACAGTTCAATTTCAGCTGTCTTAAACGTCTTACAAAAGTGAACAGAGGGAGTACTACATGACAGCTAATAGATTAAATGACTAGGTTCATTCATACAATGACTCATTAACCTTACAAATTCTTGGCTAATAAACATTGTTCAAAGCAACAAAGACATGCACCTGAATACCAACAAATAGGAATACCACACTGTTGCCATGAAATTAGGAGTAGGTCCATAGCAAGCACCAATTTTCACAAAAGGTGTTGTCCCATGCTGAGCACGTGATGCTGCACTCATATTCAATGCCCAGCTGATTGCAATTCTGCAAAACAGGGAGTATAAGGCAGACCCATCATGCCTTCAGTGCAGATAACACTCACTTTCTGACTATCCAAGTCGTATGACACTGTCATCTCCTTGTCGGTAAGGAAAATCACATTACAATCTGGATGAAATGCAAACATCTCATAATATTGACCATCTTTGCGACAATGCCTTCCAAACAGTTCCAAAACATTGACAGTATGCTTCGGAGCCCACTTTCCAGTACCATAATCCTCAAGAACCCAAATATAGAGTTGGCAACCATAATGATAACCCATCTGCCATGCATACAAGCGTCCTTGAGACTGCCCAGTGTTAAAAATAACAGTTTTTTTTGGCAATGGCATTGGAACCTCCCTCCAAACTTTGCCCTCCGCGTCAACAGTGACCATTGTATTATAGTTATAACGGGTAGACAAATGCATAGTGCCATTCAAGAAGACACGTATGCGTCTACTAAGAGCCATGAGAGATTCGGATGTCCATTTAGTCTGCACATAAGTCCACTGTCCAGTTTCTGACGAGTAGATCGCCATTTCTCCAGGAAGAACACCAACATTGTGAGGGGTTGCAAACACCACAAAGCGGGATGGAACAGCGGCTTCGAAGCCCAAGTAAACACTTGGTGTGACGTCGTGGCTGCCCTCTTATCCTGACCCAGAAATACCACAGGAGGTAGCACAATCCACTCTTGTGTGGCAGGATTGCACACAACATAATCACGTTCGCGTGGTAAACACGAATTCCAGCAGTTGCAGAGGAGAAGACTGCCGCAGACTTGTTCGACATGAACATTTTTGTAGCTGTGGCGCAAGAAAGGGAGAGATGGGTCGAGAGGCGGACCTCTCCCTTTCAAGTTGCAGAATCTGAGAGCATCGCCTTCATCATGGTAGGAGAAGCCGGAGAGAGTCTGTGGCGACCTCTTGCGGATGTCGGGGGCGGAGCAGAGGGCGAGCCACGGCTTGGACACGCACTTGAAGCGGCAGAGCGAACTGTAGGGCACCCGCGAAAGGATCTCGACGAGCGGACGAGGGCGCCCTCGGGAACGTTCGGCATGGGCTGCTGCTCCTGCTCCAGATTCTCCTGTGCAAATGATAGCAACGGCTAGTTCAGATTCCTGATTCCTTTTCTTGGATCCAAGATTGGTGGGAGGTCTCGTTAGGAAAAAAAAAAAGGAGATCGAAGAGGCGTGGAGCAAACCTCGGAAGCTACCGGAGGAACGTCGGGGAGCGGCGGCGTAGAATGGGGCGGGGCGTCCTCGTCGCGGCGGACGGTCGCCGGTGGGTGGCTCTGCACCGTGCTGCCATGCTCGCCTTCTCCTTCTCCTTCTCCACCTCCTGGCGGCATCGCCTCCTGCCCCGCCCGCAGATCCGTGCCTCGAGGCAGTCGATTGGACGGTCGCGACGCCGGCCGCCGCTGCTCGCTGATCTGGGGCTAGGGCTCGGAGCGGGGAATGGGGAATGGGGCGGCGGCTGTGGCTTGGGAGCGTGAGTGACAGGGGAGTGGACCGTGAGAGTCTGTACTCGGGCTCTAGGATTAGTGTGGGCTCTAGAAACGGCCCAATGGATCCTCATAGCTTCTCAGCCCTCTCAACTCCCCTGCCTTTTTTTGCCTAAAAAAAAACACCCCTGGTTTTTTTTGGAAAGGGTGTAAAAGAGCTTTGCATCAGCAGAATGTATATAGGAGCGATTTTGTATGTGCTGGTACTACATAGATTATGAATTTTGTCAGTCTTCGAAGCAATTAGTAAGACGCTACTACTAACATGACCTTGTCCGAACTCTCAAACTCCCTTCCTAGTTTGACATGCTAATCATCTCACCTGCATGCAATTATTATGAGGCATGCTTCTTGTTATCTAGCTGAGCAGTATTGCCTTCTTTGAATTATTATGCTAGTGAAACAGGATAATCAATCTAACCAGCTTCCTTGACACTTTTGTTTTCTGAAATATTAGCAGCTATAAAGTAGGACGCAACATCTCATTCGGTCCTTGCATTCCGAGACACTTATGGATTCTCTTCTCCTTTTTCCGAATGGTGGACAACAACATTAGCACGATTTTAATTGCACATCACACCATATAACCAACACAACTGTTTGGAGGCGAAATGTTCAACGTCACACACCAAGTGAAGGTTTCAGTATAGAGCAACAACTGTCGGATGTATCACATACTCCCTTTGTTCCTAAATATAAGTCCTTTTAGAGATTTCAATATGGACTACATACGAAGCAAAATGAGTGAATATACACTCTAAAATATGTCTATATACATCTGTATGTAGACCGTATTTAAATATCTAAAAAGACTTATATTTAGACACAGAGAGATTAGTACACACTAGGCTAAAAATTCAACGCCACATATAGAGCACTAGGTGAAGATTGCTGGGGAAGCTGGTAAGCTAAAGCCTAAAGGTAGTAACTGAATCCCATCATAATGCTAGAGTAGGTGCCTATCATGTTGTAATTTCACAATCGGTTCAGCGGGAACCGAACCTTCAATTACCAAAGCCATGATAAAAAAACCACCCTTATCTCTAGATTCCCGCGACAAATATTTCTACTTACTAAGAATTTCTAGAATCCGATTTTATGGGTCCTAGTTTCCGACAGTCAATGTGTCATGTTCTAGTGTACACTTGCAGGACTTGGCATAGAAATTAGCATATGATGGAGCACCTACTGACCTGCTAGAACAGGGGCTGACATGTTGTAATCCCATCCCTGCCTGATGGCAGCTAAACAAAAGTTAGGGGAATGCACCATGTTCTACTTACAAAAAGTTTACACAATGTTTGGGATCCTCATTACAGTCAATGTACCATGTTCTAGTGTACAACAGACACACAAGCGCAAGGAACACAGGTCTTGCTGGGGGAGCAGCACAACAATCCCCTAAAACAACCTCATGCCTGATTTAATCGAATAATCTGGTTTTTGGTTGCTATGTTTATCTACTAGCTGGTGACTGAAAGTGTGTAAAAGAGATTGCAGCACCGAAGTCTACACTGAGTTGGTTCCATATAACATTCTCAGTTTCCACTTGTTCTTTTGTGAGAGAAGACAGAGCTTTATTGATCACATAATATCGGAACACAAAGATTTCCGAATGCACTCCAGATCACAACTTGAAACAAAAGCGGAGCTAGGAACAACATAGGACCTAGCTAAAATGTGCGCCGCTTCATTGAGAGAATGACTAACGTGACAAAAGGCCACTGAAGAGAAGCCAGCCGCCATCCATCTGATGTCCGCCACCACAGAGCCGACGACGGATCCATCCTTTACTAGCAGACCTTCGTTGTAGCGAGCATCGTTACGTGCCTCCCATATATGCCAACAGCCAACAACCAGAAAGTCACACAGCCAATGTTTCGCAGAGATGCATCCCTGACTATTCAGGCAAATACAAAAAACTATTTGACCTTCCGCCACACCTCACGAGCAAACTGGCAAAAAAAGAAGTGTGTGCTCGATGCTTTCCTCTCTTCCACTTGTTGGCACTCCTCTTCCAAATGACCTATTATAGATCAACTGACAGCACTCCTCTTCCAAATGGAATTGATCCCCCCTGTTTTCGCCCTTGGAAATCGAATTCAGCTCAGACTCTGCTGATGCAACCCACGCCCTGCCTGCAAACCGCGCTATCCTGGAGTCACTGCTTGAAATATCATCTTGACGCTTTTGGGTGAGATAATTATCCTTGGCGAAACGTGGTGACCATTCTAACCAGTTTCCAAAACTTTTCTGAAATACACTAGCAGTTACAATGGCGCGTCTCATTACAAGGTACTCCCTCTGTTCCTAAATATTTGTCTTTTAAAGATTTCAAATGGACTACCACATACGGATGTATATAGACATATTTTGGAGTGTTGATTCACTCATTTTGCTCCGTATGTAGTCACTTGTTGAAATCTTTAGAAAGACAAATATTTAGGAACGGAGGGAGTAGATAGGAACACCAGCAACCACGCAGCATCTCACTCAGTCCCCTCCCTCTTTTTTTAAACGTTGCCTCATATATTAATAATTAATTAAAAAGAGAGTAGAGTAATGCGTTACAGGACTCCAGCACAAAGTGAATCACTCTCCCGCTACAATTGTTCCCAATTTTTTTGCACCCGTGGCAATCGAAAGCTTGGCCTCCATTCGTCTCTTTATGAGACACGGATTTCAAAATGCCACGACATGGCAGGCTCATCACATATGACATTCAGGCAGCATTCAGGGCCTGTTTGGTTTCAAATAAGTCACCAACTTATAAGTTAAAAAGTGAAAAAAGTGACTTATTTTGCCAAACAGACCCAACTTATAAGTCACCCCAACTTATAAGTCATAAGTTGCTCCACCCCAACTTAAAACTTATAAGTCACCCTCTTTTGCGTGGGTCCCATCACCTTTACATCAAAAAAACAAGGTGGGAAGGCGTGCTCAGGTGACTTATAAGTCAGATGACAACCAAACAAGCGTGATTTATAAATCACTGATTTTAAGTCACCTGACTTATAAATCAGGTGACTTATTGGAACCAAACAGGCCCTCAGACTTATGCTCACAAGAGTCCTGGCAGGCTCATCATTAGGTGGCAGGCAGCAACACTGGAGCATATGACTCATCACATTAATCACTACTAACAAATGTCAGCACATGTTATCCCCAAAAGAGTTTTGAAAGTAAGGTGTGAGATCTTGGCATGGGAAATATATAGCATCTGCTGTAACACCTGCCAGGACAAGTGCCTGGCATCCTGTAATCCCATCATATAGTAGCTAAACAAAAGTCAAGGGAGAATGCCAACAAATATTTCTACTTACAAGAGTTTACACATAATCTGGCTTGGCGTCCTCATTTCGGAGAGTCAATGCACCATGTTCTGGTGTACAACACTTGGAATTGGAAATAACATCACATCTGCGATGAGTAGCAAATTTTTTGTCATGACAATTATATATAAAAAAACGTCGTCCTGCTCAGGTTCTCATATAGAGCAGGACTCTAAACAAAAAGTAGGCCAGAACTTTAACACTCTAGTCAGGATTCATGCAGGAGAATGATGAACTAAGTCAAAACAAGAATTGAAAATGCACTGGTAGAGTATAAGTACTTTAGTGATGAATGGTGAACTAGTACATATATTACCCCAGTCTCTCTTACTACAAACATATCAATGAGTGAACCATGTTATCATTTTCCTCTCATAAAGTCCTCCCTCATGTGCCAAACAAAGAATATGCAAAAATTATGATTTTGAGTTTTGTTTAGCTTCCAAATTCTGAACACCATCAATCGAAAGCCATGCGGGCTACACAAAAGAAAACCAATATTTCTTCACCCTTACCTCCATATGCTGCAATATTGAACATTTATTCCACAAATAACCATCTATTCTCAGCTCATACAAAGACACAGAAACAGAGCTAACTTTGATGGATAACAACTTGTACACTGAAGATATTTACTTGCCTAAACAAGTGAAAATAAAAACGTGAAAGTGCAAACGATATCAAAGATAGATAATACACTCCCATTGTCTTATATTACCCTACATCAAGAGCTAACGAGTGGCCACAATAATTATTATTACATGACAACAAATAGATTAACTGACAAGGTTCATTCATAAACTAAGCAGTGCCCTTATAGTGACTTGGCTGACAAATATTGTTCAAAGCCACAAAAGATATGCACCCAAACACCAACAGAAAGGTATACCAAACTGTAGACATATGAGTTTGAAAATATATCTAAGCAATGCCATGAAACTACTCCCTCCGTTCCTAAATATAAGTCCTTTTAGACATTTCAAATGGAATACAGCTTACAGATGTATGTAGACATATTTTAGAGTATAGATTCACTCATTTTGCTCCGTATGTAGTCACTTGGTGGAATTTCTAGAAAGAATTATATTTGAGAACAGAGGGAGTAGAAGAGTATGGCCATAGAAACCACTGACGATTTAGTGACCAGCTGACGACAATTCCGCAAAACAGGGAATATAAGGCATACCATACATGCCTTCAGTGCAGATAACATGCACTTTCTGATTATCCATGCCGTACGATAATGTCATGTTCTTGTTGTCGGTAAGGAAAATAATATTAAAATCTGGATGAACTGCAAACATCCGATAAAATCCATCATCTTTGCGACAATGCCTTCCAAACAGCTCCAAAACTTTAACAGTGTGCTTTTGCGTCCACTTTCCAGTAGCATAATCTTCAATAACCCAAATATAGAGTTGGTAATCATGGAGATGATCTATCTGCTAGAGATACAATTGTCCCTGAGACTGCCCAATGTAAACATCAGAGCTCATGTAATCAATCAGAGCTCATGTCATTAATATCAGAGCTAATGTCATTTGGCATTTGAATCTCACTCCAAACTTTCCCCTCTACATCGACTGTGAATATTGATTTACAAAGGGTAATCAAATGCATGGTGCCATTGAGGAAGACACGTGCGGATCTAGCGTGATCCACATAATCTACGGAAACCCACTTACTCTGCATGTAAGTCCATTGTCCGGTTTCTGATGAGTAGATACCCACTTCTTCAGAATCATAATCAACATTGCCAGGGGATGCAAACACCACAAAGTGGGACGGAACAGCAGCGTCGAAACCTAAGTGAACGAACGGTGTGACTTTCAACGGGTAGCTCCACACTTTATCATGACTTGGAAATACTACAGGAGGCAGCACAATCCACTCTTTAGTTATAGGAGGCAGAGGGAGCTGTAGGGCACTCGGGAAAGGATCTCGACGAGGGCGCCCTCGGGGAGGCTCGGCACCTGCTCCTGCTTCTGCTTCTTCTCCTATAAAGGACAGAAACGGCTTGTTCGGGTTCCCGATTCCTTTTCTTGGATCGAAGATGAGGGCTCAGTCAGAGAGATTGGAAGATGGCGCTGTTAAATAAAAGGAAGACTGAAGCAGCGTGAGCGAATCTCGGTACCTACCGGAGGATTGTCGGGGAGCGGCGGCGAAGAATGGGGCGGGGCGTCCTCGTCGCGGCGGACGGTCGCCACTGGGTGGCTCTGCACCGTGCTGCCATGCTTGCCTCCTTCTCCTCCTCCTCCTGGTGGCATCGCCTCCTCCCCGCCTCACGGATCAGTGCCTCGAGGCAGCCGAGTGGACGGCTGCCTCGCCGGCTGCCGCTGCTCGCCGGGGGGATGGGGCGGCGGCTGATTTGGGAACTCCGTGATAACGGGCTCTGGGAGACTACACGCCGGCTCAATCAAGAATTCAGGGCTGCTTGAAGAATGAAGCAAGCCGTCAGCGCTAACCAAGCCTGCCTCCAACTCCTGGCCTCATCGATGATTCCACCATGAATTTGTGAAACGGAGCTAGCCACTACCAAAAACAACCTCCTCCGAACGAAATCTCTTTTCCATTCAGACGCACCTGATGCAGCACGCAACCTTCTTTCAACCTTCGATCGAGTTCACATCCACTCCCCCTTTCCAAGCTTTACTCTTTCTTTACTTGTCGCCAAACCATATAACACATGCATGTCAGCTCTTAATTAAGCCTCCAACATCGACCGACCAAGCATTAAGTGCTGACACATGTACTACATGACATCATACTACGCAGTAGTTATCTGAATTTTTCTGGATGTATCACTATAACATAGTGTAAGTGGGTGACATGCACTACTAGGGAAAACCTAGTGGTAGCGTGGGTTTTGAGGCTATCAGCAGCCCGGGTAGCCGCACTACTGATACGTCTTCAACGTATCTATAATTTTTGATTACTTCATGCTATATTATCTACTGTTTTGAACATTATTGGACTTTATTTTCCACTTTTATATTATTTTTGGGACTAACCTATTAACCGGAGGTCCAGCCCAGAATTGCTGTTTTTTTGCCTATTTTGCCTCGTGGGCCCCTCGAAGCTCCACCGACGTACTTCTTCCTCCTATATATATCCACGTACCCCCAAACGATCGGGGACGGAGCCAAAAACCTAATTCCACCGCCGCAACTTTCTGTATCCACGAGATCCCATCTTGGGGCATGTTCCGGAGCTCCGCCGGAGGGTGCATCGAGCACGGAGGGCTTCTACATCATCATCCAAGCCTCTCAGATGAAGTGTGAGTAGTTTACTTCAGACCTACGGGTCCATAGTTAGTAGCTAGATGGCTTCTTCTCTCTTTTTGGATCTCAATACAATGTTTGAAGGAAATATGCCCTAGAGGAAATAATAAAGTTATTATTTATTTCGTTATATCATGATAAATATTTATTATTCATGCTAGAATTGTATTAACCGGAAACATGATACATGTGTGAATACATAGACAAAAAGAGTGTCATTAGTATGCCTCTACTTGACTAGCTCGTTGATCAAAGGTGGTTAAGTTTCCTAGCCATTGACATGGGTTGTCATTTGATAAACGGGATCACATCATTAGGAGAATGATGTGATTGACATGACTCATTCCGTTAGCTTAGCACATGATCGTTTAGTATGTTGCTATTGCTTTCTTCATGACTTATACATGTTCCTATGACTATGAGATTATGCAACTCCCGTTGACCGGAGGAACACTTTGTGTGCTACCAAACGTCACAACGTAACTGGGTGATTATAAAGGTGCTCTACAGGTGTCTCCGAACGTACTTGTTGGGTTGGCGTATTTCGAGATTAGGATTTGTCACTCCGATTGTCGGAGAGGTATCTCTAGGCCCTCTCGGTAATGCACATCACTTAAGCCTTGCAAGCATTAAAACTAATGAGTTAGTTACGCGATGATGTATTACGGAACAAGTAAAGAGACTTGCCGGTAACGAGATTGAACTAGGTATTGAGATACCGAAGATCGAATCTCGGGCAAGTAACATACCGATGACAAAGGGAACAACGTATGTTGTTATGCGGTCTGACCTATAAATATCTTCGTAGAATATGTAGGAGCCAATATGAGCATCCAGGTTTCGCTATTGGTTATTGACCGGAGACTTGTCTCGGTCATGTCTACATAGTTCTCGAACCCGTAGGGTCCGCACGCTTAACGTTACGATGATAGTAATATTACGAGTTTATATGCTTTGATGTACCAAAGGTTGTTCGAAGTCCCAGATGTGATCACGGACATGACGAGGAGTGTCGAAATGGTCGAGACATGAAGATTGATATATTGGAAGCCTATGTTTGGATATCGGAAGTGTTCCGGATGAAATCGGGATTTTACCGGAGTACCGGGAGGTTACCGGAACCCCCCGGGAATCAAATGGGCCTTAGTGGGCCTAGGTGGAAGAGAGAAGAGGAGGCAAGGGCTGGCCGCATGCCCCTCCCCCTAGTCCGAATAGGACAAGGAGAGGGGGGCGGCGCCCCCTTCCTTCCTTCTCCTCCACTCCTTCCCCCTCAAGTCCTAATCCAACTAGGAAAGGGGAGGAGTCCTACTCCCAGTGGGAGTAGGACTCCTCCTGGCGCGCCCTCTCCCTTGGCCGGCCACACCCCCTTGCTCCTTTATATACGGGGGCAAGGGGGCGCCCTAGAGACACAACAATTGATCCTTTGGATCTCTTAGCCGTGTGCGGTGCCCCCCTCCACCATAATCCACCTCGGTCATATCATAGCGGTGCTTAGGCGAAGCCCTGCATCGGTAGAACATCACCATCGTCACCACGCTGTCGTGCTGATGAAACTCTCCCTGAAGACTCGGCTGGATCGGAGTTCGAGGGACGTCATCGGGCTGAACGTGTGCTGAACTCGGAGGTGCCGTGCGTTCGGTACTTGATCGGTCGGATCATGAAGACGTACGACTACATCAACCGCGTTGTGCTAACGCTTTCGCTTTCGGTCTACGAGGGTACGTGGACACACTCTCCCCTCTCGTTGCTATGCATCACCATGATCTTGCGTGTGCGTAGGAAATTTTTGAAATTACTACGTTCCCCAACAGTGGTATCAGAGCCAGGTTTTATGCATTGATGTTATATGCACGAGTAGAACACAAGTGAGTTGTGGGTGATATAAGTCATACTGCTTACTAGCATGTCATACTTTGGTTCGACGGTATTGTTGGATGAAGCGGCCCAGACTGACATTACGCGTACGCTTACGCGAGACTGGTTCTACCGACATGCTTTGCACATAGGTGGCTGGCGGGTGTCAGTTTCTCCAACTTTAGTTGAACCGAGTGTGGCTACACCCGGTCCTTGCGAAGGTTAAAACAGCACCAACTTGACAAACTATCGTTGTGGTTTTGATGCATAGGTAAGAACGGTTCTTGCTAAGCCCGTAGTAGCCACGTAAAACTTGCAACAACAAAGTAGAGGACGTCTAACTTGTTTTTGCAGGGCATGTTGCGATGTGATATGGTCAAGACATGATGCTAAATTTTATTGTATGAGATGATCATGTTTTGTAACCGAGTTATCGGCAACTGGCAGGAGCCATATGGTTGTCGCTTTATTGTATGCAATGCAATCGCCCTGTAATGCTTTACTTTATCACTAAGCGGTAGCGATAGTCGTGGAAGCATAAGATTGGCGAGACGACAACGATACTATGATGGAGATCAAGGTGTCGCGCCGGTGACGATGGTGATCATGACGGTGCTTCGGAGATGGAGATCACAAGCACAAGATGATGATGGCCATATCATATCACTTATATTGATTGCATGTGATGTTTATCTTTTATGCATCTTATCTTGCTTTGATTGACGGTAGCATTATAAGATGATCTCTCACTAAATTTCAACATCAAAGTGTTCTCCCTGAGTATGCACCGTTGCCAAAGTTCGTCGTGCCCAGACACCACGTGATGATCGGGTGTGATAAGCCCTACGTCCATCTACAACGGGTGCAAGCCAGTTTTGCACACGCAGAATACTCAGGTTAAACGAAAGGTCGAGCGTGAATCATATAGTAGATATGATCAACATAGTGATGTTCACCATTGAAAGCTACTCCATTTCACGTGATGATCGGTTATGGTTTAGTTGATTTGGATCACGTGATCACTTAGAGGATTAGAGGGACGTCTTTCTAAGTGGGAGTTCTTAAGTAATATGATTAATTGAACTTAAATTTATCATGAAATTAGTACCTGATAGTATCTTGCTTGTCTATGTTTGATTGTAGATAGATGGCCCGTGCTATTGTTCCGTTGAATTTTAATGCGTTCCTTCAGAAAGAAAAGTTGAAAGATGATGATAGCAATTACACGGACTGGGTCCGTAACTTGAGGATTATCCTCATTACTGCAGAAGAATTACGTCCTGGAAGCACCGTTGAGTGCCAGGCCTTCTGCTGATGCAACTGACGACGTTAAGAACGTCTGGCAGAGCAAAGTTGATGACTACTCAATAGTTCAGTGTGCCATGCTTTACTGCTTGGAACTGGGACTTCAACGACGTTTTGAACGTCATGGAGTATATGAGATGTTCCAGGAGTTGAAGTTAATATTTCAAGCAAATTCCCGGATTGAGAGATATGAAGTCTCCAATAAGTTCTACAGCTGCAAGATGGAGGAGAATAGTTATGTCAGTGAACATATACTCAAAATGTCTGGGTACCATAATCACTTGACTCAGCTGGGAGTTGATCTTCCGGTTGATAGTGTCATTGACAGAGTTCTTCAATCACTGCCACCAAGCTACAAGAGCTTCGTGATGAACTATAATATGCAAGGGATGAATAAGACAATTCCCGAGCTCTTCGCAATGCTAAAAGTTGCGGAGGTAGAAATCAAGAAGGAGAATCAAGTGTTGATGGTCAACAAGACCACTAGTTTCAAGAAAAAGGGCAAAGGGAAGAAGAAGGGGAACTTCAAGAAGAACAGCAAGCAAGTTGTTGCTCAGGAGAAGAAACCCAAGTCTGGACCTAAGCCTGAAACTGAGTGCTTCTACTGCAAGCCGACTGGTCACTGGAAGCGGAACTGCCCCAAGTATTTGGCGGATAAGAAGGATGGCAAGGTGAACAAAGGTATATGTGATATACATGTTATTGATGTGTACCTTACTAGAGCTCGCAGTAGCACCTGGGTATTTGATACTGGTTCTGTTGCTAATATTTGCAACTCGAAACAAGGACTACGGATTAAGCGAACACTGGCAAAGGACGAGGTGACGATGCGCGTGGGAAACGGTTCCAAAGTTGATGTGATCGCGGTCGGCATGCTACCTCTACATCTACCTTCGGGATTAGTATTAGACCTAAATAATTGTTATTTGGTGCGAGCGTTGAGCATGAACATTATATCTGGATCTTGTTTGATGCCAGACAATTATTCATTTAAATCAGAGAATAATGGTTGTTCTATTTATATGAGTAATATCTTTTATGGTCATGCACCCTTGAAGAGTGGTCTATTTTTGATGAATCTCGATAGTAGTGATACACATATTCATAATGTTGAAGCCAAAAGATGCAGAGTTGATAATGATAGTGCAACTTATTTGTGGCACTGCCGTTTAGGTCATATCGGTATAAAGCGCATGAAGAAACTCCATACTGATGGACTTTTGGAACCACTTGATTATGAATCACTTGGTACTTGCGAACCGTGCCTCATGGGCAAGATGACTAAAACGCCGTTCTCCGGTACTATGGAGAGAGCAACAGATTTGTTGGAAATCATACATACAGATGTATGTGGTCCGATGAATGTTGAGGCTCGTGGCGGATATCGTTATTTTCTCACCTTCACAGATGATTTAAGCAGATATGGGTGTATCTACTTAATGAAGCATAAGTCTGAAACATTTGAAAAGTTCAAAGAACTTCAGAGTGAAGTTGAAAATCATCGTAATAAGAAAATAAAGTTTCTATGATCTGATCGTGGAGGAGAATATTTGAGTTACGAGTTTGGTCTACATTTGAAACAATGCGGAATAGTTTCGCAACTCACGCCACCCGGAACACCACAACGTAATGGTGTGTCCGAACGTCGTAATCGCACTTTACTTGATATGGTGCGATCTATGATGTCTCTTATAGATTTACCGTTATCGTTTTGGGGTTATGCTTTAGAGACTGCCACATTCACGTTAAATAGGGCACCATCAAAATCTGTTGAGACGACGCCTTATGAACTGTGGTTTGGCAAGAAACCAAAGTTGTTGTTTCTTAAAGTTTGGGGCTGCGATGCTTATGTGAAAAAGCTTCAACCTGATAAGCTCGAACCTAAATCGGAGAAATGTGTCTTCATAGGATACCCAAAGGAGACTGTTGGGTACACCTTCTATCACAGATCCGAAGGCAAGACATTCGTTGCCAAGAATGGATCCTTTCTAGAGAAGGAGTTTCTCTCGGAAGAAGTGAGTGGGAGGAAAGTAGAACTTGATGAGGTAACTGTACCTGCTCCCTTATTGGAAAGTAGTACATCACAGAAATAGGTTTCTGTGACACCTACACCAACTAGTGAAGAAGTTAATGATGATGATCATGAAACATCAGATCAAGTTGCTACTGATCTTCGTAGATCAACCTGAGTAAGATCCGCACCAGAGTGGTACGGTAATCCTGTTCTGGAAGTCATGCTACTAGATCATGATGAACCTATGAACTATGAAGAAGCGACGGTGAGCTCAGATTCTGCAAAATGGCTTGAAGCCATGAAATTTGAGATTGGATCCATGTATGAGAACAAAGTGTGGACTTTGGTTGACTTGCCCGTTGATCGGCAAGCAATTGAGAATAAATGGATCTTCAAGAAGAAGACTGACGCTGACGGTAATGTTACTGTCTACAAAGCTCGACTTGTTGCGAAAGGTTTTCGACAAGTTCAAGGGATTGACTACGATGAGACCTTCTCACCCGTAGCGATGCTTAAGTCTGTCCGAATCATGTTAGCAATTGTCGCGTTTTATGATTATGAAATATGGCAGATGGATGTCAAAACTGCATTCATGAATGGATTTCTGGAAGAAGAGTTGTATATGATGCAACCGGAAGGTTTTGTCGATCCAAAGGGAGCTAACAAAGTGTGCAAGCTCCAACGATCCATTTATGGATTGGTGCAAGCCTCTCGGAGTTGGAATAAACGCTTTGATAGTGTCATCAAAGCATTTCGTTTTATACAAACTTTGAGAAGCCTGTATTTACAAGAAAGTGAGTGGGGGCTCTGTAGCATTTCTGATATTATATGTGTATGACATATTGCTGATTGGAAATGATATAGAATTTCTGGATAGCATAAAGGGATACTTGAATAAGAGTTTTCAATGAAAGACCTCGGTGAATCTGCTTACATATTGGGCATTAAGATCTATAGAGATAGATCAAGACGCTTAATTGGACTTTCACAAAGCACATACCTTGACAAAGTTTTGAAGAAGTTCAAAATGGATCAAGCAAAGAAAGGGTTCTTGCCTGTGTTACAAGGTGTGAAGTTGAGTAAGACTCAATGCCCGACCACTTTAGAAGATAGAGAGAAAATGAAAGATGTTCCCTATGCTTCAGCCATAGGCTCTATCATGTATGCAGTGCTGTGTACCAGACCTGATGTGTGCCTTGCTATAAGTCTAGCAGGGAGGTACCAAAGTAATCCAGGAGTGGATCACTGGACAGCGGTCAAGAACATCCTAAAGTACCTGAAAAGGACTAAGGATATGTTTCTCGTTTATGGAGGTGACAAAGAGCTCATCGTAAATGGTTACATTGATGCAAGCTTTGACACTGATCCGGACGATTTTAAATCACAAACAGGATACATGTTTACATTGAACGGAAGAGCTGTCAGTTGGTGCAATTCTAAACAAAGCGTCGTGGCAGGATCTACATGTGAAGCGGAGTACATAGCTGCTTTGGAAGCAGCAAATGAAGGAGTCTGAATGAAGGCTTAAATGAAGGAGTCATGACTTATACATGTTCCTATGACTATGAGATTATGCAACTCCCATTTACCGGAGGAACACTTTGTGTGCTACCAAACGCCACAACGTAATTGGGTGATTATAAAGGTGCTCTACAGGTGTCTCCGAAGTTACTTGTTGGGTTGGCGTATTTCGAGATTAGGATTTGTCACTCCGATTGTCGGAGAGGTATCTCTTGGCCCTCTCGTAATGCACATCACTTAAGCCTTGCAAGCATTACAACTAATGAGTTAGTTGCGGGATGATGTATTACGGAACGAGTAAAGGGACTTGCCGGTAACGAGATTGAACTAGGTATTGAGATACCGATGATCGAATCTCGGGCAAGTAACATATCGATGATAAAGGGAACAACGTATGTTGTTATGCGGTCTGACCGATAAAGATCTTCGTAGAATATGTAGGAGCCAATATGAGCATCCAGGTTCAGCTATTGGTTATTGATCGGAGACGTGTCTCGGTCATGTCTACATAGTTCTCGAACCCGTAGGGTCCGCACGCTTAACGTTACGATGCCAGTTATATTATGGGTTTATATGTTTTGATGTACCGAAGGTTGTTCGGAGTCCCGGATGTGATCACGAACATGACGAGGAGTCTCGAAATGGTCGAGACATGAAGATTGATATATTGGAAGCCTATGTTTGGATATCAGAAGTGTTCTGGGTAAAATCGGGATTTTACCAGAGTACCGGGAGGTTACCGGAACCCCCCAGGAATCAAATGGGCCTTAGTGGGCCTAGGTGGAAGAGAGGAGAGGAGGCAAGGGCTGGCCGCGCACCCCTCTGCTACCTCTTGAGCTTGCGCTGGTTTTCCCCGAAGAGGAAGGGATGATGCAGCAGAGTAGCGTAAGTATTTCCCTCCGTTTTTGAGAACCAATGTATCAATCTAGTAGGAGGCCACGCTCAAGTCCCTCGTACCTGCACAAAACGATAGCTACTCGCAACTAACGCGATTAGGGGTTGTCAATCCCTTCACGGTCACTTACGAGAGTGAGATCTGATATATATAATATTTTTGGTATTTTTGGTATAAAGATGCAAAGTAAAAAAGTAAAGGCAAAGTAAAAAAGCAAAACAAGATTAAAGTGATGGAGATAGATATGATGAGAATAGACCTGGGGGCCATAGGTTTCACTAGTGGCTTCCCTCAAGAGCATAAGTATTCTACGGTGGGTGAACAAATTACTGTTGAGCAATTGACAGAATTGAGCATAGTTATGAGAATATCTAGGCATGATCATGTATATAGGCATCACGTCTGTGACAAGTAGACCGAAACGATTCTGCATCTACTACTATTACTCCACTCATCGACCGCTATCCAGCATGCATCTAGAGTATTAAGTTAAAAACAGAGTAACGCCTTAAGCAAGATGACATGATGTAGAGAGATAAATTCATGCAATATGAAACAAACCCCATCTTGTTATCCTCGATGGCAACGATACAATACGTGCCTTGCTGCCCCTTCTGTCACTGGGAAAGGACACCGCAAGATCGAACCCAAAGCTAAGCACTTCTCCCATGGCAAGAACTACCAATCTAGTTGGCCAAACAAAACGGATAATTTGAAGAGACTTGCAAAGATAACCAATCATACATAAAAGAATTGAGAGAAGATTCAAATATTATTCATAGATAGACTTGATCATAAACCCACAATTCATCGGTCTCAACAAACACACCGCAAAAAGAAGATTACATCGAATAGATCTCCACAAGAGAGGGGGAGAACTTTGTATTGAGATCCAAAAAGAGAGAAGAAGCCATCTAGCTACTAACTATGGACCCGAAGGTCTGAGGTAAACTACTCACACTTCATCGGAGAGGCTATGATGATGTAGAAGCCCTCCATGATGACAGCCATCTCCGGCGGAGCTCCGGAACAGGCCCCAAGATGGGATCTCGTGGATACAGAAAGTTGTGGCGGTGGAATTAGGTTTTTGGCTCCTGTTCTGATCGTTTGGGGGCACGTAGGTATATATAGGAGGAAGGAGTACGTTGGTGGAGCTCTGAGGGGCCCACGAGGCAGGGGGCGCGCCCTAGGGGGGGGGGTGCCCCCACCCTCGTGACCGCCTCTCTGATGCCTTGTCATAGGGTCCAAGTCTCCTGGATCACGTTCAGTGAGAAAATCACGCTCCCGAAGGTTTCATTTCGTTTGGACTCCGTTTGATATTCCGTTTCTTCGAAACACTGAAATAGGCAAAAAACAGCAATTCTGGGCTGGGCCTCCAGTTAATAGGTTAGTCCCAAAAATAATATAAAAGTGGAAAATAAAGCCCAATATAGTCCAAAACAGTAGATAATATAGCATGGAACAATAAAAAATTATAGATAAGTTGGAGACGTATCAGGCATCCCCAAGCTTAATTCCTGCTCGTCCTCGAGTAGGTAAATGATAAAAAGAGAATTTTTGATGCGGAGTGCTACTTGGCATAATTTCAATGCAAATCTTCTTAATTGTGATATGAATATTCAGATTCGAAAGATTCAAGACAAAAGTTTATATTGACATAAAAATAATAATACTTCAAGCATACTAACAAAGCAATTATGTCTTCTCAAAATATCATGGCCAAAGAAAGTTATCCCTACAAAATCATATAGTCTGGCTATGCTCTATGTTCACCACACAAAGTATTTAAATCATGCACAACCCCGATGACAAGCCAAGCAATTGTTTCATACTCTAACTTTTTCAAAACTTTTTCAATCTTCACGCAATACATGAGCGTGAGCCCTGGATATAGCACTATAGGTGGAAGAGAATGGTGGTTGTGGAGAAGACAAAAAGGAGAAGATAGTCTCACATCAACTAGGCGTATCAACGGGCTATGGAGATGCCCATCAATAGATATCAATGTGAGTGAGTAGGGATTGCCATGCAACGGATGCACTAGAGCTATAAGTATATGAAAGCTCAAAAAGAAACTAAGTGGGTGTGCATCCAACTTGATTGCTCATGAAGACCTAGGGCAATTTGAGGAAGCCCATCATTGGAATATACAAGCCAAGTTCTATAATGAAAGATTCCCACTAGTATATGAAAGTGATAACATGAGAGACTCTCTACTATGAAGATCATGGTGCTACTTTGAAGCACAAGTGTGGTAAAAGGATAGTAACATTGTCCCTTCTCTCTTTTTCTCTCATTTTTTTATTTGGACCTTTTCTCTCTTTTTTTATGGCCTCTTTTTTTTGGGCTTCTTTGGCCTCTTTTATTTATTTTCCGTCCGGAGTCTCATCCCGACTTATGGGAGAATCATAGTCTCCATCATTCTTTCCTCACTTGGGAAAATGCTCTAAAAATGATGATCATCACACTTTTATTTTTCTTACAACTCAACAATTACAACTTGATACTTAGAACAAAATATGACTCTATATGAATGCCTTCGACGGTGTACCGGGATATGCAATATGACAATGATGAATGTGTCATGATAAACGGAACGGTGGAAAGTTGCATGGCAATATATCTCGGAATGGCTATGGAAATGCCATAATAGGTAAGTATGGTGGCTGTTTTGAGGAAGGTATATGGTGGGTGTATGATACGGGCGAATGGTGCGCGGTATTAGAGAGGCTAGCAAAGGTGGAAGGGTGAGAGTGCGTATAATCCATGGACTCCACATTAGTCATAAAGAACTCATATACTTATTGCAAAAATCTAGAAGTTATCAAAGCAAAGTATTACGCGCATGCTCCTAGGGGGATAGATTGGTAGGAAAAGACCATCGCTCGTCCCCGACGGCCACTCATAAGGAAGACAATCAATAAATAAATCATGCTCCGACTTCATCACATAACGGTTCACCATACGTGCATGCTACGAAAATCACAAACTTTAACACAAGTATTCTTTAAATTCACAACTACTCAACTAGCATGACTTTAATATTATCACCTCCATATCTCAAAACAATTATCATCTTCAATCTTTTCTTAGTATTCAACACACTCAAAAGAAAGTTTCACAAATCTTGAATACCAAGCATATTACTATTAAGCAAATTACCATGCTATTAAGAGACTCTCAAAATAATTTAGGTGAAGCATGAGAGATCAATAGTTTCTTTAAAACAAATCCCCCACCGTGCTCTAAAATATCTAAGTGAAGCACATAGAGCAAAATTATAATGCTCAAAAGATATAAGTGAAGCACATAGAGCAAAACTACATAGCTCAAAAGATATAAGTGAAGCACATAGAGCAAAACTACATAGCTCAAAATATATAAGCGAAGCACATAGAGCAAAACTACATAGCTCAAAAGATATAAGTGAAGCACATAGAGCAAAACTACATAGCTCAAAAGATATAAGTGAAGCACATAGAGTATTTTATCAAATTTTAATTCATGTATGGCTCTCTCAAAAGGTGTGTACAGCAAGGAAGATTGTGGCATACTAAAACAAAAAGACACAAATAATACAAGACGCTCCAAGAAAACACATATCATGTTGGTGAATAAAAATATAGATTCAAGTAAATTACCGATGAAAGTGGACGAAAGAGGGGATGCCTTCCGGGGAATCCCCAAGCTTTGACTTTTTGGTGTCCTTGGATTATCTTGGGGGTGCCATGGGCATCCCCAAGCTTAGGCTCTTGCCACTCCTTGTTCCATAATCCATCAAAAGAATTCATCCAAAATTTGAAAACTTCACAACACAAAACTTAAAGTAGAAAAACTCGTGAGCTCCGTTAGCGAAAGAAAACAAAAGAGCACTTCAAGGTACTGTAATTAACTCATTCTTTATTTATATTGGTGTTAAACCTACTGTATTCCAACTTCTCTATGGATTATAAACTATTTTACTAGCCATAGATTCATCAAAATAAGCAAACAACACACGAAAAACAGAATCTGTTAAAAACAGAACAGTCTCTGTATCTAGCGCAAGATCTGGAACCCCAAAAATTCTAAAATAAATTGCTGGACGTTCGGAATTTATCTATTAATCATCTTCAAAAAGAATTAACTAAATAGCACTCTTCAAATAAAAATGACAGCAGTTCTCGTGAGCGCTAAAGTTTCTGTTTTTAACAGCAAGTTCAACAAGACTTTCCCCAAGTCTTCCCAACGGTTCTACTTGGCACAAACACTAATTAAACACAAAAAACACAACCAAAACAGAGGATAAATATTTTTTTATTAAATAACATCAAGGAATAATATTGGGTTGTCTCCCAACAAGCGCTTTTCTTTAAAGCCTTATAGCTAGGCATAATATTTCAATGATGCTCACATGAAAGACAAGAATTGAAGCACAAAGAGAGCATCATAAAACACATGACAACCACATCTAAGTCTAACATACTTCCTATGCATAGGCATCTTATAGTCAAACAAATTATCAAGGCAAGCAAAAACTAGCATATGCAAGGAAGCAGAAAGAAACAATAGCAATCTCAACATAACGAGAGGTAATTTAGTAACATGAAAATTTCTACCACCATATTTCCCTCTCTCATAATAATTATATGTAGGATCATAAGAAAATTCAACAAAATAGCTATCACATAAAATATTTTCAACACGATCCACATGCATGCAAAGTTGACACCTTCCAAAATAGTGGGATTAACATTAACTAAAGTCATGACCTTTCCAAACCCACTTTTAACATTATTGCAAACATTATAATCAATCTCATATTCATCATGGGGTTTAAATAAATTTTCAAGATCAAAAGAAGAATCACCCCGATCATGATCATTGCAACAAGTAGAGGACATAGCAAAACTAGCATCCCCAGGCTTAGGGTTTTGCATATTATTAGCACAATTGACATCAAGAGAATTTATAATAAAATCATTGCAATCATGCTTTTTATTCAAAGATCTATCGTGAAGCACTTCATCACAATTTTCAGATTTACGGATTTCAGGCAAAAGCTTATAAAGATAATCTAGTGCATCCAAATCACTAGGAATTGGTTCATCATAATTGGATCTCTTAAAAAGATTGGCAAGCGGATGAGGATCCATAGATCTTAGGTTCTCTGTTTAGTGATAAATAAACAACTATTCCAACCATACGAGCAAACAAGAAACGGGCAAAGAGAGGCAAATAGAGAGGGAGGATAGAGAGAGAGAGAGGGCGAATAAAACGGCAAGGGTGAAGTGGGGGAGAGGAAAACGAGAGGCAAATGACAAATAATGTAATGCGAGAGATAGGGATTGTGATGGGTACTTGGTCTGTTGACTTTTTGCGTAGACTCCCCGACAACGGTGCCAGAAATCCTTCTTGCTACCTCGTGAGCTTGTGTTGGTTTTCCCCGAAGAGGAAGGGATGATGCAGCAGAGTAGCATAAGTATTTCCCTTAGTTTTTGAGAACCAAGGTATCAATCCAGTAGGAGGCCACGCTCAAGTCCCTCGTACCTGCACAAAACAATAGCTACTCGCAACCAACGCGATTAGGGGTTGTCAATCCCTTCACGGTCACTTACGAGAGTGAGATCTAATAGATATAATATTTTTGGTATTCTTGGTATAAAGATGCAAAGTAAAAAGTAAAGGCAAAGTAAAAAAGCAAAACAAGATTAAAGTGATGGAGATTGATATGATGAGAATAGACCCGGGGGCCATAGGTTTCACTAGTGGCTTCTCTCAAGAGCATAAGTATTCTACGGTGGGTGAACAAATTACTGTTGAGCAATTGACAGAATTGAGCATAGTTATGAGAATATCTAGTCATGATCATGTATATAGGCATCACGTCCGTGACAAGTAGACCAAAACGATTCTGCATCTACTACTATTACTCCACTCATCGACCGCTATCCATCATGCATCTAGAGTATTAAGTTAAAAATAGAGTAACGCCTTAAGCAAGATGACATGATGTAGAGAGATAAATTCATGCAATATGAAATAAACCCCATCTTGTTATCCTCGATGACAATGATACAATACATGCCTTGCTGCCCCTTCTGTCACTGGGAAAGGACACCGCAAGATCGAACCCAAAGCTAAGCACTTCTCCCATGGCAAGAACTACCAATCTAGTTGGCCAAACCAAGCAGATAATTCGAAGAGACTTGCAAAGATAACCAATCATACATAAAAGAATTTAGATAAGATTCAAATATTATTCATAGATAGACTTGATCATAAACCCACAATTCATCGGTCTCAACAAACACACCGCAAAAAGAAGATTACATCGAATAGATCTCCACAAGAGAGGGGGAGAACTTCGTATTGAGATCCAAAACGAGAGAAGAAGCCATCTAGCTACTAACTATGGACCCGAAGGTCTGAGGTAAACTACTCACACTTCATCGGAGCGGCTATGATGGTGTAGAAGCCCTCTGTTATGACGGCCCTCTCCGGCGGAGCTCTGGAACAGGCCCCAAGATGGGATCTCGTGGATACAGAAAGTTGCGGCGGTGGAATTAGGTTTTTGGCTCATGTTCTGATCGTTTGGGGGTACGTAGGTATATATAGGAGGAAGGAGTACGTCGATGGAGCTCCGAGGGGCCCATGAGGCAGGGGGGCGCGCCCTAGGGGGGGGGCGCCCCCCACCCTCGTGACCGCCTCTCTGATGCCTTGTCGTAGGGTCCAAGTCTCCTAGATCATGTTCGGTGAGAAAATCATGTTTCCGAAGGTTTCATTCCATTTGGACTCCGTTTGATATTCTGTTTCTTCGAAACACTGAAATAGGCAAAAAACAGCAATTCTGGGCTGGGCCTCCGGTTAATAGGTTAGTCCCAAAAATAATATAGAAGTGAAAAATAAAGCCCAATATAGTCCAAAACGGTGGATAATATAGCATGGAGCAATCAAAAATTATAGATACATTGGAGACGTATCACCCTCCCCCCTAGTCCGAATAGGATAAGGAGAGGGGGGCGGCGCCCCCCCCCTTCCTTCCTTCTCCTCCACTCCTTCCCCCTCAAGTCCTAATCCAACTAGGAAAGGGGGGAGTCCTACTCCCAGTGGGAGTAGGACTCCTCCTGGCGCGCCCTCTCCCTTGGCTGGCCACACCCCTTGCTCCTTTATATACGAGGGCAAGGGGGCACCCTAGAGACACAACAATTGATCCTTTGGATCTCTTAGTCGTGTGCGGTGCCCCCCTCCACCATAATCCACCTCGGTCATATCGTAGCGGTGCTTAGGCGAAGCCCTGCATCGGTATAACATCATCATTGTCACCACGCCGTCGTGCTGACAAAACTCTCCCTCAACACTCGGCTGGATCGGAGTTCGAGGGACGTCATCGGGCTGAACGTGTGCTAAACTCGGAGGTGCCGTGCGTTCGGTACTTGATCGGTCGGATCGTGAAGACGTACGACTACATAAACCGCATTGTGTTAACGCTTCCGCTTTCGGTCTACGAGGGTACGTGGACACACTCTCCCCTATCGTTGCTATGCATCACCATGATCTTGCGTGTGCGTAGGAAATTTTTGAAATTACTAGGTTCCCCAACAATGTTCTCCCCCTCTCTCGTGGAGATCTATTCGATGTAATCTTCTTTTTGCGGTGTGTTTGTTGAGACCGATGAATTGTGGGTTTATGATCAAGTCTATCTATGAATAATATTTGAATCTTCTCTGAATTCTTTTATGTATGATTGGTTATCTTTGCAAGTCTCTTCGAATTATCAGTTTGGTTTGGCCTACTAGATTGGGTTTTCTTGCCATGGGAGAAGTGCTTAGATTTGGGTTCGATCTTGCGGTGTCCTTTCCCAGTGACAGAAGGGGCAGCAAGGCACGTATTGTATCATTGCCATCGAGGATAACAAGATGGGGTTTTTATCATATTGCATGAAACTATCCCTCTACATCATGTCATCTTGCTTAAGGCGTTACTCTGTTTTTAACTTAATACTCTAGATGCATGCTGGATAGCGGTTGATGAGTGGAGTAATAGTAGTAGATGCAGAATCGTTTCGGTCTACTTGTCTCGGACGTGATGCCTATATACATGATCATACCTAGATATTCTCATAACTATGCTCAATGCTATTAATTGCTCAACAGTAATTTGTTCACCCACCGTAGAATATTTGTGCTCTTGAGAGAAGCCACTAGTGAAACCTATGCCCCCCGGGTCTCTTTCTCATCATATCAATCTCCATCATTTTATTATTGCTTTGCTTTTACTTTTTACTTTGCATCTCTATACCAAAAATACCAAAAATATTATTTATCATCTCTATCAGATCTCACTTTCGTAAGTGGCCGTGAAGGGATTGACAACCCCTAAGCGCTCTGGTTGCGTTGAGCTATTGTTTTTGTGTAGGTACAAGGGACTTATGCGTAGCCTCCTACTTGATTGATACCTTGGTTCTCAAAAACTGAGGGAAATACTTATGCTACTTTGCTGCATCATCCTCTCCTCTTCGGGGAAATCCAACGCAGTGCTCAAGAGGTAGCAGCTACTACTATAGCGCTACAACTAACAGTTAGTAGTAGCGCGATCTATACCCGCGCTACTACTATTGACTATAGGAGCATCGTTTTTCTGGAACGCGCTACTGTTAAGTAGCTGCAGCGCTTTCCTATACCCGCGCTAGTGTTGTATCTTTCATCATTTTTCTTCCTACCCCATTTCAATAAACTGCAATTTCACATATACCAGATAACAATATCATTAACCGCAATACCATATAGTCATATAGTAGTTATACAATATCGTAAAGCATTATAGGTACTAGGTACTACTAGATAACAATTTCATATATAGTCAACATGCATTCTCAAGCAGTACTAGGTAGTCTTATACAGCCACACATATATAGCAGTTCTACTAGGTATATATAGTCATACAGCCACACACACATATGTAGTTCTAGATGATATCGACGACGATCATCATCCTCAAGCCTAGGCGGTGGGTGTTCCTGATAGTAATTAGGATGGCGTGTCCAACACAAAGATTCTTTCCAATGAGGAATCTGTTCCACCCAACCGAGCTTAAGTGTGTGTGACCATCCATGTCCAGGCCGTAAGTACATGTGGTGACGGAGCCCCTTGCGGTAAGGCGTAGTCCAGTTGGGCCTCTTCATCAGGCTCGATACCACAACTCACAGATAGGCTCTTTGGCAATTTCTGAATAAGAAAACCATATCAACTAATAAGTAGCCTCGCACATACTCTTTCAAATATATCTCTACTAAGTATAGATTTCTAAACTATCAAAAGACACAGTACTACACATTTCTGCTAAGCATGAATTCTACTAATAAGTATATATGGATTATCTACACTATTAATAGTTCCTTCGATTCTACACTAATAAACATGTGATCGGACTCTACACTATAGCATATCATCGACTTGATTCCACACAACATATCATTGGACTATACACTAAGCATATCATCGGATTCACTAAGCATATCATCGGATAATTTGCATTTGTAAGTATAACAATAAAGCATATATATATATATATATATCATCAAATTACTACAGTTAGTCTAACATACCATATCATGTCGATCAACCGTGGTACTTGTCAGGCGGATCACGAATGGCACCCCGACAAAGTCATCACGTGGCGGAATTATGTCCCATAGGTTGCACACCTCCTCCTCGCTCAGACTCATTCTTTGAGCTACGATGGATTCATGAAGTGGTTCCTCATCATCTTCCACCTTGTTGATATGAATGACAGCCAGCTTGGGTCTTTCTGCTCTGAAGGAGAAGCTGATCAATGCACCACCAGTAACACGCATGCGTGCGAGGAAAAAGGCCCATCCATCTCCTCCAATCTGCGACATATTGCATCCTTTCTCGACCTCCATAGTGTAGGCCCCCCAGGAGCCTCAAAGGTCACAGTGTCTCCTGTCAGCTTGTTGAATTGCAACCTCACATTGCATGAGACGATCTGTGTACAAAAAGCAAAATGACACAATGCATTAATGCCAACACCAAAAACAAAATAGTTTTTACATTTCATATAATTTCTTACCGCCGCATGACGAAAACTCGGCTGGAAGTAGATGCTGAACAACTTGCCAGTTGCAAGGCTACTGGCGCACCTTGACTTGCACAGTCGACATGGTGGTGGTGGTGGTCGCGCCATTTTCCTAAAGCAATATTAGCAAAGATGAACGATCCACTTCACAGGACAGGAAAACAATAATATAAAGTTCTCAATGCATCGATCTTAATCGGAAAACAGGATATTCAGGCTTAGTAACTAAAATTAACATATAAGATGATATGAGGTTAGCAACAAACATTACATATAACAAGAACTGTCATGCTACTGTTTTCAATCTTTGTTGTTTATCTTGTGCCAAACTGAATATATTTAACAAGTTAGCATCAATACTAATTAAACAAGACCAATGAATCTAACAACCACATGTAGCAACTTAGCATGGGATGATCATAAAGCTCAACATGCAAACCAACATAGCAAACTAGTATCGACTATTCTAAATCCTAGTAACTATCCTAAATCAAATTGTTATATATGACCAGAGGCTTATATGAACTACAAACTATCAACTATGTCTAAATTTTTACTTACCAGTTAATCACACTAAATCAAAATTGTTATATATCAACTACAAACTATTAAGTAAATCAAAATGTTGCATATCAACAAGAAAATATCAACTAGCCTACTAAATCAAAACGTAGGAGGGGTGGGGGGGGGGTTGTGGATGGAGGAGGGAGGAGGTAAAAGGAGGGGCGACTGGAGGAGGGAGGAGGAAGGAGGAAGGAGGAGGAAGGAGGAGCGAGGAGGGGCCGGCCGACGGCGAACAGAGGAGTGGAGGGAGGACGGAGGAGGAGGGGCGGGGAGGAGGGAGGCCGACGAAGGATTACCGAGTCTAGGGAGGAGGAGGAGGTAACGACGGCGCAAAGGGAGGAGGGGTAGGCGATGGCGGCCGGCGGGGGCGAGGGCGGCCGGCGGGGGAGGACCGACACGGGGGGATTGAGGGGAGATCAAGTGAGTGATACGTCTCCAACGTATCTATAATTTTTGATTGTTCCATGCTATTATATTATCCATCTAGGATGTTTTATATGCATTTATATGCTATTTTATATGATTTTTGGGACTAACCTATTAACCTAGAGCCCAGTGCCAGTTTCTATTTTTTCCTTGTTTTTGAGTATCACAGAAAAGGAAAACCAAACGGAGTCCAATTGACCTGAAACTTGATGGAGCTTATTTTTGGACCAGAAGAAGGCCATGGAGTAAAAGAGTTGGGTCAGAAGAGTCTTGGGCTGCCCACGAGGGTGGGGGGCGCGCCCACCCGCCTGGGCGCGCCTCCCTACCGCGTGGACAGACCGGAGACCCCCCTGACTTGTTCTCGATGCCAAAACCTCTTTTATATACTGAAACCTCCAGAACACAACCTAGATCGGGAGTTCCGCTGCCAGAAGCCTCCGTAGCCACCAAAAACCAATCTAGACCCATTCCGGCACCCTGCCGGAGGGGGGAATCCCTCTCCGGTGGCCATCTTCATCATCCCGGCGCTCTCCATGACGAGGAGGGAGTAGTTCACCCTCGGGGCTGAAGGTATGTACCAGTTGCTATGTGTTTGATCTCTCTCTCTCTCTCGTGTTCTTGAGTCGGCACGATCTTGATGTATCGCGAGCTTTGCTATTATATTTGGATCTTATGATGTTTCTCCCCCTCTACTCTCTTGTGATGAATTGAGTTTTCCCTTTGAAGTTATCTTATCGGATTGAGTCTTTAAGGATTTGAGAACACTTGATGTATGTCTTGCATGTGCTTATCTGTGGTCACAATAGGATATCACGTGATCCACTTGATGTATGTTTTGGTGATCAACTTGCGAGTTCCATGACCTCATGAACTTATGCATAGGGGTTGGCACACATTTTCGTCTTGAATCTCTGGTAGAAACTTTGGGGCACTCTTTGAAGTTCTTTGTGTTGGTTGAATAGATGAATCTGAGATTGTGTGTAGCGACCCGACCTCAGGTGGTCAAGTCCCTGTGCTTCAGTGTCATCCCTGGATCGGTAATGCTGACACACACAGTACTCGAAGGATTTATAATAGAGTAGCAATCACACACTTATTACATCGAATGTCTCAAGAGAGAACTTATTAGAATAAATATGGCTTAAGGCCATCTAATGCGATAACAGCGGAAGGCTTGGAAGATAAAGTGAGTCCATCAACTCCAACGGCATAGCTGAGCTGCAAGGCAATGACCTAACGAACCTTACTCCTCATCTGAAAAGTCTGCAACATAATACATTGCAGCCCGAAAACGGGTCAGCACATGGAATATGTTGGCAATATAACACAGTAGAGCATGAACAGAATAATGCTATCACTACATGCATATTTGGCTGGTGGAAAGCTCTATGGTTATAGTTTTGCGAAAAGCCAATTTTCCCTACAACAAAGGAATAGATTTTAATTTAACTATCATGGTGGTTGAACAATATTGAGAAGGTACCCCCAACTCAATCCAAATTAAAGTAGTTAACAACCCAACAATATTAATTAAGAGTGATGAGATACATGTGATAAACCAAGTACTAGATACTCAAGATTGTCCATAACCGGGGACACGGATAACCATGATTAGATTGTACACTCTGTAGAGGCTTGCGCACTTTTCCCCACAAGACTCGACCGCCTCCGTTGGATTTCTCGCACTACCATTTGAGAAACAGATGACCGAGACACAGTCTTTTAGAAACATTAACTCTTTACTCCGGGTAGACCATACCAAACCCTACAAAACCCACTACCTGCTGATCTACCTCTTCAAGAGCTTCACGTAACTTACTCAACTATGCTAGAGCCCATAATAGCTTGTGGCTGCACACGGAAGTTTCTAGCATGAATCATCTCAGTTCCCTTTGAGCCTGGGTGGCGGTCCATAGAAAGATCACACGGGCACCCCGGGATTTCCGAAAAAAATATAGACAACACCGGGTTCCCCAGGTGCCTCAATCCACCCAAATGTTTATTTAAGTTGCCACCTTAAGTTGAACCATTAATTAGCAATCTCACATCTGTCATGGATTTCACTCAAACCCAAACCACGTCTACAAGCATAGCATAGTATAGTAATATAAGCAACGCGTAGAAGTAACTCCCAAGGGTTTTATAGTAACAGGGCAATAGGTTCTACCTCAACAACTACTTCCCAACCCACAAGTTAATGACATCCTAATCATGCAATGTTTGAGGGTTGGGACTAATGCATAAAAACTGGGTATGGAAAGAGTATGATCAATGTGTTATTTCCTTGCTGACGATCCGCGAATCCTAGGGACTCGTAGTAGCACGCTTCACACTCCGTGAATTCTATCGCAAACAAACAATAACATACATAAGCAACAAGCAAAGATGCACAAGAAAAACTCAAATAAAAGAGTTTGACCATAAAGTTCAACTTAAGAACTCCGGTTTGCAAAAAGAATCAAATCAAACGGAGCAACGAAACTCAAACGACAAAAGAAACAAGATCCGTTTACTAATCTGATCTAAGGTCAAATTTTACAGTACCAAAATCTTGTTCAAGTTGATTAAACAGAAAGAGGGTCTTGAGACAAAGATCTAGGCGCTTGAATCGCCTGATTCCGACTAATGAGCGAAAAGATAAACAGAAACTAAGATCGGATCAGAAATCGCGATCGAGAATAATCGCGGAAAAATCCGATAAAAGAAAACTGACGAACAGACTAACGAACGAGCGTTCGTTAACTGTAACTAACGGGCGAAAAACCATTCGTTAAAACGAACGTACGGACGAACGTCCGCTAATTAGAAGAACCGAGAAAAACTGGCGAACCGATCTAAAAAAACGTACTGGGGTTTCTAAAAAAACTAAACGGTTTTAAAAAACCCGAACGGTTTTAAAAAAACGGTGGCTCGGGTCCGGCGCGGTACCTACGGCGAGGGGCTCCGGCGAGGCGGGGTTGGGCGGCGGGGCTCAGCGGCGGCGCGGGGCGGCTGCAGGCGGCGGCGGTGGTGTGGTGGTGGCTACCTCGCCCTCGAGATTCGGGTTGGCTGGAAAATAGGTGTGGGTGGTCTCTGAGTAGATCATCCTCTCGTTCCCAGGTGGCTTCATCCTCGGTATGGTGGCTCCACTGAACTTTGCAAAACTTGATAACCTTGCTGCGGGTGACTCGGCTGGCAAACTCAAGAATCTTAACTGGCTTCTCCTCATAAGTCAAATCACTGTCCAACTGAATCGCCTCCAAGGGTACTGTATCTCTTAACGGTATATCGGTATCTCAGCATGATAGTTCTTCAGTTGTGAAACGTGAAACACATCGTGAACTCCTGACAATCCCTTGGGTAATTCCAACTTGTAGGCAACTTCTCCCATCCGTTCCAAAACACGATACGGTCCTACAAATCTCGGGGCTAACTTTCCCTTAACTCCAAGACGTTTCACTCCTCGCAAGGGTGATACTTGCAGATATGCTCTATCTCCAATTTCATAGGTTACCTCCTTGCGTTTTGAATCTTCGTAACTCTTCTGCCTGGACTGAGCAATCTTCAGTCTATCACGGATCAGTTTAGCCTTCTCCTCAGACTCCTTGATCAAGTCTGGTCCAAACAACTGCCGGTCTCCTACCTCATCCCACATCAACGGCGTTCTACACCTGCATCCATACAGGGCTTCAAACGGTGCCATCTTCAAACTGGCTTTGCAGCTATTGTTGTATGAGAATTCTCCGTAAGGCAAATTGTCATCCCAACTAGATCGATAATCTAGCTCACAGGCTCTCAACATATCTTCCAGTATTTGGTTGACTCTCTCAGTCTGTCCATCCGTCTGCCGGTGGAATGTTGTACTGAACTCCAATCTCGTTCCCAAAGTCTGGTGTAACTGATGCCAAAACTTTGAAGTAAACTGTGTTCCTCTATCTGATACGATAGTCCTCGGAACTCCATGCAGACATACGATCCTGGACATATATATCTTGGCCAGCTTCGCACTTGTATAGGTGGGTTTCACTGGGATAAAGTGAGCTACTTTGGTCAAGCGATCAACTACTACCCATATAGAATCATATCCTGCTTTGGTTCTGGGCAATCCAGTGATAAAGTCCATGCCAAGTTTATCCCACTTCCATTTGGGTATCGGCATAGGCTGTAACAGTCCTGCTGGCTTCTGATGCTCTGCCTTTACTCTCTGACATACGTCACATACGGCTACATACTCGGCAATATCCTTCTTCATACCAGTCCACTAGAAACGTTCCTTCAAATCCAAATACATCTTGGTGTTTCCGGGGTGCATCGAGTATGGTGAGTCATGAGCCTCTTGAAGTATCAACTTCCCGATCTCAGTGTTATTGGGCACATATACTCGGTCCTCAAACCATAAGGTATCGTGCTCATCCTCACGAAAACCTTTGGCCTTTCCTTTGCTCATCTTCTCCTTTATCTCGGCAATCTCTTTGTCATCCTTCTGAGCTTCTCAAATCTTGCCTAATAATGTAGACTGTACCTCCATTGTTGCAACGAAACCTCTTGGAACAATCTTCAATCTAAGTTCCATGATATCATGTGCTAACTCCTTTGGCAATCCCTTACTTTCAAGGATATTGGATAAATCTTCCGGCTCAAAGCATTTGCTACGACATTGGCCTTTCCTGGATGATAGTGTAGCTTCATGTCATAATCCTTTATAAGTTCCAACCATCTCCTCTGCCTAAGGTTCAGCTCCTTCTGTGTGAAGATGTACTTCAAACTCTTATGATCCGTGTACACATCACAACGGTTTCCAATAAGGTAATGTCTCCAAGTTTTCAACGCATGCACTACGGCTGCTAGCTCCAAATCATGCGTGGCATAGTTCAACTCATGAGGTTTTAGTTGTCGTGAGGCATACGAAACAACTCTTCCGTCCTGCATAAGCACACATCCAAGTCCTAAGCGAGAGGCGTCACAATACACTTGGAACTCCTTATGTATATCTGGCAGTGTTAGCACTGAGGCTGTAGTCAAACATTTCTTCAACTCCTGGAAACTTGCCTCGCAATATTCCGTCCATTTGAACTTAGTATCCTTCTTCAATAGTTCAGTCATTGGCTTTGCAATCTTGGAAAAATTCTCAATGAACCTCCGGTAGTATCCTGCTAGTCCAAGGAAACTACGGATCTCGCTAACTGAAGTGGGTGCCAACCATTCCGTGACTGACTAAACCTTGCTGGGGTCTACTGCTATACCTTCTCCTGATATAACATGTCCAAAGAATCTGGCTTCCTTCAACCAAAATTCGCATTTGCTAAACTTAGCATACAACTGGTGAGGGAGTCCTGGATTAGGGGGTGTTCAGGTAGCCGGACTATACCTTCAGCCGGACTCCTGGACTATGAGGATACAAGATTGAAGACTTCGTCCCGTGTCCGGATGGGACTTTCCTTGGCGTGGAAGGCAAGCTTGGCGATGCAGATATTCAAGATCTCCTACCATTGTAACCGACTCTATGTAACCCTAACCCTATCCGGTGTCTATATAAACCGGAGGGCTGTAGTCCATAGGACATCAACTTCATTTACAACAATCATACCATAGGATAGCTTCTAGGGTTTAGCCTCCTTGATCTCGTGGTAGATCTACTATGGTACTACCCATATCATCAATATTAATCAAGCAGGAGTAGGGTATTACCTCCATCGAGAGGGCCCGAACCTGGGTAAAAACATCGTGTCCCTTGTCTCCTGTTACCATCCGGCCTTGACGCACAGTTCGGGACCCCCTACCCGAGATCCGCTGGTTTTGACACCGACATTGGTGCTTTCATTGAGAGTTCCTCTGTGTCGTCGCCTTTAGGCCCGATGGCTCCCTTGATCATCAACAACGATGAGGTCCAGGGTGAGACTTTTCTCCCCGGATAGATCTTCGTCTTCGACGGCTTCGCACTACGGGCCAATTCGCTTGGCCACCTGAAGCAGATCGAAAGCTACTCCTCTGGCCATCAAATCAGGTTTGGAAGCCTAAACTACATGGCAGACATCTGCGGAGATTTGATCTTCGACGGATTCGAGCCACAACCAAGCGTGCCGCACTGTCTCGCGGGGCATGATCTAGCTCTGTCACCGAACAGTATCCCAGAGGCCGCAAACGCACTAGCTCTGACCCTTAATTCGGAGCCAGTTGTGTTAATCGAGGATGAGCGGTTGCACGTCACCTCGGGGGCTGCGATCTCAAAGGCGATCGAGCCGAACGCCGGCCCCACACTTTGCGTGACTCACGACTCCGAGGATCCGGACTCCTCTCCGGACTCCGAACCCCCCGCGCCCCTGCCGATCGAGTCCGATTGGGCGCCAATAATGGAGTTCATCGTCGCGGACATCTTTCAGCACTCGCCTTTTGGCGATATCCTGAATTCTCTCAAGTCTCTCTCTTTATCAGGAGAGCTCTGGCCGAACTGCGGTCAGCGAGGATGGGATACGGACGATGAAGAAATTCAAAGCCCACCCACCACCCACTTGGTAGCCACTGTCGACAATTTAAACGACGTGCTCAACTTCGACTCCGAAGACATCGACAGCATGGATGACGATGCAGGAGATATCTATGAACCAACGCCCATAGGGCATTGGACAGCCACCTCATCTCACGATGTGTACATGGTGGATACCCCTAAAGGAAGCGACAACGAGGAAAAAGGGGATGGAACGGGAGATCGACCCCCCGAAAAGCAATCAAAGTGTCGACGTAAACGCCGACCCAAGCCCCGCCTCGATAAAAACCCAGCCATAGAGCAGGACGAGCCGGTAGACGACGAGCAGGCCTTAGAGCAACCGTCTGAACAGGGCAACGCGGATAGAGAAACCGAACATCCCTCCTCCGGCGAAAATGGCATTCCGGACGACCTCACACCGGATAAACCCATGGAGCAGAAGAATCTCCACGAGAGGCTCGTTGCAACTGCACGTAGCCTGAAAAAGCAGAAGCAGAAGCTAAAAATAGCGGAAGACGCATTCCGGATTAGATGGAGCAAAGTAATCAATACCGTAGATAAATACGGTGACGGTCGCCGCACTAAAAGCTATCCGAAAAGAAAGCTACTGCCTGAATTCGACGAAGAGGCCCTAGAGCCCTCACATTCAAAAAATAAAGAAGCTACACAGTCGGATGGACGACCCCATAAAGCGGCAAGCGGCGCCGCACTTAAATCGGCATGCGACCCACCTAAGGATTCGCATCATGGCCCAGTTAGGTCCATTTATGGGCCAAGAAAGCAAGCTCTCGTAAGCAATGCAATAAAGCCATCATCAGAATCCGGCACACCCAAATACAGGGGCGCCGCACACCCCCTATGTTTCACCGATGAGGTCCTGGACTATGAATTCCTAGAGGGATTCAAACCCGTAAACATAGAGGCATATGATGGAACAACAGACCCTGGAGTCTGGATCGAGGACTCCACATACACATGGCCAGAGGAGATGATCTCCACGCCATAAAATATTTACCCCTTAAGCTTAAAGGGCCAGCCCGGCATTGGCTTAAAAGCCTTCCTGAAAACACAATTGGAAGTTGGGAAGAGCTCGAGGATGCTTTCCGAGCAAATTTTCAAGGGACCTATGTCCGCCCTCCGGATGCAGACGATCTTAGTCACATAACTCAACAGCCCAAAGAATCAGCTCGGCAGTTCTGGAATAGATTCCTCACTAAAAAGAATCGGATAGTCGACTGTCCGGACGCTGAAGCCTTAGCAGCTTTCAGGCATAACGTCCGAGACGAATGGCTCACCAGACACCTCGGCCAAGAAAAGCCAAGAACAATGGCCGCACTAACAAGCCTCATGACCCGCTTTTGTGCAGGAGAGGACAGCTGGTTGGCAAGGTGCAGCCCCAGCGACCCAAGTACATCTGAAACTAGGGATGGAAACGGAAAACCGCGACGCAACAAGGACCGTCGCCGGACTAAGGAAAAAAGTTTGAAGAGCACGGCAGTCAATGCCGGATTCAAAGGCTCACGACAAAATCAGACAAAACCACCCCTCCAGGATAACAGGGACGATCCATCCAACTTAAATAAAATCCTGGATAGGATATGTCAGATACATAGTACTCCCGGGAAGCCTACTAACCATACCCACAGAGATTGTTGGGTTTTCAAACAATCCGGCAGACTCAATGCCGAACATAAGGGGCTCGACACACCAAGTGAAGACGAGGACGAACCCCAAAAGCAAAGCACCAGGAAACAAAAGAACTTCCCACAAGAAGTAAAAACAGTGAACTTACTTCACATAACAAAACGTGCGGCGCCCATAAAGGTACGCACCATACGACCTATCCCCAAAGGGTCCCGCCACTGGTTGTCAAAACCAATCATCTTCGATCAGCTAGATTATTCTAGAAATATCAAGAATGCAGGCTGGACTGCCTTGATACTCGATCCAATAATTGGCGGACTCCAGTTTTCAAATGTCCTTATGGACGGCGGCAGTGGACTAAACCTGATATATCAGGATACAATCCATCACATGGGGATAAACCCAGCAAGAATCCGCCGCAGCAAAACCTCCTTTCAAGGGGTAACACCTGGTCTGGACACCCATTGTATGGGTTTTCTCTGGCTCGAAGTTATATTCGACTCTGCCGATAACTTCCGCCGCGAAAAGCTGACCTTCCATATCGTCCCGTTCTCAAGTTGCTATCAAGCACTACTGGGACGCAAAGCTTTCACTCGCTTTAACGCAATACAGCATTATGCATCTCTCACGCTTAAGATGCCCGGTCCACGAGGCATCATCTCTTTGAAGGGGAAGCACTAAAGTGCGCCTCCCCAAGCGGAGGACTGTGCGGCCGCTTTGACAGCCCCACAGTAAAATGGCCTCACCGGCCAAAAAACTTCGAAATAGGTCATTAAAGACCATGAACGCGGATAGATGAGTTCGGGACAAAATCATCATCAATGCAGGCTTAGTGGCCATATACCCCCGCACTAGGGGCTCCATGCATATACAATAAGAGACAATAAAGCTCAATTTTATATATTTTACTTTATACTTTGTTTATTTTAAACTTTTGTTCGGCACGACCCGTTTTCAACTCAGTTCCTCTCTTTTACAGATGAACGTCGTGCGGCGCCCATCCAGGATACGGCACAACGGAGACACAGGCGCAGACGTGCAGTACGGACCCGTCCTAAAGGATTCTTTTTAGATTAAGTGTTGGGTTTCGTAGTAATTTCAAAAAAATTCCTACGCACACGCAAGATCATGGTGATGCATAGCAACGAGAGGGGAGAGTGTTGTCTACGTACCCTCGCAGACCGTTCGCAGAAGCGTTATATCAACGTGGTTGATGTAGTCGTACGTCTTCGCGTACGACCGATCCAAGTACCGAAAGCACGGCACCTCCGAGTTCTGCACACGTTCGGCTCGGTGATGTCCTCGCCTTCTCGATCCAGCAAGAGGGGTGAAGTAGTAGATGAGTTCCGGCAGCACGACGGCGTGGTGACGGTGTTGGTGAAGAACAATCTCCGCAGGGCTTCGCCTAAGCACTACGAAAACTATGACATAGGATAAACTAGAGGAGACAGGGTTGCCGGCACACGGCTTATTGTTTCTTGATCTCTCTTTGGTGCTAGCCCTGCCCCTCTATTTATATGTTGAGCCCTGGGGTTGAAACTTGGAGTAAAAGTCTCCACAAAGTCGGTTTCACCTGAAAGGCAAGAGTCCTTCTCGGACTCCAGGGCCAGATGCCAAGGTTCCCGGCGTCTGGACCCAGACGCCAGGGACCCTGGCGTCTGGCCCCTGGACTCCGCAAAACTTCCTTTTGCGCTTTCCAAAAACCTTGTGGGCTTTCCCCTTTGGCCCAAATAAAGTGTTCTCGTACCCAAACATTTCGGGAAACATCCGGAACCCCTTCCGGTGATTTCCGGAACCCTTCCGGTGATCAAACACTATTATCACATATATCAAACTTTATCTCCGGACCATTCCGGAGTTCCTCGTCATGTCCGTGATCTCATCCCGGACTCCGAACAACATTTGGTCACCAACATACATAACTCACATAGTACTATATCGTCAATGAACGTTAAGCGTGCGGACCCTACGGGTTTGAGAACTATGTAGACATGACCGAGACACCTCTCTGGTCAATAACCAATAGTGGGACCTGGATGCCCATATTGGCTCCTACATATTCTACGAAGATCTTTATCGGTCAGACCGCATAACAACATATGTTGTTCCCTTTGTCATCGGTATGTTACTTGCCCGAGATTCGATCGTCGGTATCCAATACCTAGTTCAATCTCGTTACCGGCAAGTCTCTTTACTCGTTCCGTAATACATCATCTCACAACTAACATATTAGTTGCAATGCTTGCAAGGCTTATGTGATGTGCATTACCGAGAGGGACCAGAGATACCTCTTCGACAATCGGAGTGACAAATCCTAATCTCGAAATACGCCAACCCAACATCTACCTTTGGAGACACCTGTAGAGCTCCTTTATAATCAGCCATTTACGTTGTGACGTTTGGTAGCACACAAAGTGTTCCTCCGGCAAACGGGAGTTGCATAATCTCATAGTCATAGGAACATGTATAAGTCATGAAGAAAGCAATAGCAACATACTAAACGATCGGGTGCTAAGCTAATGGAATGGGTCATGTCAATCAGATCATTCACCTAATGATGTGATCCCGTTAATAAAATAACAACTCTTTGTCCATGGTTAGGAAACATAACCATCTTTGATTAACGAGCTAGTCAAGTAGAGGCATACTAGTGACACTGTTTGTCTATGTATTCACACATGTATCATGTTTCCGGTTAATACAATTCTAGCATGAATAATAAACATTTATCATGAAATAAGGCAATAAATAATAACTTTATTATTGCCTCTAGGGCATATTTCTTTCAGTCTCCCACCTGCACTAGAGTCAATAATCTAGTTCACATTGTCATGTGATTTAACAGCAATGGTTCACATCACCATGTGATTAACACCCATAGTTCACATCGATATGTGATCAACACCCAAAGGGTTTACTAGAGTCAGTAATCTAGTTCACATCATTATGTGATTAACACCCAAAGAGTACTAAGGTGTGATAATGTTTTGCTTGTGAGATAATTTTAGTCAACGGGTCTGTCAAATTCAGATCCGTAAGTATTTTGCAAATTTCTATGTCAACAATGCTCTACACAGAGCTACTCTAGCTAATTGCTCCCACTTTCAATATGTATCTAGATCGAGACTTAGAGTCATCCAGATCAGTGTCAAAAACTTGCATCGATGTAACCCTTTACGACGAACCTTTTTGTCACGTCCATAATCAAGAAACATATCCTTATTTCACTAAGGATAATTCTGACCGCTGTCCAGTGATCTACTCCTAGATCACTATTGTACTCCCTTGCGAAATCAGTGCAGGGTATACAATAGACCTGGTACACAGCATGACATACTTTATAGAACCTATGGCTAAGGCATAGGGAATGACTTTCATTCTCTTTCTATCTTCTGCCGTGGTCAGGCTTTGAGTCTTACTCAACTTCACACCTTGTAACACAAGCAAGAAACTTTTTCTTTGACTGTTCCATTTTGAACTACTTCAAAATCTTGTCAAGGTATGTATTCATTGAAAAAGCTTATCAAGCGTCTTGATCTATGTCTATGGATCTTGATACTCAATATGTAAGTAGCTTCACCGAGGTCTTTCTTTGAAAAACTCCTTTCAAACACTCCTTTATGCTTTACAGAATAATTCTACATTATTTCCGATCAATAATATGTCATTCACATATACTTATCAGAAAATGTTGTAGTGCTCCCACTCACTTTCTTGTAAATACAGGCTTCACCGCAAGTCTGTATAAAACTATATGCTTTGATCAACTTCATCAAAGCGTATATTCCAACTCCGAGATGCTTGCACCAGTCCACAGATGGATCGCTGGAGCTTGCACATTTTGTTAGCACCTTTTGGATTGACAAAACCTTCTGGTTGCATCATATACAACTCTTCTTTAATAAATCCATTAAGGAATGCAGTTTTGTTTATCCATTTGCCAGATTTCATAAAATGCGGCAATTACTAACATGATTCGGACAGACTCTAGCATAGATACGAGTGAGAAACTCTCATCGTAGTCAACCCCTTGAACTTGTCGAAAACCTTTTGCGACAATTCTAGCTTTGTAGATAGAAACACTACTATCAGCATATGTCTTCCTCTTGAAGATCCATTTATTCTCAATTGCTTGCTGATCATCGGGCAAGTCAACCAAAGTCCAAACTTTGTTCTCATACATGGATCATATCTCAGATTTCATGGCCTCAAACCATTTCGCGGAATCTGGGCTCATCATCGCTTCCTCATAGTTCGCAATTTCGTCATGGTCTAGTAACATGACTTCGAGAACAGGATTACCGTACCACTCTGGTGCAGATCTCACTCTGGTTTACCTACGAGATTCGGTAGTAACTTGATCTGAAGTTACCTGATCATCATAATTAGCTTCCTCACTAATTGGTGTAGTAGTCACAAGAACAAAATTTTGTGATGAACTAATTTCCAATAAGGGAGCAGGTACAGTTACCTCATCAAGTTCTACTTTCCTCCCACTCACTTCTTTCGAGAGAAACTCCTTCTCTAGAAAGTATCCATTATAAGCAACGAATATCTTGCCTTAGGATCTGTGATAGAAGGTGTACCCAACAGTATCCTTTTGGGTATCCTATGAAGACATATTTCTCCGATTTGGTTTTGAGCTTATCAGGATGAAACTTTTTCACATAAGCATTGCAACCCCAAACTTTAAGAAACGACAACTTTGGTTTCTTGCCAAACCACAGTTCATACGGTGTCGTCTCAACAGATTTAGATGGTGCCCTTTTAATGTGAATGCAGCTGTCTCTAATGCATAACCCCAAAACGATAGTGGTAGATCGGTAAGAGACATCATAGATTGCACTATATCCAATAAAGTACAGTTATGACGTTCGGACACACCATTATGCTGTGGTGTTCCATGTGGCATGAGTTTGTGAAACTATTCCATATTGTTTTAATTGAAGACCAAACTCGTAACTCAAATATTTGTCTCCGCGATCAGATCGTAGAAACTTTATTTTCTTGTCACGATGATTTTTCACTTCACTCCGAAATTCTTTGAACTTTTCAAATGTTTCAGACTTATGTTTCATTAAGTAGATATACTCATATCTGCTCAAATCATCTGTGAAGATCAGAAAATAATGATACCTGTCGCAAGCCTCAATATTTATCGGACCACATACATCAGTATGTATGATTTCCAACAAATATGTTGCTCGCTCCATTGTTCCGAAGAACAGAGTCTTAGTCATCTTGCCCATGAGGCATGGTTCACAAGCATCAACTGATTCATAATCAAGTGATTCCAAAAGCCCATCAGCATGGAGTTTCTTCATGCGCTTTACACCAATATGACCTAAACGGCAGTGCTACAAATAAGTTGCACTATCATTATTAACTTTGCATCTTTTGGTTTCAATATTATGATGATGTGTATCACTACGATCAAGATCCAACGAACTATTTTCATTGGGTGTGTAACCATATAAGGTTTTATTCATGTAAACAGAACAACAATTTATTCTCTTACTTAAATGAATAATCGTATTACAATAAACATGATCAAATCATATTCATGCTTAATGCAAACACCAAATAACACTTATTCAGGTTCAACACTAATCCCGAAAGTATAGGGAGTGTGCGATGATGATCATATCAATCTTGGAACCACTTCCAACACACATCGTCACTTCACCCTTAACTAGTCTCTGTTTAATCTACAACTCCCGTTTCAAGTTACTAATCTTAGTAACTGAACTAGTATCAAATACTGAGGGTTTGCTATAAACACTAGTAAAGTACACATCAATTACATGTATATCAAATATACTTATGTTCACTTTGCCATCCTTCTTATCCGCCAATCACTTGGGGTAGTTCTGCTTCCAGTGACCAGTCCCTTTGTAGTAGAAGCACTTAGTCTCAGGCTTAGGACCAGACTTGGGCTTCTTCACTTGATCGGCAACTCGCTTGCCGTTCTTCTTGAAGTTCCCCTTCTTCCCTTTGCCCTTTTCTTGAAACTAGTGGTCTTGTCAACCATCAACACCTGATATTTTTCATGATTTCCACCTTCATCGATTTCAGCATCACGAAGAGCTTGGGAATCGTTTCCGTTATCCCTTGCATATAATAGTTCATCACGAAATTCTACTAACTTGGTGATGGTGACTAGAGAATTCTGTCAATCACTATCTTATCTGGAAGATTAACTCCCACTTGATTCAAGCGATTGTAGTACCCAGACAATCTGAGCACATGCTCACTAGTTGAGCGATTCTCCTCCATCTTTTAGCTATAGAACTTGTTGGAGACTTCATATCTCTCAACTCGGGTATTTGCTTGAAATATTAACTTCAACTCCTGGAACATCTCATATGGTCCATGACGTTCAAAACGTCTTTGAAGTCCCGATTCTAAGCCATTAAGCATGGTGCACTAAACTATCAAGTAGTCATCATATTGAGCTATTCAAACGTTCATAACGTCTGCATCTGCTCTTGCAATAGGTCTGTCACCTAGCGGTGCATCAAGGACATAATTCCTCTGTGCAGCAATGAGGATAAACCTCAGATCACGGATCCAATCCGCATCATTGCTACTAACATCTTTCAACACAATTTTCTCTAGGAACATATCAAAATAAACACAGGGAAGCAACAATGCGAGCTATTGATCTACAACATAATTTGCAAATACTACCAGGACTAAGTTCATGATAAATTTAAGTTCAATTAATCATATTACTTAAGAACTCCCACTTAGATAGACATCCCTCTAATCCTCTAAGTGATCACGTGATCCAAATCAACTAAACCATGTCCGATCATCACGTGAGATGGAGTAGTTTCATTGGTGAACATCACTATGTTGATCATATCTACTATATGATTCACGCTCGACCTTTCGGTCTCCGTGTTCCGAGGCCATATCTGTATATGCTTGGCTCGTCAAGTATAACCTGAGTATTCCGTGTGTGCAACTGTTTTGCACCCGTTGTATTTGAACGTAGAACCTATCACACCCGATCATCACGTGGTGTCTTAGCACGAAGAACTTTTGCAACGGTGCATACTCAGGGAGAACACTTCTTGATAATTTAGTGAGAGATCATCTTATAATGCTACCGTCAATCAAAGCAAGATAAGATGCATAAAACATAAACATCACATGCAATCAATATAAGTGATATGATATGGCCATCATCATCTTGTGCATGTGATCTCCATCTCCGAAGCACCTTCATGATCACCATCATCATCGGCGCGACACCTTGATCTCCATCGTAGCATCGTTGTCGTCTCGCTAATCTTATGCTTCCACGACTATCGCTACCGCTTAGTGATAAAGTAAAGCATTACATCGCGATTGCATTGCATACAATAAAGTGACAACCATATGGCTCCTGCCAGTTGCCGATAACTCGGTTACAAAACATGATCATCTCATACAATAAAATTTAGCATCATGTCTTGACCATATCACATCACAACATGCCCTGCAGAAACAAGTTAGACGTCCTCTACTTTGTTGTTGCAAGTTTTACGTGGCTGCTACGGGCTTAAGCAAGAACTCATCTCACCTACGCATCAAAACCACAATGATAGTTTGTCAAATAGACTCCGTTTTAACCTTCGCAAGGACCGGGCGTAGCCACACTCGGTTCAACTAAAGTTGGAGAGACTGTCGCCCGCAAGCCACCTATGTGCAAAGCACGTTGGGAGAACCGGTCTCGCGTAAGCGTACGCGTAATGTAGGTCCGGGTCGTCTCGTCCAACAATACCGCTGAACCAAAGTATGACATGCTGGTAGGCAGTATGACTTATATTGCCCACAACTCACTTGTGTTCTACTCGTGCATATAACATCAAACCATAAAACCTAGGCTCGGATGCCACTGTTGGGTTTCGTAGTAATTTCAAAAAATTTCCTACGCACACGCAAGATCATGGTGATGCATAGCAACGAGAGGGGAGAGTGTTGTCTACGTACCCTCGTAGACCGTTCGCAGAAGCGTTATATCAACGCGGTTGATGTAGTCGTACGTCTTCGCGTCCGACCGATCCAAGTACCGAAAGCACGGCACCTCCGAGTTCTGCACACGTTCGGCTCGGTGACGTCCTCGCCTTCTCGATCTAGCAAGAGGGGCGAAGTAGTAGATGAGTTCCGGCAGCACGACGGCGTGGTGACGGTGTTGGTGAAGAACAGTCTCCGCAGGGCTTCGCCTAAGCACTACGAAAACTATGACAGAGGATAAACTAGAGGAGACAGGGTTGCCGACACACAGCTTGGTGTTTCTTGATCTCTCTTTGGTGCTAGCCCTGCCCCTCTATTTATATGTTGAGCCCTGGGGTCGAAACTTGGAGTAAAAGTTTCCACAAAGTCGGTTTCACCCGAAAGGCAAGAGTCCTTCTCGGACTCCAGGGCCAGACGCCAAGGTTCCCGGCGTCTGGACCCAGACGCCAGGGACCCTGGCGTCTGGCCCCTGGACTCCGCAAAACTTCCTTTTGTGCTTTCCAAAAAGCTTGTGGGCTTTCCCCTTTGGCCCAAATAAAGTGTTCTCGTACCCAAACATTTCGGGAAACATCCGGAACCCCTTCCGGTGATTTCCGGAACCCTTCCGGTGATCAAACACTATTATCACATATATCAAACTTTATCTCCGGACCATTCCGGAGTTCCTCGTCATGTCCGTGATCTCATCCCGGACTCCGAACAACATTTGTTCACCAACATACATAACTCACATAGTACTATATCGTCAACGAACGTTAAGCGTGCGGACCCTACGGGTTCGAGAACTATGCAGACATGACCGAGACACCTCTCTGGTCAATAACCAATAGCGGGTCCTGGATGCCTGTATTGGCTCCTACATATTCTACGAAGATCTTTATCGGTCAGACCGCATAACAACATACGTTGTTCCCTTTGTCATCGGTATGTTACTTGCCCGAGATTCGATCGTCGGTATCCAATACCTAGTTCAATCTCGTTACCGGCAAGTCTCTTTACTCGTTCCGTAATACATCATCTCACAACTAACATATTTGTTGCAATGCTTGCAAGGCTCATGTGATGTGCATTACCGAGAGGGCCCAGAGATACCTCTCCGACAATTGGAGTGACAAATCCTAATCTCGAAATACGCCAACCCAACATCTACCTTTGGAGACACCTGTAGAGCTCCTTTATAATCACCCATTTACGTTGTGACGTTTGGTAGCACACAAAGTGTTCCTCCGGCAAACGGGAGTTGCATAATCTCATAGTCATAGGAACATGTATAAGTCATGAAGAAAGCAATAGCAACATACTAAACGATCGGGTGCTAAGCTAATGGAATGGGTCATGTCAATCAGATCATTCACCTAATGATGTGATCCCGTTAATCAAATAGCAACTCTTTGTGCATGGTTAGGAAACATAACCATCTTTGATTAACGAGCTAGTCAAGTAGAGGCATACTAGTGACACTTTATTTGTCTATGTATTCACACATGTATCATGTTTCCGGTTAATACAATTCTAGCATGAATAATAAACATTTATCATGAAATAAGGAAATAAATAATAACTTTATTATTGCCTCTAGGGCATATTTCCTTCATTAAGACCCTGCGTAAACCTTTTTTACTGTCGCTTGTTGCTACACATCCCCTGGTTTTTTTGATATAACCAAGGAGGAGGCTGGCGTCTTGGCATGTGGCCACGTCAGAATTTTTGCACGTACCTGGACACTAGGGGCTTTTTTAATAAAGAGTGTTGTTTCGCCCGCACTCATAAAGACCGAACACCTTAGGGAGTGTTCGGCGTCGCGAGTTTTGGCATTATATGCATCAGCTCCGAATCATGTCTTTGGTCAAATGTTGGGTTGCCCGGCTCCTGAGTTCGGCTACCTTACGTTCCGCTCTATCGGCTAAGGTAGCACCAGGAGAACTACTGCGAATGTGCCCCGGTTCGGCCGGGTGAGCACCTCAGCAGAGAAAGCCGAAAACTGACTGTCATGATGTAGCGTGAGACTGGTCAGCCACTCGATGACCTATCGGAATCTATCGGATTCCTCTGCTTTAACGAAGGGCCACTTCCTGGTCAGGCACATACGCGCCCCGAACTCGGGCGAGCGCAGTCCCCACCAAGGGGCTACCTAAATAGTCTCACTGTCAAGCTCCTATGGCTAAGTGAAAGTGTTAAAGCATTATAGTCCGGTTGCCTGGCCCGCTGCACTATCACTTCCTTTGTAGGACCAAGACGTTGGGTTAAGTGTGAAAATGCGTCTTCTGCGAGCACCCCCGCACTATGTGCGTGGGGGCTGAAGCCAACGATTGCCATCTTTCAGATTTTGTATATATATCTTAAAACGGCCGCACAGGAGGTGTTCCCAATACTTGAAGGCACAAGTATAAAAAGGCCACTACAGTTTATCAAAATATTACTTTATAATTACATATGCTATCATAACATAGCATCTTTCGAGCACTGCGTCTCTATTACACGAGTGCCTTCAAGGAGTTCCTGAAAATAGTGCTCGGAGGATACTTGGCTTTTGTCCAAATCTCGGGACACAACAACGGTGGTCTCCATCTCTGCCCAGTATGTCTTGACACGGGCAAGAGCCATCCTTGCGCCCTCTATGCATGCTGACCTCTTCATTGCATTAATACGCAACACCGCGTCAAGGAATTGCTACACCAAGCTGAAATAACTCTTCGGCTCCGATCTCCCCGGCCACAGATGACCCATGACGTACTTCATGGCGAGTCCGGACAAGCTATTCAGTTCGGCCCATTGAGCCAAACGATCGTCCACTGCTAGTGGACGCTCTGGATTGTGAAACTGCGACCAGAAAAGCTTTTACACTTCGTGATCTTTCTGATCTCGAAAGTGTTCGGTCGCATCAGCAGCACTCGCTGCCAAATCCAGATAGGTATCCTCCACACTCCACATCCGGTCCGACGGAGCAAACTTCGGATCGCAAAATTTCCTTTGCAGCATAAAGGGCTTTCCAGCCGCAATCTGTTCGGCCTGACGCAGCTCCTCCTTCGCAGCTCTCATCGCAGAGCGTGCGTCCTTGGCATTGGCAACGGCCTTCTCTAAGTCCGTCTGTTTCGCCTGGTCTTCTTTCTCAAGAAGTCTGCAATGGTCCGCAGCGCTCTTTAAATTTTCGGCCATCTCGGCCATCTTTTCCTTGCTTCTTCAATGAGCAGCCTATTCGGCTCTCAGCTCTTCAAGGGCTTTCTTGGCAGCCGCATCACTTTCTCTGGCTTGTTCTTTAGCTCGGGCAAGTTCTGCCCTAAGACTCTCCACGGCGGCCGCACCATCTGCGTCAAGCACACACATCGTAAGACACTGGCATAAAACTCTTCTTACCTGATGCCGCCCGAGGAATTACATACCTTGAGCCTCATCAAGCCGCTTGTTGACAAGCGCGATGTCGGCATCTGCCACGTCTAGTTGCCGCTTTAGTTCGGCAAAATCATCAGTTCAGCTCGATTCCGGACACCCTGCCGCCTACATTCAAAGGCGACATCTTAGACCTGGGATTATGATCCTCCGCGTGCCGTCATTTCTTGACGACGCGCAGAGTCTCAGGGGCTACTATCTACACAGGGCGCATCTTAATCATGCACAACTGACAAAAGTGTACATTATCTAATGTACCTCAAAACCCGTCAGTAAACTTTTGACGGCCTCATGCAATCCGCTCTCTGCAGATGAGATCCTTTCAATCACCGTGCCCATCAATACACGGTGCTCCTCTGAGATAGAAGCTCGCCCTAGCAGAATCTTTAGCTCCTCCGGCCGAGCACCAGACGGTGCCGGACTTGACCCACGACCTCTTTCGAAGGCTGGACGCGGAGAACCTCGGGGGGCCACATAGCTATCTTCCGCCCCTGCCGGATTCGGAGAAACCCTCCGCGACGACACCTCAGGGTCGCCCGCCTCGCTAGGCGGCACGGCAGGGGGAGCCGTCCCGCTCTCCATCATCTCCGGAAGGAGATCCCCCGAAGACGAGCTCTGCTGAGAAGGGCTGAGGTCCGAGCTACAAGGTAAAAATTCGGTTAATCTTCTCAGATATAAATCAAGGATTTCCCTCATGCCTCAAAAGGAAAATCTTTCTCTACTTACGGCTCGCTGGAGGGCTGATCCCCTTGAGGGCGTAGTCCGGCCGAGGAACTCCCCGGCGTCGGACCCTCTGACGAGGATTTTCCCCCCGCTTCGAGGCCATGGTTTCCGGGTCGTCAGAGGCGGCTCTCTTCTTCCCCTTAGGAGAGGAATTGTCGGTTCCTCCCTTCGGAGCAGCCTCCTTCGAGGAGGCCATAGTTTCCTTGTCCTCCCCCTTGCTTCCCTCCAAAGGCATTATCTCCAGCATCCTGACCAGCACGGAATCCGGCCTGGTTTCGGGAAGGGGAGCCGGACACCTGATCAGCTTTGCCTTCGCTATCCACTCCTGTTTAAAAGGACGGCTCTTTTAGGGGCAAGTTTATGACAATTATACGGATAGAAGGTCCGGGCACAAGGTTGCTTACTTGAGTATCCGGGCGATTGCAGCTTAGGCCTGCGTCCTCGGTTAAATCCGGACACATCTCTTGTGATCCGAAGAACAGTTTATACATCTCCCGGGCGTTGCGCCCATGAAATTCTGGAGAGCTCGCGGTCCCTCTGGATTAAACTCCCACAGGCGAAGGGAGCGACGTTTGCCGGGCAATATTCGGCGAATCAGCATGACCTGCGTCACCTTGACCAGGCTGAGGTCTCCTTCCAAGAGATCCTTAATGCGGCCCTGTAACAAGGGCACGTCTTTGGGCAAACCCCAATCTAACCCTCTGTTGACCCATGACGCTAGCCGTGGTGGGGGACCCGAGCGAAAGGCAGGAGGCGCCACCCACTTGGTGCTCCGGGGAGCGGTGATATAAAACCACTCTCGTTGCCACAAGCCTAGCTCCTCTTGAAAAGAGCCCTCGGGCCATGGAGCATCAGCATTTTTGCTTATAACAGCGCCTCCGCACTCTGCGTGCCGTCCCTTGATCATCTTCGGCTCCACTTTGAAGGTCTTGAGCCATAATCCGAAGTGAGGGGTAACACGGAGGAACGCTTCACACACGGCAATAAACGAGGAGATATGGAGGATGGACTCCGTAGCTAAGTCATGGAATTCCAGCCCGTAATAAAACAACAGTCCCCTCACAAAGGGATCCATTGGGAAGCCCAACCCCCGAAGGAAGTGAGACATGAACACCACGCTCTCACCGGGCTGGGGACTGGGAATGACCTGCCCTTGAGCAGGCAACCTATGCGAAATTTCGCCGGTCAGGAACTTAGCCTCCCTCAACTTTAGTACGTCCTCCTCCGTGACGGAGGAAGGCGTCCATCGGCCTTGAAGGTCAGAACCAGACATTGTCGAAGGTCTGAAGTGCCTGGAATCTGGAGCCTAGGGTGTTGGAACTCAAGGCGATGGGCGAACTCGCTTGAGATTAAAAAAGGAGTAAGGCCTTGGTCTCTTTATAAAAGGTTGAATACCAAGAGCCCTCCCCGTAACCGTTCGGGACTCGTCTTTAATCGAGGAAACGTGCTAACGGGCGCGGTTGGGTTACCCACGTCCGTATTGATGAGAATCCCGTAAAAGGGGGTACACGATCTCTGCTTTGACAAGACGTGCCAAGGAAACCGCCTCGCAAAATGTGCTGAGGTGGAAAAGTAAAAACGATTCGAGTAAAGGACTTGGCCGTAGTGTGATGACGCACTACGGTATACGTCAGCAGATTTGATTTGTGTTAATATTATTCTCTCTATGGCAATATGTGGAAACTTATTTTGCAGAGCCGGACACTACTCTTGGTGTTTACAATCTTCTATGAAGGACTTGGAGGAGGAACTCGCCTTGCAATGCCGAAGACAATCTGCGCGCCGGACTCGTCGTCATTGAAGCCTGGTTCAGGGGCTACTGAGGGAGTCCTGGATTAGGGGGTGTTCGGGTAGCCGGACTATACCTTCAGCCGGACTCCTGGACTATGAAGATACAAGATTGAAGACTTCGTCCCGTATCCGGATGGGACTTTCCTTGGCGTGGAAGGCAAGCTTGGCGATGCGGATATTCAAGATCTCCTACCATTGTAACCGACTCTGTGTAACCCTAACCCTATCCGTGTCTATATAAACCGGAGGGTTGTAGTCCGTAGGACATCAACTCCATATACAACAATCATACCATAGGCTAGCTTCTAGGGTTTAGCCTCTTTGATCTCATGGTAGATCTACTCTGGTACTACCCATATCATCAATATTAATCAAGCAAGAGTAGGGTATTACCTCCATCGAGAGGGCCCGAACCTGGGTAAAAACATCGTGTCCCTTGTCTCCTATTACCATCCGGCCTTGACGCATAGTTCGGGACCCCCTACCCGAGATCCGCCCGTTTTGACACCGACAACTGGCGTTCCCTGAGTTTCTCGAGAACTAACCGCAAATGCTCCTTGTGCTCTTCTTCATTCTTCGAGTATACCATAATATCATCAATAAACACCACAACAAACTTGTCCAAATACTCCATGAACACCTTGTTCACCATGCTCATAAAATAGGCAGGGGCGTTAGTCAGTCCAAACGACATGACTGTATACTCGTATAATCCATACCGCGTGGTGAACGCTGTCTTTGGTATATCCTTCTCTCGAATTTTCAACTGATGATATCCTGATGGTAGATCAATCTTCGAAAACATTTTAGCTCCTTGCAGCTAATCGAACAGATCATTGATCATCGGCAGTGGGTACTTGTTCTTAATCGTTACTTCATTCAAAGCTCGATAATCAACAACCATCCTTAGGGACTTATCCTTCTTCTCAACCAAAAGTACTGGGGCTCCCCAAGGTGACGAGCTTCTTTGAATGTAACCTTTCTTCAATAGCTCCTTGATATGTTTCTTAATTTCCTCCAGATCATTTGCGGGCATCCGATAGGGACTCTTGGATATTGGCCCTGTACCTGGCAATAGCTCTATCAAAAACTCAATGTCTCTATCCGGTGGCATGCCTGGTAACTCCTCCGGAAAAAAATCCGGGAAATCCTTCACTACAGGCACTTCCTCCTGAACAACTCCCGTGAGGGCATTCACTTGGCTCCTCCTAGGCACATGCCTAGATACATACTTAATCTTTTTTCCCTCCCGGGTGGTGAGATAAATCGACTTACTAGCACAGTCAATACTTCCTCCATACTTTGACATCCAGTCCATACCTAATATCACATCCAATCCTTGTGACTCCAAGATAATTAGGTCGGACAGAAAAACATGTGTGCCAATGGTTAGGGGTATCTGGTCGCACCATCGGCTAGCCATGTACTCTGCTCCAGGTGAACTCACTAGGAGAGGGGTCCTAAGGGTTTGGGTTGGTAGTTTAAACTTATCCACGAATCCCCTTGATATGTATGAATGCGATGCACCAGTATCGAAAAGAACAAGAGCGGTAAATGACTTAACCAAAAACTTACCTATTACCGCGTCCGGCTGCTCTTCAACCTCCTCCACGTTAACGTGTTTCACTTGTCCTTTGCTGAATGGATTAGGCTTCTTTCCAGCGCCCTCATTTCCATTTCCATTCCTTCCTTCGGGGCAATCATTGGCATAGTGCCCTGTCTTCCCGCACTTAAAGCAAGTAACTTGACTTAGGTCTCTTTTGGCGGGTGTGGCTAGGTTGGAGCGGTTCTGATTGTTGTTACTTCTGTTCCCATTCCCATTCTTGGCACCATTGATTATGTGATCCTCCTCCAGTGTGGTTGTGACCCCCTGGTTATGAACAAGTCCTCCCGAGTTCGGGGTTAGGCGAGGCTTCTGCTGAGCTCCTGAGTTATACTTCCCTTGTCCGTACTTCCTTTTACGACTCTCAATCTGCTGCTGCTTCCCTTCAATCATAAGAGCCTTATCTACCAACTCCTGGTAGTTGTTGAAGATTGCTACCATCAACTACATGCTCATCTCATCATTCAGCCCTTCCATAAACTTCTCCTGCTTCGCGGCATCTGTGGCCACATCATCAGGGGCATAGCGTGATAACTTGCTAAAACCATCCACGTACTGAGCCACAGTATGGTTTCCCTGGCGTAAGTTGCGGAACTCCCGCTTCTTCATCTGCATAGCTCCAGTTGAGACATGGACTGTGGGGAAAGCTTGCTGAAACTGGTCCCAAGTGACATTGGCTACAGGAAAAGTGGCTGTGTAATTCTCCCACCATGAGGCTGCTGGTCCATCCAATTGATGTGCGGCAAAGTGCACCTTCTCAACATCTGTGCATCCTGCGGTGGTCAACTCCCTTCCAATACGGCGTAGCCAATCATCAGCAACTATAGGCTCGCGCACTACTAGGAAAAGGCATGCTAGTGGCGCACCGAATTTGCCTTCTAATGGCGCACTACCGGTGCGCCACTGGCATCACGCCATTAGAATTAAATTCTAATGGCGCACCACCGGTGCGCCATTAGTATCTGGTGTTCTAATGGCGCACCACGTAGTGCGCTATTAGTATAGCCTGCGGTGCGCCATTAGAATGCCTCCCAGGGGGCCATATGTACCCATGTGCTTTGGCATTCTAATGGCGCACCAGCAGTTAATGCGCCATTAGTGTGATGATCACAGTGCGCCATTAGTGTCTTGTGTGGTGCGCCATTAGTATGAATATTAGGTTTTATTTTATTTTTTTGCTTTTCTGATTTTTGCACAGGTTACAAAATATATTATTGGACAGAATATAGAGGGTAGCACACAACAACATCAGATTCATTGAATACAATAGAAGATTACTCTCCGAATACAATTCATCATATTAGTCTCCGAATTCAAAAGACCGAACAAAGATAAAACATTACAAGTCTCAAGACCGCGAGTATCGAGTTTGCCTTCACATTACAAGTCGATATCGATCATCTAAACTACCATCACATAGAAGAGAGCTGTGGTCATCACGATGAGCATCATCGCGATCAAACTGGTCTTCATCCGGTTCCTCCAACGCTCCCTCCTCTCTCCCTCTAGATAGCGGGTGTATCTACATTCGGCCTCCGCCCTAGTGGTGTACCCTTTGTAAGTGTTATCGCAGAAACGGTGAACCTGTCTCCGACACTGCTCCCAGTCATCGTAGACTCCGAGAACCTTACCCTTGTACACGACATACGACGGCATCTCTATGCACAAGCCAAACAACAAACAATACATAAGCAATATGTAAGTATGCAACAAAAGGATCGGAAGAGAAAAGCAAGAAATTAATAGCACGATTCATGGTCCTACTAATAAATAGCATCGATTACATCTAAGTTGAACGACTGTCCAAACCAAAGAGACATACGAATTCATTAAAGTATAATTACAACATGAGCCAATCAATGTTTCAGAACTACACATCACTACTTTCGACTCGACTCATCGGACAGGAACGTGGATGAAGCCGCCGTCTGTCGAGATGGTCATGAAATCACGGTCGTTGTCACCCTGCATTTGTAGCATTTCATCTATCTCACTGTTGGACGGTTGGTATCTGAGGAAGAACTGCCCCGAGGTATGAAGGACATCTTGATGGATGATGTCCGCAAACTCCGACTGGATGCGAAAGAATTCTTGTCTGAGGTGGCATCCTCGGCGGCACCATCAGTAGTGTCATCCCCGACGCCACTAGGGGTTGTGTAATCAGGATCGGTGTCTTCCGCGGCGTCCTCATAGCGGTGAGGTTGTTCCTCCATCTCCTGGGATAGCTCCCAGAATTGCTTGCCGCCCGAACCACCGGCCTCATCGTTGTGGGCCATGTTTCGCTCTAAATAGGAAAAAAGTTTGGTCAAAAAGTTGGTTATTGTCAAGGAACAAGATCATGGTCTCATCATTTAGGGTTTGTCGACACCGAGGCACCCTAAAAGCCTAAGCTTTCATCATTTAGGGTTTGTCGATGCCGAGGCACCCTAAAAGCCTAAGCGTACATCATTTAGGTTCTCATCGACACCGAGGCATCTGGGGCAGCCAAGTCAAGTTTTCATCATTTAGGGTTTATCGATGCCGAGGCACCCTAGGTTGGGCCTAATCACTTGGCACTAATCACTTGGCTCTATTGCCACCTATGTTGGGTTTATCATCTAGGTTTTATTGATGCTAAGGAGAATTCTAAGTTGGGCCTAATAACTTGGCTCTATTGCCACCTATGGTTTAATGCAACAAGAATGGCAGGGCAGTTGATCCTACTTAACTAAGTACTAAGATACCCCGGCCCATGCATTAGTCACAAGTACCTCATATGTCCTATTTTTAGCAAAGTCATGCTAAAATTCACGGAAAATTTTAGCGTGACCTTTGCTGAAAATAGGACATATGGAGTACCCGAATTTGCCGGAACGGAAGTTAATCGACATTCTGGCAAACTCAAGGGCCTCTCGGGGTACCTACAAAATCATCACGACACGAAGGGCCTCTCAAGGGCCTCAAGCAGCAACGACGTCTCCCAGGACCCCATTTTTTTGCTAAATTTCTTTGAGCAACAATCAGAGCAGAAAATTCAGCATATTTCTATACGACAGCACTGTAAAGATGAAGAACAGTTCTACAGCAGCCCATCTTTGATCATCATCTTTGCATCTCTTTCTCAATGTGATCAGTAATGTAGACATATTCATGATTTAGTTTAGCAGCAGGTTGCAAATACTTAACTGTCTAGAACATCACAGCATGCACAGTAATAAGAATAATGTAAACATTTGGCTTAGTTATAAGCATAGTATACTTCTTATAAACTGAAAGTGGAACTACTCACAATGAAGAAGTATTAGCAGATAGTTTGTCAACTCATGAAATAACATTTTTTTCAGCCCAAAATGGATGCCATTTTATAACATTGCATAGCATTAGTCAGACAGAGCTGAGCCTTTCACCACTATATAATATTGCCATATAACAACACATGTTCACTGGGTGCCAATATGCCAAAATATAAAAAAGAGGCATACAAGAGACCCATCGAAGACAACACATGACTAATGTTGTACTAAGACCAGTGACCTAAACAAAGCACAGCTGATGTGGTGCTAAACTGGATATACCCTCCCAGTCCCAGTGTCCAGATTTAAAATGCCATGTCTTATGGCTGACAGACACTGCTTCAGGCACATAGTATACTTGATCCTGCACGTCGAACCATATACGTACTATCTTACATGACAAATCGGCATAGAGAGCATTGCACAACCAAAACAAACAAATAAAAACATGGTAGCAAAACATATAGTGAGAATTGCCATCTACCAGTCCTATGTGACTGAACCAAACATGCACAGCTTTCTTGCGGCATCATCATTTTTTTTGAATTTTCATCATCAACTAATTAACACCCTCTGTGATGGTGCATTAGCATAGGCATAAGCTGCACTACAACTTGTTCATGCCGCCTCTTTGAACTATAAAACTTTGCACTAGTACTTTGGCATGCTGTTAGACTTTGTACATAAGTACATGACCCGTATGAGGAGTAGTTATCTCGATTGTGCAGTCACGAACATACAGAGCATTGCATGATTAAGACAACTAAATAAAAACATGGTAGAAAAACATATAGATAGAATTGCCATCCACCAGTCCCATGTCACTGAACCAACATGCACAACATTTTTGCCATCATCAACGAATTAACACCCTCTATGACTGTGAACAACCATAAGGCATAAGCTGCACTGCAACTTCCTCATGCTGACTCTTCGAACTATCAAGTACTATTGCAATATTACTCTCAACACGGTATCAGGCTTTCAACATCATAAGTACATGATGACCCGTAAGAAGAATAGTTAACTCGATTGTGCAGTCACGAACATATATATGATGCACTTGCCTTAACACATATCTCCAGAAGGGACCTGAATCGAGCAACAACCAGCCTAGGGGGAGGAGGGGAAGGGGGAGAGGTGAGCAATCACCTGTGGGATAACGGCAGGCTGCCGTAGGAGGGCGCCGGCATCAAGGAGGCGGCGGGCGGCGGCGGGTCGAGGAGGAGGCGCGTCGAGGAGGAGGCGGCGTGTCGACCTTGCCACCCACCTTGGAGCTGGAACCCTAGGGCGTGCAGGCGCGGCGGATGGAGGGGACGAAGGGGGCGGCGCTCGCGGGGGAGGCGGGGCTCGGGGGGAGGCGGTGCTCGAGGGGGAGGAAGGGGAGAGGGAGGCGGCGGGGGCGTGTGGGCGGCTGCGGCGGACGGAGGCAGCGGATGGCGGGGGCGCGTGGGCGGCTGTGGCGGCGGCAGATGGCGATGGTCGATCAAGGGGAATCTGGCGAGGGAGGGAGGGAGGACACAGTGTGAGGGCAGTAGGTGGAGTGGGGGAGGGTTCTAATGGCGCACCACCCCCTCATGCGCCATAAGTACGACTATTCTAATGGCGCACCACCCCTCGGTGCGCCACTAGAATTTTGTTTTAATCTAGCCCACTAGCCCTATCTACAACCTAACCCTATCTACAATAGAAGCCCCCCACTAGCCCGACTGGTCAGCACGCAACACACACACCAGGAGGTCTTGGGTTAAATGCTGTTTGATATTTATTTGTGTTTAAATATGTTCAAACTTGTTTAAATCATAACAGTAATATTTTTTATAAAAACAATAATACTTTTTTAAAAATCTGTTCAAATTTGTTACTTGAAAATATCATCGACGGCGGCGGTGGAGCGGGGGAGGGTGCGGGGGGTGCCCGTTGGCGGCGGTGGAGCGGGGGAGGGTGCGGGGGGGCGGGTGCTCGTCGGCGGCGGTGGAGCGGGGGAGGGTTGCGGTGGGTCGTCGACGGCGGTGGAGCTAGCGGGGGAGGGTGTGGGTGGGATCAAGATGGAGGGGGATCGAGATCGAGATGGAGGGGGAATCGAGATCGAGATGGAGGGGGATCGAGATAAAGTGTCCTCATGAATTCAAAAAGTGCCCATGAAATTTAAAAATATTCATGATATCAAAAAGTGCCCATGAAATACAATCGAGAAATGAAGACTACGATTTAAATACAATCGATCTTAGCTAGCTATCTGTTCACAATCTTCTTGCCCTTCTTTTTCGCAAATGGAGTTCTTCTGTGGAACGGACGTCCTTTAGGTAGGGTGGTCCTGCTGCTTCTTATGGTGTGTGCTGCTACTTCATCGTCGTCGTCATGTTCGATCTTCGGGTCGCCGTACTTGTCGAAGTCTTGCTCATTGGCTACTCCATCCATTCCGATGATCTTCCTTTTGCCTCTCCTCACGACAACACGACTGGGCTTTGACGGGTCGGTAATGAAGAAGCATTGGTCCACTTGGGAAGCCAGTACCCATGGCTCATTTTTCGCGGTGACGTTTGCGCCCGCGGTCTTGGATTTGGCTTCAGGTATAACCATAGTGGTGAAATACCGGTCTTCTTTTAGGACGCTCTTGGCCCATCTGACACGGAACATCGGGACCTTCTCTCCAGCGTAGCTCAGCTCCCAGATCTCCTTGATCCTTCCATAGTATCTGTCCTTGTCATTACCGGTGTAGGATTCCATCGTTACCCCGGAGTTTTGATAACCATCGCTCTTCATGTCCTTGTCCTCGGTGTAGAATGTGTAGCCGTTGATATCGTACGCCTCATAGGTCATCAGGTTGTGCTTGGTGCCCTGTGACAAGGCGAATATGAGTTGTTCTTCCGCGGAAGAATCTTCATGTAAAGGGTACGACAGAAGCTTCTGCTTGAACCAACGCGTGAAACATGAGTTGTGCTCTTTGAGTATATCTTCGTCCGTCCTCTGTTGGCCTCGGTCATTGTATGTCTTCTCAATAAAGGTTTTGTGCTCTACCACCCAAGGATCGACCACGTCTATGTGTTGTAGCGCGACTAGGTTTTCTCTTTCAAAGTCGGCGAGTCGACCCTCGAAGTCGACATGCATTTCGCGGCGACCCTCATGGTGACCCCATCCAGCGAGCCTGTCGAGGTGCCTGTTGACGGGCAGACCAACGGGGTTCTCGATGCCTAGATAATTCGTGCAGTAGGAGATGCACTCTTCGGTCAGAAAGCCCATGGCTATACTTCCCTCTGGACGTGACATGTTGCGAACGTATCCTTTGATGACACCATTCATCCTTTCGAACGGCATCATGCTGTGCAGGAACGTCGGCCCGAGTTGGATGATATCCTCCACGATATGGACCACCAGATGCACCATAACGTCGAAGAATGCGGGCGGGAAGTACATCTCAAGCTCGCATAGTATCACCACGATCTCTTCCTGTAGCCTTCTGAGTTGCCTCACGCCAATCGACTTCCGAGAGATGACGTTGAAAAAGTTGCATAGGCCAAATAGCGTTTCACGGACGTGCGCGTCCATGATCCCACGGATTGCAACTGGAAGTATCTGCGTCATCAGCACGTGACAGTCGTGAGACTTCATCCCGCTGAACTTATGCTTCGCTGGGTCTAGGTATCTGCTTATCTTCCCCGCGTAACCGTAAGGAAGTTTTACTCCTAGGAGGCAGGTGAAAAACTGCTCGATCTCCTCCTGACTTAGAGGGAAGCATGCGGGATGGTAGTCATTTCCGGTCTTCTTGGCCTTTTTGCCTTTGCGACGACTTTCTGTGTCCTGCTTCGCCTCATCATCATCATTAGCGTGAAGCTCCTGCCTGATGCCCATTGATTTCAAGTCTGCCCTTGCTTTTGGCCCATCTTTGGTCCTCTCTGGCATGTTGAGCAGGGTACCAAGCAGACTCTCGCACACATTCTTCGTGATATGCATGACATCAAGGCTGTCAGGCACACAATGGATCTTCCAGTACGGCAAGTCCCAGAAAACAGACCTCGTTTTCCATACCTTCAGCAGCGGCTCTGGCGCCTTTCGCTTCTTTCTCGGCTCTGGCGCCTTTTGCTTCTTTCCCGGCAGTGGGCAGTCTTTCCAATTTTTCAACAGCTCGTCTATTTCCTCGCCGCTCCTCGTACACGGGCGTTTTCGGGGTTCGGTTTCACCATCGAACAGATCCTTGCGTTTCCTCCACGGGTCATCGTCGCGAAGCCACCTTCGATGTCCCATGAACACGGTTTTCAAAGACCCGGGATCTCTATCTAGCTGGCGATACGTTGTGTCATCCATGCACCTTACGCATCCAGAAAATCCGTGGACTACCTGCCCCACGAGATATCCGTAACCGAGATAGTTGTGCACCGTCATGAGCAGTGCGGCTCTCATAGGGAAATATTCTTTCTCTGTGGCGTCCCACGTATTGGCTGGCGTTTTCCACAGCGTGTCTAGCTCCTCCTTTAGCAGCCCCAGATACAGATTGATGTCGTTCCCTAGTTGTTTCAGCCCTTCAATTAGCATACTCATGTGAATGTACTTCCTCTTCATGCACAACCAGGGGGGAGGTTGTACATCCACACAAACACAGGCCAGGTGCTATGTGTGCTTCTCTGGCTGCCAAACGGATTGACTCCATCGGTGCTCGCGCCCAGCACGATGTTCCTTGGATCCTTCCCAAATTCTGGGTATTCGAAGTTCAACGCTTGCCACTGGCTCGCATCCTTAGGGTGACTTAGCATCTTGTCTTTTTATTTATCTTCGGATCATTTCCGTCATCTTCCGCTTCTTCTCCTCCCTATCCGTGTGCCAACGCAGGAGCTTTGCTACCTTATGGTCCGTGAAATACCGCTGCAGACGAGGAGTGATCGGAAAGTACCACACCGATTTTCGAGGAGCTTTCTTCCTCTTCTTGTATCGAGTGACGCCGCACACCGGACATATGGTAGACTCCACGTGCTCGTTCCGATAAATGATACAATTGTTCATGCACACATGGTATTTCACGTGTGGTAAATCCAGAGGACACACAATTTTCTTCGCCTCCTCGAAACTGGTCGGGCACTTGTTCCCCTTGGGAAGACGTTCGTGCCAGAATGACATGTTCTCATCGAAGCATGCGTCGGTCATTTTGTGTTTTACCCTCATCTCCAGAGCCATGAGCGTTACTTTCAGGCGGGTATCCTCGGGCCTTCATCCTTCATACAATGGAGTAACCACGTCTATCTCCAGTTGATCCAGCTTGGCTTTCTCTCGGGCGGCAGCTCTTGCGTTATCCGTCTGCTTGAGAAGCAGCTCTTCAATATGAGGGTCCTGCACCCAGCCTCCATCGTCGTCTGCTCCGGCATCTTCATCTTCATGATCATGCCCTTCGTCTTGATCTTCCTGATCATCATGTACAACATCTTCTACATGATTACTGTGTACAGCATCACCGTCGTGATCATGTCCTGGAGATTCTTCGTCTTCTCGCCCGTCCTCGCCGCGGTGGTACTTGTCTTGTTGCCCTTCCTCATTTCTTGCCCGCCCCCCATGGACGACTTCATAGTCATCTTCTGAAGGAAATATGCCCTAGAGGCAATAATAAAGTTATTATTTATTTCCTTATATCATGATAAATGTTTATTATTCATGCTAGAATTGTATTAACCGGAAACATAATACATGTGTGAATACATAGACAAACAGAGTGTCACTAGTATGCCTCTACTTGACTAGCTCGTTAATCAAAGATGGTTATGTTTCCTGACCATGAACAATGAGTTGTTATTTGATTAACGAGGTCACATCATTAGTTGAATGATCTGATTGACATGACCCATTCAATTAGCTTAGCACCTGATCGTTTAGTATGTTGCTATTGCTTTCTTCATGACTTATACATGTTCCTATGACTATGAGATTATGCAACTCCCGTTTACCGGAGGAACACTTTGGGTACTACCAAACGTCACAACGTAACTGGGTGATTATAAAGGAGTACTACAGGTATCTCCAATGGTCGATGTTGGGTTGACGTATTTCGAGATTAGGATTTGTCACTCCGATTGTCGGAGAGGTATCTCTGGGCCCTCTCGGTAATACACATCACATAAGCCTTGCAAGCATTACAACTAATATGTTAGTTGTGAGATGATGTATTACGGAACGAGTAAAGAGACTTGCCGGTAATGAGATTGAACTAGGTATTGGATACCGACGATCGAATCTCGGGCAAGTAACATACCGATGACAAAGGGAACAACGTATGTTGTTATGCGGTCTGACCGATAAAGATCTTCGTAGAATATGTAGGAGCCAATATGGGCATCCAGGTCCCGCTATTGGTTATTGACCAGAGACGTGTCTCGGTCATGTCTACATTGTTCTCGAACCCGTAGGGTCCGCACGCTTAAGGTTACGATGACAGTTATATTATGAGTTTACATGTTTTGATGAACCGAAGGAGTTCGGAGTCCCGGATGAGATCGGGGACATGACGAGGAGTCTCGAAATGGTCGAGACGTAAAGATTCATATATTGGATGATATGGTTAGGCCAAGGGGTCAAGCCCATGAGGCTTTAGATCGGTGCAAAAAGGAGTTTTGCGGAGGCCAAGGGGCCAAACGCCGGAGACCCTGGCGTCTGGCCCTGGGCCAGACGCCGAGGCCCATGGCGTCTGGGCCGGACGCCAAGGATTGTGGCGTTTGGTCCTGGAGTCCGAGTGGGACTCTTGCCTTTCGGGCAAAACCGACTTTGAGGAGGCTTTTGCTCCAAGTTTCGACCCCGGGGCTCAACATATAAATAGAGGGGCAGGGCTAGCACCAAAGAGACAACAAGTTGATCCACGTGATCTATTCCTTAGCCGTGTGCGGTGCCCCCTGCCACCATATACCTCGATAATACTGTAGCGGAGTTTAGGCGAAGCCCTGCTGCTGTAGTTCATCAAGATCGTCACCACGCCGTCATGCTGACGGAACTCTTCCCCGACACTTTACTGGATCGGAGTCCGGGATCGTCATCGAGCTGAACGTGTGCTCGAACTCGGAGGTGCCGTAGTTTCGGTGCTTGATCGGTTGGATCGTGAAGACGTACGACTACTTCCTCTACGTCGTGTCATCGCATCCGCAGTCGGTCTGCGTTGGGTACGTAGACAACACTCTCCCCTCGTTGCTATGCATCACATAATCTTGCGTGTGCGTAGGAAATTTTTTGAAACTACTACGAAACCCAACAGTGGTATCAGAGCCTAGGTTATTTATGTTGATGTTATATGCACGAGTAGAACACAAGTGAGTTGTGGACGATACAAGTCATACTGCCTACCAGCATGTCATACTTTGGTTCGGCGGTATTGTTGGACGAGACGACCCGGACCAACCTTACGCGTACGCTTACGCGAGACCGGTTCCCTCGACGTGCTTTGCACATAGATGGCTTGCGGGCGACTGCCTCTCCAACCTTAGTTGAACCGAGTATGGCTACGCCCGGTCCTTGAGAAGGTTAAAACGGAGTCTATTTGACAAACTATCGTTGTGGTTTTGATGCGTAGGTGAGATTGGTTCTTACTTAAGCCCGTAGCAGCCACGTAAAACATGCAACAACAAAGTAGAGGACGTCTAACTTGTTTTTGCAGGGCATGTTGTGATGTGATATGGTCAAGGCATGATGCTGAATTTTATTGTATGAGATGATCATGTTTTGTAACCGAGTTATCGGCAACTGGCAGGAGCCATATGGTTGTCGCTTTATTGTATGCAATGCAATCGCGATGTAATGCTTTACTTTATTACTAAACGGTAGTGATAGTCGTGGAAGCATAAGATTGGCGATACGACAACGATGCTACGATGGAGATCAAGGTGTCGCGCCGGTGACGATGGTGATCATGACGGTGCTTCGGAGATGGAGATCACAAAGCACAAGATGATGATGACCATATCATATCACTTATATTGATTGCATGTGATGTTTATCTTTTATGCATCTTATCTTGCTTTGATTGACGGTAGCATTATAAGATGATCTCTCACTAAATTATCAAGAAGTGTTCTCCCTGAGTATGCACCGTTGCCAAAGTTCGTCGTGCCCAGACACCACGTGATGATCGGGTGTGATAAGCTCTACGTCCATCTACAACGGGTGCAAGCCAGTTTTGCACACGCGGAATACTCAGGTTAAACTTGACGAGCCTAGCATATGCAGATATGGCCTCGGAACACGGAGACCGAAAGGTCGAGCGTGAATCATATAGTAGATATGATCAACATAATGATGTTCACCGATGAAACTACTCCATCTCACGTGATGATCGGACATGGTTTAGTTGATTTGGATCACGGGATCACTTAGAGGATTAGAGGGATGTCTATCTAAGTGGGAGTTCTTTAGTAATATGATTAAATTGAACTTAAATTTATCATGAACTTAGTCCTGGTAGTATTTTGCAAATCATGTTGTAGATCAATAGCTCGCGTTGTTGCTTCCCTGTGTTTATTTTGATATGTTCCTAGAGAAAATTGTGTTGAAAAATGTTAGTAGCAAAGTTGCGGATTTGATCCGTGATCTGAGGTTAAATCCTCATTGCTGCACAGAAGAATTATGTCCTTAATGCACCGCTAGGTGACGGACCTATTGCAGGAGCAAATGCAGACGTTATGAACGTTTGGCTAGCTCAATATGATGACTACTTGATAGTTTAAGTGCACCATGCTTAACGGCTTAGAATCGGGACTTCAAAGACGTTTTGAATGTCATGGACCATATGAGATGTTCCAGGAGTTGAAGCTAATATTTCAAGCAAATACCCGAGTTGAGAGATATGAAGTCTCCAACAAGTTCTATAGCTAAAAGATGGAGGAGAGTCGCTCAACTAGTGAGCATGTGCTCAGATTGTCTGAGTACTACAATCGCTTGAATCAAGTGGGAGTTAATCTTCCAGATAAGATAGTGATTGACAGAATTCTCTAGTCACCATCACCAAGTTAGTAGAACTTCGTGATGAACTATGACATGCAAGGGATAACGGAAACGATTCCCAAGCTCTTCGTAATGCGGAAATTGACGAAGGTAGAAATCGAGAAAAACATCAAGTGTTGATGGTAGACAAGACCACTAGTTTCAAGAAAAGGGGCAGAAGGAAGAAGGGGAACTTCAAGAAGAACAGCAAGCAAGTTGCTGCTCAAGTGAAGAAGCCCAAGTCTGATCCTAAGCCTGAGACTAAGTGTTTCTACTGCAAAGGGACTGGTCACTGGAAGCGGATCTACCCCAAGTGATTGGCGGATAAGAAGGATGGCAAAGTGAACATAAGTATATTTGATATACATATTATTGATGTGTACTTTACTAGTGTTTATCGCAAACCCTCAGTATTTGATACTAGTTCAGTTGCTAAGATTAGTAACTCGAAACGGGAGTTGCAGAATAAACAGAGACTAGTTAAGGGTGAAGTGACGATGTGTGTTGGAAGTGGTTCCAACATTTATATGATCATCGTCACACACTCCCTATACTTTCGGGATTAGTGTTGAACCTAAATAAGTGTTATTTGGTGTTTGCGTTGAGCATGAATATGATTTGATCATGTTTATTGTAATACGATTATTCATTTAAGTAAGAGAATAAATTGTTGTTCTGTTTACATGAATAGAACCTTATATGGTTACACACCCAATGAAAATAGTTTGTTGGATCTCGATCGTAGTGATACACATAATCATAATATTGAAACCAAAAGATGCAAAGTTAATAATGATAAGTGCAACTTGTTTGTAGCACTGCCGTTTAGGTCATATTGGTGTAAAGCGCATGAAGAAACTCCATACTGATGGAATTTTGGAATCACTTGATTATGAATCACTTGATGCTTGCGAACTGTGCCTTTTGGGCAAGATGACTAAAACTCCGTTCTCCGGAACAATGGAACGAGCTACTGACTTATTGGAAATAATACATACCGGTGTATGCGATCCAATGAGTGCTGATGCTCGTGGCAAGCATCGTTGTTTTCTGACCTTCACAAGATGATTTGAGCAGATATGGGTATATCTACTTGATGAAACATAAGTCTGAAATAGTTGAAAGGTTCAAAGAATTTCAGAGTGAAGTGGAAAAATCATCGTAACAAGAAAATAAAGTTTCTGCGATCTGATCGCGGAGACAAATATTTGAGTTACGAGTTTGGTCTTCAATTAAAACAATGTGGAATAGTTTCACAGCTCATGCCACCTGGAACACCACATCGTTATGGTGTGTCCGAACGTCGTAACCGCACTTTATTTGATATGGTGCGATCTATGATATCTCTTTACCACTATCGTTTTGGGGTTATGCATTAGAGACAGCTGCATTCACATTTTAAAATAGGGCACCATCTAAATCCGTTGAGACGACACTGTATGAATTATGGTTTAGCAGTAAACCTAAGCTGTTGTTTCTTAAAGTTTGGGGCTGCGATGCTTATGTGAAAAAGTTTCATCCTGATAAGCTCGAACCCAAATCGGAGAAGTGCGTTTTCATAGAATACCCAAAGGAAATTGTTGGGTACACCTTCTATCACAGATCCGAAGGCAAGACATTCGTTGCTAAGATGGATCCTTTCCAGAGAAGGAGTTTCTCTCGAAAGAAGTGAGTGGGAAGAGAGTAGAACTTGATGAGGTAATTATACCTTCTCCCTTATTGGAAAGTAGTTCATCACAGAAATCAGTTCCAGTGATTCCTACACCAATAAGTGAGGAAGTTAATGATGATGATCATCAAACTTCAGATCAAGTTACTACCAAACCTCGTAGGTCTTCCAGAGTAAGATCCGCACCAGAGTGGTACGGTAATCATGTTCTGGAAGTCATGTTACTAGACCATGATGAACCTACGAACTATGAGGAAGCAATGATGAGCCCAGATTCCACGAAATGGCTTGAGGCCATGAAATCTGAGATATGATCCATGTATGAGAACAAAGTGTAGACTTTGATTGACTTGCCCGATGATCGGTGAGTCATTAAGAATAAATGGATCTTCAAGAGGAAGACGGACGTTGATAGTAGTGTTACTATCTACAAAGCTAGACTTGTCGAAAAAGTTTTTTGACAAAGTTCAAGGTGTTGAATACGATGAGATTTTCTTACTCGTATCGATGCTTAAAAGTCTGTCCGAATCATGTTAGCAATTGCCGCATTTTATGATTATGAAATTTGGCAGATGGATGTCAAAACTGCATTCCTGAATGGATTTCTGGAAGAAGAGTTGTATATGATGCAACCGGAAGGTTTTGTCGATCCAAAGGGAGCTAACAAAGTGTGCAAGCTCCAGAGATCCATTTATGGACTGGTGCAAGAATCTCGGAGTTGGAATATACGCTTTGATGAGTTGATCAAAGCATATAGTTTTTGTACAGACTTACGGTGAAGCCTGTATTTAAAAGAAAGTGAGTGGGAGCACTACAACATTTCTGATAAGTATATGTGAATGACATATTGTTGATCGGAAATAATGTAGAATTATTCTGCAAAGCATGAAAGGATACTTGAATAAAAGTTTTTCAAAGAAAGACCTTGGTGAAGCTGCTTACACATTGAGCATCAAGATCTATATAGATAGATGAAGACGCTTGATAAGATTTTTCAATGAATACATACCTTGATAAATTTTTGAAATAGTTCAAAATGGAACAGTCAAAGAAAGAGTTCTTGCCTGTGTTGCAAGGTGTGAAGTTGAGTAAGACTCAAAGCCCGACCACGGCAGAAAATAGAAAGAGAACGGAAGTCATTCCCTATGCCTCAGTCATAGGTTCTATAAAGTATGCCATGCTGTATACCAGATCTATTGTATGCCATACCACTGAGTTTGGCAAAGGAGTACAATAGTGATCTAGGAGTAGATCACTGGAGAGCGGTCAAAATTGTCCTTAGTGGAATAAGGATATGTTTCTCGATTATGGAAAAAGGTTCGTCGTAAAGGGTTACGCCGATGCAAGTTTGACACTAATCTAGATGACTCTAAATCTCGATCTAGATACATATTGAAAGTGGGAGCAATTAGCTAGAGTAGCTCCATGCAGAGCATTGTTGGCATAGAAATTTGCAAAATACATAAGGATCTGAATGTGGCAGACCCGTTGACTAAGATTCTCTCACAAGCAAAACATGATCACACCTTAGTACTCCTTGGGTGTTAATCACATAGCGATGTGAACTAGATTACTGAATCTAGTAAACCCTTTGGGTGTTGGTCACATAGCGAGGTGAACTATGGGTGTTAATCACATGGTGATGTAAACTATTGCTGTTAAATCACATGGCGATGTGAACTAGATTATTGACTCTAGTGCAAGTGGGAGACTGAAGGAAATATGCCCTAGAGGCAATAATAAAGTTATTATTTATTTCCTTATATCATGATAAATGTTTGTTATTCATGCTAGAATTGTATTAACCGAAAACATAATACATGTGTGAATACATAGACAAACAGAGTGTCACTAGTATGCCTCTACTTGACTAGCTCGTTAATCAAAGATGGTTATGTTTCCTGACCATGAACAATGAGTTGTTATTTGATTAACGAGGTCACATCATTAGTTGAATGATCTGATTGACATGACCCATTCAATTAGCTTAGCACCTGATCGTTTAGTATGTTGCTATTGGTTTCTTCATGACTTATACATGTTCCTATGACTATGAGATTATGCAACTCCCGTTTACCGGAGGAACACTTTGGGTACTACCAAACGTCACAACGTAACTGGGTGATTATAAAGGAGTACTACAGGTATCTCCAATGGTCGATGTTGGGTTGGCGTATTTCGAGATTAGGATTTGTCACTCCGATTGTCGGAGAGGTATCTCTGGGCCCTCTCGGTAATACACATCACATAAGCCTTGCAAGCATTACAACTAATATGTTAGTTGTGAGATGATGTATTACGGAACGAGTAAAGAGACTTGCCGGTAACGAGATTGAACTAGGTATTGGATACCGACGATCGAATCTCGGGCAAGTAACATACCGATGACAAAGGGAACAACGTATGTTGTTATGCGGTCTGACCGATAAAGATCTTCGTAGAATATGTAGGAGCCAATATGGGCATCCAGGTCCCGCTATTGGTTATTGACCAGAGACGTGTCTCGGTCATGTCTACATTGTTCTCGAACCCGTAGGGTCCGCACGCTTAAGGTTACGATGACAGTTATATTATGAGTTTACATGTTTTGATGAACCGAAGGAGTTCGGAGTCCCGGATGAGATCGGGGACATGACGAGGAGTCTCGAAATGGTCGAGACGTAAAGATTCATATATTGGATGATATGGTTAGGCCAAGGGGTCAAGCCCATGAGGCTTTAGATCGGTGCAAAAAGGAGTTTTGCGGAGGCCAAGGGGCCAAACGCCGGAGACCCTGGCGTCTGGCCCTGGGCCAGACGCCGAGGCCCATGGCGTCTGGGCCAGACGCCAAGGATTGTGGCGTTTGGTCCTGGAGTCCGAGTGGGACTCTTGCCTTTCGGGCAAAACCGACTTTGAGGAGGCTTTTGCTCCAAGTTTCGACCCCGGGGCTCAACATATAAATAGAGGGGCAGGGCTAGCACCAAAGAGACAACAAGTTGATCCACGTGATCTATTCCTTAGCCGTGTGCGGTGCCCCCTGCCACCATATACCTCGATAATACTGTAGCGGAGTTTAGGTGAAGCCCTGCTGCTGTAGTTCATCAAGATCGTCACCACGCCGTCGTGCTGACGGAACTCTTCCCCGACACTTTACTGGATCGGAGTCCGGGGATCGTCATCGAGCTGAACGTGTGCTCGAACTCGGAGGTGCCGTAGTTTCGGTGCTTGATCGGTTGGATCGTGAAGACGTACGACTACTTCCTCTACGTCGTGTCATCGCTTCCGCAGTCGGTCTGCGTTGGGTACGTAGACAACACTCTCCCCTCGTTGCTATGCATCACATGATCTTGCGTGTGCGTAGGAAATTTTTTGAAATTACTATGAAACCCAACATCTTCATCACCTTGCCACCGATAGCCATCCATGAAACCACGCAAGAGCAGGTGGTCCCGCACCTGCCCGGAATCCGGGTCTGCAATAAGGCTCTTCAGCTTGCATCTTCGACACGGACATCTTATCTCCGTCTCGTTCTTTTGAAGCATCTCGGCCTTCGCGGAGCTCAAAAACCTATTCACGATGCCGTCAGTCATCATGCGGACCATGGTCGCCTGCGGGGTAGAGCAAAACGATATTTTAGAACCAAGAAATTTTTTGGCATGACCTTCCCTAAAAATAGGACCAAAAAGAATGCATAGTGCCAAAATTCTCACCGAAACGGAAATGAATCAAAACATTCCAGCAAAATATTGGCAACTATCGCATTTCAAATACCGGTACCTTCAAACACAAACATATATGCAACACCACAAACATACATAGATCTAGCTAGGCCACAAAAACTGCATGTGCATGTTGTTGGAGTGAGCTAGGGAGAAAAAAAGTAGATCTAGATCATGAAGATAGCTTTCCCCTTACTTACCTATCAAAAAAAGGTAATTTCACCACTTAATTTTGATGAATCTATGGTGGAAATGAGGTGAGGAGGAGGAGATGGCCGAAAGCTTGGAGAAGGAGGTGGAGGGAATGAAGTGGGGAAAGTGAGTGGGTAGGTGTGGGGCTGTCCAAAATATCTTGTTGGGGTCCCAGGTTACTAATGGCGCACCACCAGCAAATGCGCCATTAATAACCCTGGTTACTAATGGCGCACCTGCAGGTGCTGCGCCATTAGTAGTTTTGCAAAAAAGTAATATATATATATATATATATATATATATATATATATATATATATACACTAATGGCACACCGGGTAATAGTGCGCCATTACTAGTTTAAACTAGTAATGGCGCAGTGTCTGCTTGGTGCGCCATTACTACTTAGAACTAGTAATAGCGCACTTCGACCTGATGCTCCATTAGTATGTATGGAAAAATAGAAAAAATAATAATTTAATACTAGTGGCGCATCCTGTTTCTGGTGTGCCATTAGTGTCTTCCACACTAATGACGCATCACCAACCGGTGCGCCATTAGTATATAGTAGTGGCGCACTGCTTCCATGGTGCGCCATTAGTATCTTTTGCTGCTGGAAAACACCGACGGCTGTAACCTTAGAAAACGGGCTAGGTTGTCCACTGGTGGCGGATTGTTGTTGTTGTTGTTGCCCTGATTCTGAACTAACAATTGCATCAAGGCATTCTGCTGCTGGATTAACTGGGTGAGCTCCTGCGGGAAGGCAAAACCGGTGTCACGTCTCGGAGGCATCTGATGGGTTTAGATGGAAGAGATAAGAATAGAAAAAAGGTCTAATGAGAAAGCACTACCCATATGCACATGAGACAAACACAATCATTTCACTCAATCAATCAAGCAAGGGCATACAAGCGGTCTAGAACTATCGCAAAAGTGCTCAACTACTACTAAATACATGGGGAAATACTAATAATATATGGTGGTCATCTAGAAATTTTGATCGGTGGAAGACTCCATAATATCTGCTCCAGCTTCATCTTCGAAGTCATCATCACTAGGATCGGAATCGGTGTCATCGATGACGATGTAGTTGTCTGGGCAAGTGGAATCGTCGTCTTCTACTCCTGGTGCTGGTCCTCCCATGAATACTCCGATCTTCTTAACTAGGTCATCATTCTTCTCTAGTAGTGTCTTGATTTCCTCCTCATATCCATCGCGGGTAAACTTGAGTTCTTCCTCCAGCTCAATGATCCTAGTCTTCGCCTTCTTCAAGTCCATCATGTCTGCGCACATCTGGTTCTCCTAACATCGAATGTGCTGGTTTAACTCCTGGATGAAAGCTACAATGGATCTATCCTTCTTGGTGCTGATTGAAGGAAATATGCCCTGGAGGCAATAATAAAGTTATTATTTATTTCCATATTTCATGATAAATGTTTATTGTTCATGCTAGAATTGTATTAACCGGAAACATAATACATGTGTGAATACATAGACAAACAGAGTGTCACTAGTATGCCTCTACTTGACTAGCTCGTTAATCAAAGATGGTTATGTTTCCTAACTATGGACAAAGGGTTGTTATTTGATTAACGGGATCACATCATTAGTTGAATGATCTGATTGACATGACCCATTCCATTAGCTTAGCACCCGATCGTTTAGTATGTTGCTATTGCTTTCTTCATGACTTATACATGTTCCTATGACTATGAGATTATGTAACTCCCGTGTGCCGGAGGAACACTTTGTGTGATACCAAACGTCAAAACGTAACTGGGTGATTATAAAGGTGCTCTACAGGTGTCTCCAAAGGTACATGTTGGGTTGACGTATTTCGAGATTAGGATTTGTCACTCCGATCGTCGGAGAGGTATCTCTGGGCCCTCTCAGTAATGCACATCACTTAGTCTTGCAAGCATTGCAACTAATGAGTTAGTTGCGGGATGATGTATTACGGAACGAGTAAAGAGACTTGCCGGTAACGAGATTGAACTAGGTATTGGATACTGATGATCGAATCTCGGGCAAGTAACATACTGATGACAAAGGGAACAACGTATGTTGTTATACGGTCTGACCGATAAAGATCTTCGTAGAATATGTAGGAGCCAATATGGGTATCCAGGTCCCGCTATTTCTTATTGACAGGAGACGTGTCTCGGTCATGTCTACATTGTTCTCGAACCCGTAGGGTCCGCACGCTTAAGGTTTCGATGACAGTTATATTATGAGTTTATACGTTTTGATGTACCGAAGGTTGTTCGGAGTCCCGGATGTGATCACGGACATGACGAGGAGTCTCGAAATGGTCGAGACATAAAGATTGATATATTGGAAGCCTATGTTTGGATATCGGAAGTGTTCCGAGTGAAATCGGGATTTTACCGGAGAACCGGGAGGTTACCAGAACCCCCCGGGAGCTATATGGGCCTTAGTGGGCCTTAGTGGAAAAGAGAAGAGGCAGCCTGAGATGGGCCGCGTGCCCCTCCCCTCCCTTGGTCCGAATAGGACAAGGAGAGGGGGCCAGCCCCCCTTTTCTCTTTCCCCCCCTGTGCGAATCCTATTCCAACTAGGATTGGGGGGGGGGGGGAATCCTACTCCCGGAGGGAGTAGGACTCCTCCTGGCGCGCCACCTCTAGGCCGGCCGCACCCCCCTTGAGCCTTTATATACGGAGGCAAGGGCACCCCAAGGAACACAAGTTGATCCACGTGATCATATTCTTAGCCGTGTGCGGCGCCCCCTGCCACCATAGTCCTCGATAATATTGTAGCGGTGCTTAGGCGAAGCCCTGTGACAGTAGTACATCAAGATCGTCACCATGCCGTCGTGCTGACGGAACTCTTCCCCGACACTTTGCTGGATCGGAGTCCGGGGATCGCCATCGAGCTGAACGTGTGCTAGAACTCGGAGGTGTTGTAGTTTCGGTGCTTGATCGGTCGGGCCATGGAGACGTACGACTACATCAACCAAACGCTTCCGTTGTCTATCTACAAGGGTACGTAGATCACACTCTCCCCTCTCGTTGCTATGCATCACCATGATCTTGCGTGTGCGTAGGAATTTTTTTGAAATTACTACGTTCCCCAACAGTGCCATCCGAGCCTAGGTTTTATGTGTTGATGTTATATGCACGAGTAGAACACAAGTGAGTTGTGGGCGATATAAGTCATACTGCTTACCAGCATGTCATACTTTGGTTCGGTGGTATTGTTGGATGAAGCGGCCCGGACCGACATTACGCGTAAGCTTACGCGAGACCGGTTCTCCCGACGTGCTTTGCACATAGGTGGCTTGCGGGTGACAGCTTCTCCAACTTTAGTTGAACCGAGTGTGGCTATGCCCGGTCCTTGCGAAGGTTAAAACAGCACCAACTTGACAAACTATCGTTGTGGTTTTGATGCGTAGGTAAGAACGATTCTTGCTCAGCCCGTAGCAGCCACGTAAAACTTGCAACAACAAAGTAGAGGACATCTAACTTGTTTTTGCAGGGCATGTTGTGATGTGATATGGTCAAGACGTGATGAGATATAAGTTGTTGTATGAGATGATCATGTTTTGTTAAAGTTATCAGCAACTGGCAAAAGCCTTATGGTTATCTCTCTATTGCCTAAGATGCAAGCGTCCAATAATTGCTTTACTTTATCGCTATGCGATAGCAATAGTTGCAAGAGAAATTGTTGGCGAGACGACCACGTGACGACACATTGATATAGATCAAGATGATGGAGATCATGGTGTCATGCCGGTGACGATATAGATCATGACAGTATTTGGAGATGGAGATCAAAGAAGCAAGATGATAATGGCCATATCATGTCACATATTTTGATTGCATATGATGTTTATCTTTTTATACATCTTATTTTGCTTAGTTTGACGGTAGCATTTTAAGATGATCTCTCACTAATTATCAAGAAGTGTTCTCCCTGAGTGCATGTTGCGAAAGTTCTTCATGCTGAGACACCACGTGATGATCGGGTGTGATAGGCTCTACGTTCAAATACAACGGGTGCAAAACAGTTGCACACGCGGAATACTCAGGTTATACTTGATGAGCCAAGCATATACAAATATGGCCTCGGAACACGAAGACCGAAAGGTCGAGCGTGAATCATATAGTAGATATGATCAACATAGTGATGTTCACCAATGAAACTGCTCCATCTCACGTGATGATCGGACATGGTTTAGTTGATTTGGATCACGTGATCACTTAGAGGATTAGATGGATGTCTATCTAAGTGGGAGTTCTTAAGTAATATGATTAATTGAACTTAAATTTATCATGAACTTAGTCCTGGTATTGTTTTGCAAATCATGTTGTAGATCAATAGCTCGCGTTGTTGCTTCCCTGTGTTTATTTTGATATGTTCCTAGAGAAAATTGTGCTGAAAGATGTTAGTAGCAATGATGCGGATTGGATCCGTGATATGAGGTTTATCCTCATTGCTGCACAGAAGAATTATGTCCTTGATGCACCGCTAGGTGACAGACCTATTGCAGGAGCAGATGCAGACGTTATGAACATTTGGCTAGCTCAATATGATGACTACTTGATAGTTTAGTGCACCATGCTTAATGGCTTAGAATCGGGACTTCAAAGACGTTTTGAACGTCATGGACCATATGAGATGTTCCAGGAGTTGAAGTTAATATTTCAAGCAAATACCCGAGTTGAGAGATATGAAGTCTCCAACAAGTTCTATAGCTAAAAGATGGAGGAGAATCGCTCAACTAGTGAGCATGTGCTCAGATTGTCTGGGTACTACAATTACTTGAATCAAGTGGGAGTTAATCTTCCAGATAAAATAGTGATTGACAGAATTCTCTAGTCACCATCACCATGTTAGTAGAACTTCGTGATGAACTATGATATGCAAGGGATAACGGAAACGATTCCGAATCTCTTTGTAATGCTGAAATTGACGAAGGTAGAAATCGAGAAAAACATCAAGTGTTGATGGTAGACAAGACCACTAGTTTCAAGAAAAGGGCAGAGGGAAGAAGGGGAACTTCAAGAAGAACAGTAAGCAAGTTGCTGCTCAAGTGAAGAAGCCCAAGTCTGGCCTAAGACTAAGTGCTTCTACTGCAAAGGCACTGGTCACTGGAAGCGGAACTTCCCCAAGTGATTGGCGGATAAGAAGGATGGCAAAGTGAACATAAGTATATTTGATATACATGTTATTGATGTGTACTTTACTAGTGTTTATAGCAACCCCTCAGTATTTGATACTAGTTCAGTTGCTAAGATTAGTAACTCGAAACGGGAGTTGCAGAATGAACAGAAACTAGTTAAGGGTGAAGTGACGATGTGTGTTGGAAGTAGTTCCAAGATTGATATGATCATCATCGCACACTCCCCTATACTTTCGGGATTAGTGTTGAACCTAAATAAGTGTTACTTGGTGTTTGCGTTGAGCATGAATATGATTTGATCATGTTTATTGCAATACGGTTATTCATTTAAGTTAGAGAATAATTGTTGTTCTGTTTACATGAATAAAACCTTATACGGTTATACACACAATGAAAATGGTTCATTAGATCTCGATCGTACTGATACACATATTCATAATATTGAAGACAAAAGATGCAAAGTTAATAATGATAGTGCAACTTATTTGTGGCACTGCCGTTTAGGTCATATTGGTGTAAAGCGCATGAAGAAACTCCATGCTGATGGGCTTTTTGGAATCACTTGATTATGAATCAGTTGATGCTTGCGAACCATGCCTTATGGGCAAGATGACTAAGACTCCGTTCTCCGAAACAATGGAGCGAGCAACTGACTTATTGGAAATAATACATACTGATGTATGTGATCCGATGAGTGTTGAGGCTCGCGGCGGGTATCGTTATTTTCTGACCTTCACAGATGTTTTGAGCAGATATAGGTATATCTACTTGATGAAACACAAGTCTGAAACATTTGAAAAGTTCAAAGAATTTCAGAGTGAAGTGGAGAATCATCGTAACAAAAATAAAAAGTTTCTACGATATGATCGCAGAAGTAAAAAAAATTGAGTTACGAGTTTGGTCTTCAATTAAAACATTGTGGAATAGTTTCACAAACTCATGCCACCTGGAACACCACAGTATAATGGTGTGTCCGATCGTCATAACCGTACTTTATTGGATATAGTGCAATCTATGATGTCTCTTACCGATCTACCACTATCATTTTGGGGTTATGCATTAGAGACAACTGCATTCACGTTAAATAGGGCACCATCTAAATCCGTTGAGACGACACCGTGTGAACTATGGTTTGGCAAGAAACCTAAGCTGTCGTTTCTTAAAGTTTGGAGTTGCGATGCTTATGTGAAAAAGTTTCATCTTGATAAGCTCAAACTCAAATCGGAGAAATATGTCTTCACAGGATACCCAAAGGAGACAGTTGGGTACACCTTCTATCACAGATCCGAAGGCAAGACATCCATTGCTAAGAATGGATCCTTTCTAGAGAAGGAGTTTCTCTCGAAAGAAGTGAGTGGGAGGAAAGTAGAACTTGATAAGGTAATTGTACCTTCTCCCAAATTGGAAAGTAGTTCATCACAGAAATCAGTTCCAGTGATGCCTACACCGATTAGTGAGGAAGTTAATGATGATGATCATGAAACTTTGGATCAAGTTACTACCGAACCTCGTAGGTCAACCATAATAAGATCTGCACCAGAGTGGTACGGTAATCCTATTTTGGAGGTTATGTTACTAGACCATGACGAACCTACGAACTATGAAGAAGCGATGGTGAGCCCAGATTCCGCGAAATGGCTTGAGGCCATGAAATCTGAGATGAGATCCATGTATGAGAACAAAGTATAGACTTTGATTGACTTGCCCGATGATCGGCAAGTAAATGGATCTTCGAGAGGAAGACGGACGTTTATAGTAGTGTTACTATCCACAAAGCTAGACTTGTCTAAAAAGGTTTTTGACAAAGTTCAAGGTGTTGACTACGATGAGAGTTTCTCACTCGTATCAATGCTTAAGTCTGTCCGAATCATGTTAGCAATTGCCGCATTTTATGAAATTCGGCAAATGGATAAACAAAACTGCATTCCTTAATGGATTTATTAAAGAAGAGTTGTATATGATACAACCATAAGGTTTTGTCAATCCTAAAGGTGTTAACAAAATATGCAAAGCTCCAGCGATCCATCAATGGACTGGTGCAAGCATCTCGGAGTTGGAATATACGCTTTGATAGGTTGATCGAAGCATATAGTTTTATACAGACTTGCGGTGAAGCATGTATTTACAAGAAAGTGTGTGGGAGCACTACAACATTTCTGATAAGTATATGTGAATGACATATTGTTGATCGGAAATAATGTAGAATTATTCTGCAAAGCATAAAGGAGTGTTTGAAAGGAGTTTTTCAAAGAAAGACCTCGGTGAAGCTGCTTACATATTAAGCATCAAGATCTATAGAGATAGATCAAGATGCTTGATAAGATTTTTCAATAAGTACATACCTTGACAAGATTTTGAAGTAGTTCAAAATGGAACAGTCAAAGAAAGAGTTCTAGCTTGTGTTACAAGGTGTGAAGTTGAGTAAGACTCAAAACCCGACCACGGCAGAAGATAGAAAGAGAATGAAAGTCATTCCATATGCCTTGGCCATATGTTCTATAAAGTATGCCATGATGTGTACCAGATCTATTGTATACCCTACACTGATTTTGGCAAGGGAATACAATAGTGATCTAGGAGTAGATCACTGGACAGCGGTCAAAATTATCCTTAGTGAAATAAGGATATGTTTCTCGATTATGGAGGTGACAAAAGGTTCGTCGTAAAAGGTTACGTCGATGCAAGTTTTGACACTAATCTAGATGACTCTAAATCTCAATCTAGATACATATTGAAAGTGGGAGCAATTAGCTAGAGTAGCTCCGTGTAGAGCATTGTAGACATAGAAATTTGCAAAATACATGCGGATCTGAATGTGGCAGACCCGTTGACTAAACTTCTCTCACAAGCAAAACATGATCACTTTTTGGGTCTTAATCACATAGCGATGTGAACTAGATTATTGAATCTAGTAAACCCTTTGGTTGTTAGTCACATGGAGATGTGAACCAATCACATAAAGATGTGAACTATTGATGTTAAATCACATGGCGATGTGATCTAGATTATTGACTCTAGTGCAAGTGGGAGACTGAAGGAAATATGCCCTAGAGGCAATAATAAAGTTATTATTTATTTCCTTATTTCATGATAAATGTTTATTGGTCATGCTAGAATTGTATTAACCGGAAACATAATACATGTGTGAATACATAGACAAACAGAGTGTCACTAGTATGCCTCTACTTGACTAGCTCATTGATCAAATATGGTTATGTTTCCTAACCATGGACAAATGGTTGTTATTTGATTAACGGGATCACATCATTAGTTGAATGATCTGATTGACATGACCCATTCCATTAGCTTAGCACCCGATCGTTTAGTATGTTGCTATTGCTTTCTTCATGACTTATACATGTTCCTATGACTATGAGATTATGTAACACCTGTGTGCCAGAGGAACACTTTATGTGCTACCAAACGTCACAACGTAACTGGGTGATTATAAAGGTGCTCTACAGGTGTCTCCAAAGGTACATGTTCGGTTGACGTATTTCGAGATTAGGATTTGTCACTCTGATCGTCGGAGAGGTATCTCTGGGCCCTCTCGGTAATGCACATCACTTAAGCCTTGCAAGCATTGCAACTAATGAGTTAGTTGTAGGATGATGTATTACGGAACGAGTAAAGAGACTTGCCGGTAACGATATTGAACTAGGTATTGGATACCGACGATCGAATCTCGGGCAAGTAACATACCGATGACAAAGGGAACAACGTATGTTGTTATACGATCTGACCGATAAAGATCTTCGTAGAATATGTAGGAGCCAATATGAGCATCCAGGTCCCGCTATTGGTTATTGACCGGAGACGTGTCTCGGTCATGTCTACATTGTTCTCGAACCCGTAGGGTCCGCACGCTTAAGGTTTCGATGACAGTTATATTATGAGTTTATATGTTTTGATGTACCGAAGGTTGTTTGGAGTCCCGGATGTGATCACGGACATGACGAGGAGTCTCGAAATGGTCGAGACATAAAGATTGATATATTGGAAGCCTATGTTTGGATATCGGAAGTGTTCCGAGTGAAATCGGGATTTTACCGGAGAACCGGGAGGTTACCGGAACCCCCCGGGAGCTATATGGGCCTTAGTGGGCCTTAGTGGAAAAGAGAAGAGGCAACCTGACCTGGGCCGCGCGCCCCTCCCCTCCCTTGGTCCGAATAGGACAAGGAGAGGGGGCCGGCCCCCCCTTTTCTCTTTTCCCCCCTCCGCGAATCCTATTCCAACTAGGATTGGGGGGGGGGGAATCCTACTCCCGGAGGGAGTAGGACTCCTCCTGGCGCACCACCTCTAGGCCGGCCGCACCCCCCCTGAGCCTTTATATACGGAGGCAGGGGCACCCCAGAGTAACACAAGTTGATCCACATGATCATATTCTTAGCCGTGTGCGGCGCCCCCTGCCACCATAGTCCTCGATAATATTGTAGCGGTGCTTAGGCGAAGCCCTGCGACAGTAGTACATCAAGATCGTCACCACGCCGTCGTGCTGACGGAACTCTTCCCCGACACTTTGCTGGATCAGAGTCCGGGGATCGTCATCGAGCTGAACGTGTGCTAGAACTCGGAGGTGTCGTAGTTTCGGTGCTTGATCGGTCGGGCCGTGGAGACGTACGACTACATCAACCAAACTCTTCCGTTGTCGATCTACAAGGGTACGTAGATCACACTCTCCCCTCTCGTTGCTATGCATCACCATGATCTTGCGTGTGCGTAGGAATTTTTTTGAAATTACTACGTTCCCCAACACTGATCACTTCCCATTGCTCGTCTCGGCGCCCGCATATCTGGTAGATAGTGTCCTTGAGTTCCCTGTTGTAGACTTCTCCAATGCGTCCCATGGTAATGCGGGCTGCCATGCTCTTGCCTAGACTCCAGGTGGGTGCTTTGAAAGAAAATTCTATGGGTTTGGAAGTTGGCGAGAACGTCCTTCCTGGAACTTGCACTTGAATCATCCAGCGCTCCTCTTCTGGTAAGGTGGCGTTGTACGTCCCGGTGAAGCTTGGTATTCCAATGTTCAAGTACCTAGTGACTTCCTTCAAGTGGCGTCCAAAAGGTGTGTCTTCATCCGGTTGTGCAAACTTGTTCTTCATCTCCGCCATCCTAAAGAGTAGAATATGGAGAGGAGTCAGAAATAAGTAGAGAAGAGTGACCTATGGTTTATCTTAGTGGTCGTGTCCCACAGTCAGTGTGTGCTTTGATACCATCTTGTAGCGACCCGGCCTCAGATGGTCAAGTCTCTGTGCTTCAGTGTCATCCCTGGATCGGTAATGCTGACACACACAATACTCGAAGGGTTTATAACAGAGTAGCAATCACACACTTATTACATCGAATGTCTCAAGAGAGAACTTATTACAATAAATATGGCTTAAGGCCATCTAATGCGATAACAACGGAAGGCTTGGAAGATAAAGTGAGTCCATCAACTCCAACGGCATAGCTGAGCTGCAAGGCAACGACCTAACGAACCTTACTCCTCGTCTGAAAAGTCTGCAACATAATACGTTGCAGCCCGAAAACGGGTCAGCACATGGAATATGCTGGCAATATAACACAGTAGAGTATGAACAGAATAATGCTATCACTACATGCATATTTGGCTGGTGGAAAGCTCTATGGTTATAGTTTTGTGAAAAGCCAATTTTTTCCTACAACAAAGGAATAGATTTTAATTTAACTAACATGGTGGTTGAACAATATTGAGAAGGTACCCCCAACTCAATCCCAAATTAAAGTAGTTAACAACCCAACAATATTAATTAAGAGTGATGAGATACATGTGATAACCCAAGTACTAGATACTCAAGATTGTCCATAACCGGGGACACGGCTAACCATGATTAGATTGTACACTCTGCAGAGGTTTGCGCACTTTTCCCCACAAGACTCGATCGCCTCCGTTGGATTTCTCGCACTACATGATGTTTGAGAAACCGATGACCGAGACACAGTCTTTTAGAAACATTAACTCTTTACTCCGGGTAGACCATACCAAACCTACAAAACCCACTACCTGCTGATCTACCTCTTCAAGAGCTTCACGTAACTTACTCAACTATGCTAGCGCCCATAATAGTTTGTGGCTGCACACGGAAGTTTCTAGCATGAATCATCTTAGTTCCCTTTGAGCCCGGGTGGCGGTCCATAGGAAGATCACACGGGTACCCCGGGATTTCAGAAAAAAATACAGACAACACTGGGTTCCCCAGGTGCCTCAATCCACCTAGATGTTTTTAAGTTGCCACCTTAAGTTGAACCATTAATTAGCAATCTCACATCTGTCATGGATTTTACTCAAACCCAAACCACGTCTACGAGCATAGCATAGCATAGCATAGTAATATAAGCAACGCGTAGAAGTAACTCCCAAGGGTTTGATAGTAACAGGGCAATAGGTTCTACCTCAACAACTACTTCCCAACCCACAAGTTAATGACATCCTAATCATGCAATGTTTGAGGGTTGGAACTAATGCATAAAAACTGGGTATGAAAAGAGTATGATCAATGTGTTACTTGCCTTGCCGACGATTCACGAATCCTAGGGACTCGTAGTAACATGCTTCGCACTCCGGGAATTCTATCGCAAACAAACAATAACATACATAAGCAACAAGCAAAGATGCACAAGGAAAACTCAAATAAAAGAGTTTGACCAGAAAGTTCAACTTAAGAACTCCGGTTTGCAAAAAGAATCAAATCAAACGGAGCAACGAAACTCAAGCGGCGAAAGAAACAAGACCCGTTTACTAATCCGATCTAAGGTCAAATTTTACAGTACCAAAATCTTGTTCAAGTTGATTAAACAGAAAGAGGGTCTCAGGACAAAGATCTAGGCGCTTGAATCGCCTGATTCCGACTAACGAGCGAAATGATAAACAGAAACTAAGATCGGATCAGAAATCGCGATCGAGAATAATCGCGGAAAAATTCGATAAAAGAAAACTGACGAACAGACTAACGAACGAGCGTTCGTTAACTGTAACTAACGGGCGAAAAACCGTTCGTTAAAACGAACGTACGGACGAACATCCACTAATTAGAAGAACCGAGAAAATCCGGCGAACCGATCTAAAAACGAACTAGGGTTTCTAAAAAAACCGAACGGTTTTTTAAAAAACCGGTGGCTCGGATCCGGCGCGGTACCTTCGGCGAGGGGATCCGGCGAGGCGGGGTTGGGCGGCGGGGCGGCGGCTCGCGGGGCGGCGGGGCTCGGCGACGGCGGTGGTGTGGTGGTGGGGGGGGGCTCGGCTGCGGGCTTTAAGGGGGGGGGGCTTGCTTGGGCGAGGGGGCGCCCGGGGAGGAGTCCGAGCCGGACTCTCCTCGGCATCCGTGCCGGGCACGGCGGCGTGAGCGAGGGAGGCGGTGGCGCAGGCGGCGCGGGCAGGCCGGCCTGGCTCGGCTGGGCTTCGGCCCAGTCACGCGCGAGGAGTTTTTTTAAAACAATTTCGCCGACAGAAATAAAATCCTAGAAAATAAAATAAAAATCTAAAAATGCCAAAACAAACTTTCACCGTCTAAATAAAATATTTAGAACGAGATGAACATTTTCTTGGCCCTAAAATGAAATTTTGAAAACGTGCAATTTTTCTAATGCAAATAAAATCCAAATAAAATCAAATAAATGATTTCAATATTTTTCCTCCAATATTTCCATTATTTTGGAGAAGTCATATTATCTCCTCTCTTATATTTTAATATGAAATATTTTTCGGAGAGAAAAATAATTAAAATAAAAAAATCCTCGTTTCATTATTTGATAAAAATCAAATATGAAAACCGGGAAATCCCCAACTCTCTCCGAGGGTCCTTGAGTTGCTTAGGATTTTGAGGATTGCGAAACGAAAATGCAATAAAATATGATATGCATGGATGATCTATGTATAACATTCCAAATTGAAAATTTGGAATGTTACATTGTGTGATGCATATCGTATAATTAAATCTGAGAACGGGTTAATAACTGGACCAAAACTAAACTATACCTGTACACGTACCTCTCAAAACCAAACCTGAACCATAACCAAATAATACCATTTCCAGCCCAACCAAAACTGCACCTAATGTTTTTTCCACCCAAACCGGTCCACACCCAGTGTATAACCATGGGTTTAAACCCAATACATTACCGTATTCAACTTTAGTTTAACAGTTACATGCCAAACAATAATTTAGCAGAAACATCCAAGACTTGCCTGAATCGGCAACAAAGAACTCTTAGAACAGCTAAAAAAGACAAGGCGGGCAATGTGGACGCATAACCAAATCATTTAACGGTAGAGCACATCCATGTCCTGTTTTAACCTCAAATACTTTCAAGTCTTCAGCCTTTAGGGGTAGATAAGCGTCGTACTGATTCATGCGATGACAATATGCAGGATAATAAAGATAAGATGTTCCATGGCACATTCCTAACAATTAACTCCACTAAAAAATTCAGTCTAGAGAAAGTTCAAAATCATGACGACGACACAAAGACAATGAAACACGGCAGGCCGAAACACGGCTTCTAGGACGGTTTTCGCACTCTACTCCTCCTTGATGGCGCCCTTATCGCTGACGTAGATACCGTCCAAGAACTTCCTGATATCCTTGTTCTTGACGTGGCATTTCTGCATAACAGCAAAGGAGAGGAAGACTGGTGTTAGTGGTCTGAGTAGAGGACTGAAATCAAATGGAAACTGCGATGCACAACATATATGTGTTGTTCAAGTCAGATGAATAAATCACTGCAAATAACTGTGGAATAGCAATGCATGTCTCAGTAGCCATCCAAAGATGATAATTGCTTGAATAATTCAAGTGGAACAGAACAAATGCACTGCTATAATGCAATCTGCCAAACCAGCAGTTTTGTCACCAAATTGTATTCGCTTAGCGACAGTGTTTTGCTTGTTTACTTTTTCTTGGTTTCAAGTTTAACGGAAAAGAGTGGTTTCGCTTAGCGACAATGTTTTCTCTTGTCCAATCACTATAACGGAAAAAAGAGCAAGGCAAAGACCAATCGATGATCAGGATCATATTTTTACCTTTTCTTGGTTTCAAGTTTTTACCCGTGTGCTTACTGTCCATCTCCTGCAAATGAAACAAAGAATTAATTTAAAGGCATATGAACACTTCTATACTGCAACTGCAAGTTTTATATATCCCATTCTACACAAGTAGTAGAACCAAAATGTAAGTGGTTAACTCACCCTCCTTTGGTTTGAACAACCAATCTTTACCACAAACAAGCACTTCTCCCATTCCTCCTCACTTGGAGAATCTATCATCTTTCTGTTGGCATAACTAGTGAGAACAGATTTGTACGTCAATGCTTCTACAAGCATTTTCCAGGTTGAGTTCCATCTAGTTGGTGTATCAACAGAGATGCCTTTCTTTGCACGTAGACCCATCCCACTTGCAATTGTATTGAAATCTTGAAGTCTTGAAGGAGAAGAGTCAATATACTTAATCAGCTCACGTATCATGTCAATAGCTTCATGGATTATTTTCATTCCATCCTGAACCAAGATATTAAGAATGTGCGCACAACACCTGACATGCAAATGTTGACCTTCAAGGAGTAGCTCATGTTTGTGATATTTTATTAACTCCTCACATGCATTAGTATTATTGCTGGCATTATCTAGTGTCAAAGTGAATAATTTGCCTCTTATGCCCCATTCTGTTAAGCAACGAACTATTTCTTCCTCTATCGCATAGCCTGTGTGGGGATACTTCACTTCTGCGAAACTTATGGTCTTCTTCTTGTAGATGAATTCTGCATTGATATAATGGGCGGTGATGCACATGTAGCCCAAGTCCTGTGATGATGTCCACATGTCAGATGTTAAGCAAATGCGAGAATCCAAATTTTGTAGCTCTACTTCGATATATTTCTTCATTCCCTTATAGATCTTCACTGCATCATCACGAATTGTGTGACGACCCTTGATTTGAAACGCTGGCTGCATTGAGTCAACCCATGGTTGAAGGTGGGGATCTTCAAACTTAAGAAAGGGGATCTCAGCATGGACGCAATACTTGACCATGCGTTCACGACAAACTTTTTCATCAAACACAAACAGTCCTTCGGATGGTTTTTTTTTCATGGTCAACAAAAACCTCTGTCTGCAAGCATCTTGGATTGATCGGCAAGCCTCTGCAATATGGGTCCTCAAACTGCTAGTCCCAAACTTGGTGTGAAGTTGCGCTCCACAGTATTTGCACACAGCCTTGAAATCACCATCTACGAGAACCAAATCTACTTCATAATGCTCCCATACCTTGGACCTTCTAACGTGTGGTATTTGACTCGTATCCTCATCCATGGAATCAGCAGTCTCCGAACCCTCTGACGTAGACATGCCTCAAATTTTATAGCACACTGCAGGGGGAAAATATGTGAAAACTTACTGTTAGAAAATGGTAGAATATAGAGCAAGAAGGTAGTGAAAGAAGAGAGAACCAGACAGTTATTTTACTATGTGGATCTGTATATCAAAAGGGAGCAATGGAATTTGTTTGCTCTGTTGGATCATTCAACCCTTTGCCAACAGAGCAAGCAAATTTGTCTCAGTTCCTGAATTGTAGTATTGTTTGTAAATGACCGTGTCTCCAGAATCAGGAAAAAAAACTCCAAACAAAAGAAACCATAGAATATATCAGAAAGGAGGCTAATGGCTAATCCTTCAACCCTTTGACGACAAACCAAAAAGAAAAAGAAAAATCTAACCATGTATACAAAAACAGAAGAAAACAAATCTACTCCAACCAAAAAATTGTTTATCTTAGTTCCTGAACTGCGTTGTGCTCAGTCGAATTGTAATCTACGATAGAACAGTAGCAAAAAAACAACTCTGTAATATATGTTCTGTCGCCACATTCAGTAATGTAAATGTTCTGTCGCCACATTCAGTAATGTCAAGAGCTCAACTCTGTAGTATATGTGGATCTGTATATCCTGCATCATGAATCCAACTAATGCCCAAGCTGTGGAATCAACCTGGTTGCTTTTGTTGTTGTTGCATACGAGGAGGGGACCAGCAAGAGCACCTTGCCGGTGTTGCCGCCGGAGCACCTTGTCGCGGGAGGAGCAGGACCTAGTCAACAGGAGGAGCCGGTCAGAGAGAGAGAGAGAGAGAGAGAGAGAGAGAGAGAGAGAGAGAGAGAGAGAGGGAGAGGGAGAGAGAGAGAGAGAGGCGGGGGAGGGGGGTACCTGCCGGCGAAGGGAAGGTGGCGCGGCAGAGGAGGGGGCGGCGCCGGAGGGTGACGGCGAGGCGGTGGCGCAAGGAAGTGACGGCGAGGCGGCGGCGCAAGGAGGGGGTGGCGCCCGAGGGTAACGGCGAGGCGGCAACGCAAGGAGGGGGCAGCGCCAGAGGGTGACGGCGAGGCGGCGGCGCAAGGAAGAGGCAGGGTAGCAGGGGCGGCGCGGGGGAAGAGGCAGGGGCAGCACCGCTTCAGGGCAGCGTATGGGTAACTGGACGCAGCGAACCTGGTTGTACCCACGGTTTGTATCCCATAATGCATCAAATGGTTTCATCCCATAACCAACTATACCCAAACTGGTTCCTCTCAAAACTGAAACCAAACCAAACTTAAGAAATGCTCAGCCCAATAAGACCTAAACCAATCAAGCCCATAATAAAAACCAACCCATTTAAACCAGTTTTTCTAAAACCACTCCTAGATTTACGTATAATCATACCCGCGGATACTTGAGGTGACATTGGAGTATCTAGGTAACGTTAGGGTTTTGGTTGGTTTGTGTCTTAAGGTGTTATTCTAGTACGAACTCTATGATAGATTGAACGGAGAGAATAACTTCATGTTATTTTACTACGGACTCTTGAATAGATGGATCAGAAAGGATAACTTTAAGGTGGTTTCGTACACTACAATAATCTCTTTGTTTATTCTCCGCTATTAGTGACTTTGGAGTGACTCTTTGTTGCATGTTGAGGTATTGTTATATGATCCAATTATGATATTATTGTTGAGAGAACTTGCACTAGTGAAAGTATGAACCCTAGGCCTTGTTTCCTAGCATTTTAATACCGTTTGTGCTCACTTTTATCATTAGTTACCTTACTGTTTTTATATTTTCAGATTACAAAAACCTATACCTACCATCCATATTGTACTTGTATCACCATCTCTTCGCCGAATTAGTGCACATATACAATTTACCATTGTATTGGGTGTGTTGGGGACACAAGAGACTCTTTGTTATTTGGTTGCAGAGTTGTTTAAGAGATACCATCTTCATCCTACGCCTCCCTCAGATTGATAAACCTTAGGTCATCCACTTGAGGGAAATTTGCTGTTGTCCTACAAACCTCTGTACTTGGAGGTCCAACAACATCTACAAGAAGATTGTGTAGTAGATATCAGTGAGTGTGAGTGTGAGTGGAGAGAGGAGAGTGGGGGGTGGCCGGTTGGGGAAGATAGAATGGCTTAGCAGTAGCGCGCTATAGGGAAATGCGCTAGTGCTAAACGCTCTAGCAATAGCGCCTTCTGATAAAATGCGCTACTACTATGTGTAAGAATGCAAAAATATACATTGATCATCAATGATCTTTTTGTGTACAATCTGAATTATCAATATGAGTCCTCACTGGTTTAGAAACCGAAGAAGACTCATATTGCGGCCACAAATTCTACACATAGAGTTCAATGAAGACCAAGTGGTTGTTATAGTTTGAGAAGTAACATATTTAAGGTGGTAAAAACCCTGTTCGCGGAGCGAGGTGGGACTACATTTTTGGAGTAAGCTTAGCAGTAGCGGGCATTGCCAGAAAGTGCTACTGCTATGATCAGTAGCAGTAGCACTCTTTGTATTAAGGTGCTGCTGCTATAACTAGCTTGACGGTGGGGTCATGACAATTATAGCAGTAGCGCGGCTTATGGCAGCCGTGCTACTGCTACATTTATTTTAACAGCTTGTTTCATGGGCACACGCTACTGCTACGTAGCAGCAGCGCCTTGTTTTAAAGCGCGCTGCTGGTAAGATTCTGTGTATAGACTTTTTCCTAGTAGGCTAGGTCAATATTTCAGGTAGATGAAGAACTTGGTCGAAAGCGGGACGCCAGACTTCCACACCAGACGCCAATGCTCGGACATGGTGGACCCAACCTGATGCAGCATGTTGGTCGGCTGATCACCTCGCCCGCCGCGGTCTCCCGCATGAGCCCGCCTGCGTACTTTGCTCTCAAAAGACCGAGACCTTGCACCACATTCTCACCGGGTGCGTCTTTGCTCGCATAGTTTGGCATGCCATCCTCTCTTGGTGTTGCCCTGGTATCGCTGCGCTGGACGGGACTTCGGGCTTCTTCGACTGGCTGCATTCGACCCTTCTCCTTGTGTCGCCGGCCAAGCGGTTGGGGATCTCTACGATGGCCGCGCTTACCACTTGGGCCCTTTGGTGTCACCGCAACGCCATCATCTTCAACAAAATCTCACCGTCTGCCGCACATCTCATCGCCAAGATCATGGACGATGCCTGCTCTAGGGCCTGTGCCGGAGCCAAAAGACTAAGCAATTTTATTTATGTAACCTGATTCTTTGTACTCGGGGCTGCGCATCCCCTCTTCTTCTGCTCGCTCGGGTGTCATGGCCGCGCCAACTTGCGTGTGCGCCCATGACGTCGCCCTGCACTTTCTCCCCTCTATCAATGCAATGATATTCGAGAAGAAAAAGGTGAATAGGTCATCAAAGTTTACTGCAAGCAAGTTTCATCGATCGATGCGGCTACAAAAGACGGGATTCTACATAATGATCAGGCATCGCTGTTAAATTATTATCCTTGGTGAAACATGACAATCAATCTTTTTTTTGCAACATAAAAGAGTTTTATTGCTTACTTAAGCAGGCATACAGTCACGATACAACGTGTTCATTAGGAAAACAGGAGTGTAATTAAGCCATAAACATCTTCTCCTAACACTTGTCGCCTGCTTCGCACATAAATGAGCCGCTTCATTAGCTTCTCTACGTACAAATTTCAGCCTAAAACTCTCAAATTGATCAGAAAGCTCCCTGATCTCTTGAAGAATGGCAGCTATCTCCGAACGATCGAAGGTATGACTCCCACAACTTAACAATATCAATCTAACCAGCTTCCTTGACACTTTTGTTTTCTGAAATACCAGCAGCTACAGTGTAACACAACATCTCATTCAGCCCTTGCATTCTGGGACACTTTTTTTCGCATGGTAGGGAGCAACACTATTACAGCTCGGCGGGCACCTGTTATGGATTTCCTTCTCTTTTTTTTCGAATGGTAGGGAGCAACACTATCACGGTTTTAATTGATATAACCAACACAACTGTTGGATGTATCACATATACAGCAGGCCAAGTGTTCAACGCCACACACCAAGTGAATCCCATCTCTAATGCCACAACAGGTGCCTGTCGAGCTGTAATTTCAGTATTTCATGGATTCAACTAAAACTCAACCCTCAAAGTAGCGAGGGAGGGAAACCACCCTTATCTTTAGGTACAAATATTTCTACCTACCAAGGGTTAAAAAGAATCTGGTTTTGTGCCAACGCCTGGTATGAGAAAGAACATCTGCTATGTGACTTATCTGCTGTGGCGATTCTTACAAAAAAGGTGCCATGCTCAGCTTCTAGTAAAGATCCTAGAATATAGATTTAACAGTCTAGTCAGGATTCATGTGACGGAATGGTGGTGAATGGAGGAACTTGTACATACATTATTACCCCAGTCTTACTACAAACATATCCCTGAGTTAATAATCATGTTGCTCTCTCCTGAAGAAGTCCTCTCCACTTGAGCAAAAGAAGAAGATGAAAGAACTATATTTCTAGGTTTGTTTTTATGTGCCTAACATGCTTGTGACTTCACAAATTCAGCTAAAGTTTAACCTTCGACCAATAAAGCAGTGACGTGAAAAACCACACTTATCTTTAGATCCGGGCCACACTTTTCTACCTACAAAATGTCCACAAAATTCACGCGACAAATATATCTAGGGAACTTATCTGCTGTGGTGATTATTGTTATAAAAAAAGTTACCGTGCTCAATTTCTAATAATGAGCAGGATTCAAAATTGAAGTTAAGTAACCTAGAAAAAAGTTAACACTGGTCAGGATTCAGGTAGGTGAATGTTGAACTATACACAATTAAAACTTGCTGGGAAGCATAGGTACTTGAGTAATAAATGGCGAACTTGTACATATATTTGCCCTAGTCTTACTACAAACATATATATCAATGAGTGAATCATGTTGTTCTCTTCCCCTGAAATGTCCCTTCCCTCGAGCCCAAAAAGAAAGATAAAAGAAATATATATTTTCTAAGTTCATGTAGCTGCATAATTCCTGACACCATCAATAGAAGGACATGTAGGATCATAAAAGAAACTCATATTTCTTTACCTTATATGATACAATATAGAAGAGATAATTCACAGATAATCGTTTCAATTCTTTCTTTCTTTCTTTGAAACGGATTCAATTCTTAGAAATTCATAAAAACAGAGCTACCATCGATGGATAACAAGCTGTACACTAAAGATATTGATTTGCATAAATAAATGGGAATAAGAAGGTGAAAATACAAATGATTTCAAACATAATGCACTCCAATATCTTATATTACCACACATCGACAGCTAAAAAGTAGCCACAATAATTAGTACTAAATGACAGCAAATAGATTAAATGGCTAGGTGCATTCATACAACTATGCAAGACCCTTACCCTTACAAAGTCTTGGCTAACAAACATTGTTCAAGCCACAAAAGGCATGCACCAGAACACCAGCAGAGAAGAATACGAAACTGGTAGACAGAGGAATTGGAGTATATCTAAGCAATGCCACGAAATTAGAAAGTAGGCCTGTACCAACCACTAATTTTTACAAAGGTATTGTGCCCTGTTGAGTTCCAGATGCTGCACTGACTCTCAGTGACCAACTGATGGCAATTCCGCAAAACAGGGAGTATAAGGTAGCCCAATCATGAACTCATTGCAGATAACATGTACTTTCTGATTATCCATATCATACGACACTGTCTTCTTCTTCTGGTTGGTAAGGAAAATGACATTACAATCTGGATGAATTGCAAACATCTGATAAAAATCACCATCTTTGCGACAATGCCTTCCGAACAGCTCTGAAACATTAACAGTATGCTTTAGGGTCCACTTTCCAGTACCATAGTCCTCAAGAACCCAAATATCGAGTTCACTATCATCACAATAATCCACCTGCCACGCATACAAGCGCCCTTGAGATTGCCCAGTCAAAACAATATTAGAGCTCGTCCAGTCAACTGGCATTTGAATCTCCTTCCAAACTTTCCCCTCCACGTCAACTGTGGGTATTATTGAGTTACAAAGGGTGGCCAAATGCATGGTGCCATTCAAGAAGACATGTGTGCGTCTACTACAATCCACATGAGTTACGGAGGACCACTTAGTCTGCACGTAAGTCCACTGTCCAGTTTCTGATGAGTAGATCGCCATTTGTCCAGGAAGGTGGTCAGCATTGTAAGGGGTTGCAAACACCATAAAGCGGGTTGGCACAGCGGCTTCGAAACCTAAGTAAGTCATTGGTATGTGTTGGTGTATGACTATATTTACCTAGTTCCTTAGGGACTAAAATATAAAATGTACACATACTATAGATGTATACAGAGAGAGGGACCGAGGAGAATGGTCCAGAAATTTCCCCAAATCCTCTCCATGGTTCTTCCAATCCCTAAAACTATTCTCTCAAATCTTGCTTGATTTTCAAGATGGCATCGGAGCAGGTTGAAATCCACTGCGTTTCTTCTGTGATTTGAGGTTGGCGGTGCTGTGTTGCCGTCCAGATTCGCCAGCTTGACTACGGCGGCTAGGCGGTAAGCTTTGAATCATCAAGTCGCCCCTGTGTTAGTTGATAAGAAAACGAGAAGCTAGTGATGTCTTGCCGCATCTAGCCGCACTGCCGCCGGTATACAGATTTGTTAATCTGCAGGCGAGCTTCTTGCTGTCATCCGCCAATATACGGCCACTGCCTCCTCTGCATCTGACCATCTGTATGAGAAGGTGATAATAGCACATGTGATTTCCTTTGGATTCTTGCGATTAGTACTCACTGACTGTGAGCTCGTCAAGTCAAGCTTATCTTTGCTTGGTGGCCGGATTAAAATATTCTGCTTGTGCTGCGTTGTGTGCATCTGAGAGCAACTCATACTAATACATCTACTTGCCATTGTGTACGAGTGTGTTGTTGGTGGAGTGCTAAAAAACAAGTCCTGTGTGACTGGGTGTTTGTTTTGTCGTGGTGAACTATGGCAGATCCAAGCAAGGATAAAGCAGGGGATTCTAGTGTGGATAAGCTATATGAAATTTTCAGCAAAATGTTTGAGCAGCAGCAACAACTCAGAGTGGTTCCTGAAGGAATCAAATATGCACTTGAGCCTAATCCAGTAAAGCTGGTTGGACCGGGCAATTACATCAGCTGGGCACGACATGCCCAGTTAATCCTGAGTTCTCATGGTTATAATGACTTGCTTAGTGCTGATGAAGGAAAACAGCTAAGTGACACTAGTGCAAAACAGGTTAATGACAGAGCGTTGGTCTGGTTATTAGGAAGCATGGAACCACCAATTCGAGAACAAGTTGAGACTATGACTACTGTATCTGAAGTATGGGCAGCTTTGGAGAAGCAGTTTGTAGGGAGATCCAATAAAATGCAAGGTAATCGTATTATGCATGAATTGACAAACCTGAAGCAAGGTGCAAAGTCTGTGACAGAGTATGCTGGTGAGACCAAAAGACTGTACAGAGAACTGCATTATTATCATCCCTTTGAGCCCGTTGACAAACAAGACTTGGCTATTCATCATACCTGGTTTGAGCCATTTGTGAGCAAGCTCTTTCTTGATAGCTTAAATGAGGAATTTGACCTTCGACGCCAACTTATATTCTCAAAAACTGAGTGGCTTAGTCTTGATGATGTTATCTCAAGTGTGATAGAGGAGGAGACTCGGTTGGCTCAGCCTGAGAATGGCCTAAAGTATACAGATGCTCGTGCAGCCTTATCCATGCAAGCTCGACGTGCCCCAAAGTTTGTTGGCAAATCAGATAAAAACAAACTTTTCTGCAACCATTGTAAAAGGACTGGACACATAAAGGATGCATGCTTTGAGCTGCATGGCTTTCCAACTTGGTGGGAAAAAGGAAAGTCTCGGCCAGGGGGAGTTCATGGAGCAAACAAAAAACAAGCTGACCTCACTACATCCAAGGGGGAGCTACCAGTGGTCGATGTGCGAGCTCTTGAGGATTTTACTTCCAAGCTTAGACTCTCAGAAGGCTCGTCTACTTCCCAAGATTCCTCTAAAGCTGAATCTAGTTTCTATATCAATTCACACCAAGGTATGAAACCTCACCAGACCCACACTTATACAACACAATCAAACCCTTGGGTTATTGATACAGGAGCTACTAACCACATGACAGGAGCCTCAAATTTGTTCACTTCTTACACACCTTGTTCAGGTAAGGACAACGTACGTGTAGCTGATGGATCCATGGCACCTATTGTAGGACATGGATCCGTTAGGTGCACTAAGACATTGTCCTTATCCCCGATCCTACATGTTCCTAAATTTCCAATCAACCTCTTATCTGTTAGCTCTATTACTAAATCCCTTAACTGTAGAGGTTGGTTTGATCCTACCTGTTGTGCTTTTCAGGAGCTAGCGACAGGGAGACTGTTGGGGACTGGGACCGTGCATGATGGACTCTACTATCTTGATGAAGGAAGTGATGAAGTTGCTTTTGCATCATGCTTGTCTCCTAGCCAAGAACTGCTACTCCATCATCGCAGGCTTGGCCATCTATCTTTTGCTGCATTATTACGTATTTACCCCTCTCTTTTCAAGTTGTGTCCCAAGGAGCTCCTTGTATGTGATGCTTGTGAGTTAGCTAAACATACAAGGGGTTCCTATCCTAGTATAGGTTTAAGAAGTGCCAAACCATTTGAAATGATTCACTCGGATGTTTGGGGACCCTGTGAGGTTCGTTCCATTTCTGGGCACCGATGGTTTGTGACTTTTATTGATTGCTTTAGTCGTTACACTTGGCTTTATCTCTTGAAGCATAAGAGTGATGTGTTCTTGGTTTTTAAGGATTTATGTGCTCTCATTAAAAATCAACATGGGGCAACTATTAAAACCTTGCGTTCAGACAATGGTACTGAATATATCAACAACGAGTTTGGACAGTTCCTTGCCTCAAATGGCATTGAACATCAAACTACCTGTGTTGATACTCCGGAACAAAATGGTGTTGAAGAGCGTAAAAATAGACATTTGCTTGAGGTTGCACGCTCACTTATGTTTACAATGAATGTGCCTAAATTTCTTTGGGGGGAAGCAATAAAAACCGTGGCATATTTGATAAACCATATGCCTCTTCGGGTTCTTGGTCACAAGACTCCCGCTGAGTGTCTCTTGAATTCTAATGACTTTGTAGTTCCTCCAAAGGTCTTTGGGTGTGTGTGCTTTGTGCATGATTATAGGAACTCTGTTGGAAAATTAGATCCCCGTGCTCTCAAATGTGTTTTCATGGGTTATTCCTCCTCTCAAAAGGGTTATAGATGTTGGTGCCCTTCAGAGCGCCGGTTTTTTGTGAGCATGGATGTGACGTTCCGTGAGCATGAACCATATTATGGCTCAACAAGTGACACTGACATTGCATTATCCCCACGTGAAGTGCAACAAGAAGGGGAGAGTAGTAATATAGACTCTCCATTAAGCCCCATTCTTGTTTCCACTTCGAGTGGTTTACCCATTCTAGATAATGCTGAAAATCAGGGGGAGGAGACAAATAATGATGGGTGCAATAATGGTTCTGGTCATGGAGACACAGAAAATGCAATAGAAAATTCTTCATTTCCTTCACAAGACGGTGAGCTTCACATGCATGAGGACCCATGTACTAACACTAACCCATGTAGTTCCGCCACTCCTATTAGCACCGCGGGGCAGAGTGAGAATCAATTATCTACCCTTGCTCCTGAAAATAATCTACCGATTGCTTTGCGAAAACCTACTAGAAATCGAAACATTCCAGGACACCTCAAAGATTATCAACATGATATTGCCAATTTAATTTCCTATGAATATTGTAATCCACCCTTCAAAAGCTTTATTGCCTCTTTAGACTCTGTGTCCATACCATCTAATTGGAAAATAGCTATAGAGGATCCAAAATGGAAGGAAGCAATGTTTGATGAGATGAAAGCCTTGGAGAAGAATGAGACTTGGGAGCTCGTGGATCTACCACCAGGTAAGCAACCTGTAGGTTGTAAGTGGGTTTTCACTATTAAGCAGACCCCCGAGGGAAAGGTGGAGAGGTACAAAGCCCGTCTTGTGGCGAAGGGCTACACACAAACATATGGAATCGACTATGAAGAGACCTTTGCACCGGTGGCAAAGATGAATTCAGTAAGGACACTTATGTCATGTGCTGTAAACCTTGATTGGGATATTTACCAGATGGATGTGAAGAATGCTTTCCTTCATGGTGATCTCCAAGAAGAAGTATACATGCATATACCTCCTGGGTTTGAGTCCAGTCAAACCGGTGGAAAGGTGTTGCGCCTACATCATTCTCTATACGGTTTAAAGCAGTCACCACGAGCTTGGTTTGACCGGTTCAGACAATCCATGCTAAAAAGGGGCTATGTTCAAAGCAATGCTGACCATACACTATTCTACAAGCATAGTAATAGCAAGGTTGCAATACTGATAGTGTATGTCGATGACATTGTGATTACCGGAGATGATTCCACTGAAGTTGCAAATCTGAAACATCATCTTGCACAGGAATTTGAAGTGAAGGACTTGGGAAAACTGAGATATTTTCTTGGTATAGAGGTCTCACGGGGGTCAAAGGGCATTTTTCTCTCACAACGGAAATATATCTTGGATTTGCTCAAGGAAACAGGTATGCTTGGTTGTCGACCTGCAGCTACACCTATTGAGCAAAATCATCGTTTAAGTAGTGATGCAGGTACACCCGTGGATCAAGAGCGCTATCAGAGACTTGTTGGAAGGTTAATATATTTATCTCATACTCGTCCAGATATTGCTTTTGCTATGAGTGTAGTTAGCCAGTATATGCATGACCCAAAATCAGCTCATATGGAAGCTGTAAACAGGATCCTAAGGTATCTTAAAGGGTGCCCAGGAAGAGGCCTTTTATATACCAGACAAGGAGACTTACAAGTTGAGTGCTATACTGACGCTGATTGGGCTGGTTCCCTAGATGACCGACGCTCAACATCTGGTTATTATGCATTTGTAGGAGGAAACCTAGTTTCTTGGCGAAGTAAAAAGCAAGGTGTAGTGGCTCGATCTACTGCAGAGGCTGAGTTTAGATCTATGGCTCACGGCATATGTGAGTTACTATGGATACATATCCTCCTAGCAGAGCTGCGGCTGTACAGGTGCAAGCCTCTGATGTTGTACTGTGACAACAAAGCTGCCATTGACATTGCAAATAACCCTGTTCAGCATGATCGAACCAAGCACATAGAAATTGATCGTCATTTTATTAAGGAGAAGCTTGATAGAGGGATAGTTTGCCTACCGTATGTAACCTCAGCTAGTCAGGTAGCAGATGTCCTTACAAAAGGACTCCCCGAAAAAACATTCTCCATGTTTTGTAGCAAGATCGGTTTGTATGATATATTTGCCCCATCTTGAGGGGGAGTGTTGGTGTATGACTATATTTACCTAGTTCCTTAGGGACTAAAATGTAAAATGTACACATACTATAGATGTATACAGAGAGAGGGACCGAGGAGAATGGTCCAGAAATTTCCCCAAATCCTCTCCATGGTTCTTCCAATCCCTAAAACTATTCTCTCAAATCTTGCTTGATTTTCAAGAGTATGCCCTTCTTCCACGGGTGGCTGCACTCTTGAGCCGGAAATACTACAGGAGGCAGCACAGTCCACTCTTGAGTCGCGGGATTGCACACAACATAATCATTTTCACACACGGAACACGAATTCCAGCAGCTGCAAAGGAGAAGACCTTGGCACAATTGTTCGACATGAACGTTTTCGTACCTCTGCCGCAAGAAAGGGAGAGAAGGGTCGACCAGAGGCAGACCTCTCCCGGACAAATTGCGGAATTTGAGGACACCGGCGTTCTTGTAGAAGAAGCCGGAGAGGGTCTGTGGCGACCTCTTGAGGATGTCACGGGCGATGCAGAGGGCGAGCCACGGCTTGGACACACACTTGAAGCGGCAGAGAGACCTGTAGGGCACTCGCGAAAGGATCTCGACAAGGGCGCCCTCGGGGAGGCTCGGCACGATCTGCTGCTCTTGCTCCAGCTTCTGCTTCTTCTCCTGTCAATGATACAAATGGTTCGTTCAGGTTCCCGATTCCTTTCCTTTCTTGGATCGAAGATGGGGGCACACTAGAAGATTGGAAGGCCTTGTAAAAAAAGAAGAGGGACTTGGAGCCGCCGCCCGCCGCGGGAGCCGCCCTTCGCTCCGGGAGCCGCCGCAGGTCACCGTCCATCGTGCCCTTCGCCGCGGGAGAGCCGGAGCCGCCGCGAGCGTGAGCAACCGCCCGCCCATCCTCTCCCGCCTCCCGCCCATCCTCGCCTTCCTCCCGCCGCCCGCCGGTCCTCTGCCGCCGCCGCTGCCAGCCGGTCCTCTTCTCCGCCGCCCGCCCATCCTCTCCCGCCTCCCGCCCATCCTCGCCTTCCTCCCGCAACCCGCCAGTCCTCTGCCGCCGCCGCTGCCAGCCGGTCCTCTTCTTCGCCGCCCGCCCATCCTCTCCCGCCTCCCGCCCATCCTTGCCTTCCTCCCGCCGCCCGCCGGTCCTCTGCCGCCGCCGCTGCCAGCCGGTCCTCTTCTCCGCCGCCGCGAGCATGAGCAGCCGCCCGCCCATCCTTTTATTGTGATGAACCATTTCTTTTGCAGGTGATTAGTGTTTCAGTTCTGTATCATTCAGATGTTTTGGTACATTCAGTTTTTAATTTCTTGTGGAATTAACTTTGCATCTCTCACCTTTTTTGCTCGTGGAGAGATTAGATTATAAATATGAATCTGTGATGTTCTAAGAATCTGCGTTGTGTTCCAATTGTCTCATCTTTCAAATATCATTTTTACAGGACAAAGATATACTTCTAAAAACATTGGATGGTGTTCGAAGATATTATGCACACGGCAAAGGCCTTCTGCAACTTGACTTTATCAAGGTACATGTCAGTTTTATCATTTGTGCTTTCCTGGATTGAACTTGTTGTATTCAGTTTGAACATTTTGCAGTGGAATAGTAACCCCGAGGAAGTTTTAAAATGGATTAAAGAGTCAACTAGATGGTCTAACGAGCTGGATGATTATGAGCTACAACTTGGTTAAAGGTTTCTGTTACCATTTTTTTCTTATTCTGAAGACAACTGCCAATTTATTCAAGATATATAGTTATTCTCTTTTAACATGATCATATGAAACTTTTAAAGAGACATATGTGTGAATTGGACACAACTTCCACAAGCAACTGACACACATGAGTTTCTGACCTCTCCCTGGCGCAGCCCTACCTCTCTTTCTCCTCATATCTCGTGGTGCTTGGCGAAGCCCTGCTGGAGTACCACGCTCCTCCACCACCACCACGCTATTGTGCTACTGCTGGATGGAGTCTTCCTCAACCTCTCCCTCTCTCCTTGCTGGATCAAGGCATGGGAGACGTCATCGGGCTGTACGTGTGTTGAACGCGGAGGTGCCATCCGTTCGGCACTAGGATCTCCGGTGATTTGGATCACGACGAGTACGACTCCATCAACCCCGTTCTCTTGAACGCTTCCGCTTAGCGATCTACAAGGGTATGTAGATGCACTCTCCTTCCCCTCGTTGCTGGTTTCTCCATAGATAGATCTTAGTGACACATAGAAAAATTTTGAATTTCTGCTACGTTCCCCAACAGTTTGGGGGTTAAAGACTTATACAGACAAAACATCAGTCTCCTCACCAAATGGTGGTGGAAGCTGGAAACCCAACAAGGCCTTTGGCAGGAGATTATCCGTGCTAAATACTTCAGAAATGACACGGTTCCCTCGGTGAAGAGTAAATTTGGGGATTCCCCCGTTTGGAAAGCTATTATGAAAGTAAAGGAAATTTATTTGGCAGGTAGAGAGGTGATTTTAAACTCTGGGAATATAGCCAGAGTCTGGAATGACCCCATTAGGGGTGCTGCTGCCTTGCGTGTTAAATTTCCGATCTTGTTCAGTATCTGTAATTATCAGGAGATTACTGTTGTTGAATTCAAAAAGTTTGAGGGGGTGATCTTTTTAGAAGGAACCTGCATCCACCTCTTGTGGATCAGTGGAATGATCTAGTTAAGGTGGTGAACTCTTGGCAATTGTCCGATGAGACGGACTATATTACCTGGAGATTGGGAAAAAAGAAAGGTAAATTCTCGACCAAATCGGTCTATACCTATTTGGAAAGAACCCTGGCGGGGTGTGATTTCAGATGGATATGGAAAGCAAAAATCCCTCTTAAGATTCAAATCTTTCTCTGGCAATTGTTCCAAGATGCGGTTTTGACTCGAGAAGTCATGAAAAAGAGAAAATGGGCAGGAAATCCCAAATGCTCATTCTGCAATGAGGTGGAAACCTCACAGCATCTTTTTTTACTTGTCCTGTTGCTCGGGTGGCTTGGAGGACGGTTGGGTGTGTGTTTGGCACATCGTTGTGTCCGAACAATCTTTGGAAGTTTTTCTCATGGTGTTACATTTTCCTTCCCGATGGGGCCAAGTTTTATACGTTTGGTTTGGCAGCTATTTGCTGGCAGTTTGGATCAGTCGCAATCAGGCTACCTTTGAACATAAATCTCTTAAAAGTCCTTTAAATGTGGTTTATGCTGCTTGTGGTTTTTTGACATACTGGGCAGGTTTGATGGCTGGTGAGGATCGAGAGTCCATGGAGCGCGGAGCCAAGATGCTGAGATCGAATGCCTCGACGATGATGAGGATTTGTGCACCTCCATCGACGAAGAACTGATTCTACTCCACCAAGGCAAAAAAAGCTTCGAGACTGTGTTTACCCGTTTGGTGGATCGCACTCCTGCACGAGTGTCTTTTGCTCTCTTGTGTTTTGCCTACGAGCAGGGCGTTGTAGTACTGTTATGATTCCTGTTGGAGTTTGCCTTGATCTGGTTAGGTCTAGTGGTTTGCGTGATGCTAGGTGTCACTGGGTTTTCGCCCCGTGATGGGCTACTCGATGACGAGTGCTCATAGTGGGTTTCCCAGTGATGCTTTGATATAGCCTTACCCCTTTCTTACTTCCTTATACTGTAGTCGTTTATGCTGGGTCTGTGTTCGTTGAACTTTAAACTTTGTATTTCCGTTATGCAATTAATGGAAAGGGGTTATGGCCCGGGTCAAAAAAATACAAGCGTCCTTGAGACTGCCCAACATCACAGATTCGTCCTTGAGAGTGCCCAACATCACAGGTGTTTGGCATTTGAATCTCCCTCCAAACTTTCCCCTCCACGTCGACTATGGCTATTCTCTTATCAAGGGTAGGCAGATGGATAGTGCCATTCAGGAAGACCTGTGTGTATATACCATGATTCACGAGAGGATCTCTTGTCCACTTACTTTGCACATGAGTCCACCCTCCAGTTTCTGTCGAGTAGATTGACACTTTTCCGGAATCGTTCATACCAACCATCTAGCTCTCGGGAGCAAACACCACAAAGCGGGATGGAATAGCAGGGTCGAAACCTAGGAAAGGGATGGGATCGGGACCTGGAAATCCGACAGGAGGCAGCACAGTCCACTCTTGGGTAGCAGGATTGCAGACAACATAATAGGATTCGTCTTGCAGATTATCCGAGCAGCTGCACAGGAGAAGGCCGCCGCAGACGTGTTGGACAGAAATGTGGCGGTACCTTTGGCGCAAGAAAGGGAGAGAGGGGTCGACAAGTGGCGGACCTCTCCCATTCAAATTGCGGAAATTGAGGACACGGGCGTTCTTGTAGAAGAAGCCGGAGAGGGTCTGTGGCGACCTCTTGCGGATGTTCGGGGCGGAGCAGAGGGCGAGGCACGGCTTGGACACGCACTTGAAGCGGCAGAGCGACCTGTAGGGCACACGCGAAAGGATCTCGACGAGGGCGCCCTCGGGGAGGCTCGGCACGATCTGCTGCTCTTGCTCCAGCTTCTGCACCTGCTTCTTCTTTACATCCTGTAAATGATGGAGAGGACGGCTCATTTAGGCTCCCGATCCCCTTTCTTGGATCGATGACAATTGACGGGGCCAGTCGAGGATCTTGTTCTAAAAGAGAAAGAACATTGCAGAAGCATGGAGCAAACCTCGGAAGCCACCGGGACAATGGCGGGGAGCGGCGGCGTAGAATGGGGCAGAGCGTCTTCGTCGCGACGGACGGTGACCGGCGGGTGGCTCTGCACCGTGCAGCCGTGCTCGCCCCCTCCTTCTCCTCCTGGCGGCATGACCTCCTCTCCAGCTGGCGCTAGGGTTCGTGAAATCGTGATGGGGCGTGACTGCGAGTGGAGTGGAGTGGCCCCGTTGATAATGGGCTCTCCGATTTTTTTTCTTTATTAGCCGTGGTTCTAAAGGCGGCCCAAATGATTCTGATGATTTGTTGGACCTCTCCACTGAATAGTCGAACAATTTTCTTGGTTGGTTTGTTAATTTACGAGCCGATGATAAAAAAAAGATTTGCATCAGCAGAATGTGCATGTACTAGATATGTTTTGAATTACAACTTGTTGGCACCTATTAGTCTTGCCTAGCTTTGTAGAAGAAGATATCAATATTCATACTATGAAATCAATATTATGAGATGCATGATGAAATTAATTTTCATAATATATAACTTTAGTATTGTGATGTCGATATTTTTTTACTAAAAAGTTGGTCAAACTTTACAACGCTTGATTTTGACCAAATCTTATATGCAGACTAAAAAGAAACGGAGGGAGTAATTAAACTCATTAAGCTACGCGTGAAGGGCGACCAACCAGCTATGCCACGTGGCGCAAACTGGTTGGGCACGGTGAGAAACTTTTGAATTTTTTTAGATGAAGATGTGGATTATTTTTTAAAATGTATTTTTTCTTTTTAGATGGAGGTGAGGAGCTCTGGTATTTTTTAAATGGAGGGTTGTGCAAAGTGGCACTCGCTAGTTGGCTGCGGTGATATTTTTTCCTTTTTACTTTTTTTAGATGAAGGTGAAGATTTTCTTTTGAGATGATAGGCCTTGCACCGTGTGCCTCATTCTTTCAAGACTTTATTGATGCTTAATGCTCATCCATACATTAGTCTTCTCAAGTGCATTGCCTTCACTCTCACACATCATTTTGGTTGAGCCCATTCTTAAGTTGCCTCTTTCACTTGTTGCTCAACCATGTGTTAGTCGCAAGTACTAGGCTTAGTTTCCTATATGCTCACTTGCACTTGTTGTTAGTTTCTATTGATTTTGGGGGAGCTATGATCCTATTTTGTGCACTTTGTATCCAAATACAAATCTTCTTATGCGTGCACAAATCATGGGGAGCTTCTCTAGTTTCTCTAGAACACTCTGTTATTCTTGTGGCACGTAGGATCTTTGGTCTAGTTGGTTCAATTGGTATCTTTTGATTGCTTGCTTCAATTGGTACCTTTCGATTGCTTGATTGCTTGTGTCTCTCTTTGTTATGTCTTTGTGGCATATCTTTCTTTTGCAATCTTTGGGCCTCAATATAGTTTGTCTTCCTCCAAGTATTTACCGTTGGATATGTGTATTGCATTCCAGTCTCTTGTTGAGAAATACACAACTTATGGAGGAACTCAATCTATATTGGCCTTCTAAGCTTTTCGCCCATTTTGGCAATCGATGCCAATGGGGGAGAAGTTTCAGAGAGTTTTGTGGAGTTTTCAGAGAGTTTTGTGGAGAAGACTTTAGAGTTTTCTCCTTGCTTTGGTTTTGTTCCTAAGCATTTGCATCTCATACGCATGCATTATTGGTTGTTGCATTGCATGGTGATGCATAATTCCTTGTATTAAACTCTCTTGAAAGTGATTGTCATCAATTACCAAAATGGGGGAGATTGAAAGAACATGCGGTGCCCCCATGTTTGGTTTTGGTAATTGATGACAATCTCTATGGACTAATGGTTGCCTTGAGTTATATTTGAAGGTTTTGTCCATAGGCTTTTCTTGGAGTACATGTGTTGGTTTCAAGGAGAGTTTGTGTCGACCAAGGTGTTATTCAAGGAATTATTCAAAGATTGGTCATTTGAGAGTTGAGCTTATTGAAAGCATGTCTTGAAGAAGAAGATTGTGTGATCATTCATGTTTACTTTCAAGACATTATCCAAACGAGGAGAGTTGGAAAGATTTAAGGTTGATCAAGACTAAGTCAAGAGTGAATCAAGTTGATCAACTCACAAAGCGTAGAAGATGTACCAAGAGGGATCAAGTGATCCCATGGTTTGGTAAGCATTGTCCATTGCGCTTTGTGTACTAACCCATGGTCTATGTGAGAGTTCTACATGGGGTTAGGTACGTGTTCATGGGCTTGTGTCAAGAGGAAGATATCACTCAACCCATGGAGAGGATGACATCATGTGGTGATCGTCATCAAGATTGTCGTGTGCAAGTTCAAGTGGATCATCGCGAAGAGATCAAGTGCTTGAAGCTTGCCGGCCATTGTGGTGACAATGGACTTGTGAAGATGTGCCGAAGAGTGGCTCGCCCATAGTGGTCTATGGGGGAGCAATCATCTAGTCTTCATCGTGCCAACGCAATAAAGTAAGGTGGTCCAATTTGAGGGAGTCAAGATCGTCATCATCTAGTTCAAGTGGACCATGTGTAAAGCAAAGGTTTGCTCTTGATAGGTTTTCTATTTTACTGGTCTCATGGTGGTAGTTTGGAGACTGGGTTATAGGATCGTTTGCCGTACTATCAAGGGGGGCTCTCAAGTTGGTAGCTTGATCGTATCGTTAGTAGAGAGCTCAAACCATTGCATCCTTGCATCATCTTTCCTGGTTCTTGTTTGGTTCTCTTTGTGAGTCTTAGAGCTTATGGTCATCTTGATGACAAGCTTGAGTTCATCGAAAACGGAGTTCGCATGCATCTTCTATGATGTTTTCGATGTTGGAGGTTTTGCCGATTCTTCTCGGTTGGAGGTTTCACTCCTCTTTTTGTTTGTCGCTGTTTTGATGCTACTCGTCGTCTTGTTTCCAACAAGCTTGAGTTTGCTCAATTCGGAGCTCATATGCAGAAGTTACGGTAGTTCTTGTTTTCTTGAGTGTGGTTTTTGTCAGGGTCCCAGCGGTAGTACCGTGGTACCCAGCGGTAGTACCGCTGAGGGGTCACAAGCGGCAGTACCGCTCCGCAGCGGTAGTACCGACGGTGACTCCGCAGCAGTACTACCGCTGGCTTACCAGGTCCCTACCGCGTCGATTCGAGGGGTCTTTTTTTGTGTCGGATTGTGCGGTACCTCGCTGCAGCAGTACCGCTCCTTAGCGGCAGTACCGCCCTTCCGCCGCGGTAGTACCGCCCGGTTCCTCTTTCCCTTTACCCTTCGTTCTGCGCGGCAGTACCGCCGAAGGGAGCGGTAGTACCGCTTAACCCAGCGGTAGTACCGCTGTCTCCTGCGGTACTACCGCCCCAAGGTTCATGTTTTGTTGCTCCTTTTCCCTGTTTCTTCCACCTAAGCGGTAGTACCGCTCGTGAAGCGGTAGTACCATTCGTGTGCGGGCTGAGCACATAACGGTTGGATTTTCCCCCTCCTATAAAAGGGGGTCTTCTTCCCCAATGAACCTTATCCTTTGAGCTCGTGTTCTTCCCCCATTGTTGACCTTCTTCGAGCTTGCTAACTCTCAATCCCTCCATGGATTCTTGCTAGTTTTTGAGGGAAAAGAGAGAGGAGATCTAAATCCACATTTCCACCAATCACTTTCTCCTCTATGTGAGGGGAACCCCTTGGATCTAGATCTTGGAGTTCTTGGTGTTCTCCTTCTTGTTCTTCCTCTCATTTTCCCTAGCATTAGTTGCTTCAGTGGGATTTGAGAGAGAAGGACTTGGGCACTCAGTGTGCCCTTGCCATTGCATTTGATGCATCGATTTGAGTTCTCCACGGTGATACGTGGAAGTGAAGGTTGAGAAGCTTATTACTCTTGGGTGTTTGGGCACCCTAGAGCTTGTTCCTCTTGGGTGCCTTGGCGCCCTAGACGGTTGGTGTTGTTCGGAGCTCAATCATTGTGGTGAAAAGCTTCGGGCAAGCATCGGAGTCTCCAATTAGGTTGTGGAGATCGCCCCGAGCAATTTGACGGGTACCGGTGACCGCCCCCAAGGGTTGCCAAAGTGTACGGGTTCAGTGACCGCCCCCAAGGGTTGCCATTTGTACGGGTTCGGTGACCGCCCTCAAGGGTCCCTTAGTGGAATCACGGCATCTTGCATTGTGCGAGGGCGTGAGGAGATTACGGTGGCCCTAGTGGCTTCTTGGGGAGCATTGTGCCTCCACACCGCTCCAAACGGAGATTAGCATCCGCAAGGGTGTGAACTTCAGGGTACATCGCCGTCTCCGCGTGCCTCGGTTATCTCTTACCCGAGCCCCTTTACTTATGCACTTTACTTTATGATAGCCATATTGTTTCTTGTCATATATCTTGCTATCACATAGTTGTTTATCTTGCTTAGCATAAGTTGTTGGTGCACATAGGTGATCCTAGTTGTTTTAGGTTTTGTGCTTGACAAATTAACCGCTAGGCTTATTCCGCATTTGTTAAAGCCTAAACCATAATTATTTTAAAACGCCTATTCACCCCCGCCCCCTCTAGGCGGCATCGACGATCTTTCAATGTGCTCCCTTCGGTCCTTTTTACTCTGCATATTAGAATTCTCTAAAGTTAAACTTCACAAAGTTTGACTGTATTTATATGAAAAAATATCAATATCTGCCATGCTAAAGTTATATAATATAAAATTTTAAGTCATGACACATCTAGTGGTATTGATTTCAGATTGTGAATGTTGACACTTTTTTTTACAAAGCTGGTCAAATTTTATGAGGCTTGACTTTGGTCAAATCTTATATGCGAATTAAAAAGGACCGGGGGAAGTACAAGAGTGGGCTATGAGCCTAATGCATGGAGTTGGCCTCTTGCTAAGTTTTCTCGGTTACTTCGGTACTTCGGGTACTCGATTTAAAACTGAAGTGACCGATGTAATTTCGGTTTTACAAAGTTGCTGACCGAATTTAGTAACGATTTTTTCGGTTTTGGTTCATTCGGCTTCGGTCTTGGTTTTTCCGGTTCGGTAATTTGGTCTTCGGTTAAAATGCCCACCCCTAGCTGCCAGTGAGAGCGTGTACTTCGTGATAACAGGCCCTTGGATGGATTAGTACTATCAGCAGGTGGGAATCTAAAAATGGCCCAATGGATCATGATAGTTCCTCAACCCTCTTTCCTTGTTGCCCGAGAAAAATAAACTCCCCTGACTTTTTTACAGCGCAAAAGAGCTTTGCATCAGGAGAATGTACATAGCGGTTTTTGTATGTGTTGGTACTAACATATTCTGAAGCAATTTGCAAGATACTCCATACTAACATTGATGAAGGAGTAAAAATACTCCTACAAATTGTGCCTCAGGTAGCAAGAAAGAATACTCCATACTAACATGTATGGCGCCGGAAGCCATACGGTACACGCCGGCTCAATCAAGAAAGAAGCAAGCCGTCAGCGCTAACCAAGCCTGCCTCCAACTCCTGGCCTCATCGATGATTCCACCATGAATTTGTGAAACGGAGCTGGCCACTACCAAAAACAACCTCCTCCGAACGGAATATTTTTCCCTTTGGAAAACAAATCAAATAACTCCATTCAGACGCACCTGGTGCAGCACGCAACCTTCTTTCAGCACGCAACCTTCTTTCAACCTTCGATCGAGTTCACATCCACTCCCCCTTTCCAAGCTTTACTCTTTCTTTACTTGTCGCCGAACCATATAACACATGCATGTCAGCTCTTAATTAAGCCTCCAACATCGACCGACCAAGCATTAAGTGCTGACAGTTATATATATATATATATATATATATATCGATGACACATGTACTACATGACATCATACTACGCAGTAGTTATCTGAATTTTTCTGGATGTATCACTATAACATAGTGTAAGTGGGTGACATGCACTACTAGGGAAAACCTAGTGGTAGCGCGGGTTTTGAGACTATCAGCAGCGCGGCTACCCGCGCTACTACTACAGCGCTACAATTAACAGTTAGTAGTAGCGCGGTCTATACCCGCGCTACTACTATTGACTATATCAGCGTCGTTTTTCTGGAACGCGCTACTGTTAAGTAGCTGCAGCGCTTTCCTATACCCGCGCTAGTGCTGTATCTTTCATCATTTTTCTTCCTACCCCGTTTGAATAAACTGCAATTTTACATATACCAGATAACAATATCATTAAACGCAATACCATATAGTCATATAATAGGTATACAATATCGTAAAGCATTATAGGTACTAGGTAGTACTAGATAACAATTTCATATATAGTCAACATGCATTCTCAAGCAGTACTAGGTAGTCTTATACAGCCACACAAATATAGCAGTTTTACTAGGTATATATAGTCATACAGCCACACACACATATATAGTTCTAGATGATATCGACGACGATCATCATCCTCAAGCCTGGGCGGTGGGTGTTCCTAATAGTAATTAGGATGGCCTGTCCAACACGAAGATTCTTGCCAACGAGGAATCTCTTCCACCCAACCGAGCTTAAATGTGTGCGACCGTCCATGTCCAGGCCGTAAGTACAGGTGGTGACGGAGCCCCTTGCGGTAAGGCGTAGTCCAGTTGAGTCTTCTTCATCAGACTCGATACCACAACTCACAGATAGGCTCTTTGGCAATTTCTGAATAAGAAAACCATATCAGTTAATAAGTAGCCTCGCACATACTCTGGCAAATATATTTCTACTAAGTATAGATTTCTACATTATCAAAAGACACAGTACTACACATTTCTACTAAGCATGAATTCTACTAATAAGTATATATGAATTATCTACACTATTAATAGTTTCTTCGATTCTACACTAATAAACATGTGATCGGACTCTACACTAAAGCATATCATCAACTTGATTCCACACAACATATCATTTGACTCTACACTAAGCATATCATCGGATTCACTAAGAATATCATCGGATATTTTGCATTTGTAAGTATAATAATAAAGCATATATATATCATCACATTACTACAGTTAGTATAACATACCATATCATGCCGATCGACCATGGTACTTGTCAGGCGGATCACGAATGGCACCCCGACAAAGTCATCACGTGGCGGAATTATGTCCCATAGGTTGCACACCTCCTTCTTGCTCAGCCTCATTCTTTGCTCAGCTTCATGAAGTGGTTCCTCATCATCCTCCACCTTGTTGATATAAATGACAACCAGCTTGGGTCTTTTTGCTCTGAAGAAGAAGCTGATCAATGCACCACCAGTAACACGCATGCGTGCGAGGAAATGTGCCCATCTATCTCCTCCAATCTGCGACATATTGCATCCTTTCTCGACCTCCATAGTGTAGGGCCCTCCAGGAGCCTCAAAGGTCACAGTGTCTCCTGTCAGCTTGTTGAATTTCAACCTCACATTGCATGAGACGATCTGTGTACAAAAAGCAAAATGACACAATGCATTAATGCCAACACTAAAAACAAAATAGTTGTTACATTTCATATAATTTCTTACTGCCGCATGACGAAAACTCGGCTGGAAGTAGATGCCGAACAACTTGCCAGTTGTAAGGCTACTGGCGCACCTTGACTTGCACAGTCGACATGGTGGTGGTGGTCGCGCCATTTTCCTAAAGCAGTATTAGCAAAGATGAACGATCCACTTCACAGGAAAGGAAAACAATAACATAAAGTTCTCAATGCATCGATCTTAATCAGAAAACAGAATATTCAGGCTTAGTAACTAAAATTAACATATAAGATGATATGAGGTTAGCAACAGACATTACATATAACAAGAACTGTCATGCTACTGTTTTCAATCTTTGTTGTTTATCTTGTGCCAAACTGAATATATTTAACAAGTTAGCATCAATACTAATTAAACAAGACCAATGAATCTAACAACCACATGTAGCAACTTAGCATGGGATGATCATCAAGCTCAACATGCAAACCAACATAGCAAACTAGTATCGACTATTCTAAATCCTAGTAACTATCCTAAATCAAATTGTTATATATGACCAGAGGCTTATATGAACTGAACGCTATCAACTATGTCTAAATTTTTAGTTACCAGTTAATCATACTAAATCAAAATTGTTATATATCAACTACAAACTATTAAGTAAATCAAAATGTTGCATATCAACAAGAAAATATCAACTAGCCTACTAAATCAAAATGTAGGAGGGGTGGGGGGGTTGCGGATGGAGGATGGAGGAGGTAGAAGGAGGGGCGACTGGAGGAGGGAGGAGGAAGGAGGAAGGAGGAGGAAGGCGGAGCGAGGAGGGGCCGGCCGGCGGCGAACAGAGGAGCGGAGGGAGGACGGAGGAGGAGGGAGGCCGGCGAAGGATTACCGAGTCCAGGGAGGAGGAGGAGGTAACGGCGGCGCAAAGGAAGGAGCGGTAGGCGATGGCGGCCGGCAGGGGCGAGGGCGGCCGGCGGGGGAGGACCGACACGGGGGGATTGAGGGGGGAGATCAAGTGAGTGATACGTCTCCAACGTATCTATAATTTTTGATTGTTCCATGCTATTATATTATCCATCTAGGTTGTTTATATGCATTTATATGCTATTTTATATGATTATTGGGACTAACCTATTATCCTAGAGCCCAGTGCCAGTTTCTGTTTTTTCCTTGTTTTTGAGTATCACAGAAAAGGAAAACCAAACGGAGTCCAATAGACCTGAAACTTGACGGAGCTTATTTTTGGACCAGAAGAAGGCCATGGAGTAAAAGAGTTGTGCCAGAAGAGTCTTGGGCTGCCCACGAGGGTGGGGGCGCGCCTCCCTGCCGCGTGGATAGCCCGGAGACCCCCCCCCCCCCCCCGTGACTTGTTCTCGATGCCAAAACCTCTTTTATATACTGAAACCTCCAGAACATAACCTAGATTGGGAGTTTCTCCGCTAGAAGCCTCCGTAGCCACCAAAAACCAATCTAGACCCATTCCAGCACCCTGCCGGAGGGGGGAATCCCTCTCCGGTGGCCATCTTCATCATCCCGGCGCTCTCCATGATGAGGAGGGAGTAGTTCACCCTCGGGACTGAGGGTTTGATCTCTCTCTCTCTCTCTCGTGTTCTTGAGTCGGCACGATCTTGATGTATCGCAAGCTTTGCTATTATATTTAGATCTTATGATGTTTCTCCCCTCTACTCTCTTGTGATGAATTGAGTTTTCCCTTTGAAGTTATCTTATCGGATTGAGTCTTTAAGGATTTGAGAAAACTTGATGTATGTCTTGCATGTGCTTATCTGTGGTCACAATGGGATATCATGTGATCCACTTGATGTATGATTTGTGATCAACTTGCGAGTTCCGTGACCTCATGAACTTATGCATAGGGGTTGGCACACGTTTTTGTCTTGACTCTCAGGTAGAAATTTTGGGGCACTCTTTGAAGTTCTTTGTGTTGGTTGAATAGATGAATCTGAGATTGTGTGATGCATATCGTATAATCATACCCACAGATACTTGAGGTGACATTGGAGTATCTAGGTAATGTTAGGGTTTTGGTTAATTTGTGTCTTAAGGTGTTATTCTAGTACGAACTCTATGATAGATTGAATGGAAAGAATAGCTTCGTGTTATTTTACTACGGACTCTTGAATAGATCGATCAGAAAGGATAACTTTGAGGTGGTTTCGTACCCTATAATAATCTCTTCATTTGTTCTCCGCTATTAGTGACTTTGGAGTGACTCTTTGTTGCATGTTGAGGGATTGTTATATGATCCAATTATGTTATTATTGTCAGAGAAAACTTGCACTAGTGAAAGTATGAACCCTAGGCCTTGTTTCCTAGCATTGCAATGCCGTTTGTGCTCACTTTTATCATTAGTTACCTTGCAGTTTTTATATTTTCAGATTACAAAACCCTGTTCATGGAGCGAGGTGGGACTAAATTTTTGGAGTAAGCTTAGCAGTAGCGGGCATTGCCAGAAAGCACTACTGCTATGATCAGTAGCAGTAGCGCTCTTTGTATTAAGGCGCTGCTGCTATAACTAGCTTGACGGTGGGGTCGTGGCAATTATAGCAGTAGCGCGGCTTATCGCAGCCGCGCTACTGCTACATTTATTTTAGCAACGCGTTTCATGGGCACGCGCTACTGCTACGTAGCAGCAGCGCGTTGTTTTAAAGCGCGCTACTGGTAAGATTCTGTGTATATGCTTTTCCCTAGTAGGCTAGGTCAATATGTCATGTAGATGAAGAACTTGGTCGAAAGCGGGACGCCAGACTTCCACACCAGACGCCAGTGCTCGGACATGGTGGACCCAACCTGATGCAGCATGTTGGTCGGCTGATCGCCTCGCCCGCTGCGGTCTCCCGCGTGAGCCCGCCTGCGTACTTTGCTCTCAAAAGGCCGAGACCTTGCACCACATTCTCACCGGGTGTGTCTTTGCTCGCATCGTTTGGCATGCCATCCTCTCTTGGTGTTGCCCTGGTATCGCTGCGCCGGACGGGACTTCGGGCTTCTTCGACTGGCTGCATTCAACCCTTCTCCTTGTGTCGCCGGCCAAGCAGTTGGGGATCTCTACGATGGCCGCGGTTACCACTTGGGCCCTTTGGTGTCACCGCAACACCATCATCTTCAACAAAATCTCACCGTCTGCCGCACATCTCATCGCCAAGATCATGGACGATGCCTGCTCTAGGGCCTGTGCCGGAGCCAAAAGACTAAGCAATTTTATTTATGTAACATGATTCTTTGTACTCGGGGCTGCGCATCCCCTCTTCTTCTGCTCGCTCGGGTGTCATGGCCGCGCCAACTTGCGTGTGCACCCATGACGTCGCCCTGCACTTTCTCCCCTCTGTCAATGCAATGATATTCGAGAAGAAAAAGGTGAACAGGTCATCAAAGTTTACTCCGAGCAAGTTTCATCGATCGATGTGGCTACAAAAGACGGGATTCTACATAATGATCAGGCATCGCTGTTAAATTATTATCCTTGGTGAAACATGACAATCAATCTAACCAGCTTCCTTGACACTTTTGTTTTCTGAAATACCAGCAGCTACAGTGTAACACAACATCTCATTCAGCCCTTGCATTCTGGGACACTTTTTTTCGCATGGTAGGGAGCAACACTATTACAGCTCGACGGGCACCTTTATGGATTTCCTTCTCTCTTTTTTTCGAATGGTAGGGAGCAACACTATCACGGTTTTAATTGATATAACCAACACAACTGTTGGATGTATCACATATACAGCAGGCCAAGTGTTCAACGCCACACACCAAGTGAATCCCATCTCTAATGCCACAACAGGTGCCTGTCGAGCTGTAATTTCAGTATTTCATGGATTCAACTAAAACTCAACCTTCAACCAACAAAGCAGTGAGGGAGGAAAGCCACCCTTATTTTAGGTACAAATATTTCTACTTACCAAGAGTTAAAAGAATCTGGTTTTGTTACAATTGCTGAATGACTGCTATGTGACTTAAATTATCTGTTGTGACAATTCTTACAAAAATGGTGCCATGCTCAGCTTCTAGTAAAGATCCTAGAATATAGATTCAACAGTCTAGTCAGGATTCATGTGACGGAATGGTGGTGAATGGAGGAACTTGTACATACATTATTACCCCAGTCTTACTACAAACATATCCATGAGTTAATAATCTTATTACTTCTCCTCAAGAAGTCCTCTACACTTGAGCAAAAGAAGAATATGAAAGAACTATATTTTCTGGGTTTGTTTTTATGTGCCTAATATGCTTGTGACTTCGCAAATTCAGCTAAAATTTAACCTCCAACCAATAGAACAGCGACATGGAAAACCACACTTATCTTTAGATTCAGGCCACACTTTTCTACCTACAAAACGTTCACAAAACCCGAGCGACAAATATTTCTAGGGAAATTATCTGCTGTGGTGATTATTGTTTTAAAAAAAGTTACCGTGCTCAGTTTCTAGTAATGAGAAGACTCAAAATTGAAGTTAAGTAACCTAGAAATAAATTAACACTCTAGTCAGGATTCAGGTAGGTAAATGTTGAACTATACACAATTAAAACATACTGGGAAGCATAGCTACTTGAGTAAAGAGAACGGGGAACTTGTACGTATATCTGCCCTAGTCTTGCCGCAAACATACATATATCACTGAGTGAATCATGTTGTTCTCTTCCCCTAAAATGCCCCTTCCCTCGAGCAAAAAAAAAGAAAGATAAAAGAACAATATATTTTCTAAGTTCATATAGCTGCATAATTCCTGACACCATCAATAGAAGGCCATGTAGGATCACAAAAGAAACTAATATTTCTTTACCTTATATGATACAATATAGAAGAGATAATCCACAGACAATCCTTTCAATTCTTTCTTTCTTTCTTTGAAACGGAATCAATTCTTAGAAACTCATAACAACAGAACTACCATCGATGAATAACAAGCTGTACACTAAAGATATTTATTTGCATAAATAAATGGGAATAAGAAGATGAAAATACAAACGATCTCAAACATAATGCACTCCAATATCTTATATTACCACACATCGAAAGCTAAAAAGGGGGCCAAAATAATTAGTACTAAATGACAGCAAATAGATTAAATGGTTAGGTGCATTCATACAACTATGCAAGGCCCTTACCCTTACAAAGTCTTGGCTAACAAACATTGTTCAAGCCACAAAAGGCATGCACCAGAACACCAGCAGAGAAGAATACGAAACTGGTAGACAGAGGAATTGGAGCATATCTAAGCAATGCCACGAAACTAGAAAGTAGGCCCGTACCAACCACTAATTTTTACAAAGGTATTGTGCCCTGTTGAGTTCCAGATGCTGCACTGAGTCTCAGTGACCAGCTGATGGCAGTTCCGCAAAACAGGGAGTATAAGGTAGCCCAATCATGAACTCATCGCAGATAACATGTACTTTCTGATTATCCATATCGTATGACACTGTCTTCTTCTTCTGGTTGGTAAGGAAAATGACATTACAATCTGGATGAATTGCAAACATCTGATAAAAATCACCATCTTTGCGACAATGCCTTCCGAACAGCTCTGAAACATTAACAGTATGCTTTAGGGTCCACTTTCCAGTACCATAGTCCTCAAGAACCCAAATATCGAGTTCACTATCATCACAATAATCCACCTGCCACGCATACAAACGCCCTTGAGATTGCCCAGTCAAAACAATATTACAGCTCGTCCAGTCAACTGGCATTTGAATCTCCTTCCAAACTTTCCCCTCCACGTCAACTGTGGGTATTATTGAATTACAAAGGGTGGCCAAATGCATGGTGCCATTCAAGAAGACATGTGTGCGTCTACTACAATCCACATGAGTTACGGAGGACCACTTAGTCTGCACGTAAGTCCACTGTCCAGTTTTTGATGAGTAGATCGCCATTTGTCCAGGAAGGTGGTCAGCATTGTAAGGGGTTGCAAACACCATAAAGCGGGTTGGGACAGCGGCTTCGAAACCTAAGTAAGTCATTGGTATGCCTTTCTTCCATGGGTGGCTGCACTCTTGAGCCGGAAATACTACAGGAGGCAGCACAGTCCACTCTTGAGTCGCGGGATTGCACACAACATAATCATTTTCACACGCAGAACACGAATTCCAGCAGCTGCAAAGGAGAAGACCTTCGCACAATTGTTCGACATGAACGTTTTCGTACCTCTGCCGCAAGAAAGGGAGAGAAGGGTCGACCAGAGGCAGACCTCTCCCGGACAAATTGCGGAATTTGAGGACACCGGCGTTCTTGTAGAAGAAGCCGGAGAGGGTCTGTGGCGACCTCTTGAGGATGTCCCGGGCGGAGCAGAGGACGAGCCACGGCTTGGACACGCACTTGAAGCGGCAGAGGGACCTGTAGGGCACTCGCGAAAGGATCTCGACGAGGGCGCCCTCGGGGAGGCTCGGCACGGGCTGCTGCTCCAGCTTCTGCTTCTTCTCCTGTCAATGATACAAACGGTTCGTTCAGGTTCCCGATTCCTTTCCTTTCTTGGATCGAAGATGGGGGCACACTAGAAGATTGGAAGGCCTTGTAAAAAAAGAAGAGGGACTTGGAGCAAACCTTGGAAGCTACTGCAGAAATGGTGGGGAGCTGCGGCGTGTCCTCCTCGCGGTGGACGGTCGCCGGTGGGTGGCTCTGCACCGTGCTGCTGCCATGCTCGTCTCCTTCTTCTCCTCCTCCTCCTGGCGGCATCGCCTCCTGCCCGGCCCGCGGATCCGTGCCTCGAGGCAGTCGACTCGACGGTTGCGACGCCGGCCGCCGCTGCTCGCCGGGGCTAGGGCTCGGGATGGGGAATGGGGCGGCGGCTGATTTGGGAACGTGAGTAACTAACCCGGTGAGAGTGTGTACTCCGTCATAACGGGCTCGTGGATTAGTACCATCAGCAGGTGGCCATGTAAAAACGGCCCAATGGATCATGGTAGTTTCTCAGACCTCTCGCCTTGTTTCCGAGGAAAAAAGAAACTCCCCTGGGTTTTTTTATACATACATGCACAGTAGTGTAAACGATATCTGCATCAGGGGAATGTACATAGCGGTTTTTGTATGTGTTGGTACTAGTATATTCTGAATTATTACCTTCTTGCACCTGTTAGTCTTCGAAGCAATTCCCAAGATACTCCATACTGACATTGATCTTTGCTAGATGAATTAACAGCACTTGTTTTTGACTAAAAAGCAGCAGGGTACTAATTTTCGTTGATAGAGGAGTGAAAATACAAATGGTGTATCCGGTAGCAAGAACAAAAAAAGGACTGGTGCGGCACCAAAAGCCATACAATATACACCGGCTCGAGCAAGAATTAAGGGCAGCTCGAAGAATGAAGCCATCAACGCTAAGGGCAACTCTAGCCGAGGAGTTACGCTGGACATAGCCAAACCCTTATTTGGTTTAGCTGCTTAAAAATTGTAGGAGATGCGTCATTCGGCTCTCAAATTTGATAGGCCGCGGCAAATTCTCGGGATCCGCCTCCCCCCCCCCCCCCCCCCCCCCCCCCGTGCAATGACCTCTCTCTCCGTCCCACTTCAATTCACTTGTTGAATGGACCCATATCACTGCTGTCATCGCCTAGCTCTCGTGGATGAAAAAGCATCGAGCTTAGTTTCGTCCAAAACAAAGTCGACAGACAATCAAAGATGTCAGAGAGCACCCGCGGAGGCGCTAGACGGCCACGGAATCGCGGCCACACCGGTAAAATTCTGAAGATCACAGTTCGGTTGTGGCGAGCTTGGTCGGCGACCGACAAACACGGTCTTAGGAGAATCTTCCTCTTCGGGAGGCCGCATGCCGTGTCCCAGCCCTACCGTTGACCCGTAGCCTCGACGTCAACTCAATGCCGCCGGCGGATCGAGGCTCTCACCTCCTCTAGCCATAAAGTGTTCGACGAATTACATAGGTAAGATTTTTGGCTTTTCCATTGTGTTTTTTGCGGTGAAATTCAATATAAAATATTGGGTAGTGTAGATGAAGAGGTTAAGAGAGATGTTCTTCGACGACTCTTCGTCCGAGGACGAGGTAGAAGATGATGATGGTTTTGAAATGGACAATATCGTGATCGTCAACTAGGACATTAGGCGACCAAGACTAGGATCACAGTTTGGCCGCTTGTACATCAATCGGGGCAGAGAAGAGGCCCATGAGAAGATTATGAAGGATTATTTCGGACCCAATGCAACCTATCCGGAGAAGTATTTTCCGCAACATTTTCGGATGCACCGAAGTATCTCCCCGACCATTGCAAAACTTGTGTGAGGAGCATGATCCATATTTGTCACTACCTTGTAGATGGCATCTATCCTCGATGGCCCATATTTTGTGAAGACAATCCCACGTCCTCAAGGAAACCAGAGATCCCACTTTGCAAATGCAACAAGAGTAGAGAAGAAAGAATGTTGAGACAGCTTTTGGTTTGCTTCAAAAGCTCTTTGACATTGTTCATGCCCATGCCAAGTATTGGAACCCACATGTCCTATTGCAAATAATGGCATGTTGCGTCAACCGTGAAGTTCATACCCAGCTCTAAGATGATCTTGTTGAGCACTTGTGGGCACTTCATAGCAGTTGATTGTTGTGATTCTATCATGCTCTTTATCTACTTCATTTGGACCCTGTCGTAAGTTTGAATTTGAATAATTAAACTTGTAAACTTTGAATCCGTAATCTTTATGAATTGTGTGAACCTTAATTATTAAGTTTGGATTTAATATGTTTGCAAATATGTTGTTGAAATGGAGTATGTAAATCAAAATTTAGAAAATTGGCGAAGATCTTTTTTTTAGGGATGTAGGTTTTAGAAGTTCGGATAGGAACCGTTTTTATCTAACTCTTCAAAATTGAGGAGTTGAGGGTTGAGGGGGTGTTTAAGGGGCTAAAAATAGGCGGCTACTCCAATTTGGCTGACCGATCTAGCACTAAATTGGTCGCGCACCACCCGTTGGATCAAGCCGTGGTGCGTCGCTGGATCAAAATTCAGACGGATTTACTCTTTTCTTTAGTTGTCGCGAAGCTAACCTGATCTGCAGACATATCACAAACACATGTCAATTTTCAATTAAGCTGGCTTTGCTCTTTTCTTTAGTTGTCGTGAAATTAACCTAATCTGCAAACATATCACAAACACATGTCAATTTTCAATTAAGCGGCCGACGTCGACAACGCGTCATACTACGCAATAGCTGTCTGAATTTCTCTGGGTATTTCTTGCACTTGGAGTGCAACTGTATCAAATAGTATGTGTAGGTGGCATTCCATGTCTAAGTCAAAGTTCAGCACGAATAAGTTTGCTGAATCGATGCGTTTGGAACGACACAAGAAGGCTCACCTTGTGGATCTGACGTCAGTTAAATTAGTCGCGACGCCTAGCAATCAGATGGATCAGCAAATACGCCTACAGAAGACTGCACCCGCGACGACAGATACGTCGATCTCCGGCCACCATACAACCACACTGCTACAGCGTGGTTATCATCTTAACACTTTTTTGGAAAAAAAAAATCATGAGATCAAAATGTGATGGCCAATTTTCAGTTCCAACGCCTACAGTGTCGCGTCCAACACAACACAACATCTCATGCAGTTCTCAGCATGGCCCGCTGATAAATAAGGCTATCCAACAACTTTTCCTAAGATTTGAGGTGAAGGTTGTAATGGAATCCCATCTCTAAATGATCTTATATTTAGTGTCAAAAATGATCTTATATTTTGGGACGGAAGAAGTACATTCAGCAAAAACTAAACCTTCAACAAACAAAGCAATGACAGGAAAACCACCATTATCCTTTTGAGTATATAATAAAAGGGTCGTCCTCAACTTCTAGTAAAGAGCAGGACCGAAAATCAAAGTTGGGCAACCTAGAACACAAATTTGACAATCTAGTTAGGATTCATGTAAGGGAATGGCGAGCTCTATCGGAACCAAAATTAATGACACATGTATTGAGAACCAGTATTATTTAGTGTACTAAATTCAGCATTTTTTTGAAAAGAGGGGACTCCCCGCCCTCTGCATCAGAACGATGCATACGGCCAACTTATTAAAAAAATAGGTTTAACAAGGTCTTAAAGTCTCAATTGAAAATAAAGAAGAGCTCACAAAGAGCCAAAAGAACCAAAAACAAACTAGCCACAAAAAGCCACAACCCGCTGACATAAGAGAGATAGGTAAACTAATTGCCCATCCTATTACATGACCGCCATCCAAACCGGTTGAAGATCCCGTGCTACCATCTCCCAGCGGATAGATCCAGTAACCAAATGCTCCCTGGCCTCCGTCGGAGTGAGTAGCGACCACATACGGATCAACGCAGTGACTCGGAAAATAACCTGCAAAAAATGAATATTTTTTGTTTTGTTAAAAAACAAATCATTTCTGCAGTTCCAGACTGCCCACAATAAAGCACAAACTCCTACGCGAATGTGTCTCGCTGTTTCGGGCTCTATCCCGTTAAGCCACGTTCCAAATAACGTGTTGACAGAACTCGGTGGAGTAATATTAAATGCAATATGGACTGTCCACGATAGAACTTTGGCTAACTGGCAATCAAGAAAAAGGTGTTTGATAGTTTCATCCCGATCACAGAAACTACACCTAGTAGGTCCTTTTCAATTACGCTTTGCCAAATTGTCCTTGGTTAATATTACTTGTTTATGGACAACCCACATAAACACTTTGATTTTCAAAGGAACTTTGACAGCCCAAACATGTTTTGAACTAGGAATCGAGCTTGAATTGATAACATCAAGATACATTGATTTAACAGTAAACTCTCCAGACCTAGTAAGATTCCAGCGTAATTTATCGAGCTGTTGAGATAGCTGAACCTCCATCAGTCTACTTACTAGATGAAGCCATTCTTCCCAACGATTGCCAACTATTGTCCTTCTGAACTGAATATTAAGGGGACTGGATTGAAGTACCGTTGCAACGAACGCCTCACGTCGTTGAACAATACGATACAGAGACGGGTATTGAATGGCAAGGGGGGTCTCTCCGAGCCAAGTATCCTCCCAGAATCGCGTGCTAGCACCGTTGCCATTAATAAACTTTGTCCTATTAAACAAGGTTAATTTGACTTTCATAAGCCCTTTCCAAAAAGGTGAGTCAGTCGGCCTTGCTGTCACCTGGGACAAAGTTTTGGAGTGAAGATACTTGCTACGGAGGATCTGCGTCCAAGTGGCATCAGTCTCTACCGATAACTTCCACAGCCACTTGCTAAGAAGACATCTGTTCTTGACCTCAAGATTCTCAATACCAAGACCCCCTTGGTCTTTCGGTCGACAGATGATATCCCATTTGGCGAGTCTGTATTTTCTTTTTAGTTCATCGCTCTGCCAGAAGAACCGTGATCGATAGAAGTCCAGTCTTTTCCTAACTCCAACTGGGACTTCGAAGAACGACAAAAGAAACATAGGCATACTCGTGAGAATCGAGTTTATCAGAATTAATCGGCCTCCGTATGACATGAGCTTGCCCTTCCAGCAACTCAGTTTCTTTTCAAAGCGGTCCTCGATGCACTTTCATTCTTTGTTTGTAAGCTTACAATGGTGGATTGGTATATCTAGATATGTAAAAGGTAAAGTTCCCAATTCGCACCCAAACAATTGCCTATATGCCTCTTGTTCGTCATTGGCTCTAATTGCACGTTCAATCAACAAAGCAGTGACAGGAAAACCACCTTTATCCTTATTACTATTACAAACAAAAAAAAGTTGCCGTGCTCAACCTCAACAACTAAGGAGCAGGACCCAAATCAAATGAACAACTTAGAACAGAAATTTAACAGTCTATTTAGGATTCATCCAAGGGAATGGCGAGCTATATCAAAACCAGAATTAAGAGTGCACAAGTACTTTAGTGATGAATGGTGAACCTGTATGTATGTTAGGGCATCTCCAGCCGTTGGCCCCCCCAGGGGGCGTCTAAAAGCGCCGCCTGGGGGTGAGACGGCGCAAAAAATAGCCCTGGGGGCGAGTCGGTCCCCAGCCGTCGGCCCCCAAGGCCGCCCCCAGGCGCGTATTTAGAAAAAGACCGTTCGGCAAAGTTATGATAAAAACTAGTTAAATTTCGGCCAAACATGGCAAATTTCGGTGAAATTCGCGCATTTTCATTACATTAACCTAATCTAAAAAAAGAAAAGGGCTGAAGTCGTCGCCGCCGTCGCCGCCATCGTCGTCGTCGGCCTTCTCCTCCTTGACGCGGGCGCCCCTACTGGACCCCTGCCCGGCGTCACCATGGCGGACTGGCGGCGGCGCGTCGTCGTCGTCGTCGCTGTCGCATAAGACGACGACCCCGTCTTCAACGCGGCCGCGTCGGCGCTCCTCCAAGTGGCGCAGGATGGCGCGCTGGCGTTCCTTCTCCTTCTCCTTCTCCCGGCGCGCCTTCTCCATCGCAATGGAGTCCTGGCGCGCCCATTATAGGGTCGCGTCGTCGTCGTCGAACTCCGCCTCCATCGGCGCCAGCCCCGGCTCCGTCTTCACCGGCGCCAGCCCCGGCTCCATCTTCGGCTTGACGAAGCGCGGAGGAGCCGACGAGGAGGGGGCGCGCCGGCCGCCCTCGTTGATGACGATGCCGACGCTGCGAGTGCGCCGGCCGATTGGCATCTCCGCCGCGGGCTCGGCCTTGACGCCGAGAAGCGCCGGAGAACCGGAGGAGTGGGAAGATGAGCGAGAGGAGGAAGATGAGGAGGAGGCGAACCTCCTTGGCGCCCATGCGCGTCGGTGTTGTGACGGGGCGGCCCCCGTCGCAGGTTAGGTCAACGGCGGTTTGTTGCCGCCGTCGAGGTGCGTCAGCACGCCCTCCAGCGTGCGGCCCAGGACGCCCCATCACAGGTGGCGCCCCACACTGTTCTTCATGCCGCCGACCACCGGCGCGTCGTTGGTGGAGACCAGGCGCTGCTGTTGGCGGCGCTGGAAGTACGCCGCCCAAGCCGCGTGATTGCCGGTGGCGTACTGGGGGAGGGAGCGCTCGTCGTCGGTCAGGGAGGCGCGCGCGACCTTGACCTCCTCGGCGAAGTACGTGGGCTTCGCCACGGCGTCGGGTAACGGGGGAACATGCACTCCCCCGTCGCTGAGCCGCCACCCCGTCGGCCCGGCGCGCATGTCCGGCGGCGCCGGGGTGTTTGCCTGGAACAGGAGCCAGGACTCCTGTCCGCGGAGCGAACACCGGCCGAAGCCGTTCGCCGCCGCCTCGTCTCCGGGGAAGCGCTCTGCCACGGCGACGGGCTCGGCGGTGGTAGAGAGGGAGAGAGAGGGGCTGCCGGTGCCGCTCGGGAGAGGAAGACGGAGACGGAGAGAGAGGGGCTGGGCGGCGGCGAGGGGCGAGTCTGGTGTGGGCACCGGCGAGAACCGCCGGCTTTTATAGCCGCTCCGCGCCCGTGTGTACGCGTGCGAGGGAGGGGAGGCGTCGGCGCGCCGTCCCGAGACGCGCCGCCCGTGTGGAATCAATGGCAAGGCTGACCGGCGGTAGCCTTGCCATTGATTCCAGCAGGAACCGAGGCAGTTGTGGGGAAGACGAGCCGCCGTGTCCCTGACGCGGCTGGCCCGCGGCTTTTTCGCGCCAAAACAGTTCGCCCTGGCGCCCCCGGGCGCCCCCCAGCGTGCCGGGTTCGGCCTGGGTCCGCCGGCGTTGTTTTCGGCCCAGGCCGGCGAAAATCGGGCTCCTGAGACACGACTGGGCCGTTTTTTCGGCGCCGGCGCAAAAAAAAAACGTCTGGAAGACATTTCTGGAGGCGCGGCTGGAGATGCCCTTATCACCCCGGTCTTACTACAGACATATAAGTATCAATGAGTGAATCACGTTGTTTGCTGCCCCTCAAAAGATCCTCTTTCCCGAGCAAAAAAGAAGATGAATTGACTGTCTTCCAGGTTTGTTTAGCTGCACATTTCTCGACACCATCAATGGAAGTCCATGCGGGTAACATACAAGAAACTAATATTTCTTTACCATGCCTCTACCCCTATATGCTGCGATATAAAAGAGACGATCCACAAACAAACATACCAAATCTTACAAATGCATAAAAGCAGAGGTAGCATCGATGGATAACAAGTTGCTATACGTTGAGAAGAAATGATCCACAGATAATCACATCAAATCTTTAAAATGCATTAAAAAGGAGCATCGATGGATAGCAAACTGTAGACTGGAGATATTTACTTGCATAAAACAAACGGAAATAAAGAGGTGACAATAACACAGATAATGTAGTCTCAATATCTTATATTACCCACATCAGGGGCTAGCGAGTGGCCATAATAATTAGTGCTACATGACAGCAAATAGATTAAATAGCTAGGTGGATTCTTACAACTAAGCAGTACCATTAGCCTTACAAAGTCTTGGCTAATAAACATCGTTCAAAGCAACGATGGCATGCACCTGAACACAAGACTGTTCACATAGGAGTTGGGACTTCTCCACGCAATGCCACAAAATCAGGAGAGTAGGTACATAGCAACAAACTAAGTTTCGCAAAAGGTGCTGTCCCATTATAGGCACATGATGTAGCACTGAATCTCAGTGACCAGCTGAGGGCAATTCCGCAAAACAGGGAATATAAGGCAGACCATTCATGCCTTCAGTGCAGATAACATGCACTTTCTGATTATCCATGTCATACGACAATGTCAAGTTTTTCTTGTCAGTAAGAAAAATCATGTTGCAATCCGGATGAATTGCAAACATCACATAAGAATCTCCATCTTTACGGCAATTCCTTCCAAACAGCTCCAAAACGTTAACAGTATGCTTTAGGGTCCACTTTCCAGCATCATAATCCTCGAGGACCCAAATATTGAGTTGGCAATCACGAGAATTATCTATCCACCAGGCATACAAGCGTCCTTGTAAAAAGGCCCTTACTTCCAAAGCTGCAAGGGAGTGCGACAAGGGGACCCGCATTCACCTTTCTTATTCAATATGGTTGTGGAAGCCTTATCCAAAATGATCCTGAAAGCTCAAAGAGAGAAATTGATAACAGGTCTGGCTCCGGACCTGATTGATGGGGGGTAGCTATCCTCCAATATGCAGACGATACGGTTGTGTGTTTTGAGCATGATAAAGATGTTGCGGTTAATCTGAAACTCTTACTTTATTTGTTTGAGCTTATGTCAGGGCTTAAGATTAATTTTCTGAAAAGTGAAATTTTGTGTGTTGGAGGGGATGATGAGGTTCTTGCGTTTCATTCAAAACTCTTCAATTGTCAAATTGGCCACTTCCCTATGAAGTATTTAGGGGTGCCTGTGAGCTATTCTACCCTCCGTGCGATTGACTGGGATTTTTTTGATGACAAATTCCTCAAGTGCTGTGAATCCTGGATTGGTAATGCAGCCTCCTTAGGAGGAAGATTGACTCTTCTCAACTCGTCCCTTACGAGCATTGTTTTCTTTTACATGTCTATTTTTATGCTTTCTAAGAAGAATATTGAGAAGCTAGATAAACATAGGAAAAAGTTCTTTTGGCAAGAGACTGACGGTCGGAGAAGATATCACTTGGTTAGATGGTCTAGGATCTGCAGATCCAAGAATAAAGGGGGTTTGTGTTGGAAATATGCCCTAGAGGCAATAATAAATTAGTTATTATTATATTTCCTTGTTCATGATAATCGTTTATTATCCATGCTAGAATTGTATTGATAGGAAACTCAGATACATGTGTGGATACATAGACAACACCATGTCCCTAGTAAGCCTCTAGTTGACTAGCTCGTTGATCAATAGATGGTTACGGTTTCCTGACCATGGACATTGGATGTCATTGATAACGGGATCACATCATTAGAAGAATGATGTGATGGACAAGACCCAATCCTAAGCCTAGCACAAAGATCGTGTAGTTCGTATGCTAAAGCTTTTCTAATGTCAAGTATCATTTCCTTAGACCATGAGATTGTGCAACTCCTGGATACCATAGGAATACTTTGGGTGTGCCAAACGTCACAACGTAACTGGGTGGCTATAAAGGTACACTACAGGTATCTCCGAAGTGTCTGTTGGGTTGGCATGAATCGAGACTGGGATTTGTCACTCCGTGTAAACGGAGAGGTATCTCTGGGCCCACTCGGTAGGACATCATCATAATGTGCACAATGTGACCAAGGAGTTGATCACGGGATGATGTGTTACGGAACGAGTAAAGAGACTTGCCGGTAACGAGATTGAATAAGGTATCGGGATACCGACGATCGAATCTCGGGCAAGTATCGTACCGCTAGACAAAGGGAATTGTATACGGGATTGATTAAGTCCTTGACATCATGGTTCATCCAATGAGATCATCGTGGAACATGTGGGAGCCAACATGGGTATCCAGATCCCGCTGTTGGTTATTGACCGGAGAGCCATCTTGGTCATGTCTACATGTCTCTCGAACCCGTAGGGTCTACACACTTAAGGTTCGATGACGCTAGGGTTATAAGGAATAGATATACGTGGTTACCGAATGTTGTTCGGAGTCCCGGATGAGAACCCAGACGTCACAAGGAGTTCCGGAATGGTCCGGAGGTAAAGATTTATATATGGGAAGTCCTGTTTTGGTCGCCGGAAAAGTTTTGGGGTTTTTCGGTAGCGTACCGGGACCACCGGGAGGGTCCCGGGGGTCCACCAAGTGGGGCCACAAGCCCCAGAGGGCTACATGGGCCAAGTGTGGGAGGGGACCAGCCCCATGTCACATCCCTAGTTCTATTAATGCCTAGTGCTAGCATCTGGTGTTGCATCATGTTTAAATTTCAGTTAAACCTGAAATGGGGATTGCCTAAACCCTAGCACCAAATGAATTCAACTAGGTTCAATAAAAAAAATATTTTCAACGATCCCAATTGCCCTTTAGAAAAGTTCATGATTTTTGTTAAAGGTGAAAACCTCTGCCAAAAGTCATGCACATATTTCTAGGCCATTCTGGATTTTTGAACTAAATCATATAGTATTTGAATTTGGGCATTTAAATACTATAAAATAATTAAAATGTTCAAATAATCCTAAACTGAAATGTTCCATGTTGGATATATTCCAAACAGTGGCCATGAGCAGTTTGGAGATTTTTGAGTGTGCCTAAGTATTTTTAATAAAGCCCAGAACAAAATAACAAAATAGAAAAGAGAAATAAAATAGAAATGGAGAGAGAGAACCTCACCTGGCCTCACTGTGCAGCCCACCTAGTCGGGCCAGCTGGCGGCCCAGCCAGCTGGCCAGCCCACCGAGGGCAGGGGCGTCTTCTTCCTCCTGCCAGAAGGCAGAGGAGAAGACAGCCACGGCGCCGCGGCGTGCCATGCCGGCAGCTGCCTGCCTGGCTGCCCCCTCGTCGCCCTGGACTCCCTCTGCGACGCCACGCTACCCCCCTGGACCCCCTTGATGCTCTCGCTCTCTCCCTCGCTCTCTGCTCCCTCTACCGAGCACACACGAGCGGAGCTCGTCGTCGCCGACGCAATTTGCCGCGACCACCGCCGTCCCAACGATGCCCCGAGCTGTTCCCGAGCTCCTCCACCTCGTCGCCAACCTCCTCACCGACTCACGCCACCAGGAGAGCCCCGAAACGACGGCCTCAACGTCATCTCCAACCACGGCTGACCGAGATCGCCGCCGTCAATTCGCCGTCGCAGAAGCTTCCCCGAGCCCGCTGAGTTTCTCTCCCGACCCCTTGTGAGCTCCTGCACCTTCCCTATGCTCGCCCCCTCTCCGTTTCTCTCCGCTAGCTCGATTCCGCTGGAGCCGAGAGCTCATCGCCGCCGTCCATGGTGCCGCCGTCGTTTTAGCCACCATAGCTCGTGCCTGATCGCGTCAACGCGTTCGGTGCCTTCCCAGGAGCATGCAGCTCCCACCAGCTCCTCCTCCCGAGCACCCTAACGCCGAGCCCGCACCAACCCCGAACTCCGGCCGCCGCCTTTGAGCTCGTGGCCGTCGACTCCGGCCACCCCAGGCCCGGCTACTGCCACCAGGTGACACGCTGCAACGCCAGCTACCCGTAGAGCCCAACCGCGGCTCAAACCGCAGCCTGTACACGAAACCCGAGCAACTCCGGCGAGTTGCCGCCACGGTTTTGGTCGCCGGCGACTTAACTCCGGCCGTGCCGACGTGGCACCATCATTAGTGGCTAATGACGCCACTAAACTAACCCCTAGCTCACTGACGAATGGACCCCACAGTTAATTAACCCCGGGTTTAGTTTCCTGTTTAGATTAGTGCTAACCCTATGGACCCCACGTGTCAGCTTTGACGTTGGTCAAGTCAACATTGGCCGGTCCCACTTGTCATCCACCCAAACCAGCCTGAGACACTGACGTGTGGGTCCCAGTCATCAGGTTTGACCTGGGCTGACGCCTTTGACCTGCTGATGTCACGGTGACGTAATGTTGATGCAATAATTCATTTTCTGGAATTAGTTAATTCTAAATAATTCAGAAAATTCCAGAAAATTGCCTAAACTTCTAAAAATCATAGAAATTCAACCGTAACTCCAAATAAAATAAATTATATATGTAAAATTATCAGAAAAATTCAAGGAATCCATCTGTACACTTTTCATGCATGTTTGAACAATGTTTGTCCTCTGTTTTGGACAAAACAAATACAGGGCACTTAAATAAACATATATGGAGTTGGAATTTGAATCTTGTATTCAAACCAACTTCATTTAAATCATAACTAGATGCATTAGCTCAAATCACAGCATATTGCCATGTCATGATCATGCATCATATTGTCGCATATGCATTGATTGTGTTCTTCTCTTTTGCCGGTGTTTGTCCCCCTTCAGTAGACGACGTTCTGACGATGTGTTCGATGACACTGATGAAAAACTATTACTATCTTCAGAAGTGCCAGGCAAGCACAACTCGCTTGTTCATTCTGATACAAGCCCACTCTCTCGCTCCTGCTCTCTTTTACTGCATTAGGACAACAACGATCATCTGTTACTTGTTGCGGTAGTTGAACCCCTTATCCTCTGCATGACCTGTCATTGCCACAGTAAATAGATGAAACCCACTAGCATGAGTAGGAGTTGTTTGAGCCCTGATGTGCCTACTCATTCATGCTTGTTTGTCATGCCTGCTACTGCTTAGAGTTGGGTCAGGTCTGATTCATCGGGGATGAATCGGAGGTGTGTAAACATGCCCTACTGTGTGTGAGCTAAGTGTGTGAAAACGTTTTGGTAAAGGTAGCGGTGAGAGACCATGTAGGAGTACATGGTGGGTTGTCTCATTGAAACCGTCCTCGGGAACTGAGTTCTGTGTCTGTGATCCATGAACAGCTACTACCACTCATTGGGATCCTTAATTGACCCTCTCAGCTTCTTAATCACCCTAGTACTCTGTCCAGGAGTTGCAACTAGTTTCTGGTGTTTGTAGGTTATGTGTTGGCGGCCGTGCGTAGCGCTGACCCTAGGGGTGGGCTATGATGCGGTAGATACACCATGGCCGGGCATGCCGGGCGCCCGTTTGGTGTCTCGGAACCCTGTACACATCATTCAGGGCCGTATGTGGAAACCTCGGCCGGACTCCCTGCGGATGGAACCTGGATAGGCGATAAACCTGGACTAGAGACTTGAGTGTTTAGGTAGGCCGTGGCCGACACCCTCGTTGGGCTTCCGCTTGAAGGTTGCCGAGTACATGTCATGTAAATGGCGGTAAGTGGTGAGAGCGTGTGTGAAGAAGTACACCCCTGCAGGGTTAACATCATCTATTCGAATAGCCGTGTCCACGGTAATGGACTTCTGGGTTGCCTATAACAGTTCATAGACAAGTGAAAATGGATACTCTAAAACTCGCAAGATAAGTGTGAGTGCTATGGATGGCCTTCTCGTAGGGACACGGGAGCGGATCCATAGTGGTGTATTGAATGGTGAATATGTGGACTCGTGTGCGCCACCTCAAAAGAGTTGCTTGCAGTCGTAGTTCAGGTTAGCCACTGAGTCAAAGCTGGCTTGCTGCAGTTAAACTCCACCACCCCCCCTTTATTGATACTGATGCATATGTAGATAGTTCTGATGTAAGTCTTGCTTGGTACATTTGTACTCACGTTTGCCTATTTTATGTTTTGCAGAGAGACGTCAGTCTCACTAGTAGTTCCGTGTGGACTTTGACGTTAGCTTGATACCTCAGCTACGATCTTGTGCCCTCGGCAGGATCTGGTAGATAGTCAGGCTTCTCAGCCTTTTTCATTTGTAGATGTCTGTACTCAGACATGTTAAGCTTCCGCTTGGGTTTTGACTTGTATGCTCTGGATGTTGGGCCATGAGACCCATGTTTGTAATATCTCGCTCCTCGGAGCCTGATGAGTAAATACTTGAGTCGTAGAGTCTTGTTGTGATGCCATGTTGTATTTACACATATCGAGCATATTGTGTGTATGATTGAAATGCTTGGTATGTGTGGGATCCGACAATCTAGTTGTTTATCCTTGGCAGCCTCTCTTATGGGGAAATGTAGTCTAGTTCTTCCATGAGCCATAGTAGTCCGCTACAGCCGGTTCGCCGGAGTCCTGCTAGCCCAGCACTACTGCTCAGGACACTTAACTGGCCGGCATGTGTTTCACTTCGTTCCCGTGTCTGTCCCTTTGGGGAAATGTCACGCGGTGACATCCGGAGTCCTGCCTAGCCTGCTACAGCCCGGGTTACCGGAGTCCTGTTAGCCCAGTGCTACAGCCCGGATTCACACGCTGCTGACCGACATGCTCGATGTGATTCATGTATGTCTGTTCCCATAGGTTGGTGCCGCTTTGGGTTCACGACTAGCCATGTCGGCCTGGGTTCCCTGTCATATGGATGCTAGCGACACTATCATATACGTGAGCCAAAAGGCGCAAACGGTCCCGGCCATGGTAAGGCGACACCCATGGGAATACCGTGCGTGAGGCCGTAAAGTGATATGAGGTGTTACCGGCTAGATCAATGTGACTTGGAATCGGGGTCCTGACAGCATTGGTATCAGAGCCTGACTACCTGTAGGATTACCAAGCCAAACTGGTCGAAGTCGAGTCTAGAAATGCTTTAGTTATGTAAGGGAATTGATTGTGGAAGGGAACGTAAGGTTCTTTTTACTCCTTTACCCTATGCCCTTCTGATCTGAGTCAACCTCTTCTTTTCTACGGGGATTAAGAATTAGGCCTTCTCATCTATCTATCAGGATGATGTGCTACTAATCCATAGACTTATATAATTGATAGTTTCAAGCTTCAGTTCCGTTCCTACTACTTCCGTATGTTGACAGTTGATCTCAGAACCTTGATATTGTGTTGTTGAGTGGTTATGCCACCATTTTGCAGGATGTCTCAAATCATTTTGAGCATTTACAATCTTTATGCTGTCCGAGTCATCCCAGGTTTCTAACTAGTCTGATGCATTTGCAAATTCCTTCTTCCGTTACCGACGTTCCTTTGGGCCAGTTTATCCACACTAATCGGTGAGTTGAGGTACTCTGTTGCCTCGACATATATGTTGGAGCTATTATTATGACCCTAGGTGTTGTAGGGAGTCACCTAGTAATCTAGCCATGTTTTGTGTTCCCGGTGTGATAATTCTGACCACCATTCTCGAAAGCATCCCGTGATGCCATTTAGTGGTAGGTATTCTATTCATGGGTTCTTGAACCCGAGATTCCTCCTACTTATCTCATGTTGATAGTGTTGCTAGTTCCTTTAGGATATTAGTAACCTTTGCGATAGTCCTCGAGGTCCGTGGTATTTCCTCCTTCCAAATACTATGAACCACTTATGGCAGAAGTTTGTTGGATCAAAAGATCACAACCAGAGTGCTCTTGATGAGTTCTCCATTCTGCATTGTGAATCTGCCAGTCCTACCTTTCTTCATGGGTTATCCGGAAGAAATAACATGCTAATCCATGCATCCATACCTCAGAAAAATTATATGTTCCTTTGAGTTGTTCCTCTTTAGTTGTATTCTGAACCTCGTCCATCAATTGTTGGTCAAGAGTAGTTGTGCATTGGTGTTATCGATGCCTATTATTCATGTGATCCGTCAAGCCATTCCATTCCGGAATGACTAGGAGAAACAAACTCCAGTACCTCATCCATATCCAGGATTGGGTCAAAGCAGTTGTATTCCGCGGATCAAAGTGACAATCCAGCTTTTGATTCTGTTCAACCCTTAAGTATTGCCCACTTTATGTCAGGAATATCATAGGAATTGCACAACCTCCTATGAACTCTTGATACAGTGATACTTCTCACCGTCATTATTCATTCCTCGGTTCCGTGTTGTTGTAACCGGGATGCCGACAAGTGAATTGTGATGTGTGAAATCAATACTCCAAGAAACTCGTTGCTTTGTAGTAATGGACAATATTCTTATTCCTAGCGTGTTGGTTTTTGAGCTACCATTCTAAGATTGACCGTGCTACCTAGTCCATATCTCCGGGTGCACTCATCGACCAATGAGTTAGGATTGTGACAATCCCTCGCTCCTTGATCATATCGTCTTGCCCTGAAAAGCAAGATTGTTCTCGAGCTTAATAACATATCAGTGGTTCATGATTTTCCGAATATTTTCTCGGAAGTATTACTAGGTTGTTCCCTGATCGCTATGTTGAGTTCGTGATCATGCTGGTTTTTCTCTAAACCATCCATTCTCCAAGAATCTGTGTTGGATACCCCCGAGCTAGATGGTTAAGCTAAACAACAACTTGGAGATTTGGAAGATAAAAGGCTTTGCCGAATTTGGTTCTTTCTGAAGGGATATCTTTGTGTTGTGGGTGTGTTGAAGAAAGATGATATCTTCACCAATTGGTCCTCGTGATCAGTTGTTGGATCTGTTATCTTGTCAAAACTTTGACTTGAGTATGGGCTATTGTCGAGTCAAATCAGAACCAACGATGTTCGTAGTGTTGTCTTACTCGTGGTTGATCCCTCGAGAATACACCATTACATCTTTTGGTCTGACCAATGCTATCACCGTGTTCACATGATGGTGGAAGTCCAGTGATATGGAAATTCCGATGAGTTGTTATTGAGCCCATCAGCAACATTTTGTCTCCTCCATGATTCGTGTTGAACATCCAGCTAGTGTTGGAAATTTTGTAAGCATTATCTTCGTGATCCGTTCATGAAGCCTGTGCTTGGATGAAAGGAGTGACTTCCTTTGATTCACGTCCATTAGATGTAAGTTGTCGCCGTGAATTCAAGAAAGCTTGTTTTTGTTTCCTCTAGAATCATCCCAAATCAGTCATGCATACGTGCGAAGTATTCTATGGTTTGGTAGATTGATTACCTCCACTCCATATGTATTCCCTAGCACACCAAGCCACTAATTGATTTGTTCAAGGAGAAGAAGTTCCTTCCTAAGAGCAAGACTTATGTAAGGACTTCGATATCCTTGATGATGGTTCCCCACCGAACTCGGTAGTGTTTTACTGTAAGACTACTACGTGGTCATGCTTGTCTTGGACAACGGGTTCACAGGTTTGTAGTAGAACCAGCTCATGTTTTGGAGCTTATTATCGTAGTTCATTCCCCGAGAATCTCGCAACGTCATCTCATCGATTTGTGTTGCAAACCTTCATTTTCCTTTCTAGACTCGATGAGTCTGGAATATCCTGTCACCAACCAGATCTGAATCTCAGGCAGATATGATGGTTGGAGCATTTCCCAAGAACTATAATATTGGTCCCTCAATAACCGGTAAAGTGGATGTCATGGCCAACACATCCAGCCGGAAGGCCTATTATTGTAGTATCTCGATTGAAGAAAGTTTGCCACCTCCCCATGAGGATTTCGTAGGATTTACCTCCGTAGTTAATCCTTACGGATTCTTGTGCTCCCGAAGTCCGACCTTTACTTGATGTCCTAGATACCAAACCGTATCAATAAATGGGTTATCCTAGCACATCAAGGAAAACATTTGAAGCGGAGTGCTAAATGTCTCTCGGTCGATCATCCAGATTTTGTTTCCTTGGCCTCACTAAGGTGAAATCTGAGAAAGTGTTATCTTCCTTTGCATCTGCATTATCCATCACCATTCATCATGGTGGTATGTTGTGTTGCCAGGATCCTTGACATGGATATTGGTAAAACCTTGATGAATATGGAGATGCTCAAGTTCTTGAGAGCACGCGCAAGCACTAGGTTTTATCGTTGGCATTAACTGGGATTTGCTTCATGTTTCCTCGGTTATGTTATAACCTTTTCAAACAGTGGACTCACTCTAGACTGTTGAGCTCTCCCCAGTTACTAGAATCATTCCTAGCATTTGCATTTTGTTCCCAGCTTGCACCGCCATTGTGTCATCCTACTACGGACTACCCTTCTCAGTAATTACTGATCAGGATCAACTTCAAAGTGGTCCTACCACAAGTTCCATCCATCTCCGATGATAAGCAAAAATCATCCATTGTGTTGTCTTCAACAAGGTAGTCCACATCATCCATCCTAGTCCAAGTATGCCATCTCTTCAAGCTACCTCAAACGATCAATTGTAAATTGCCTTAAGCTGGTATGAAGAGTTTCAATGATCTCTGAATCAAAAGTAATTCTTTTTGCCACTTAAGGGAATATTTCTGCGAGTCACTTTCCTTAAGATGTCTCGTTATGGTATCATGGCAATTTCCCTCGCTACTTTGAAACCCTCGTCAAATTGTTTCTTCTATCGCTCTTGATGCAAGTTTTGCCTCTCAGCTCCAGAGATGTTCCTATGTCTCACTCCATGAGTTGATCCTGAGTTGTTCGATCTTCGAGAAGATCGATCCTTCTAGAGTTTTCCCTTCCCTCTCGTTGTCATGTTGGTTGGAGTTCTCAGAGCAAGACATCGAGACAATGATGGTGATCGAATCAACAACCTTATGAGATGCAACCTGGATCATCAAGATTATGTTAGCTTGTGTTTCCCCTTCATCTTACCTCACGTCTTGAATCTCGGGCCGAGCTTCTTGTTTAGAGGGGGTGAGTTGTCACATCCCTAGTTCTATTAATGCCTAGTGCTAGCATCTGGTGTTGCATCATGTTTAAATTTCAGTTAAACCTGAAATGGGGATTGCCTAAACCCTAGCACCAAATGAATTCAACTAGGTTCAATAAAAAAATATTTTCAATGATCCCAATTGCCCTTTAGAAAAGTTCATGATTTTTGTTAAAGGTGAAAACCTCTGCCAAAAGTCATGCACATATTTCTAGGCCATTCTGGATTTTTGAACTAAATCATATAGTATTTGAATTTGGGCATTCAAATACTATAAAATAATTAAAATGTTCAAATAATCCTAAACTGAAATGTTCCATGTTGGATATATTCCAAACAGTGGCCATGAGCAGTTTGGAGATTTTTGAGTGTGCCTAAGTATTTTTAATAAAGCCCAGAACAAAATAACAAAATAGAAAATAGAAATAAAATAGAAATGGAGAGAGAGAACCTCACCTGGCCTCACTGTGCAGCCCACCTAGTCGGCCCAGCTGGCGGCCCAGCCAGCTGGCCAGCCCACCGAGGACAGGGGCGTCTTCTTCCTCCTGCCAGAAGGAAGAGGAGAAGACAGCCACGGCGCCGCGGCGTGCCACGCCGGCAGCTGCCTGCCTGGCTGCCCCCTCGTCGCCCTGGACTCCCTCTGCGACGCCACGCTACCCCCTGGACCCCCTTGACGCTCTCGCTCTCTCCCTCGCTCTCTGCTCCCTCTCCCAAGCACACCCGAGCGGAGCTCGTCATTGCTGACGCAATTTGCCGCGACCACCGCCGTCCCAATGATGCCCCGAGCTGTTCCCGAGCTCCTGCACCTCGTCGCCAACCTCCTCACCGACTCATGCCACCAGGAGAGCCCCGAAGCGACGGCCTCAACGTCATCTCCAACCACGGCTGACCGAGATCGCCGCCGTCAATTCGCCGTCGCAGAAGCTTCCCCGAGCCCGCTGAGTTTCTCTCCCGACCCCTTGTGAGCTCCTGCACCTTCCCTATGCTCGCCCCCTCTCTGTTTCCCTCTGCTAGCTCGATTCCGCTGGAGCCGAGAGCTCATCGCCACCGTCCATGGTGCCGCCATCGTTTTAGCCACCATAGCTCGTGCCTGATCGCGTCAACGCGTTCGGTGCCTTCCCAGGAGCACGCAGCTCCCACCAGCTCCTCCTCCCGAGCACCCTAACGCCGAGCCCGCACCAACCCCGAACTCCGGCCGCCACCTTTGAGCTCGTGGCCGCCGACTCCGGCCACCCCAGGGCCGGCTACTGCCACCAGGCGACGCGCTGCAACGCCAGCTACCCGTAGAGCCCAACCGCGGCTCAAACCGCGGCCTGTACACGAAACCCGAGCAACTCCGGCGAGTTGCCGCCACGGTTTTGGTCGCCGGCAACTTAACTCCGGCCGTGCCGACGTGGCACCATCATTAGTGGCTAATGACGCCACTAAACTAACCCCTAGCTCACTGACGAATGGACCCCACACCTAATTAACCCCGGGTTTAGTTTCTTGTTTAGATTAGTGCTAACCCTATGGACCCCACGTGTCAGCTTTGACTTTGGTCAAGTCAACGTTGGCCGGTCCCACTTGTCATCCACCCAAACCAGCCTGAGACACTCACGTGTGGGTCCCAATCATCAGGTTTAACCTGGGCTGACGCCTTTGACCTGCTGATGTCACGGTGACGTAATGTTGACGCAATAATTCATTTTCTGGAATTAGTTAATTCTAAATAATTCAGAAAATTCCAAAAAATTGCCTAAACTTCTAAAAATCATAGAAATTCAACCGTAACTCCAAATAAAATAAATTATATATGTAAAATTATCAGAAAAATTCAAGGAATCCATCTGTACCCTTTTCATGCATGTTTGAACAATATTTGTCCTCTGTTTTGGACAAAACAAATACAAGGCATTTAAATAAACATATATGGAGTTGGAATTTGAATCTTGTATTCAAACCAACTTCATTTAAATCATAACTAGATGCATTAGCTCAAATCACAGCATATTGCCATGTCATGATCATGCATCATATTGTCGCATATGCATTGATTGTGTTCTTCTCCTTTGCCGGTGTTTGTCCCCCTTCAGTAGACGACGTTCCGACGATGTGTTCGATGACACCGATGAAAAGCTATTACTATCTTCAGAAGTGCCAGGCAAGCACAACCCCCTTGTTCATTCTGATACAAGCCCACTCTCTCGCTCCTGCTCTCTTTTACTGCATTAGGACAACAACGATCATCTGTTACTTGTTGCGGTAGTTGAACCCCTTATCCTCTGCATGACCTGTCATTGCCACAGTAAATAGATGAAACCCACTAGCATGAGTAGGAGTTGTTTGACCCCTGATGTGCCTACTCATTCATGCTTGTTTGTCATGCCTGCTACTGCTTAGAGTTGGGTCAGGTCTGATTCATCAGGGATGAATCGGAGGTGTGTAAACATGTCCTACTGTGTGTGAGCTAAGTGTGTGAACACGTTTTGGTAAAGGTAGCGGTGAGAGGCCATGTAGGAGTACATGGTGGGTTGTCTCATTGAAACCATTCTCAGGAACTGAGTTCTGTGTCTGTGATCCATGAACAGCTACTACCACTCATTGGGATCCTTGATCGACCCTCTCGGCTTCTTAATCACCCTAGTACTCTGTCCAGGAGTTGCAACTAGTTTTTGGTGTTTGTAGGTTATGTGTTGGCGGCCGTGCATAGCGCTGACCCTAGGGGTGGGCTATGATGTGGTAGATACATCGTGGCCGGGCATGCCGGGCGCCCGTTTGGTGTCTCGGAACCCTGTACACATCGTTCGGGGCCGTATGTGGAAACCTCGGCCGGACTCCCTGCGGATGGAACCTGGATAGGCGATAAACCTGGACTAGAGACTTGAGTGTTTAGGTAGGCCGTGGCCGACACCCTCGTTGGGCTTCCGCTTGAAGGTTGCCGAGTACATGTCGTGTAAACGGCGGTAAGTGGTGAGAGCGTGTGTGAAGAAGTACACCCCTGCAGGGTTAACATCATCTATTCGAATAGCTGTGTCCGCGGTAATGGACTTCTGGGTTGCCTATAACAGTTCATAGACAAGTGAAAATGGAACTCTAAAACTCGCAAGATAAGTGTGAGTGCTATGGATGGCCTTCTCGTAGGGAGACGGGAGCGGATCCATAGTGGTGTATTGAATGGTGAATATGTGGACTCGTGTGCGCCACCTCAAAAGAGTTGCTTGCAGTCGTAGTTCAGGTTAGCCACTGAGTCAAAGCTGGCTTGCTGTAGTTAAACTCCACCACCCCCCTTTATTGATACCGATGCATATGTAGATAGTTCTGATGTAAGTCTTGCTGGGTACATTTGTACTCACGTTTGCCTATTTTATGTTTTGCAGAGAGACGTCAGTCTCGCTAGTAGTTCCGTGTGGACTTCGACGTTAGCTTGATACCTCAGCTACGATCTTGTGCCCTCGGCAGGATCTGGTAGATAGTCAGGCTTCTCAGCCTTTTTCATTTGTAGATGTCTGTACTCAGACATGTTAAGCTTCCGCTTGTGTTTTGACTTGTATGCTCTGGATGTTGGGCCATGAGACCCATGTTTGTAATATCTCGCTCCTCGGAGCCTGATGAGTAAATACTTGAGTCGTAGAGTCTTGTTGTGATGCCATGTTGTATTTACACATATCGAGCATATTGTGTGTATGATTGAAATGCTTGGTATGTGTGGGATCCGACAATCTAGTTGTTTATCCTTGGCAGCCTCTCTTATGGGGAAATGTAGTCTAGTGCTTCCATGAGCCATAGTAGTCCGCTACAGCCCAGTTCACCGGAGTCCTTCTAGCCCAGCACTACTGCTCAGGACACTTGACTAGCCGGCATGTGTTTCACTTCGTTCCTGTGTCTGTCCCTTTGGGGAAATGTCACGCGGTGACATCCGGAGTCCTGCCTAGCCTGCTACAGCCCGGGTTACCGGAGTCCTGTTAGCCTAGTGCTACAGCTCGGATTCACACGCTGCTGACCGACATGCTCGATGTGATTCATGTATGTCTGTTCCCATAGGTTGGTGCCGCTTTGGGTTCACGACTAGCCATGTCGGCCCGGGTTCCCTGTCATATGGATGCTAGTGACACTATCATATACGTGAGCCAAAAGGCGTAAACGGTCCCGGCCATGGTAAGGCGACACCCGTGGGAATACCGTGCGTGAGGCCGCAAAGTGATATGAGGTGTTACCGGCTAGATCAATGTGACTTGGAATCGGGGTCCTGACACCCCAGGTGGGCTGGTGCGCCCCGCCCCCCCCCCCCACACACACACACAAGGGCCCAAGGCGCCTCCAAGAGGGAAAGGGGGCAAACCCTAGGGCAGATGGGCCCTAAGGCCCACCCCAGGTGCGCCTCCCCCTCTCCCCCTTGTGGCCGCCACCCAGATGGGATCTGGGGGCTGCCGCCACCCCTAGGGAGGGAACCCTAGGTGGGGGCGCAGCCCCTCCCCTTCCCCTATATATACTTGAGGTTTGGGCTGCCCAACACACATGAGTTTCTGACCTCTCCCTGGCGCAGCCCTACCTCTCTTTCTCATCATATCTCGCGGTGCTTGGCGAAGCCCTGCTGGAGTACCACGCTCCTCCACCACCACCACGCCGTTGTGCTGCTGCTGGATGGAGCCTTCCTCAACCTCTCCCTCTCTCCTTGCTGGATCAAGGCATGGGAGACGTCATCGGGCTGTACGTGTGTTGAACGCGGAGGTGCCATCCGTTTGGCACTAGGATCTCCGGTGATTTGGATCACGACGAGTATGACTCCATCAACCCCGTTCTCTTGAACGCTTCCGCTTAGCGATCTACAAGGGTATGTAGATGCACTCTCCTTCCCCTCGTTGCTGGTTTCTCCATAGATAGATCTTGGTGACACGTAGGAAAATTTTGAATTTCTGCTACGTTCCCCAACAGTTTGGGGGTTAAAGACTTACACAGACAAAACATCAGTCTCCTCACCAAATGGTGGTGGAAGCTGGAAACCCAACAAGGCCTTTGGCAGGAGATTATTCGTGCTAAATACTTCAGAAATGACATGGTTCCCTCGGTGAAGAGTAAATTTGGGGATTCCCCCGTTTGGAAAGCTATTATGAAAGTAAAGGAAATTTATTTGGCAGGTAGAGAGGTGATTTTAAACTCTGGGAATATAGCCAGAGTCTGGAATGACCCCATTAGGGGTGCTGCTCCCTTGCGTGTTAAATTTCCGATCTTGTTCAGTATCTATAATTATCAGGAGATTACTGTTGCTGAATTTAAAAAGTTTGAGGGGGGTGATCTTTTTAGAAGGAACCTGCATCCACCTCTTGTGGATCAGTGGAATGATCTAGTTAAGGTGGTGAACTCTTGGCAATTGTCCGATGAGACGGACTATATTAGCTGGAGATTGGGAAAAAAGAAAGGTAAATTCTCGACCAAATCGGTCTATACCTATTTGGAAAGAACCCTGGCGGGGTGTGATTTCATATGGATATGGAAAGCAAAAATCCCTCTTAAGATTCAAATCTTTCTCTGGCAATTGTTCCAAGATGCGGTTTTGACTCGAGAAGTCATGAAAAAGAGAAAATGGACAAGAAATCCCAAATGCTCTTTCTGCAATGAGGTGGAAACCTCACAGCATCTTTTATTTACTCCACCAAGGCAAAAAAGCTTCGAGAATGTGTTTACCTCCATCGACGACGAACTGATTCTACTCCACCAAGGCAAAAAAGCTTCGAGACTGTGTTTACCCGTTTGGTGGATCGCACTCCTGCGCGAGTGTCTTTTGCTCTCCTGTGTTTTGCCTACGAGCAGGGCGTTGTAGTACTGTTATGATTCCTGTTGGAGTTTTCCTTGATCTGGTTAGGTCTTGTGGTTTGCGTGATGCTAGGTGTCACTGGGTTTTCGCCCCGCGATGGGCTGCTCGATGAGGAGTGCTCATAGTGGGTTTCCGAGTGATGCTTTGATCTCGCCTTACCCCTTTCTTGCTTCCTTATGCTGTAGTCGTTTATGCTGGGTCTGTGTTCGTTGAACTTTAAACTTTGTATTTCCGTTATGCAATTAATGGAAAGGGGTTATGGCCCGGGTCAAAAAAAAATACAAGCGTCCTTGAGACTGCCCAACATCACAGATTCGTCCTTGAGAGTGCCCAACATCACAGGTGTTTGGCATTTGAATCTCCCTCCAAACTTTCCCCTCCATGTCGACTGTGGCTATTCTCTTATCAAGGGTAGGCAAATGGATAGTGCCATTCAGGAAGACCTGGGTGTATATACCATGATTCACGAGAGGATCTTTTGTCCACTTACTTTGCACATGAGTCCACCCTCCAGTTTCTGTCGAGTAGATTGACACTTTTCCGGAATCGTTCATACCAACCATCTGGCTCTCGGGGGCAAACACCACAAAGCGGGATGGAATAGCATGGTCGAAACCTAGGAAAGGGATGGGATCGGGACCTGGAAATCCGACAGGAGGCAGCACAGTCCACTCTTGGGTAGCAGGATTGCAGACAACATAATAGGATTCATCTCGCAGATTATCCGAGCAGCTGCACAGGAGAAGGCCGCCGCAGACGTGTTGGACAGAAATGTGGCGGTACCTTTGGCGCAAGAAAGGGAGAGAGGGGTCGACAAGTGGCGGACATCTTCCATTCAAATTGCGGAAATTGAGGACACGGGCGTTCTTGTAGAAGAAGCCGGAGAGGGTCTGTTGCGACCTCTTGCGGATGTCCGGGGCAGAGCAGAGGGCGAGCCACAGCTTGGACACGCACTTGAAGCGGCAGAGCGACCTGTAGGGCACACGCAAAAGGATCTCGACGAGGGCGCCCTCGGGGAGGCTCGGCATGATCTGCTGCTCTTGCTCCAGCTTCTGCACCTGCTTCTTCTTCACATCCTGTAAATGATGGAGATGATGACTCGTTTAGGCTCCCGATCCCCTTTCTTGGATCGACGACAATTGACGGGGCCAGTCGAGGATCTTGTTCTAAAAGAGAAAGAACATTGCAGAAGCATGGAGCAAACCTCGGAAGCCACCGGGACAATGGCGAGGAGCGGCGGCGTAGAATGGGGCAGAGCGTCTTCGTCGCGACGGACGATGGCCGGCGGGTGGCTCTGCACCGTGCAGCCATGCTCGCCCCCTCCTTCTCCTCCTAGCGGCATGACCTCCTCTCCGGCTGGCGCTAGGGTTCGTGAAATCGTGATGGGGCGTGACTGCGAGTGGAGTGGAGTGGCCCCGCTGATAATGGGCTCTCCGATTTTTTTCTTTATTAGCTGTGGTTCTAAAGGCGGCCCAATTGATTCTGATGATTTGTTGGCCCTCTCCACTGAATAGTCGAACAATTTTCTTGGTTGGTTTGTTAATCTACGAGCCGATGATAAAAAAAAAATTGCATCAGCAGAATGTGCATGTACTAGATATGTTTTGAATTACAACTTGTTGGCACCTGTTAGTCTTGCCTAGCTTTGTAGAAGAAGATATCAATATTCATACTATGAAATCAATATTATTAGATGCATGATGAAATTAATTTTCACAATATATAACTTTAGTATTGTGATGTCGATATTTTTTTACTAAAAAGTTGGTCAAACTTTACAATGCTTGACTTTGACCAAATCTTATATGCAGACTAAAAAGAAACGGAGAGAGTAATTAAACTCATTAAGCTACGCGTGAAGGGCGACCAACCAGCTATGCCACATGGCGCAAACTGGTTGGGCACGGTGAGAAATCTTTTGAATTTTTTTAGATGAAGATGTGGATTATTTTTTAAAATGTATTTTTTCTTTTTAGATGGAGGTGAGGAGCTCTGGTATTTTTTAAATGGAGGGTTGTGCAAAGTGGCACTCGCTGGTTGGCTGCGGTGATATTTTTTCCGTTTTACTTTTTTTAGATGAAGGTGAAGATTTTCTTTTGAGATGTTTTTTTAGACGGAGGCGATGACTCTATGTATATTTTGTTAAATGGAGACATGCGCATAGCTTTCTCTCAAGCGGCGTCACACCCCAACCACTAGTTTTACAATATAGTGCAACTACCTTCCGAGGGCGCACAAGGCAAAGACGCTTCTCTTGCCATTCGGCCCGCCTCCAGGCCCTCTCTCGCACTCAGTAGGGTGCTCTCCGGCTGGTAGCCACTGTTGACTGCTGGCCAAAGAGGACTTCGACGAGTCAAAGAGGGATGACTCATCGGCTAACTCAGGTACAAACCCGATGCCTTACTAATACTTAAGTGATTCGGTGCTATCTGATTATAGTAAGAGAGATTCTACTATTAAGGGGAAATTAAGAGAAAAATGAAGAGATGTAGACAAATTAACACATGGTCTCATGATTTTGAGGCTAGATGTGACGGGGAAATCCAAACTTCTTGAGTTATCTGATTAATAAACAGAAGCAGAGATTGTTGATTGGCCAGGAGGATATCAAAAGGAATGGGTACTACCCCCCCCCCCCATTTTGAACTATTTTGATGATAATTATGCTGATTTTGGGAAAATTACATTAATCTCCACCAGTGTTGTTGCCCTGAACAAAGGTGGAGGGGAATTGGAGAAATTGGGGGGGGGGCATTAAAGAGGCTGACGAAAATGGGTTTTGGGGGATCAGTAGGTAGGTTTTTAGATCATATTGAGGAGGAAGTGGAACTGGGATTTAGATGCTATGGGCCTCCAACTTTGGAAGCTGGCCTAGTAGTGGCCCAGAATTTATCCACTCCTGCTATATATATGCTGGAGAGGGCGAGCTTTTAGAAACATACAACTTCTCTAGGGTTACCCTGACAACCGCCGCCTGACTCTGCCATGTCAGTGAACTATGGCAACTTTCGAGGTGGATGGAGATTCGGTAGGGGTGGTGGAAGAGGAAATTTCCAGTACCAACCGAAGGATTTTGTTAACAAAGATGATGTGAGTTTCGTAAGAGATCCAATCCCCCACCCACAAAATAATAATTCGGGTAGGGGTAGAGGACAGATCGACGCAACTGTGGGTGGTGATGGAAATCTGATGCCAAGAAGGTCTCAGGCATTAGGTGGAAATCAGTCCTGGAGAGGTATGGTGGGTGAAATTGAGATAGTTGGTTCTTCTGGTGATAATAACAAGTAAGAACCTGAGAAGAAGAGGGATTAGATCTGGATCCAGTAGTAGCATGGTTCTTAATTTGGCCGCATCCCAACAACAGTAGCCCTTGGGCGCGCTGCTTTCACAAATACCCAAGACCATGGCTATTAGAGAACTGGATATAAGTGACAGAAATGGTGTAGGCAACAAGGGGAAGGATCATGTAGGTGTTGGAAATGGTGGTGGGGAAAATCAAAGCAACAAAGGATCATCACCTGGCAGTGGAAACGTGGGAGAATCTGGAGACTTCAAACATGATCACGGGCTTGGTAACTCTCTGTAAGGGAATGAGATGAATAAGAAGCAAGGGGGCAGATTTTGAAAGCAAGTTTATGGGAAATGTAAAGATCCCAGGCACTCTACCAGGGAATGCAAAGTGGGGCATTGTTTGATTTGTGGCAAGGATAATCACATCACAGAGGAGTGTAACTAGTTGTGACAGATGAAGCCCTTGCCAAAATACATTGGATATGCCGCCAAGGGTTTACGAGTGTTCTTGGTCCAAAGTGCTAAAGATATTTTGTTTGCTGATCATATTCATCCACTGGCCATTGTATCTTTGGAATCGATGTACTTGAATGAGACTGATTTTGTACAAGAATTTGGGGAGATGTTTAACTGGAGATGGAAATGGAGAGCTAAAAGCTATGGCCAAATCTATTATCTAATGAGGTTTCCAAACAAAGCAAGGCTGGTGGAGTTGGCTAAATTCAAAACTTTTAACCTGTTAGGAACTGGGGTAATGATCAAAGTTCAAGGGTGGACACTGGATCATTAGGCCATTGGCAAATTACACACTGCTTGGGTAAAATTTGGTAGTGTGGCTGGTTGTTTTAGGCACTTTTTTGGGATGTGTGAAGTAGCAGGGGCTATTGGGCCAGTGATGGAAATTGAAAAGGATACCAACACACAGGAAAAAATTAAAGCAAAAAATTGGAGCAAGAGATGTGGAGAAAATCTCACCTTCCTTTGAAATCACTTCAAATGACGTGCTAATTTTTAGAGTGACTTCTGAATTGGACAATGTGGTGGAAATGGGTTTGTATAAAGAGTTTAAAAGAAGTGAATCTCCTGAAGATGATTTGATGGACATGTATGAAAAAGAAGATACTAGGAAAAAAGCAAGGTAGGGGAAAACACCAGAGTGCATTTGACATTGGGGAGCTTGTCTTTGGCCCAGCTTGAAGAGGTTAATAAGAAAATAATGCAATGAAAACCTCCATTGAAAATTATTTTGGCCCCATTCTTCATAACCTAGCAAAAGAATACAAACCGGCTTGAAAAGGATATAGATGTAGTACTGAGAAGAGTTCAATCTTTGGAAGAGGAAAAGACAAGGCAAGCTGCTTTGTGGGCAATTGAGGGGAAGAAAATGATTTATTTAGAAAAATATAAGAAGATGCTGGAAGCTGACTTTGCTCAACAGCAATAAATGACACAACAGCTGATACGAGAGGATGAGAAAAGAGATCAAATGGAATTGGAGCATGCTAATATGGATGATGAGGAAATTGAGGGGTATGTGCAAGATAAGAAAAAAGCAACTGAATTTGATAAATATGGGGAGAACAGTGATTATAATGCTTGCCAAGAATCTGCGGAAAACTTTGGACAGAAGATGGCCGACAAACATGGACCTGAAACTAGAGATTTGGAGATTGGCAAAGAAGAGGAATTGAGAACAAGCTTCAGTATGAAGGTGGAGGACTTGGCCAAGAACAGAGCTGAAGCAAGGGATAATTATGGTAATGAACCTAACTCCCCTCCTTCTATATCTCCTTTAATGCATATGACATCTTTCATAGGAAATGGTTTAGGATGCACTATTGATATGGTAGAGAAAAACATTGGGATTATCCAAAAATGCAGGCTGCTAGAAAAGAGTTTTATTGGCAAAATATACTAACCAGAGAGAAAAAGGAAAAGGTGAGGCCAGCACTCCAATTCAGATTGATATTGGAGATGCTAATATGGCTGAACTCTGTTTTGATAAAGAACATTCAGACGCCAAGGTAGAAGAGAATTATCATGATCAATTGAAAAAAATATTTGTTGGGGAATTTTTTTCAAGAGGGATCACCAGCAATTAGCTATGTGAAACACTCAGTTGCTATCAACTTCCTTGAAAAATGGAGGAAGAAGACATAAAATTAGAGAGGCTAAATATTTGCCTCTTGTTTTTTGTGAAACTGTGTGTCTGTGGATATATAGATTTGGATAATAATAAACCATTTATATTGGAAAAATGAAAGGTTTTTTTGGAATGTTAGAGGATTGGGGCATGATCATAAAAATAGATATGTTAAGGATATGATTGTAGAACATAAACTTGACTTTGTGGGGCTGATGGAAACTATAAAAACTAGGTATTCCAAAACTGAACTCACTTTGTGTGTGGGGGGGTGGGGAGAAATTTTGAATGCACTTGAAATCCACCTAGTGGGAAATGTGGAGGTATTCTGGTGGGTTGGAATAAAGATATTTTTGACACTATTCGTCTTGAACATGGTGAATATTTTGTCAGGGTACATGTTTTTGATAGACATGCAAGTTTGAATGGAATTTAATCACTATCAATGGTGATGCTCAAATTGAAAGAAAAGCTAGTTTTTTAGCTGAGCTGGCTAGAGTCTATCATGATATTGCCTTGTTTGGTGGGGGGGGGGGGTTAATATCATTAGAAAGAGTGATGAGAAAAACAAACCTAACAATCCAGATCATTGGAGTTTTGTGTTTAATGTTATTATAGAACATGTTGGGCTTAGGGAGATGTCTCTAAATGGCATACAATACACTTGGGCTAATAATCTTCCTCATCCAACTTATGAGAAATTGGATAGGGTTCTATGTTGTCCAGATTAGGAGGAAAAATAACCCTTATCCATACTCCAGGCATTTGCTAGGGAGGCCTTTGATCATACTCCACTTTATATTTTGACACAAGAGCCCACACAAATACTGAACCAATTTTCATATCTAAAAATTCTTGAGTGCTTAGAGAGGGATTTAAGGATTTTGTGGTTAAAGTATGGAATGGGGAGTATAAAGTAGATAATTTGGATAGATGGTAAGAAAGATTCAGAAACTTGAGGAAAAAAACTAAAGGTTGGAATGAAAATGTGGATGCTTGGTATAGGAAGATGAAGAAAGAAATTATTGATAGACTTGATGATTTGGAATAAAATGCTGAAAATATGGGATTAACAGCTGCAAATAGAGATGAACAAAAAGAGCTAAGTGCTCAAGTATCTAGGCTTATGTAGTAAGAAGAACTTAAATGGCTTCGAAGATATAAAGATAAAGAGATTAAAGATGGATATGGGAACACTAGATACTACAATGCCAAAGTGAATGGAGAAGACGCATAAAATAAAATAATATCTTTAGAACAAGTAGAGGGGGTGATTGAGGGAGAGATTGAATTAATGGAGTATATTACTAACTTCTATAAGAGACTATTTGGACAGCCAGACGAGTGGAACATTATGCTGGGAGACCTAGATATGCCAAAAAATTCTGCTATAGAAGCTGTGGAGTTGACTGCACCTTTCTCTATGAAAGAAATTCATGAGGTGATTTTTGGTATGGAAAAAAACAAGAGCCTTGGTCCGGATGGATTTCCTGCTGATTTCTATCTAGAATTTTGGGATTTGATAAAATGGGATCTCAAGGACATGGTTGACGATTTCACTTCTGGCAAATTTGACATCACTAGGCTTAATTATGATACCCTAATCCCAAAAACCTCATATGCTAAACAAATTTAGAAATTTAGACCATATGCCTCTTGAATGTCAGTTTTAAGATTATTACTAAGGTTTTTCATGAATAGATTGAGTAAAGTGGTCTCTCATGTTATTTCTCCTACTCAAACTACTTTTGTTAAAGGGAGATTCATTATGGAAGGGGTTGTGGTACTTCATGGAGCTTTAAATATAGTACATTACAAAAAACAAAATGCTCTGATCATCAAAGTGGACTTTTGTTATCAAAATGTTGAAAATGAAAGGATTTTTCTGATAAAGGTGTGACTGGATTATGCTAACTATGAGAAGGGGACATGTAGGAGTTAGGGTTGATGATCAAATTGGGCCTTATTTCAAAACCTTTAAAGGCCTTAGACAAGGGGACTCTATGTCCCCCTTGTTGTTTGACCTTGCTGATTATGCTTTAGCTCTGATCGTGGATAAAGCAAAGAATGAGGGGGGTTGTTAAGGGGGTGCTTGGTACTCAGTGTAACATGGGGATAAACATGCTACAATATGATGATGACACTATTTTCTTACTTCAGGATGATCTTGATGATGCAAAAAAAATTGGAGTTCATTATTTGTGCTTTTGAGCAAATGTCTGGGCTTACTATTAATTTTCATAAAAGTGAACGGTTCCTTTTTGGAGAGGAAAATAATAAAAGACAGACATATCAGGAATTTTTCACTTGTGGCATGGGATCTCTCCCTATGAAGTATCTAGGGATGCCAGTGTCACACACTAGAATTAGAAAAAGACACTGGTCTGGGTAGTTGAAAAAAATGAGAAAAGATGTGAGTGATGGCAAGGTAGACTCCTAGGATCTATTGCTGGGAGAATAACCTTGGTGCAGGCCTGCTTGTCCAATATACCTCTTTTTTATGATGTCGTTTTACCCCATTCCTGCTGGGGTACTTAAGAAAGTAGACTCTTATAGAGCTAGATTGGTTTGGCAAGAAGACGAAGATAAGAAGAAATATCATTTGGTAAACTGGAAGACCTGTTGCAAACCCAAAGACTTGGGAGGTTTGGGTATTTTAAATTTAAACATTATGAATAAAGATTTACTTGTGAAATGGTTTCGGAATTTGGAAATGGAGGAAGGACTTTGGCAGCCAGTCCTCTAGGACAAATATGTAACTGATGGATGCTTATCCAGGACACAACATAAAAATGGAGATTCACAATTTTGGACTAATACTATTAAGGTCAAAGAGATATTTGACAGATTTTGTAGGAAAATTTTGGGGGATGGCAAAAACACAAGGTTCTGGGAAAGACATATGGGTAGATGATAAACCTCTGAAAGAGGCATATCCAAGGCTATATATGCTTAGTTTTGAACACAATATCAATGTGTCTGAAGCCTTGGAGAACGAGTGGAGATGATTTAAATTTAGAAGAACACTATATGAGGAAACCATGGAATTGTGGAAAAGCCTAGGAAGAAGATGTGAGGAGGTTAATATGGGAAGAGGTAGAGATCAGGTGGAGTGCATGCTAACTCCGGATAAACAATTTATTCTCAAGTCCTTATATAGACTAGAGATATTTTTAGAAGACCTTTTTATGCTAAAAAAACAGATGATCCACACATAATCATATCAAATCTTCAAAATGCATTAAAACGGAGCATCGATGGATAACAAACTATAGACTGGAGATATTTACTTGCATAAAACAAATGGAAATGAAGAGGTGAAAATAACGCAGATAATGTACTCTCAGTGACTTATATTAGCCACATCAGGCCCAAACGACTGGCCACAATAACTAGTGCTACATGACAGCAAACAGATGAAATGGCTAGGTGGATTCTTACAACTAACTAGTACACTCACCCTTACAAAGTTTGGCTAACAACATTGTTCAAAGCAACAAAGGCATATGCACCGAACTCAAGACTGTAGACATAGGAGTTGGGACTTCTCCACGCAATGCCAGGAAATTAGGAGAGTAGGCCCATGTCAACCACTAATTTCAGCAAAAGGTGTTGTCCCATGCTGAGCACGTAATGTAGCACTGGATCTCAGTGACCAGCTGAGGGCAATTCCGCAAAACAGGGAGTATAAGGCAAACCATTCATGCCTTTGGCGCAGATAACATGCACTTTTTGATTATCCATGTCATACGACAATGTCATGTTCTTCTTGTCGGTAAGAAAAATCACGTTGCAATCCGGATGAATTGCAAACATCGCATAAGAATCTCCATGTTTACGGCAATTCCTTCCAAACAACTCCAAAACCTTAAAAGTGTGCTTTAGGGTCCACTTTCCAGTATCATAATCCTCAAGGACCCAAATATAGAGTTGGCAATCATAAAAATTATCTGTCTTCCACGCATACAGGCGTCCTTGAGACTGCCCAACATCACATATGTTTGGCAAGTCATTTGGCATTTGAATCTCCCTCCAAACTTTCCCCTCCACGTCGACTGTGGCCATTATGTTATCAATGGAAGGCAGATGGATAGTGTCATTAAGGAAGACCTGTGTGTCTCTACCATGATCCACGAGAGGCTCTCTTGTCCACCTACTTTGCACATGAGTCCACCGTCCAGTTTCTGACGAGTAGATTGCCACTTCTCCGGAACCGTCCACACCAAACATATTGGGCTGGGGCGCAAACACCACAAAGCGGGATGGAACAGCAGGGTCAAAACCTAAGAAAGCGATTGGATCAGGACCTGGAAATCCGACAGGAGGCAGCACAGTCCACTCCTCGGTCGCAGGATTGCAGACAAGATAACAGGCTTCGCCTAGAAGATTATTCGAGCAGCTGCAGAGGAGGAGTCCGCCGCAGACCTGTTGGACAATAATGTAGAGGTACCTTTTGCCAAAGAAAGAGAGTGAAGGGTCGACCAGAGGCGGGCCTCTCCCATTCAAATTGCAGAAACTGAAACCTTCGCCTTCATCCTGGTAAAAGAAGCCAGAGAGGGTCTGTGGCGACCTCTTGCGGATGTCAGGGGCGGAGCAGAGGGCGAGCCACGGCTTGGACACGCACTTGAAGCGGCAGAGGGACCTGTAGGGCACTCGCGAAAGGATCTCCACGAGGCCGCCCTCGGGGAGGCTTGGCGCAGGCTGCTGCTCCTGCTCCCGCTCCAGCTTCTGCTTCTTCTCCTGTATAAATGATAACGGCTGGTTTAGGTTCCCGATTCCTTCTCTTGGATAACGGCTGCTTCTTCTCCTGCTCCAAGATTGGAAGGCCCTTGTTAAACAAAAGGAAGACTGGAGCAGCGCGAGCGAACCTCGGAAGCTACCGGAGCAATGTCGGGGAGCAGCAGCGTAGAATGAGACGGAGCGTCGTCGTCGCGGCGGACGGTCGCCGTCGGCTGACCCTGCAGCGCACAGCCATGCTCGCCTCCACCTCCTCCTCCTGGCGGCATCGCCTCCTCTTCGGCTCGCGGATCAGTGGCTCGAGGCAGTCGAATCGACCGTGGCGGCGCTGGCTGCCGCTGCTCGCCGGGGCTAGGGTTCGTGAGGGGGAATGGGGCGGCGGCTGTTATGGGAGCGTGCGTGAGTGCGAGTGCAGTGGTTGATTTGTTACTCTGCTGACAATAGACGGCCCAATGGACCCTGATAATTTGTTGGCCCACTCCGCTGAATAATAATCGAATAATTTCCTTGGTGCCTCTAAAAAAAAGAAGAACCCAAGCCACGCTGCTTGCTGCTCTGCTTCTTATTCTATCCTAGTGTTGCAATTTGTACTGAACTTAGTGTTGTGTTTTATGATATAGCCATTAGAAATATTTTGGTAGAGCAGTCTCTCAAGTGATTTGATAGAAAATGATGATTGTAAAGAGCATGGACTGAAAACATCGTGTGTCATGTCATGAGGTTCAGACTTGGGACTTCCAAGGGATATGCCTCTGATAAGCACTAAGCTGATTATATATTGTACTTATATCATGATTTGCATTGAAAGGGTAGAAAAAAAAACATAAGATTGTATGGTTTCTTTCAGAAAACTGAAGCCATCATGTTGTACTGCTCAGAAATAAAACCTACACGACTAGAAGGCACAATGGAAGGAATTGAAGAAGCATCCGCGGCTCATCAGGCAAAAGGTAAGCAGTTTTCTCTCCGAGTAAACATTTTTCTCTGGCTGCTTTCATCAAGGACAGGTTCGGCCAGCTTGACACACTAGTACCGGGTGGCTCAAATTTTCAAATGAAAATTTGAATATGCAATTAACTTATCGTACATAAGCCAATTCGAATGAAAATCATGATTTGAAGTGATGTGTGAGATCAACCTGAAGTGAAGTGATGTGTAAACAAGGAGCGCTATCCAACAACTGCTGGATGTATCACACACTGCACACTGGACTAAAATTTCAACGCCACACCAAGTGAAGATTGATTGTAGTAACTGAACCCCATCTTAATGCCAGAACAGGCGCCTGTCATGCTGTAATTTCACAGATTCAGCAAGAACTAAACCTTCAACCAACAAAGCCATGATAGGAAAACCAACCTTATCTTCAGATTCACGCAACAAATATTTCTACTTACTAAAGAGTTTACAGGATCCGGTTTTGTGCGGTCCTCGTTTCCAACAGTCAATGCGACATGTTCCGGTGTACACTTGCAGCACTTGGCATGGGAAATAGCATCCAGAACAGGTGCCTGGAATGCTGTAATGCCATCCTATAGCAGCTACACAAAAGTTAGAGGCCTGTCAAATATTTCTACTTACAAAGACTCTGCAGAATATGGTCCGTGGTCCTCATTTCGGACAGTCAGTGCACCATGTTTAGTGTACAACACTTGAAAGGAGAAATAATAAATATCTGCTATATGTAACATATCCATTGTGGTGATTATTATAAAAAACATTGTCGTGCTCAGCTTCCCATAAAGAGCAGGCCTCTAAACCAATGTTAAGCAACCAAAAACTTCAACACTCTAGTCAGGTTTCAGGAGGAGAATGATGAACTATATTAGACAGCAAGAATTCAAAGCACACTGGGAAGCATATGTAAAAAAAAAAATGGATGGTGAACTTGTACCCATGTTACCCCAGTCTTGCAACAAAGATGGTAGTCTCAGACTATAAGTGACTGCTTCCCCACAAAAGGTCATATTCCCCTGAGCAAAAACATATGAAAGAACTGTCTTCCAGGCCAGTTTAGCTGCACAAATTTCTAGACACCACCAATGGAACATGGAAGTCCACGTGGGTTACATAAAAGAAACTAATATGTCTTTACCCTACAAGTATATGGTGCAATATAGAAGAGACAATCCACAGATAATCTTCTCAAATCTTACAAAATGCTGCATAGAAACAGAGCTAGCACCGATGGATACATAAAAGTATATGGTGCAATATAGAAGAGACAATCCACAGATAATCTTCTCAAATCTTACAAGATGCATAGAAACAGAGCTAGCGCCGATGGATAACAAGCTATAGATTGCAGATATTCACTTGCATAGACAAGTGAAAATAAGGAGGTGAAAATGCAAACAATGTCAAACATTGATAATGTACTCTCACTGAGTGTCTTATATTATCATCCCACATCAACAGTTAACGAGTGGCCACAATAATTTAGTACTACATGAAAGCAAAATAGATTAAAGGACTAGGTTCATTCATACAACTACTTATTACTCTTACAAAGTCTTGGCTAACAAAGATTGTTCAAAGCAACAAAGGCATGAACCTGAACACCAACAGATAGGATAGGAACACCACACTGTAGATATAGGAGTTTGTTCATCTCTACGCAATGGCACGAAATTAATTAGGAGAGTCGGTCCATGCAACCACTAATTTTCGCAAAAGGTGTTGTCTCATATGGTGATGCTGCAGTGAATCTCAATGACCAGCTGAGGGCAATTCCGCAAAACAGGGAGTATAAGGCAGACCCTTCATTCCTTCAGTGCAGATAACAGTCACTTTCCGATTATTTATGTCATACGACAATGTCATGTTCTTCTTGTCAGTAAGAAAGATCATGTTGCAATTCGGATGAACTGCAAACATCGCATAAGAATCCCCATCTTCGCGGTGATTCCTTCCGAACAGCTCCAAGACATTAATAGTGTGTTGTAGGGTCCACTTTCCAGTACCATAATCCTCAAGGACCCAAATATAGAGTTGGCAGTGATGAGAATTATCTATCTTCCATGCATACAAGCGTCCTTGAGACTGCCCAACATCACAGATTCCTGACGAGTCGCCTGGCATTGTAATGACCCTCCAAACTTTCCCCTCAGCGTCGACTGTGGCTATTTTATGACCAATGCTACGCAAATGGATAGTGTCATTCAGGAAGACCTGTGTGTACCTACTATGAATAATGAGAGGATCCGTTGACCAGCCACTTTGCAGATGAGCCCACCGTCCAGTTTCTGAGGAGTAGATTGCCACTTCTGCAGAACCGTCGACACTAAACGTATTGGGCCGGGGCGCAAACACCACAAAGCGGGATGGAACAGCAGCATCGAAACCTAGGAAAGGGACTGGATCGCCGTCTGGGTATCCAACAGGAGGCAGCACAGTCCACTCCTCTGTGGCAGGATTGCAGACAACATAACAGCTTTCGTCTCGCGAAGAATCCCAGTTCCAGAAGCTTTGGTCTCGCGAAGAATTGGAGCAGCTGCAGAGGAGAAGGCCGGCGCAGACCTGTCGGACAGAAATGTGGCGGTACGTTTTGCGCAAGAAAGGGAGAGATGGGTCGACCAGAGGCGGACCTCTCCCACTCAAGTTGCGGAAACTGAGAGCATCGCCTTCATCATGGTAGAAGAAGCCGGAGAGGGTCTGTGGCGACCTCTTGAGGATGTCCCGGGCGGAGCAGAGGGCGAGCCACGGCTTGGACACGCACTTGAAGCGGCAGAGCGAGCTGTAGGGCAGCCGGGAAAGGATCTCAACGATGGCGCCCTCCGGGAGGCTCGGCGCGGTCTGCTGCTCCTCCACCCGCTGCTTCTTCTTCGCATCCTGCAAATGACAGAAACGACGGCTGGTTCAGGCTCCCGGTCCCCTTTCTTTCTTGGATCGACGACGGGGCCAATCGAAGATCTTGTTCTAAAAGAAAAGAAAGAAGCTTGGAGCAAACCTCGGAAGCCACCGGGACGATGGCGGGGAGCGGCGGCGTAGAATCAGACGGAGCGTCGTCGTCGCGGCGGACGGTAGAGCCATGCTCGCCTCCACCTCCACCACCTCCTCCTCCTCCTCCTCCTCCTGGCGGCATCGGCTCCTCTCCGGCTGGCGGCGCCGGGTGCTGCTGCTCTCCGGCGCTAGGGTTTGTGAGGGGGGATGGGGAGCGTGCGTGACTGCGAGTGGAGTGGAGGCTGGGATCCCGTGCGCCCGGTGTGTGTCACTCTGCTCACAATTGACGGCCCACTCCACTCTGGTTCTAAAGTCGGCCCAATGGACCCTGATAATTTGTTGGCCCACTCCACTTTTTGAATAATAATCGAATAATCTCCTTGGTTGGTTTGTTAATTTATTTATTATTGCGAGCCGGTGACAGAATTAGCTTGTCTTCGCATCAGCAACATGGTAACAATGATCCATGCCGGAATAATCAACTTCACTTGTCTCCCTGCCAAAATTGTTCTCCCCCGTTTTCCCCTTCTACATTGCAAATCAAATCCAATTTAAACTCCTTCCGCAAAAAAACAAAATCCAATTTAAACCCAGTCGTGCAACCTGCGACCTTCCTTTAGCTGCAACTTAAAAGCTCGATCAAAATAATTTTTTGAGGGGGGAGAAAATTTTGAAGCATAGAAATCTTCTATCTCTAAATAGCTAGCTAGCCCCCACTAGCCTATTTATCTCAACATGAAAGCATGTCACCTCATCATGAAACAGATGCTCACTTCAACATGCAACCATGCATAGGAAAAGCCCCACCTCAATATGCAAGTATGAATAACATTTTTCATTCTATTATGCTATTTGTATCTACTGAATTTTTTACAACTATACAATTGTCGAACACAATAAACCAAACATATTTTCCGTTTTATTTCTCATATTATTATTTCAAATATTCATGTCACATACTATCAAATATCTTTGAAATGTATTGCAAAATATTCCCGCAACAATGTGCGGGGCATCATCTAGTACTATGTATCTCTGAAAAGTATTTCCGGACGGAGGGAGTACAACTGTACAAGTTAAGGAACAATGATTCTATACGGTTATGTGCATATTTCAGCGAGAAAGAGATTTCCGATAGCCTGTTTCAGAGGGGCCTTGGAAAGCACCGGCGAAGGATAGTTTCCCGCCATATTTAAGAATTGGCCTGTCATAAAAGAAGAAATTATCAAGGCGGTTCAGTAATATTTTAGAACGGGACACCTCCCTGGCGGTGTTAATGAAACAGTAATTATCCTTATTGTAAAAATACTTGACCCGATGCAGCTCACTGACTTTAGGACTATAAGTATGTGCAATGTTATTTACAAGATAGTTGCAAAATGTTTGGTGAACATACTTTGAGCACTGCTTGATGAGATCATGGCAGTGGCGCCATATCAAAGTGTCTTTGTCCCATGGCGCTTAATCACTGATAATGCTTTGCTCACAATTGAATGACTTTGATCACTTTTATTCAACATGAGAAGAATTCGGAGAATAGCTTTTGCGCCTATAAGGTTGACTTTTCAAAGGCTTATGACAAGGTGGACTGGGGTTTCTTGAAGTAGACGATGAAAAATTTAGGCTTCGCTCGCTAGTGGGTACGATGGACAGTGACATGTGTTATCTCGGTGTAAGTGCATCTAGTGTCACCCCTAGTTGGTTTTGGAGTATTGACGATAAACCTAGTTAAGGGACTAATGTGTTTGTGAGAATTGCAGGCTAACACAGGTAGAAGTCCCTCATTGATTCGGTTTTACTACCAGAGATGACCCCTAAAAATGTATGAAGACATTGAAAACAATGGTGATACATGAAGATATTCATATTGAAGACTATGACAAGAGAAGACACCACGTGAAGCCTATGGAACTCGAAGACTTAGATTCTTTGTAGTTTATTTCATTTGTGTTGAGTCATAGGAACCACCGTACTGTTAAGTGGGGTCCAAGAGAACCAGTCAGAATGACTGAAGTGATGCCTAATTCAAATCCTATGTCTTCGAGCGAAGACTATGAGAGCAAATCTTGTCCAGAGTCGGACAAGTCAGCTTTACTTGCAGCCCAAGTAAAGTTGCCATGTGAGTTCAAAATCTGACCGTTGGAACACGTGTCAGTTCCTTAGTGACCCAGGGTCATTTCGGACAAATCAGGTCGGGTTGCCCAGTGGCTATAAATAGTCCACCCCCTTCAACCTTAAATGGTTGGCTGCTCAGATTTCAGTGCACGGCTTTTGTCGTTTGAGAGCAACCCACCTCGAAGCCTTTGAGAGAAAATTCCTAGCGAGGAGAAAAGCCCTAACCACCCAGAGCCAGAGTAAATTGGGCATCACTTAAGTCTTCGTGTCTGAGTGATCTGAAGACTTATTACACTTGAGGACTGTGCATCCTCCAGATGGTTAGGCGTCGCGTTCTGAGCATCCAAGAGAAATTGTGGATTGCCGGTGAATGAAGTCTATGAAGGTTTGGGAGTCTACCTTGAAGACTTACCAGAGTGATTGGGCGAGGTCTGTGTGACCTTAGCTCAAGGAGAAAACGGTGAGGACTGGGTGTCCTGAGCTGCGTGTTCAGGACTGGGTGTCCGGGACTGTGTGTCCTTTGGTTTAAATACCTAGCCGCTCCAACCAGACGTACAGTTATCACAGCAACTGGAACTGGTCCAACAAATCATTGTCTTCAACGTGTCACTGGTTTCATCTTCACTTCCCTTCAACTTACTGTTATTCATTGTGAAGCCATTGCATGCTTGCTCTATCTTTTGTCTTCACAACATAACTGTATGATTTGACTGGCTTCATAACTTCTTCCTATCTGATCCTTATTACACTGCAGCTACTTGTCATTGTGCTTTCACTCTATTGAATACTTGACCATGGCTTGTCTGGTGTAATCTAACTTCCGCTGCTTAAGTGATAGGCATATCTGTACTGTTTGTCTTCATAACTCTCACGTATTGAAGACTTTGATAAAAATCGCCTATTCACCCCCCCCCCCTCTAGTCGATATAACGCACTTTCAATTGGTATCAGAGCAAGGTGCTCCCTTGTTCTGTGTGATTCGGTTTAACCACCTGGAGTTTTAGCTATGTCGACTACAGGGATAATCAAAGTCTCTGATGCATGCCCCGTCTTCGATGGAACTGAATATCCTTACTGGAAGAATAAGATGCGCATGCATCTTGAAGCCATTGACGTCGACCTATGGTATGTCGTCGAAAACGGCATTCCCAAGGCTGGAGAAGGTGTCACTGCTGCTGATGTCAAGAAGTTCACTCAACTGGACTCTACTGCCAAGAATATCATCTGTGGTCATCTGACCAAGGGACAGTACGGCCGTGTGAGTGCCTTGAAGACTTCCAAGCTGGTCTGGGACTGGCTCTCCAAGGTCAATGAAGGCATCTCAACCCAGAGAGATCAGAGAATCAGTGTTCTTCGCAACCTCTTCAACCGCTTCAAGCGAAATGACAATGAGAATGTCCAGCACACATTTGACCGGCTCACTGACATCACAAATGAGCTTCAAGCCCTCGGCGCCACTGAGATCACCAAACATGAAATCGTCAAGACGCTGCTGAGATCACTCGATAGCTCGTTTGACATCCTAGCCCTGATGATTCAAGAACGTCCTGATTTCAAGACACTCGATCCGTCTGACATACTTGAGAGGCTCAACACACATGAGTTTCAGCTTTCTGAGAAAAGAGATATCTACGGTCCTAACTATGGGCGAACTCGTGCCTTGAAGGCAAAAGCTGTTTCCTCATCTGAAGAAGAATCTGACAGCAGTTCTGACGATCCTGAAGACATTGGAAGGGAACTTGCAATGCTAGTGAAGAAGTTCCAGAAATTCACCAAGAAGAAAGGCTTCAGAAAGTCTTCACGATCAAGCTCAAGAAATGATGAAGCTTCTGCTCATGACTACAAGAAGAAAACATGTCACAAGTGCAAGAAAACTGGACACTTCATCTCTGAGTGTCCACAGTGGGACAACGAGAACAAAAAGAAGAAGAAGAGCAAGGAATATGATTCTGACGACAAGAAGAAGAAGAAATACTCAAAGTCTTCTTCCAAGTCTTCCTCAAAGTCTTCATCACACAAGAAGAGTTCATCTGGCAAGGCACGTGCGTTTGTTGGCAAGGAAATGGATTCAGAGGAGGAGTCCGCTTCTGAGGAGGCAGAGGTGGAATCTGAGGAGGAGTCTGATTCTGGCATTGTGAGTCTGGCTACAGCATACGTCGCCAAGTCCATCTTCAACACTGAAGACAATGACTTCATCACCGACACCGATGCAAATGACAAGGACGATTCCACTCCTACCTACTGCTTCATGGCACGCGGTGCCAAGGTAAACTCACGCACTACTCACTATCAAACATCTATTGACGATGACTCTGATTGTGATTCAAAACCCAGCTACAAAACTCTTGCTAAAATTGCAACTGAACAACAGAAAGCCATGGAACATATTCAAAAACTGTTAGACAGAAGCGATGATCTATTGGGTGCTGAAATGACTCGATCTGAATCCTTAATTGAAGACATAAAAAATCTTCACGTTAAGTATCAAGAACTTGAAGATCGTCATGATACTCTCTCAACTACTCATGAAAAGCTTTCCTATGATTATCTTCAAAGGAAGCAAGAACTTGAGAAATTGAGAGCGGCTCATGAAGACCTTCAAAAGGAAAACAAGTCACTTCGCGCCGAACAGATCAGTTCCGCTCAGGAAGGATTTGAACCACCATGCCTTAAATGCATTGAGCGTGATAATGCTACTTCTGTTGCTGAATGTTCCACTGCTACTGCTGTTGCAATATCTTCAACTGTTGAAGTGGAAACTAACCCCTCTGCTGAGGATACCACTGCTATTGCTGATGAGAATGCTAGGTTGAAGACATTGCTTGAAACAGGGATGTACAAAAGTCTCAAAGGACATCCGACATTGTGCGATGTCCTCAAGAAGCAGATTCTGAACCGAAACCCTAGGAAAGAGGGTGTTGGGTTCGTGAGGAAAATTAATGCAGATGGCTCTTACTGGAAACCTGAGAAGTACCCCAAAACCACATTGGTTGCTGCAAAGGAATCCTCAGTAGATCCATCCAATCTATCTGGCTTTACTTGTGCTAACCCCATTATCATTGATGAATCCTTTGATGCAAACTACAAACTGTTTATGAATCAGAATGGTGAAGTATTTGCTAAGTACATTGGTACTAACTGCAGCAATGGACCGCCTATGAAGAGGATCTGGGTTCCAAAAACGTGTCTGGAGAATCTTCCTGTGAATGTCTTCATGACACCTCACTTGAAGAAGACAAACCTCAGACCAAAGGCGTCATACGTTCCAAAGGCTTCATACAGACAGAGGACTCATCTGAGTCGCACTAACGCAAATGTTTTGCAGGGAAACCATACTCAGGCATATGAATATGAGAGCGGTTCATCAAACCGTCATGTTCATATGACCAAGAATTATTCTGCCTATTTTTATGAGTACTATAGTTCGCCTGCTAGACTGTTTGCTAGGGCTCCAAAGCCAAAATTCTCAGATGCTGCACTTAGACTTATTGCTTCTAAGCCACCCTTGAAGATGTGGGTGGTTAAGAAAGCTTAACTATCTTTTGCAGGGAAAGGTCTCCAGCAGAAAACCAAAATCTTCTGACACTATTGCTGGGGACCTTAAAAAACTTGTGGGGTGCAAGATCAAATGCCCGAATGGCATCACTATATATTTCGTTCCTGAATCGCATGCTACTCTCCCTATTAGTCCTAACCTGGATTTAAGTTTTCATAACCCACTGGTTCGTCAAATGTTTCTGCTTCACAATACTCTCCGTGAAGCCTATCCCCCTAACTGCACTGTAGGGTACGACACCAGCGGCTTCAGAATGGATTATTGACAGTGGGTGTACAAATCACATGACTGGCAAACGAAGTCTTCTTATGGACTCAACCTTACGTCCATCTGACAAGAGCCACATCACATTTGCTGACACTGGTAAAATTAAGGTATTGGGTCTAGGTAGAGTTGCAATCTCAAAGGATCAACACATGGATAAAGTCATGCTTGTTGAATCCCTTGGCTTCAACTTAATGTCTGTTTCAATGCTCTGCGATTTGAACATGATCGTAATATTTGGAAAATATCGTTGCCTGGTACTAATGGAATCTGACAAGTCTCTAGTGTTTGAAGGGTATCGGAAAGATGATTTGTATGTGGTAGATTTCTCAGCAGGGCCACAGCTTGCAGTATGTCTTCTGGCAAAGGCTTCAGAATGCTGGCTTTGGCATCGGAGACTTGGGCATGCTGGCATGAGGAACCTCCACACCCTTGCAAAGAAGAAGCACGTCATAGGCATCGAAGGCGTCAAGTTCAAGAAAGACCACTTATGCGGTGCCTATGAAGCAGGGAAGATGACAAGGGCAAAACACCCTTCGAAGACAATCATGACCACTACTCGACCCTTCGAACTGCTTCACATGGATCTGTTTGGTCCCACTCACTACTCAACTTTTTCCACTACTGCTTGCCTCTATGGTTTCGTCATTGTTGATGATTATTCTAGATATACTTGGGTGCACATAATCCTTTACAAGACTGAAGTGCAGGATGTCTTCAAACGCTTCGCCAGTCGAGCTATGAACAATTATGGCGCCAAGATAAAGCACATCAGAAGTGACAATGGCACTGAATTCAAGAACACTGGCCTTGACACATATCTTGATACTTTGGGCATCACACATGAATTCTCAGCCCCGTACACGCCACAGCAGAATGGCGTCGTCGAACGCAAGAACAGAACACTCATTGAGATGGCCAGATCAATGCTAGATGAATACAAGACTCCAAGAAAATTCTAGCCTGAAGCCATTGACACTGCATGCCATACAATCAACCGTGTTTATCTTCACAAGCTTCTGAACAAGACATCTTATGAACTCCTAACTGGCAAAAAGCCAAATGTCAGTTACTTCAGAGTATTTGGCGCAAGATGCTGGATCAAGGAACCACACCACACCTCAAAGTTTGCACCAAAAGCACATGAGGGCTTCATGCTTGGATATGGAAAGGATTCACACTCCTACAGAGTCTTCAATCTCTTCCACTACAAAGTGGTTGAAACAGTGGATGTGCGGTTCGACGAAACCAATGGTTCACAAAGAGAGCAACTGCCAAATGTGCTAGATGAAGTTCCAGCTAGTGAATCAATCAAGCTTATGGGAACTGGAGAAGTTGTACCTTCTGAAGCACATCCTGAAGAAGAACTTATCATCTCAGCACCTGATCCACATGAAGACAATGCTCAGCCTGAAGATATTCCTCCCAATGACAACACAGATCAGCAAGAGCAAAGTCTTCGCCCTATACATCCTTGTGTAGCCAGTGAAGTGCAGATCGACAGAATAATTGACAGCATCAATGCACCTGGTCCACTCACTCGATCAAGGGCAACTCAACTGGCAAATTTCTGTGGGCACTTCGCATTCGTCTCAATTTCAGAACCCAAGAAAGTTGAAGAAGCATTTATGGAACCTGAATGGATTCAAGCAATGCAAGAAGAGCTTCAACAGTTTGAGCTGAAAAATGTATGGGAATTGGTTAAGCGTCCTGATCCACGGAAGCATAACATAATAGGCACAAAATGGATATACCGCAACAAGCAAGATGAGCATGGCCAGATCGTCAGAAACAAAGCTCGCCTCGTTGCTCAAGGATACACTCAAGTGGAAGGCATTGACTTCGATGAAACCTTTGCTCCTGTGGCTAGACTTGAAGCCATACGTATTCTGCTGGCTTATGCAAATCATCACAACATAATTCTGTATCAAATGGATGTGAAGAGTGCCTTTCTCAATGGCAAGATTGAAGAAGAAGTATATGTTGCACAACCACCAGGGTTTGAAGATCCAAAACATCCTGACATGGTATACAAGCTCAATAAGGCACTGTATGGCCTCAAACAAGCCCCTCGGGCCTGGTATGATACACTCAAATACTTCCTGAAGAGCAAAGGCTTCATACCTGGTTCCCTAGATCCCACTCTCTTCACGAAGACATATGATGGTGAACTATTTGTGTGCCAAATATATGTGGATGACATTATCTTCGGCTGCACCAATCAGAAATACAGTGAAGAGTTTGGATATATGATGCAAGAGCAATATCAGATGTCCATGATGGGGGAGCTGAAGTTCTTCCTCGGTCTTCAAATACGGCAACAACGCAACGGCATCTTCATATCACAAGAGAAATATCTTAAAGAGTGTCTGAAGAAGTTCGGTATGCAAGACTGCAAAGGCTTCACAACACCAATGCCAGCCAAACATCATCTGAGTCCCGACGACAATGGTAAAGAGTTCGATCAAAAGGTATACCGCTCCATGATTGGTTCCTTGCTTTATTTATGTGCATCTAGGCCAGATATCATGCTTAGTGTTTGCATGTGTGCTCGATTCCAAGCGGCACCAAAGGAGTCGCATCACTTAGCTGTGAAGCGAATTCTTTGATATTTGGCTCACACCCCAACTCTAGGATTATGGTATCCAAAGCGCTCAGAGTTTGATCTGGTTGGATTCTCGGATGCTGATTATGCTGGTGACAAGGTTGATCGGAAGTCTACGTCAGGCACATGTCACTTTCTGGGCCGATCACTTGTATGTTGGTCTTAAAGAAGCAGAACTGTGTATCCCTCTCCACTGCTGAATCTGAATACATTGCTGCTGGATCTTGCTGCGCTCAGCTTCTATGGATGAAGCAAACTCTCAAGGATTATGGCATTCATCTGAAGCAAGTGCCACTTTACTGCGACAACGAAAGCGCCATCAAGATCGCCCACAACCCAGTTCAGCACTCGAAGACAAAGCACATTGAAATTCATCATCACTTTCTCAGAGATCATGTTGCAAAGGAAGATATTGATATCATACACGTCAACACTGAAGATCAATTGGTAGATATCTTCACCAAGCCCTTGGATGAGAAGAGATTTTGCAAGTTACGGTGTGAGCTAAATATCTTGGAATCATCAAATGTCCTGTGATCAGGCACACATCCTAACACTTATGCATATTGATGACTTAGGTGTGCAACACACGAAGTAACGTATATCTTCAATCAATGAAGACATACATTCTAAGTGTGAATACATTAATGTGGAAATTGACTTCAGAGCGCCACGATAATTGTGCGCCGTGTCTGAGTCTAATACTTCCTATACGGTGGGTAACGCCACCACCAAACGTTCCATTTTGAAGTGTTTCACTCATGGCGTTACTTGCAATGTCTTCACATTTGGTTTGGCTTCAATCTCAACATGTCTTCATGATTATCTTCACTACGTGGATTATCTAGATATATATATATATATATATATATATATATATATATATGTACTAGTGTTCTGTCCTCTACAGCATTCACTTATAGCTATGTCTTCTTGTTTGAATCTTTTGAACTAAGTGAATGTGATCGGACCCTAACCTCTCTATGCTTTCTATCTCAAACTCTATCTCTCCAAGTCATATGCATTCTATTGAAACTGTCGAATGTCTTCTCTGCGTCCTTGTCAGCAGAAGACACAGAGACAAACTTTAAAATTGTTTTCAATGCTCATCCATCCACAAGAAATCCGGAGAAGTAGGAACGACCACACGACAATCCAGGCGTGCGTGGGATGTGGAACTGCCCCTGATATTCCGCATGGTGGACACATGTTGTTAAGATGCGAAACGCCAGGGGCACCTGTGTAATAGCGCAGTACCGCCTCTATCCCTATAAATACACGATTCACTGCGGTCATTATCTCTTCTTCCACCCTCGCACGAACCCTAGCGCCACCGCTAGCTCTCAACGATGCCGGCGACGAAGCGCTTCACTGCCGCAACCTCTCCGATGCCGTTTTCACGCCGACCGCGGACATCATCCTCTCCGCCGTCGCCGTAGGTGTCTTCCGTCGCCATGTTAGGGCACGGAGGATCGAACTGCTCGGTGTCATCAGACTCAGTATCTGCTGGAGGGTCATTCACGGCAGTCCCTAGTACTCGGATGTGGGTGATGAGGCCTTCAAGATTTGCATACGGACCGATGATATTTGGTTCTGCGTCACGTGTGCCGTCAGCTCTTGGTGAGGAGGGACCAGGGTTGAAGTCTAACCCCAGCTTCTTCTTGTTTTGATTTGCAGAGTTCTGAGCAAACTGGAAGTTGCGCTTGAACAGGTTGTCATCGCGACACCAGAGTAGTGTTGATGGATGAGCGTCAGCAGGCTGCGGTCCTCGAACCATGCATGGGTAGAAGCCTTGAGCAATGGCTTCGTCTCTGGACCTGGGTATGAGATTTTTGTACAGTACGTCTCCCCATGGGTTCTTGATGGCATACCTCTCCGCATATTCCTGGGTGACGAAGTGGTAGTGGAACCATTGCTCTGCCCAATATCTTCGAATCCATTGGATTCGAGTCTTGCGCTGAACATAGTTCTCTTCAAGATCAGTTTTGTACATCTCTGCCAATTCATCAGGCAGATCCTTGGATGTTCCCCCACGTCTCTGTCTGCCTCCCTTCCTTGCTGCTGTTACTGAAGCCATAAACCTTAACTTGGAAGGCTTCAAAGAGTTCAAAGGCTTCAAAGGCTTCCTTTTACTTGACCAACAGGAACTGGCTTCAGGTGAGTTGATGTGATGTTGTAAGTACTCTGCAAATGAATGCAGACTATGAGAACCAAAGGATTCTCCCACGGACATGTACCTGTGACAGCATTAAGGTGCGAGGGAAGGGGAAGAGGTCATATGCATTCTCAGAAGATTTTGAAGATAAATCGGTTTAGAAGACATTGACCTCAGCGTGCGAAGACATTCACTCATAGAAAAGAAGTTGGTTCCAGATTTGTACAAACCCACAGATTAGTACAAGTGAGGAATCTAACTACTTCATGAAGCACAAGTGAACATACTAGGCAGGTTATGAGATGTAGACTGATAGAGATCTAACTTGTGTGAACAGAAACTTCTTATGGCAGAAAGTGATCGAACTATAGGATCAAAAGAGGCTGTAAAAAGAGGTTTTATTTACCACACTTGGAACTGCTAGACGAAGTGGGAGATGAGGCCGAAGCTAGGAAGAGGAAACACTCTGAAGCCTCTCCTTCTGACCCAACCACCAAGAAGCGCAAGACCAAGAAATCTCGGGCTGCTCCCACAGAGCCCTTGATAGTTGAACCCCTCTCAGTCATCTATCCTGACGCAGATCGTCAGTTGACAGTTCATGAGCCTACTCCCACAGAGGCTCCTGACGCTGAAGATATTCCAGCAGCCAACCTCAACGCTGCTGAAGACATTGGTCACCAAGACAATGTACAAGGTGATGCAGCCCTTCCTCAGCTTGAGACAAGCGAACTGATCAGCATTGGTCGTCCGACGCCAATTGCACAAGATGCATCGTGGGAAGATCGCCCACGAGAGGAAGACAATGAGGCCCAGCCCACTCCAACTCCAACAGCGTCGTCTGCATTCCGTAGGCTTCGCAAGGGACCAAGGCCTCAGGAGTCTGCTGAAGACATTCCGGCTGCATTAGCCGAAGAGAATGAAGAAGAACCACAAGCTCCAACTCCCCCGCTCCAACAAGAAGCAGTTCTCCAGGAGAACGTGCCTGAGTTCGTCCCTCCCACTACACGTGTGGAGGCTGAAAATGTTGAGGCTGCCACAGACAACACTGAAGCTAATGTGGAGCCCTCCCCAACAACAGCTTCAGAAGACACTGAAGCTACTGCTCCTGACACTTCTGTGCCTGAGTCTGCTGCCGGTCCCCAATTCAACTATCATGTTGCGCACAGGCCCCAGGTCCAGAAGCCGATCCCACGACTGCCAAGGTTCCCAGGTCCTGCATCAGCTCCTGGCTCCTTCAACATCAACAGCTTCAGGGCAGATAACACGTTTTTCAACAGCTCCAAGAACCCTTATTCAAGGGAACGGATTGTATCAGATAGGTTCTGGAGCTATCAACAGCGCAGCTATTATTCATGCATCCTATACAACCAAGGTCGCATCTTTCCTCACAAGCGCCTTGAGGTTGAAGCTGTTGCTGGCCTGCCTGGCCTGGAAGACGCACTGGATTGCTTCAAGAAAGTGGGTCTGCTGCCGTTTATCACTGATGAAGAGCACTGGAATGAAGAGCTTCTGCTTCAGTTCTATGCCACCCTTCATATCAAAGGCTACAACAAAGATCCGAAGACTTGGGTCCTGGAGTGGATGACCGGCAATATCCATCATGAAGCCAATGCTTTCGATATCATTGAGCTTACCGGCCTTCCCACTCCTGGAGAATTCTTCGAAGAAGGCTGCCAACTCCATGCTGAAGCAATTGAGAGCATATTTCAGCGTCCTGAGCCAAATATGAGTCAGATGCTCTCAATGATGAAGCCATTGCCTCATGATGCACCCTATCCAACTGAGTTCTTCGTTGAAGACTTAGAGTACCTGCCCAGAACCATATATCACATCATCAGGCAGACTCTATGGCCCATTAAGGGACACTCTCCATATGCCAAGATTGAAGGTGCAATGAAGACTCTCATATTCTGCATTCTTCATGGAAAATGCTTCAACGCACAGGATCTCTTCATCCACCTACTTGCAGCGTCTGGCTCAGATTTATTTGGCTTGAAGTTTTATGCTCCTTGGGTTATGAGGCTGATCAAGCTTCACTCTGCGATTTCATATCAGCCCTCAGCCCGCAACCATCGAATCTTCTTGCTAGATTTGGACACCTCTGCTGAAGCTATATACCCTGAGCCTGCCAAGCAACCATTAAGTCTTCAAAATGCAGAACACCAGAGCTTCACTCAGAATGTTGACGGTGTTGAAGCCATCTCCAGAGTATATCCGTTGGATGGCACCACACATGCACCTGCATCTACTGAAGCCACTGACAGCACAGCTGCTCAGCGACCCAAGAAGCGCGCTCGTGCCCTCAATGACCGAGAGCTTCTTGTGGCCCTTCACCAAAAGCAAGATAGGCATCACGACTGGTTGAAGAGACAGATGAAAAGCCTCTTGGTGGATGTCAACCGCCTCAGGAATCTTGCCACCAAGAATGCATTCGTTGCTCATGAAACTTGTCGCCGCACCTGGAAAGGACTCTCAATGATGTGTTCTGAAGCTGAACTTCAAGAGGTTGGCTTCAAAGAGCAATTCAAGTTTGACTCCACACCTCCTAGAAGAGCTGTGATGCGAAGCACACCATCACTTGAAGATTCGGAGTTCTCTTCCTCTGCTGCCACGGTGAATGCACGGATTATCGATGAAGAGGGCGACACTACATCACCTCCACCTCCTTCAGCACGCATCAACTCTGCACCAAGCTCATCTGCACCGCCAAACACTTCCACCGACCCTGCTGCGCCTGGGAACGCGTAGAAAACTCTATGTCTTCAAACCTTTTTGGTCATCACTGACAAAAGGGGGAGAAGCATATGATGGTTTAGTCTTCAAGCGGGTCACTATGGGCGGGTGCCTTTATATTTTGCTACATTTTGCTTCGTGCTTACAACTCCCGTTTTTGCTACATTTGCTTCTTTGAGTTGTAACACTTAGACTTGATGGTCGTCTGCTACATGTTTGTCACTCTGTTATGCGAAGATAAATTCCGCATGTGCGACGATAAATTCCGCACTTAGATCATTCTGCAGACGTCCATTTTCCATTATGCATGTCATTATCTTCGTATACTCTTACATGCATAGTGGATTGTCATCATAAGTTGAAGTGGATCTCCACAAGTACAACCTGCCATGTGCAATTGCATTCAAGAAGCAAATTACTTATATGCACATCTTCAGGGGGAGCCCTTGCAGCTTATGAAGACAATTCCTTTACAATTTCACAAATTATGTTCCCCGTTGAAAACTTCAACTAGTTTGTCATCAATCACCAAAAAGGGGGAGATTGTAAGTGCATCTAGTGCCACCCCTAGTTGGTTTTGGAGTATTGACGACAAACCTAGTTGAGGGACTAATGTGTTTGTGAGAATTGCAGGATAACACAGGTAGAAGTCCCTCATTGATTCGGTTTTACTACCAGAGATGACCCCTAAAAACGTATGAAGACATTGAAGACAATGGTGGTACATGAAGATATTCATATTGAAGACTATGACAAGAGAAGACACCACGTGAAGCCTATGGAACTCGAAGACTTAGATTCTTTGTAGTTTATTTCATTTGTGTTGAGTCATAGGAACCACCATACTGTTAAGTGGGGTCCAAGAGAACCAGTCAGAATGACTGAAGTGATGCCTAATTCAAATCCTATGTCTTCGAGCGAAGACTATGAGAGCAAATCTTGTCCAGAGTCGGACAAGTCAGCTTTACTTGCAGCCCAAGTAAAGTTGCCATGTGAGTTCAAAATCTGACCGTTGGAACACGTGTCAGTTCCTTAGTGACCCAGGCTCATTTCGGACAAATCAGGTCGGGTTGCCCAGTGGCTATAAATAGTCCACCCCCTTCAACCTTAAATGGTTGGCTACTCAGATTTCAGTGCACGGCTTTTGTCGTTTGAGAGCAACCCACCTCGAAGCCTTTGAGAGAAAATTCCTAGCGAGGAGAAAAGCCCTAACCACCCAGAGCCAGAGTAAATTGGGCATCACTTAAGTCTTCGTGTCTGAGTGATCTGAAGACTTATTACACTTGAGGACTGTGCATCCTCCAGACGGTTAGGCGTCGCGTTCTGAGCATCCAAGAGAAATTGTGGATTGCCGGTGAACGAAGTCTGTGAAGGTTTGGGAGTCTACCTTGAAGACTTACCAGAGTGATTGGGCGAGGTCTGTGTGACCTTAGCTCAAGGAGAAAACGGTGAGGACTGGGTGTCCTGAGCTGCGTGTTCAGGACTGGGTGTCCGGGACTGTGTGTCCGGGACTGTGTGTCCTTTGGTTTAAATACCTAGCCGCTCCAACCAGACGTACAGTTGTCACAGCAACTGGAACTGGTCCAACAAATCATTGTCTTCAACGTGTCACTGGTTTCATCTTCACTTCCCTTCAACTTACTGTTATTCATTGTGAAGCCATTGCATGCTTGCTCTATCTTTTGTCTTCACAACATAACTGTATGATTTGACTGGCTTCATAACTTCTTCCTATCTGATCCTTATTACACTGCAGCTACTTGTCATTGTGCTTTCACTCTATTGAATACTTGACCATGGCTTGTCTGGTGTAATCTAACTTCCGCTGCTTAAGTGATAGGCATATCTGTACTGTTTGTCTTCATAACTCTCACGTATTGAAGAATTTGATAAAAATCGCCTATTCACCCCCCTCTAGTCGATATAACACACTTTTACTCAGTAAGAAATTATGTTAAAGTCAATGGCAATCTTGAATTCATTTGCACCGTCGTGTGGGCTTCGACAAGGTGAACACATATCCCCGATTTATTTTTGTTTTGTTGCCCGGGAGCTCTCTACGCTGCTTCAACAAGGAGTGGAGACACATGATGTTCAACATGTAAAAATATGTAGTGAGGCGTCAGGAGCAGTGGCGGAGGTAGAGGGTGGACAGGGTGGGCCACGGCCCACCCTGGCATTTTTGGAATAGCTTTATAGCATAGGAAAAATGGTAAAAAATATTAAGAAAAAATATTTTTTATGAACACTTCTATTGTTGGCCCACCTTGGCCCATTGGGCTAGATCCGCTACTGGTCAGGAGTATTACAACTACTATTTGTTGATGACAATATCCTTTTTTCAGAGCTAATTTAGCCTAGGCATAGTATGTTAAGGGTGTCATTCATTGATATAGAAGAGCAATAGACCAGCTAATAAACCCACAAAAATGTTATATACAGTTTCGGTACAACTGCCTTATGGAGACATAGATTGTGGTTAAGCGGGAGTTGCAAGTTCAAAATTCTGAATTTGAAACGGAATTGTCTCGGTTTACCAACCCTGGATGATCGTATGAACGAAGGGAAGTTCCAGATGTTGCAGGCAACCCTAACTAATTGCTCGGCAGCTCGTCCGCCAGGCTGTGAAGGAGGCTTATAAATGAATTGTTGAATTATATTTGGGTTGTGTTGAATTGTTAAACCGTGCTTTAATTTTGGTTGTGCTGAATCATTGAATTGGTGATGATTTGAACATTTGATTATGTATGCTATATAATCTAGCGTGCATGAGTTTGCATGAAAATGAGAGTTTAAATATGAAGGGTGTGGTTGTTCGGGCAAACAATGAGAAGCAAGTCGACGCTGCGACATGTCCGCGGACATTTAGGGAGCCGGATTTGCCCACTCTAGTTATAGACGCTCTACAAACATTTTTTATTCCGAGTTCAGCTGTCGCAAGATTGATGCCATCGCGCGACCATTTCTTATCACACGATGCACGTCAGCACTTAAGGAAGCCTCAGTGCGACGACCTAGCTAGCTCGTCCATGTTCCTTGCGCGACTAAGTTTTTTTACCGGAGCGTTCAATTGCTTTCTCTGAGATTCGTGCCAGCCTTTTGTGTATAAAGTAAAAATAATTTACTATGCAATACAAGCAGTAGACAAAGGAATACATCTGTGCATGTTAGATGCGTGGCAGCTTTAGATATGACTTGGTGGAAAAGGACGGCGTATGGGTTTTCTCCCCCAAACAAAGTAGTTGCATTTTATTTGCTGATCATATTTTGAATGGTTAACAGCTTATGAACCAAATTTCCATTAATGAATTTTTTTGTACATTTGAATTCAGGGTGATAAGACCTTTAAAACAAGACCGGTCTTGGATACAATTTGGCTAGATTGAATTTTTACTGGTTCAATTAATTTCACATTACAAAAAATAGGATTTTACTCATTTCAATTAACAGAGTTTACTCATTCCAAAAAAATTATTTCACTAATTTGAAATACGGATTTCACTCATTTACAAATTAATTTTATTATTTCAAACTAATATTTCATTTATTTCAAACAACTGATTTCACTCAGTTGAAAAAACTTACTTCACTCATTTCAGAGAACACATTAGATTCACTCATTTGAAGTACTATATTCCACTCGTTTAAAAAACTTATTTCACACATCACAAAAAAAAAAATATTTTCAAACTTTGTTTCACTCGTTTCAAGAAACTAATTTCACTTATTTCAGAAAACACATTACATTCAGTCAATTGAAATACTATATTTCACTTGTTTCAAAAAGTGATTTTACTCGTTACAAAAGATAGATTCCGCTCATTTCACTAGTTTCAGAAAACACATTACACTCACAATATACAGAAATAAATAAGGATTTTTCACAAAAAAGAAATATTTCAATTAAAAAACTATTTTACTCATATAAAAAATATCATTCAAACACATATTTCTCTGCAGTAATTAAAATCTATGAAATTAGATTTTTGAACTAAGTGAGATCTATGAAAATAGCTACTTTTTCAAATGTGTGAAACATGTTATTTTTAAATCTGACTGACATAAGCAGTTTCACACAGAGTGAAATAACATGTTTCATATGTTCCATATATAGAGTGAAATAAATTTCGAACACTGAAATAAGCAGTTTCACATAGAATATATAGAGTGAAATAAGTTAACTGAAATGTTGAAAATTAAATGTATTTGAAATCTATCCAAAATTGATCTTGTTCTAAAGGTCTTGACACCCGGAGATCAAATATATAAAATATTTCACATATGTAATTTTGGTTTAAAAGATATTAATGGTTGAAAATGTCAAATGAAATTTAAATGGGTACCTTTGTTATGGGGGCCAGAGGAGGAGAGTATGTCTGAGCCATGCATGCATCGTACTGACAAAAAGTGCTGACAAGAGTTGACAAGACGTTTCATACATGATGATGTTCAACAGAATACAAATAAATAGTAGTATGCATGTAGACAGCGTGCACCAATCTCCAAAAATTTAAGGATGAATTTAGCACCGGTACATCCCTGCACCGGTAAAAAGAGGTTTGCGGTTCCTTGCAGCCTCCGACATTGACCGAGTATGAGTTGAGCTCTTGTCTCAGCATGGCCCAGTGATAAAAATACAGTGGAGAAAGTAAGCAAGATCGGCCATCTTTTCCAAGCGCAGAGGCAAAGTTGTGCACGAGGAGGGCGTGCGGCATCGACCAACTGCAGCCCAGCGGCGCCGGCGCATCTTCTCTCCCCACGCCGTCCCGGTGGGAGTCCTCCGTCCCTGTCAGGTTGATCCCTTCTTCCTCCCTCCAGTCCTAGGCCCTAGCTCGACGGCGGGTTGGTTAGTAGGGGAGTGGCAGGAGGTGGTCGGTGAGGAGCGAGGAGGAGCTCGACGGCGTGTCCTCTCTGAGATGGCACACCCTCGCCGACGCCGGTGAGGTAGGGCCGGCCGATGGGGGGAGGCGCCGGCCGAGCGAGAGAGCTGGGACGCTGCTTGCTGCTCTCTGCTCTGCTTCTTATTCTGGTTGCTGCCGCTGCTTGCTGCTCTGCTTCTTACCCTATCCTAGTGTTGCAATCTGTACTGAAATTATTGTGCTGTATCATTGTATGGTATAGCCATTAGAAATATTTTGGTAGAGCAGTCCCTCGAGTGATTTGACAGAAAAAAAACTTGATATAAAATGCAAAATTGTGAAGATCATGGACTGAAAACATCTAGTGTCACGAGGTTCGGACTTGGGACTTCCAAGGGATATGCATCTGATAAACTCTAAACTGTAGTTGCTATTGCAGATTATATATGGAACTACTCTCTATGTTTACTTTTACAAGAAGTTTTATACAGTTCAGACAGTGCCTAAAACAGTTCAGGGTCAGCTGTCTATAACGTCTTATAAAAAACAACGGAGGGAGTAGTAAATAATTTCTGCTATATAATCATTTGCATCAAAAGTGCAGAACAAAGCATAATACTGAAAGTCTTTTTCTTTCAAACAGCTCAAAAGCCATTATGCAAGTTCCTTCTATTGTAGTACTCATAATAAGCAAAACCTACAGGACTAGAAGAAGCCACAATGGAAGGAAGCATCAGCGGTCCATCAGAGAAAAGGTAAGCAGCTTTCTGTCTGAGTAATAGCAGATTGATGCCTCATTTAGAGACAACCACCTGTTTATTGATTAGTTGCACTCTCATCGTTATATTTTTTCTCTTAGGGTTGCCGTGGTGACCGGAGGGAACCGGGGGATGGGGCTGGAGATATGCCGGCAGCTTGCGGCTCACGGGCTCACCGTCGTCTTGACGGCGAGGGACGAGAAGAGGGGCACTGAGGCAGCCGAAAAGCTCCGGGAGGAGGGGCTACCGGATGTCATGTTTCATCAGTTGGAGATCAGCGAGCCCGCCAGTGCCGCTCATCTGGCTGCTTCCATAAAGGACAAGTTCGGCAAGCTTGACATATTGGTACAGTTGCTTAAATTTTCAAATGAAGTTTTCAATTTGCAAAGGATTTGTGATACAGAAGGCAATTTCAACAAAATTGATGATCATCGCACTCACGCACACCCATAGTAGCCGGAAACGGGTAACGGTGGGCCGTCCCTCGATCTGGATTCATCGACCCGGAATCAGATTCGGGAACAAGGGTCGATTCGGTAAGATTCGATGCGGATTCGGTGTTTCCGCAGCTGGATCGTCGATTCAGGTTCGGCGACTCGACAGTCTTGGTTCTTGAATCGATCGAGTAAGCAAAAGGTCAGCCATATCAATCACGAACTCCTCGTTTTAATTTCTGCCCCGTTCTTTTCCACTCCTCTAAATAACTCCTTATTCTGCTCTCCAATTACTCCAAGGCTGCTAATAAATTTTCCATTGGGAAGGAGATAATATATTTTAGTCTTCATGAATCGACGATGCAGCCAGTTCCCTGTATAAGTACTCCCTCGGTCCCTCCCAGCCAGTTGCTCCCCGCACCCGTAAAGATTCACGTTTCTCGTTCCATGGTACCGTACCGGATTCATCATACCGGAATTGATTGGATCGCGTTTCCGTTTTAGAAAAATCGTTCTAGAGATGTATACCCTCACTGTACCCTATTTTTTCCAGCCCCCGACTCTCGTCCCCCGTTCCCGTTCCTCGTTCCCACCGTACCGGAAACATGGCAACTATGCGCACACCGCACCGCAGGTCAACAATGCCGGAGTGCTCGGGGTGACCACGGACGTCGGCGACCCGGCAACCCTCCAGGAGACGGTAAATTTGTCTCCGATATATATGTCGCATTCCCTTAAAATTCACTTTTGGAGTACATTGAGATCACATTTAGATACTGCTTTGCTTTGGACCGTTTGGAGCTGAAGTACTTACTGAGGTTGTTTGGTTGCATCCATGTCCATCACTTAACAACAGCTTGCAGGCATGGATGGGATGGAGAGAGCCGAGTGGCTGAGGCAGCGGACCACGCAGACCGCCCAGGATGCAGAGGACTGCCTGAGGATCAACTACCACGGCAACAAGACCGTCACGGAAGCCCTCCTCCCGCTCCTCCGGTCCTCCTCCGACGGCAGAATCGTCAACGTAACCTCTGCCTGGGGCTTGCTCAGGGTACACACCTCTCATCTCCATGTAGAGTATTTCACAACAAATTGAAACAAATTTGCTCACATCACACCCTGGCTGTTCACCTTGCAAAAATGCAGTATTTCAGCGGCGACGAGCTCCGGCGGGAGCTGGACGACGTCGCAAACCTCACGACGCAGCGGCTCGACGAGATGTCGGGCCTGTTCCTCGAGGACCTGGGCACGGGCAATGGCGCGCTGGAGCGCCGCGGGTGGCCGGCCGACCCGGTGTACGCCGCCTACATGGCGTCCAAGGCGCTGGTGTGCGCCTACACCAGGGTGATCGCCAGGGAGGAGGGCGCTGCGTTGCGGGTCAACTGCGTGCACCCCGGCTACGTCGTCACCGGGATGAACGACTACACCGGCATCCTCACCGCCGCCGAGGGCGCCGCCGCCGCGGTTGTAGTTGCGCTCGCGGAGAAGGGGGGAGTCACCGGCGCCTACTTCGATCGCACTGAACTGGGAGCGTCCTTTGTGTGATTTCTCCGTGGAGCAGTTGTTAGCTGGATATCTTTTTCAATAAAGTTCAATCTACTTAATATTACTTGATCTTTTGCAATAACACAATGTCATGAGTTGGTCCAGATATCTAGAATTATGTTTTGTTCACTTCTTTTTCTTTCAGAACTAGAATATTTCCAATGTCAAGGTAAATCTTTTGAAACTACTAGCAAAGTGTACGTGCAAAGCACGTCAACAAATATACAGCAGGGGGAGATGCATTCTCGACATTTTATTTCCTTCGATGCGAATATAGGAAACTCTATAATCGAGATTGTTCTAACTTTAGAATCAGATTCTTGGCATGAGAAAAAGATGCTTCTAGAATAGTATGGATGATAGAATGCAGGTTCAATTAAAAGATCACGAGTCAGAATCCTCTGAGATGAAAACTTTATCCAATGGATGATACTCTTCAGACTTGTCAATTCTCAACCATTGGATGAAGCATATCTAATGGCTGACATTTGAAGTTATTGTCACACTATATATTGGTATAGGTATATAGACTAGTAGCATACGTAAGCAGATAGATCATGTACTGGAACAGTGCACATAAGGCATGAGCAATGAACCAAATTGATATTTTTCTTTTCATTCTTTTTACACCAGACAATTTACAAACATCAATTATGTACAAGGAGCTCCGTGGTAGGCCAACATGCTAATACCTTGTACCTACGTGAGAATACACCCGAGAAGGACACCGCTCACTATGTTTCGTCGAGCTTTGGTTCAAGGACCACAGCGATCTTCTCCTTCTTATCTCCGCGCAATACTTCCACGGTCACCTTTAAAAGAACAGAAGCGAGTATCTTAGCAGCCATCAAGGGAAAAAAATGTTCCTGTTGAACATGGGTGAAAGCTTACCGTCTCTCCGACTTTGCACTGATCCAAGATACGGTACAGGTCGCTTCCATTCGCAACCTTAGTACCATTAACAGAAGTAATTATGTCCCCGAGGATAAGTCATCCGTAGGCATCCCGTTTCGTTGATTGCAGACCCTGCATACAACATAGCAAGCAGAAATATTTAGCCGCACAAGTCCTGTACCGCAGAAACGTGTCTAACAAATGCATTTCACAATTATATAGAAGGAACAGAAAATACGAGTTTATTCTACACATAAGTTTGGTTCTTATCAAATGAATTACTGCTCTGTTTCTTAAGCTATTCTTAGTTCCGACAATCAGAGAAGGCACATGAGAACATTGTTCAACAGATGCTATAATGTACTGGAGTAACAGTAGAAGGTTTTCTCATGCTAGGTGCAAAAAGATTGTTTACTGAAACTGAAACAAAATAAGAATTTGACTACTGTAAAAATATCTCGTGGTTTCCAATCAAGTTCCATTGAATTTGCATCAAACATGTGTATAATATAGATGGACAGTACCGCTTTGCCAGCTGGTCCGTTTGGGGGAGCATCCAAGACAAGCACTCCACTCAATCCAAGCTGCTCCACAGATTGGTCAGGGGCAAATTTTATCCCCAAAATAGGTCTTGTCACTTTCCCAAATTGTATAAGCTGATCCACGATACCACCAACCTGAATATGGTCGAAATACATGCTTTGTAATAAGCAAGAAATTTATAGGAAAAGAAGACCCAGAACAAATCCAAAATTATGAATTAAGCTGAGTGACATACTGTATCAACTGGAATGGAGAAGCCAACCCCAGATGATGCTCCTGAAGGTGAGTATATAGCAGTATTTACACCTATCAGGTTTCCAGAACTATCAAGAAGTGGGCCCCCGCTGTTACCAGGGTTGATAGCAGCATCAGTCTGTATTACATCCTGTATAGGACGTCCAGTTGCAGCTGAACTAATTTCTCTCCGCAATCCACTGGGGGAAATCAGAAGAGAACAAATAGAAGTGTCTCAGTTTACCAAAGACTGAACAAAAGAATCAGCAAACGAGGAGTCAATTCAACCAATCAATAATACTACACCTGATAACACCTGTTGTAAGAGTGTGGTCAAGGCCAAACTGCAAATATATAAATAACAGATGTCAGACAGTAATCAGTAGTTGCTTAAAGTAACATGCACATAATTGAAAGAGAAGCCCAAATAACTGAATTGTTTAAATCAACTCTTTCCATCCATGAACTATACTGAAAATTTACAAAAAATATATATGCCATACATAGTTCCTTAGCATAGAATCTGTTTGGCATATCGGTGGTTGGACACATGGACATGGACATGGTAGAGTATTTTCATTTCCAATGCTATTGCTACTGAACATAATCAGGATAAGAAACAGGCTGGCCCTACTGAAATTTCAACACAGGTTCAGGAGTTGAAATGAAAAGAAATTACTAAGGAACACAAAATGCAAGTAACAAAAACACTGAATGATTGATGTCAAATTTGCACATCAGCCGACATGTAGAGATAAATCATAGAACAACTGGTGTAAGAAGCACTCACAGGGTTTCCTATGGCATAAACTTTCTGACCAACCAGTAGGTCTGCTGACACACCAACTGGTAAAGGTCTTAGTTTATCCTTTGGTGCTTCGATACTCAAAACAGCAACATCCTTGTCCTGGTCAAATCCGACAACTTGCGCTTCATACACCGACTGATCAGCAAGCGTGACCCTACATAAAACTAAAACGGTAATTTCACTTCGCCATGATACAATTCAAGACAACCCTGTCATAAATATTCAACAAGATGGTAGCATACTATCTGCAGATCTGAGTAAATTGACATCATGTGAAATTAGCAAGGAAGCAAACAAAGCATGACTAACACGTAAATAAGGTTTAGAAGAAACCAAAGTGCATAGGTCATTGTTAGCATTTCGCATCAAAGTCTCGGATCTAGCATTAAGTACTGGATGAAATTATGAAAGATGGAATCCAAAATATAGTCACTATAAAGCTTCAAAGATGTGTCACTGTGTCAGGCTAAACATCTACTATAACTAACCAACAGCCTACAACCTATGGATATATTTGCTACGCACAATGAATCCAAATGATAACAAGTCATTAGCACGAGCATTAATGGTTCACTGTGCTATTAAAAATAAGCAACCACGTCCACATTGCCCATGCTTATATCAATGTCCAGTTGCGGTTCTGCAACTCTGGTTTCCCCTGTTTATTCATTCGTTATAGTTCTTAGTTCTTACAGTTACAGGTCCACAACAACTGCACCATTCTATGAACCTTCTATAAAAGTAAAATCTAGCAGAATTGTCATGCTGATTTGAATTTTTCTGAAGAATATTGGTAGCGACTGGCTCTATTAAGTGTTAACCGACACACAAAACAGTCGGGATGGGTGGACACGCTGGTAAAGGTCTTAGTTTATCCTTTGGTGCTTGAATACTCAAAACAGCGACATCCTTGTCCTGGTCAAATCCGACAACTTGCGCTTCCTACACCGACTGATCAGCAAGCATGATCCTACGTAAAACTAAAATGGTAATTTCACTTCGCCATGATACAATTCAAGACAACCCTGTCATAAATATTCAACAAGATGGTAGCCTACTATCTGCAGATCTGAGTAAATTCACATCATGTGACATTAGCAAGGAAGCAAAGAAAGCATGACTAACACGTAAATGATGTTTACACGAAACCAAAGTGCATAGGTCATTGCAAGTCTCGGATCTAGCATCAAGTACTGGATGAAATTATGAAAAATGGGATGCAAAATATAGTCACTCTAAAGCTTCAAAGATGTGTCAGGTTAAACATCTACTATAACTAACCTACAGCCTACAACCTATGGACATATTTGCTACCCACACCGTATCCAAATGACAACGAGTCGTTAGCAGCGAGCTTTAATGGTTCACTGTACTCTGCTATTAAAACTAAGCAATCACGTCCACATTGCCCATGCTTATCAATATCCAATTGCAGTTCTGCAACTCTCATTTCCCCTGTTTAATGTGTATTCCTTCGTTTGAGTTCTTACAGCTCCACAGCAATCACACCATTCTACTCCCTCCGTTCCAAATTACTCGCCGTGGTTTTAGTTCAAATTTGAACTAAAACGACGACGAGTAATTTGGAACGGAGGGAGTATGAAGTATGAACCTAGGATAAATGTCATATCTAGGAACGGGCATGCTGTGATTTGAATTTTGCTGAAGAATATATCGGCAGCGAGCAACTCTGTTAAGCGTTAACCAACCTGAGGTCCGAGGCGCCACGGATGACATGGAAATTGGTGACGATGTGGCCGAGCTTGTCCCAGACGAAGCCGGAGCCGGAGCCCTGCGGCACCTCGAGCACGTCCAGCGTGAAGGCGTCCTGCCTACACACCAAACCAAAACAGAGGCCCCAAGCTTCTTCGCATTAGGCGCCAAGGCCAAACAGATGGACACACCGTGGCAATGGAAGGGAAAGGGGGCGGGGGAGGATGGGCCCAGCCATACCTGACGGCGAGGTTGGTGATGTAGACGACGGAGGGGGTGTTGTCCTTGAAGAGGCGCACGGTGGCGAGCTCGTCGGCCTGCAGCTTCCGCGGCGTGGCGACGACGAACGCGGACGCGGCCCCGGCGTCCCCGAGGAGCAGCGCGGCGGAGGCGAGCGCGACTACCAGGGGCCCCGCGGCGGCCGCCAGCGCCCGCCGCGCGGCCTCGGCGACGGGGCCCACCACGAGGTCGCGCAGCGGCCTCCGCAACGAGGCCGGGAGCGCGAGGGGGCCGGCGGGCGGCCTGTTGGCCGCGGCGCGCGCGATGTGCCTGAGGGAATGGCGCGGGCGCGGCGGCGGGCGGGCGAGCGGGGAGGGGGCGGAGAGGAAGCAGGCGGCGGCCATTTGGGAGTGGGGGGAGAGCAGCAGCAGCAGCAGCCGCGGGCTGGAGCTCCCGTGGAATCGGGATGGGTGAACGCGCTGCGCTCTCGTTGGTCGTGTGCTCCGCTTATTGTCAAACTTTTTTTTTTTTGCTTTGTTGACTAGCGAATGTATGTACTACTGCCACTGGCGTCTTCGTTTTGGTTCGGGTTGCTTCCGATCCGTTCTCTCCCTCTCCTCCGTGTGTTTTTGTTTTGTTTCGTTCCCACTGTGGCCCAGGCCCACGGGGGGGTGGCTCTCGACGGTTCATGTATCTGCATAGAACCATGCCAGGTTCTCTCATTCTAATACTTTTGCTAGATTTTTCTAAAGAAAAAAAAATAGTCCCTCCGTCCCACAATATAATACTCCCTCTATTCTTAAATATAGGGTGTATAATTTTTGGCATGGAAATTAAAGAATGCACGTGGAGGGAAAATTTTCCAAGTTTTGGGCTAGATTACACGTAACTAATTGACATGAGAAAATAGAAAAGCTTGCCTAATATAGGGAAATGTAATCGAATCCTTAAAAAATTATCCAAACGAGTGGCGCAACACAATACACCTTATATTTTGAAATTTTTTTCTCAAAAATCTATACACCTTATATCAAAGAACGAAGGGAGCACATTTTTACAAGCTAAAAATAGCATAAAAATAGTCCATATCGTGGCACGGAGCCGCCACGGAGGGAGTACTCTGCTAGATTCAGCCCGGTCACGAACGGGAACGGAAACTGATTCGTGCGCAAGCTCTCTGGCATGAGTAAGGTGCGAGCACACTAGCAATGGAAGTGTATGCGATCCGCGAGACGCTGCCCCACTAGCGTTGGACCTTCGTATCGAAAAGGCATCTCCCCAAGCAGGCCACCGCTTACAAGGCACACACCTAGCAACGGGCCATGCAGAACTAGATAGCAATAGTTTGAAGGAGGAGAGGGGCAGGATAAACGATGCCTCCAAGGAGAAGAACAATGTCTGCGGTCGGCGGCAGCGGTGGCCAGACCACGCTCTGGCAAGGCATTTGACGACACCCCACCCTCCAACCTCAGGTACCATCGTAGACAACCCCTGATCACACACAGTGGTCTTTGGCAGATGGATACCCCTGGCGGCCTTCCGACATGAAGCCAATCGCAACATACCTCTTGGTCTCGAGATGACCTCGCATACCAACATGCCAGACATTAAAAATAAGCAAATTGAGGTACACCATTGATGAGTGTATTTTTACACTTAGTTCCATTGTTGTTTAAATCGGATATTCCAAGAGAATCACTTCGATATTGTTACTAATCTACTAGATGTAAATAGGACACCCCTACTACCTGATTTCTTAACATGCAAGCTATTCACGTCAACAATTGCCATGTCAGCATGCTGCTGCGGCCTCGTGGGGTGTAGTCGATGTGTTTTCCCAGCTGAGTTTCTTCCACCTGGGTCATGTGTTGTATGATGCCAACAACCTGGGTTGGATAGCTGGCTTTGTCGGTCATTTGTGGAAGCCCATCTGACTAACGCAGCCCTGTATGGCTTGGTTATCTTCTGCTCCGACCCTTGCTCTCTCTGTCTTCTGCTAGCCGCAACTCTCTCTCCCTCCCTCCCTCTCTCTCTCTCTCTCCCCCCTCTCTCTCTTCTGCCTCCACAACCGGTGTGCTTTCTTGGCCAAAAATCACGAATGCATATGAAATGACAGAAGCGCCTCTTCACCTTCCACCTTCCTTTCAGTTTCCATTCCCCCTTCTAATATACCCAAACCTCATCCTCCCCATCATGGTAGAACTCCACTCCTGATCTCACCACATTACCACATCGTCGCATCCCCTTACATTTTCTTGCTTAAATTCGCCCAAAGGCCAAAGGAGCAGGCGCCCTCCGATCATGTTCTTCAAGCCACCATCATATGTTACATTCCTCCTCATTATTTACCAATTTGAAAAGCCTCCGCTCCAGCTATATTATTTGTATGGGTATGATTTGTATGCCAGGATCAGAGTTTAGTTAGTTGTTTCAACAGGGCCTAAAAACATGGGAGTTTCCCATTGGAGCGTCACATGTTGTGGAATCGATCTTAATTACTCAGCCCATGATTTCATGAAGCAGTGTGGGTACTAAGCATGGCGCAACTGAATGTCCGATTCCGATTTGAAAGCACATTTTCTCCCTTGGTAGTTTTGGTAATCAATGACAACACACATATTGTTGGACTAATAATTTTATCTAGTATGTTTCAGACAAGTTCAACGGTGGCATGACAAGGACATGGTGATGTTGACCCCTTCAAAATACAAAGGATAAAGATTGGCACAACTTCAATACTCAAATTTTTTGGTTAAGTGATCCAAGATCACATTGAGTCCATAGGAAAGCCAATACTATTAAAAGGGGATTGAGGTTTTGATCATGACTCAATTGCTCAAGTGCTTAGTGGTATTGCTCCAAAACCCTCAAATATTTATCCATTTCCATCCTCTCCAATACCCTAAAGTTGATCTCAGTCCCCCCGAAAAGCTCTCATTTGGACCCACCGAGATTACCATATGCACTGCCATATGCCAAACCCTAATACTTTGGTGTAACCGAAATGGATCTCGGTCTCACCAAGATGGCCTAGCCAAGTTTCTGTGATGAAGTTGCTTCATTCAGGAGTCACCAATATGAACCGATCGGAATTTCTAAAACGAGGTCTTGCCCTAGTCATTGCACTTCGGTCCCACCGAGCTGGTATGATTGGTCGCACCGAAAAACCTAACTGTCGTGGTTTTGTCACGGCAGATGTCCTTAGTGTCAGGACTTAGTCGCGAGGCCAACGCATCTATGTGGTAGCTTGAGAGGGGTTGAGTGGGACGAGAGACGCATGATAGATCAACACACAAGACAAGGATTTAACAGCTTCGGGCCCCGGGAAACATCATCTGGTAATAGCCCTACATGATGTTTGTGGCTAGGTCTCATTATCATCACGAGGGAGTCGCTGGTAAACCGACTCTTTGTGTCTAGCCCTAGAGATTGTTTCTTCTTGTTTGTCCCTCTTTGGGGAGCCCTGCCCCTCCTTATATAAGTTGAAGGGGCGGGTTACATGTAGAGTCCAACTCGGACTTAAGACTTAACTATTTTGACTTCTCTTCATGGGCTTCTTAACATCTTGGGCTTCATAACGTCTCGGGCTTCATAACGTCTCGGGTTTCATAACCCCTGGCAACCTAGTTATCACTATCTGCCGGGTTATGACTGGTGCCGGTTTATGATGGTCTGCTGGTTTATGATGGTCTGCCGGTTTATGATTGTCTGCTGAGGAGGTGTTTGTTTTCAGGGACTTTTTGTGTAGGGACTAGAAAAAGTCCCTCTTAGAGACTTTTTTACCAAACGGGAGGGACTTTTTAGGGACTAAACTAGGCATTTGGGACTAAATGAAGAAGACTCTCAAGGAGAGTCTTTTTGGGACTTTTCCAACAATGCCCCTCCATGCACCTATTGGCCCGCCACCCCATGGTGTTGTTTGATTGCTATTTTTCTATATACTAGGGGCAACATGGTCATTTAATAACCTCTAGGAAGGGACTAGAGACTTTTTAGTCTCTGGAAACAAACAGGGAAGGACTTTTTAGAGACTAGGGACTTTTTAGTTGGGACTAGAAAAAGTCCTAGGACTAGAGAACCAAACAGTTATCATCTGACTTAACTCCTGCCGCGTTATCATCTGGCTTAACTCCTGCCGGGTTATCATCTGACTTAACTCCTGCCGGTTTACCACCTGCCGGTTTACCACCTGCCGGTTTACCGTCCGTCTGAGCCATCTGTCTTAACTGTCTGTCTTAACTGTGAGCCGGTTCATCAACCTGCCGGTTTACCAAGTCCCAGCCGGGTTATAACTGCGGCCGGATCATACCGCGGGGTATATCCCCGACATTAGCCCCCAGTTTAAGTTGGATTTATCCATGTTAAACTGATCCTGAGCATCCTTAAATCCTTGTCATTTCTTTCTAGAAAATCCGGGTCAATAGGCCATCTTCGTAATCAATTTGCTGACATTGGTTTGTCATAGAGAAATATTATGAAGAATAACTCCTTTGACTCAGCTCCCACTGCTTAACAAAAATATTGGTCTTTGAAATACTCATCTAATCTTCAGCCGGTTTAAGAATGTAGAACTTGTCGGTTTACAAATATTGATGGCACCGGGTCATAATTGTAGTTAACATCAAGCTTGAAAATATACCTCTTATATGCCTATCACTTGTAGCCCCCAAGTCTTAAGAAGGTAGTATAGCAACAGATTAAGACTTTCTTCAATATAAATATCACAAGCGTGAAGAAATCCAAGTTGTTCATCTCAATCACCAGTCAGAACTAAGTATTCCACATATGTAGCCCCCAAGTGCTGGGTTGTCATGCTTGCAGCAACCTGGGACTTGAAATTGCCTTATACTCATAAAACTTCAACCAGTGTAGCCCCCAAGGTCCGGATCATTATGCAATAATGTACAGGGACTTTATAAATATGATCATGTATACTTTGAACAGCAACGTGTAGCCCCCAAGGGCCGGCTCATAATATTGAGCTGGGACTTTATAAATACTTCATTGAAAATAACATCATATGATATAATCTTCCATCATGGGGCTTGAACCCACGTCCATGAGGTTAAGAGCTTTGTGCTTTACCAACTAAGCAGTGGATCCTTCAATAATATATGAAAATTTGAGTACCTTGAATTGTTTGACAGGAGCAATTGGTAGCCCCCAAGGGCCGGCTCATTATGATATGATGAGTCGGGTCTTCGATAAGACTAATAAAAATGACTTTGCATTAGCCCCCAAGTGTCATGGTGCATGCTTGCAATGACATGAGACTTGCATATTTGATGTAATCTCAACTTGAATAATGTAGCCCCCAAGTGCCGGGTCGTAAGCCTGCAGCGACTCGGGACTATTCCTTCCATTGTGGAATAAATCATATCCATCGATAAAATAATATCCATTGCGCTAAAGCGACTTTGAAAACCTCAATCATAATATTGGTTATTCATAACCATAACAAAAATCCAGCCAGGTTGGCTATTTGAATAATATAACCTGGTTTGAAAACCGGTTCTTGCAATATAAACCAGTATATCTATGCAGATATGATGTATGCTATGATGATGTAATGATGATGCAATGTATGATGAAATATATGATGATGTATGTGTATGATAACAGAATACTTCAATGAAACTAGCATGATAGCCACTGGAGTATCCTCACTTTCTGTAAGCCGGCTCTCACATGACCCAATCGATGTTTTAACCTGGATAAGTTCAGGGTCTTGTTTAAAGATTGACTTACCGAGAGTACACGAGGTCGGAGTAGCATCATGCAAATATGCAGGTTTAACCAAGTTTCAATGAAGGCGGCTTAGTAGCCTGGGTTCATCCTCGCTATCTATAAGCCGTGCCCTCACATGACAAACCGGCGTTTTAACCTTAACAACTTCATGGTCTTGTTTTAAAGATTGACTGTTAAGAGTTCGCTGGGCCAATCAGGATTACCTGATGAAGAAGCAGCTGGCATACAGGCAGGATGACCCGGAAGGGTTATGTCCTCTTTGGTGAATGCACCTATGTTTGAACAAGATAACCTAGTCAAAAGGGTAGTAACACCATGCTCTCTTTGGCGAATACACCTATGTTTGAACAGGAAGCCCCCAAGTGACATATTCGGTCAAGAGGGTAGTAATGCTATGTTCTCTTTGGCAACCTTAACTCGAACTTGCGAGAGATGAATTCTTTTTGAATCGGATGTTAAACCAGATATTGAGAGCTTCAAAGCTTTATAGGAGAGAGATGTCTCTTGAGCCGAATTTTAAACCGGAATCTTCATTTTGAGCCGGAAATTTTCTGACGGCCTTTAAACTCGAACTTACGAGAAGTTAATTCCTGTTTGAACCGGACATTCTTAAACCGGATTTGAGAGCTTCAGAGCTTTGCGGGAGACAGATTTCCCTTGAACCGGATTGTAAACCAGATATTTGAGAGCTTTAGTGAGATGACTTGCCTTGAGCCGGATTTTAAACCGGAATCCTTTCTGATGACCCAGAACTTCATTGAACCGGATTTTGTAACTGTCATATACTTTCTAAGCCAAAAAAATTTCTGCTGGCCTTCAAATTTTCAACAATAGGGTAGTAGCCTCCGGGATCGGGTTATCTTTCCCTCCAACGTCATGGGGTTCTTGAATTCACTGAAAACCGGCAACATTTGCTGAGTCATATCATTGTAGCCCCCGAGTCTCAAGGTGACAATACAAAAAAATACACTTCCGTGATGATACGTGTTTGTCACAGTAGGTCGCATTTTCTTTCATCCATGTACATCCATGACGATTTTATGACAGAATCAAGATAGTCGTACCTGTGCTGTAGTAGAAGTGTTCCATGAAATTACCAAAATTATCATCACGAAAGTGTCCACTTCCATGACGACAAATCGCGCATCACAGAAGTGCTTTCGTCAAGGGTGACTAACACGTGGCATCCACCGTAATGGAACGCCGTTAAGCTATCGGGTCGGGTTTTGGATCCGATAACCCGTTAACAGCCCCGACCAATGGGGATTTTCCACGTGTAAAATCATCATTGGCTGGAGGAAACACATGTTGGCTCATCGCTGGGACAGATGTCATCCACTCATTGGACAGAAGGCACCTATGATACGTTGACACGTGGCACGGCCCAACAGAGGCCCATTCCTGTGAAAAGGCCGGCCCGTTTGACTTGGTCAAAAGGTGGCGGGCTGGCCCATGGAAAGCTTATTAACGGCCTGTTCGCATATAGCCCATTTACAGCCCGCTAACCCAAGGCACGTTACACCCTATTCGAATTAGGCCCAGTAGCGTCATCTGGGCCATCCAATATGATTCCAGCCCGTTTTCACTTCTGGCCCATGTATGACCCATGACGTCTTTCAGCCCATATGAGGCCCTATGTAACTCTTGGCCTATTAACGACCCGTGGTGAAACTGGCCCGTAATGAACAGTGTATCACTTTACACCCATTAACGGCCCGTGGTGAAACTGGCCCGTAAAGAATAGTGTATCACTTTATACCCATTAACGGCCCGTTATTCTGTTGGGCCGTTTCCAGCCCATGTTATCTTTCGGCCTTCTCAGAGCCCATTTATTCTTGGGCTATTTTCCAGCATTCGTTTACTTACAGCCCGTTACTGTCATTTTCTGCTTGTGGGCCAAATTCAGCCCGTGGTTACAGTCGGCCCGTTTGTGGTCCGTTAATATGTTGGGACGTTTTCATAGCGTCATCAAATACGGCCTATTAACGATGGCCCGTTATGGTCGGCCCATGAACGGACGATTCCAACTCTAGCCCGTTTACGGCCAGAATGCAGTTCGTTTGGCCCATGTTTGGCCGATCGATCATACGGAACGTATAAGGCCCATTGATGATACAGCCCGTAGAAGGCCCATTGTTTCTACGGCTCGTAGAAGGCCCATTGTTTCTACGGCCCGTAGAAGGCCCATTATTTCTACGGCCCGTAGAAGGCCCACTGTTTATATGGCCCGTAGAAGGCCCACTGTTTCTATGGCCCGTAGGAGGCCCAGTGTCACTACAGTAAATATTAGCCCATGGTTATTGTGGCCTAGTTTAAAAAATAGGTTATTGCAGCCACTAGCGAACCGCAAAAAAAGAACTGCACTGACTACAAGCAAACAAATAAACAAGACAACAAGGAAATAAATAAGCAAGCAACTTACACTAGGCTATCACGGCTATTACACATATTACATCCACTAGGCATCAAAGTTTGCCACTAGTGCAAATATAGGGAAACGCCGCAGCAAAACAAGTCCAGAACTGAAACCACTTCAGAAGAGCTCAAGAAACAATATCCTGGGTTCCCATAATGCTGGAAAGATGCTTAGCAAGCTTATTAACATTCTCTTGTTTGGCGCTTAAGTCCTCCAGCGCTTGCTGTTGCACCAGAAAGTATGCATCTGAATTCTGCAGGGACTTCCTCAGTCCTTCGGCTTCCTGTCGCATAACATCTGATCGATGTCTTTCAACTTGAAGTTGAGACTCAAGAAGCCGAACTGATTCAGGCAACGAGTTCAAAGAGCTGGTCCAGCAGTGGTAGCCAGTAACTCGAACACTACATCAAGACAGGACTTTGGGGTTGTCTCAGTGTCTCCAATATAGTTTTTATTAGCTTTCTTGGAGACCAACAGGGATGTCTCACTATCTTGAACCTTATTTGCATTACTTCCTTTACCATTGCATAACAGGGTACTCTTCTCTAATATTTTATCCGCGTTCGAGAAGAGAAACAAACAAACACATCCCAGGTTTAGAATGTAGTATATGAAACTCATTTTGGTAAACCAGTTCAGTAGTAAGGTGGACAGGATAACAACATGAAACAAACATATATCTATGTAGTATGATCACTGTATGGTCTATATCATTCTAGTTTATGTTGCCAAATCAAGATAGATACAGTTCGAATCATATCTATTTAAGACAAAGCAGCATAGACAGAATATAAGTGTGGGAAACTACACAGCAATAACAACACTTGTAATGTGCATGTCATGAGAACATAACTGTTTATTCAATAGAAACTGAAATCAACATAGAGCAAGTTACAACAACAAACAGCCAAACACGTTGAAGAAACAGGTTTAAAACATACCTGTTGCGCCATTGGAGTTTCAATTGCATCCTTCAAATTTGAAATTAGTTGGTATCAGTAAATACAGTAATGCAAGAGCAAAGTAGTATGAACCTAGCTACGGAACCTGACCTGAGAACAATTCTTCTTCTGCTTTAAGCGTTGACTTCGGGTTCGGAGTGGTGGTCCTCGTGATTTGGGCACTGCAGTTGCCTTACTAATTGCTCGTGTTTGGGTGCTCTGTGGTGGAGACGGTGCTGTGTCAATGGGAACTGGGTGTCTATCTGCCCGGGTTGGGGTTAGAAGGGGTGTAGCTGGTTCTCTGTCCAATTGGGTAGGGGTACAATCTGCATGAGTGTGGGTTATGTGTGGTGGGGCTGGTTCTTGGGCAAGTATAACCGTCGTTCTATCTGCATCGACAGGTAGCATGATCTTTTCTGAAGACCGTGTTTTTACTCCCACAGATACTGCCATCACCCCCTCCAATTGAAATGGCTGATAAACAAGAAAAGTAATTGAATGTACAGACATTGTAAGATAGACATGTGCAATGGATAGTAGGGAAGAAAACAGGGCATGAAATAATTCACATTTATGTTGTCTAAGCAAACAGAATAGCAGGACATAATTTGACATATATGATGGCTAATGAAACAGGATAACATGACACAATTTCACATGTATGATGGCTAACTAAACATGATAGAATGACATACTTCAAAATATGATGACTATGTAAACAAGATGACATGATATAACTATACGGTGTGTCTATTAAAGTGGTTGGCATGCCATAAATCACAAACATGCCATTGATGGAAACATGATGGCATGATATAATTCACGGATAGAATGACATAATTTAAAATATGATGACTATGTAAACAGGATGAGATGATATAACTATATTATGTCTTTAGAAAATGGGTTGGCATGCCATAATTCAGATACATGCTGTCTATGTAAACATCATGGCATGCCATAATTGAAATATATGATTTATATACTAAGGAAGTGAGCAGAGGGAAATCACATATATGATGTGTCAACTAAGGAGATGGCATTCAATATTATGTATATGATGTAAAAACTAAGCATTGCAATACAACATATGCATTATATGAGTAATATAACCCTGCCAAGTTTGAGCATACACCTCAGGGGGATAATAGGACCGGTCATCTGCCTCTGAATCCTCCTCTGAAGAGCTATCTGTAACCAACAAGATATCTGCTTCAGCAGGTAGCATTGTCTGCTCTGAAGACCTTGTTTTCACTCCATATTTCTCCATCACCAATTCAAATGGCTGATGCACAGGAAGAGCAGTTGAATATACAAACATTGTCGACAAAAGCAATGAGAAATACAAAAAAAGGGCGGCATGATATAATTCACATATATGACGCTTGCCTAAACAACATGGCATTTCATAATTCACATACATAATGCCTTGCAACAAGATAACACTGCATAATTCACATATATAATGTCTTGCAACAAGATGTCATCGCATAATTCACATATATGGTAATTAGACACTAAACAGGTGGCATTCACACAAAGCATGTCTAAACTAAGAAAATGACATAGCAATGCAAGATACCATATGCACGATATGAGCAACATAACCCTGCCAAGTTAGGGCATGCACCTCGGGGAGAAATATGACTGGTCATCTGTCTCTGAATCCTCCTCGGAGGAGCTATCGGTAACCAACAAGACATGCACTTCGTCAGATAGCATTGTCTGCTCTGAAGACCTTGTTTCCACTCCAGATTTTTCCATGACCGTGCCGAATGGCTGATGCAAAGGAAGAGTAATTGAATGTACTAAAATTGTTGACATATTTAACACGTAATAAAAAAATGATGGCATGATATAATTCACATATAAGATGACTGGCTAACCAGGGTGGCATTGCAAAATTCACATATATGATGCCTGGCTAGACAAGATGGCATTGCATGATTCACATATACGATAAAGAAACTAAACAGATGGCATTGACACAAAGCATGTCTAAACTAAGCAGATGACATCTTTAATGTATACAGTAAGCAATGCAAGGCACCATATGCATGATATTACCAACATCAGCATGCCAAGTTAGAGCGAAGACCTCATGGGGTAAATAGGAGTGATCTTCTCCTTCTGAATCCCCCATCAGAACAGTTATCTTCCTCTTGATTACAATCTGAAAATGGGTGGAGGGCGGCTGCCTTTGCGCCCACCATGGAACGACGTCTGCATGAAATTTTATTGCCACGCAAGGCTCGTCTCTTTTGCTCTACATGATCAGTTCCATTGTGTACAATAACTGGCATGCATAGGAATAAAACATAGTGAGATTATGTAAGGAGTGCATGCACAAATCCAGAGTGTGATGGTAGCAAACTATGGATAGACCCAAAACCAATGATAGCAGGCAGATAATAGCTTTAGTTAAAAAATACAGATAATGACTCCTTTAATGTTTGTTTGCACCCAACATGAAAATCATAGTAGACACTGGAGATTAACCAGATAGTAGATAGATAGTACTGACTGCTGCCCCAATATGTAGCTCACAACCATTTTAAAACTCAAGTTTCAGCATTAGTTTGGACCTGACTCAGAGTCTAATAGGTGAACACGACGATAATGTAGCATGTCATCATATTAAGCGACGCATAACATAAGCAGACATGGAAGAGTGCAACCTTTCGTGCGGACCCGTGTAGTCCTCAAGGTCATCTGCTCAGTTGATGATGGTAATGCAGTTGCCGTGGCTGCCGGCGGCGGGAAAGAAGATCTGAGGCGGCGAAAGACAGTCTAAAGAGCGAATCCCTGCTGTGGTGTACCCTTCCATCATTGGAGCAGCTGAGCTGGGGTGGAACACAGCGCCGCAGGAGCAGGACAAACCACACAAGGTTTTCTTTGACACATATCTGTAACAGAAGTAATTGAGTAAGGGCTTGTTTGAATCTTGAGGATTCTAACAATGCAGGGATAGGAAATAGATAGGAATAGGATAGGAATGCACGTGCAAAACAAAGAATTTAAAAACACAGGTGAGGGAGTCCTGGATTAGGGGGTGTATGGATGGCCGGACTATACCTTCAGTCGGACTCCTGGACTATGAAGATACAAGATTGAAGACTTCGTCCCGTGTCCGGAAGGGACTTTCCTTGGCGTGGAAGGCAAGCTTGGCGATACGGATATGTAGATCTCCTACCATTGTAACCGACTTTGTGTAACCCTAACCCTCTCCGGTGTCTATATAAACCGGAGGGTTTTAGTCCGTAGGACAACATACACAACAATCATACCATAGGCTAGCTTCTAGGGTTTAGCCTCTCCGATCTCGTGGTAGATCTACTCTTGTACTACCCATATCATCAATATTAATCAAGCAGGACGTAGGGTTTTACCTCCATCGAGAGGGCCCGAACCTGGGTAAAACTTTGTGTTCCTTGCCTCCTGTTACCATCCAGCCTAGACGCATAGTTCGGGACCCCCTACCCGAGATCCACCGGTTTTGACACCGACATTGGTGCTTTCATTGAGAGTTCCTCTGTGTCGTCGCCGTCAGGCTTGATGGCTCCTATGATCATCAATGGCGATGCAGTCCAGGGTGAGACCTTCCTCCCTAGACAGATCTTCGTCTTCGGCGGCTTCGAACTACAGGCCAATTCACTTGGCCATCTGGAGCAGATCGAAAGCTATGCCCTTGGCCGTCAGGTCAGATTTGGAAGCTTAAACTACACGGCTGACATCCGCGGGGACTTGATCTTCGATGGATTCGAGCCACTGCCGAGCGCGCCGCACTGTCACGATGAGCATGATCTAGCTCTGCCGCCGAACAGTGCCCTGGAGGCCGCACCCGCATCGGCTTCGACCCTTAATTTGGAGCCAACTGCGCCGATCGAGGATGGGTGGTTGGACGCCGCCTCGGGGGCTGTGATCCCAACGGCGATCGAGCCGAACACCAGCCCCACACTCTGCGAGACTCGTGACTCCAAGGAGCCGGACTCCTCTCCGGACTCCAAACCCTCCGCGCCCCTGCCGATCGAATCCGATTGGGCGCCAATCATGGAGTTTACTGTCGCAGACATCTTTCAGCACTCGCCTTTCGGCGATATTCTAAAGACACTGAAGTCTCTCTCTTTATCAGGAGAGCCCTGGCCGGACTACGGTCAGCAAGGCTGGGATTCAGACGATGAAGAAATTCAAAGCCCACCACCACCCACTTTGTAGCCACTGTCGACGACTTAACCGACATGCTCGACTTCAACTCCGAAGACATCGACGGTATGGACGCCGATGAAGGAGACGATGAAGAACCAGTGCCTATCAGGCCCTGGAAAGCCACCTCGTCATATGACATATACATGGTGGACACCCCAAAAGAAGGAGATGGCGATGGAACAACGGAGGATGACCCCTCCAAGAAACAGCCTAAGCGCCAGCGTGAGCGGCGCCGCTCAAAATCCCGCCAAAACAAATACGGTGATTCCAGCACGGGAGATAATAATACTCCGGAAAGTGCCGAAGAAAACCCCCTCCAGCAAGATTTAGCATAGGAGGATGGAGAAACCAGCCATCAGGAGAGAGCGGCAGACAGAGAGGTCGAGGACGATAATTATATGCCTCCCTCTGAAGACGAGGCAAGCCTCGACGACGATGAATTCGTCGTGCCAGAGGATCCCATCGAGCAAGAGCGTTTTCAACGCAGGCTTATGGCCACGGCAAGAAGCCTCAAGAAAAAACAGCAACAGCTTAGAGCTGACCAAGATTTGCTAGTCGACAGATGGACTGAAGTCCTTGCGGCCGAAGAGCATAAACTCGAACGCCCCTCCAAGAGCTACCCAAAGCGTAGGTTGCTACCCCGATTAGAGGAGGAAGCACTTGACGTGGCCGACCGGCCACCTCGTGGCTGCGACAAAGAGGCCTCTCGGCCCTCCACTCAAGCCGCACCCCGTTCCAAGGCACGAGAATATGCGCCGGACTTACGAGATATGTTGGAGGACAAGGCAAGGCAAACAAGATCGATCTACGGATCGCGTGGGCGCCCCATGGCTCACGACGGTAACCGTCACGCCGGCCACAAATTCGGCAGGGCCAAACACAGTAGACAAAGCTCATTGGAGCTACGTCCTGATATAGCCCAGTACAGAGGCGCCGCACACCCACTATGCTTCATAGACGAAACAATGGATCATCAAATCCCCGAGGGTTTCAAACCCGTAAACATTGAATCATATGATGGCACAACAGATCCTGCAGTATGGATCGAGGATTATCTCGTTCATATCCACATGGCCCGCGGCGATGATTTCCACGCCATCAAATACCTCCCACTCAAGCTTAAAGGACCAGCTCGGCATTGGCTTAACAGCTTGCCAATAGGATCAATCAGTTGTTGGGAGGACCTCGAAGCCGCATTCCTCGACAATTTCCATGGCACTTATGTGCGACCCCTAGACGCCGATGACCTAAGTCACGTAATTCAGCAGCCAAAGGAATCGGCCAGACAATTCTGGACACGGTTCCTAACAAAGAAAAATCAAATAGTCGACTGTCCGGATGCTGAGGCCCTAGCAGCCTTCAAGCACAATATCCGTGACGAGTGGCTTGCCCAGCACCTTGGACAGGAAAAGCCGAAGTCTATGGCAGCACTCACGACACTCATGACCCGCTTTTGCACGGGAGAAGACAGCTGGCTTGCTTGTAGCAACAATATGACCAAGAACCCTGGTAATTCGGATACCAGGGACAGTAGTGGCAGGTCGCGTCGCAACAAGCAGAAGCGCCGCATTAACGGCAACAATACTGAGGATACGGCAGTTAATGCCGGATTCAGAGGCTCTAAATCCGTTCAGCGGAAAAAGCCATTCAAAAGGAATCCTAGGGGCCCATCCAGTTTGGACCGAATACTCGACCGCTTATGCCAGATACATGGCACCCCCGAAAAGCCGGCCAATCACACCAACAGGGATTGTTGGGTGTTCAAGCAGGCAGGCAAGTTAAATGCCGAAAATGAAGACAAGGGGCTGCATAGCGATGACGACGAGGAGCCCCGGCCGCCGAACAACTGTGGACAGAAGGGTTTTCCCCCACAAGTGCGGACGGTGAACATGATATACGCAACCCACATCCCCAAAAGGGAGCGGAAGCGCGCGTTAAGGGACGTATACGCGGTAGAGCCAGTCGCCCCAAAGTTCAACCCATGGTCCTCTTGCCCGATCACCTTTGATCGAAGGGACCATCCCACTAGCATCCGTCATGGTGGATTCGCCGCATTGGTTCTAGACCCAATTATTGACGGATTTCATCTCACTAGAGTCCTTATGAACGGCGGCAGCAGCCTGAACCTGCTTTACCAGGATAAGTGCGGAAAATGGGCATAGATCCCTCAAGGATTAAGCCCACCAAAACGACCTTTAAAGGCGTAATACCAGGTGTAGAGGCCAACTGTACAGGCTCAGTCACACTTGAAGTGGTCTTCGGATCTCCGGATAATTTCCAAAGCGAGGAGTTAATCTTCGACATAGTCCCATTCCGCAGTGGCTATCACGCACTGCTCAGGCGAACCGCATTCGCCAAGTTCAATGCGGTACCGCATTACGCATACCTTAAGCTCAAAATGCCAGACCCTCGAGGAGTAATTACGGTCAATGGAAACACCGAACGCTCCCTCCGAACGGAGGAGCACACGGTGGCCCTTGCAGCAGAAGTACAAAGCAGCTTCTCCAGGCAGTTCTCCAGTCCGGCCATTAAACGACCGGACACCGTCAAGCGCGCCTGGAGTAACCTACAACAAGACCGCCTGGCATGACCCGAGAAGGCGTAGCAATGCGGCCCCAACCCCAGCCCTCGCAAAAATGCGATACTAGTACTTCGCGTACATAACTATGCTCTAGAAATACCATGGGTACATGGGGAGGGGCACCATCACGGCACGCCCGAAACATGGCTTAAACCGCACCAGGGGCTGCCGATTTTTTATTTTTCTCTTACTTTCAGGACTCCACTCTTCGGAAGGCCTGTTCGGCAGTTCAATTGCCGCACAAACGATGCAAGAACCAGGGAAGCAGACAAGCCACGCCGCATTACGGAACTCCCAGGTGGTCTCTATCATGAGCAGTATACCTGTTTCACATACTATTCCGCAGCTTGCCCCTGGAACGGACATGTTACATAGTCCAACCTTTTGCTTATCGCATTATTTGTATCGTTCTGCTTTGATCGCAACCCTCTTTAATAAACAATGCATAGCTTTTGTCTATTTTTGCATTACTCTTTTTTAATATATGTTCCTTAACGACATGTTGCATCCGTACACTTTGGTACGACCAAAATACGCCAGGGGCTTTAGTACCCCTCAATATGGTGTGAGAAGTCCGAACGCTTTAACAAGTGCGTCACCCCGAACTTATAGCATTATATGCATCGGCTCCGAATCATGTCTTGGGTCAATAGTTGGGTTTGCCCGGCTCCTATGTTTTGGTGCCTTACGTTCCGCTATATCGGCTAAGGTAGCACTAGGAGAACCACTGCGATTGTGCCCCAGTTGAGCTGGGTCGAGCACCTCAGTGGAGAAAGCTAAAACTAACTATCATGATGAAGCGAGAGTTGGTCGCTGTTCGAGAGGTTTTTCGAGTCCCTAAAGACTTATGCCGCTTAGGGCGAGGAGCCGGCCCTGTCCGGCCAAGGCGTGGATAGCGCCCCGAACTTGGTCTTCCGAATACCAGGGGCTTCGCCGAAATTTAAAATTATAGAATTCTATGGCTAAGTGAGAGTGTTCACGCATTATAGTCTGATTGCCTTGTTCGTTGGGCTGAGCGCCTCCCTCAAAGGACCCAAACATGGGAAAAAGAGCGCTCAGGTTTATCCCCAAACACCCCAGCACTAGCGGCACGGGGGCAGAAGCCGACGACTTGCCATCTCGCAGAATTGATAAACAGCCGCACAGAAGGTAATATTTTAAATTCCAATAGCATTGCTTAGCGGATATGAACAAGTTTTCAGCGCACAAGACAAAACGAGCAAGTTTCACTCAAAAATTACATCCCTAGAACATTCATCCGCCACAAGGCAGGCACCCTTCAGAACATCCTTATAATAATTCTCGGGCTTGCGATCCTCTTTCCCCAGCGGTGGCCCGTCCTTCACAAGCTTCTCAGCATCCAGCTTGCCCCAGTGCACCTTAGCACGGGCAAGGGCCCTACGGGCACCTTCAATGCAGACGGAGCGCTTGATGACTTCGAGCCTTGGACAGGCCTGCACCAGCCGCCGCACCAGCCCGAAATAGCTCCCAGGCAGAGCCCCTCCAGGCCACAGCCAAACTATGAGGCCCTTCATGGCCTGTTCGGCTGCCTTGTGGAGCTCGACCAATTGCTTTAGCTGGTCGCTCAGGGGCACGGGGTGTCCGGCCTCAGCATACTGAGACCAGAACACCTTCTCTGTCGAGCTGCCCTCCTCGGCTCGATAGAATGCGGCGGCATCGGACACACTCCGGATTCGGGTAAGTAACAAGTAACTCACGTTTATGTGTTTGCTTTGCATAAAGAATGCCTTACCCGCCGCTATCTTCTTCACCTCATCCAACTCCTGGAGGGTCTTCTAGGATTCGGCCTTGGCATACTTGGCATTTTCAATATCCACCGCGAGCTCGGACGCTCACGTCTTTGAGTCAAGCTCCAAACTCTCATGTTTTTCCATGAGAGCCTGGAGCTCTTGCCGTACCTTGCCAACCTCGGCCTCATACTTCTCCCGCTCGGTGCGCTCCGTGGCTGCCCTCTTCTCGGCCTCGACCAACGCTTGCTTAAGGGTCGCCGCCTCAGACATGGCCCCTACAATAGCCACGATAATCCTGTCATTTTTTGCAATTGCACCTTTTTATATATATTTAAACAAGGTATTTCTTACCTTCATTGTCCTCGAGCTGCTTCTTGGCACGCCCGAGCTCTTGCTCGGACCGCTCGAGGTTCTGCTTTAGCGTGTCCACTTCCGCAGTCAGTGCGGCGGATGCAAGCAGAGAAGCTTGCATACGCATATTGACTCCTTTTTGTTAGACTCATGCGAATTTGATTCGATCCTCTATTCGGCTTTTCTTCCCGAACGCCAAACAGAGCATCAGGGGCTACTGTCTATGCGGTAATATTATTTACACATTCTTTACTTACCTCAAAGCCTGTTAAAAGGCCAGTACAAGCTTCACTCAGTCCGCTCTTGGTGGACTGAACCTTCTGGACCACCGCACTCATAATGGTGCGGTGCTCCTCGTTGATGGAGGCGCCTGGGAGCGCCTCCAACAGATTGTCCGGCGCCTCCGGTTGGACGGGGGTCACCGACATGGTGGGCTTGCTCCTCTTGGAAGGAGGTCCCCCGCTGGACTCTGGAACCTTTGAAGGTTCCGGAGTGTTGTATGGCCTAGAGCCGAACTTGGAGCCCTGGGGGGTTTCATCCCCTTTACTCCTGGAGTCCGGGAGGTCGCTTCGCGGCGCCTCCAGGACCACCTCCTCCCGGCTTGGAACCTGTTGGGACAACACTTCGGTGTCGTCCGTAGGGCGGGGGGAGGAAGCCATCGGAAGCGAGTTCACATACGACGAGTCTAGTGAGCCGCTCGACGACGCGTCGAGCCGGTCCTTGGGTGGGCTGCATAAACATATTCGACATAAGGGAAAGCTGTGCAATAAACGAATACTATGAATTACTCTGGTATCCAGATACTTACGATTTTGCCAGGGGCTTGGCCCTGGGCGGCGACTCCTCTCCGCCGTTGTCGGCGTCGGTAGAGTAGTCCGTAGGAAGGGTTTTCCCCTTCTTGGACCCTCCGGCCTCCCCAGAGAGGGCGGCCTTCCTTTTATTCTCTCCTCCCGCTGGAGGGGGAGAGTTCTCTGGGCTTGGGCGCTGGAGCTTGAGTGCGCGAGAATGGATAAGCAAGGGAGGATGAAGGCGTAGATGAAAAGGTGGATCCTTATCCCCTTATATGGGTGGACGCAACTACGTGTCCCCACCAGCCTGGTAAAACTCGCTTATCTCCAAGTGCCATAATCAATGGCGCTGTTGGGTTACGCATGCCCGTATTGATGAGAATCCCAGAATAAGGGGACACGATCTCTGCTTTAACAAGACATGCCAAGGAATCCGCCTCGCATGACGCACTGAGGTGGGATAATGAAACGACTCGGATAACGGCTTGGCCATGGTGTGTCACACTACGGAATACGTCTGCAGATTAGATTTGTGTAAATATTATTCTCTCTATGGCAATATGTGGAAACTTATTTTGCAGAGCCGGACACTATCTTTGTGTTCAAAATCTTCTATGAAGTACTTAGAGGAGGAACCCGCCTTGCAATGCCGAAGACAATCTGCGCGCCGGACTCGTCGTCATTGAAGCCTGGTTTAGGGGCTACTGAGGGAGTCCTGGATTAGGGGGTGCCCGGATGACCGGACTATACCTTCAGCCGGACTCCTGGACTATGAAGATACAAGATTGAAGACTTCGTCCCATGTCCGAAAGGGACTTTCCTTGGCATGGAAGGCAAGCTTGGCGATACAGATATGTAGATCTCCTACCATTGTAATCGACTTTGTGTAACCCTAACCCTCTCCGGTGTCTATATAAACCGGAGGGTTTTAGTCCGTAGGAAAACATACACAACAATCATACCATAGGCTAGCTTCTAGGGTTTAGCCTCTCCGATCTCGTGGTAGATCTATTCTTGTACTACCCATATCATCAATATTAATCAAGCAGGATGTAGGGTTTTACCTCCATCGAGAGGGCCCGAACCTGGGTAAAACTTCGTGTTCCTTGCCTCCTGTTACCATCCGGCCTAGACGCACAGTTCGGGACCCCCTACCCAAGATCCGCCAGTTTTGACACCGACAACAGGATTTCTGCCAATCTGGGTGTTTGATTCACAACAATTGGAAGATCACAGGATGCAAAAAAGTATGGTGAGATTAAGTCAAACCAGAAGAAAATGTACGGTTATAATGCTATTATGCTACTATCTCTTAGCCTTGTGCTTGATGAATAGGAATATGAAAAGGAGGAGAAGTGGAAATTAGAATTCCTACAGTTTTTCTTTCAAGGAGACACTAAAGGAACAAATCCTACAGTTTTCCTTTGCTCCATTCCTTTGCACCAAATTCATGAAAAGTAGTACCATAGGAAACTTTCCAATTCCGATGTTTTTCATTCAATTTTCCTTTCAAGCATTGGCGATTCTAGTAGGCAGGCTTGAGCAAGGAAAATCCTACACTAAAAAAATGTTTTTGTGCTACTTCTATTACTTTGGACCCAGGCCACTGCCATACTAGCTCAACTCCTAGGCCCATCGACAAATGCACAACTCAAATGCGCAGAGATAAATAATGATGGCGTTCAAGAGAGTCCATCACGGATAGCTAATTTGCCTGGTACCTCACTGCTTGTCATATAGTAGGATAAAATAATCGTATTTCCCGTTACTACGAGTGCTCAGTGGAAAATATATAGAACATGTAGAGCAAAAAAGAGATGCAACAAGTGTACAACCTCTTTGGCGAAGCCATGTCGATCTCAGCGTGATTGGATTGGCCGGTGAGGATGCTCTAGCAGACTTGGCTGTCAGAGGAGGGGAAGAAGATCTTAGGCGTCTGGAGATGGAGCCCGAGGTACTGCTCTGCTGTGATGGAGGGTTTCGTTGTTGGAGCAGCTCCGGTGAGTTGTACGACGCTGAGGCTGAAGCAGGACAAGAGAGACAACGAACAACGTTAACCTGAGCGGAATTCTAATAGCATCTCCAATACATGGCGTAAAATACATAACCACAAAGTGCTAGATGTAAAATAGATCAACCGCTCATCTCTGAATTTAACTGTCGAAACTGAATTTAACTGTCGAAACTAAACTTAACTGTCGAAAGTGAACTTAACTGTCGAAACTGAATTTTGCTGTCGAAACTGAATTTTGCTGTCGAAACTAAACGCACTAGCAAGGTGAGGCTACATGTTGGTCGACTGAATTTTTCATCTCTGGTCAGTCGATTTTGCAGCCGTTGGATACGAAATCAAGGGCCTGCGGTTCATCTTCAACCTCCACCCCCCCTGAGCCGCCAGCCACCACCGGCCAAACAGCAGCCCCCCGCCGCCCGTGGCCGGCGGTGCGCCGCCCCGCCCGCCCTAAAACACTCCCCACCGCCGGTCCGCCGCCGCCCCGGCCATCCCTCTAGGTCCCCTCATGCCGAGCTTTTTCTCAGGCGATCCCCACGACACCGCCCCGCCAACGCCCCGCCACCGCCGGCGACCACCGCCCCCATCCTGAACCCTAAGATAGATAGTGGGTTACCTCTCCGGCGATACCCCCTCCCTGCTGCGGTTGGTTCTTCCTTTACCCCGGCGAGCCCCCCACCCCCTGAAAATCGACTGACCCAAAAGTCGATTTAGTCGACTGAAGTGTAGCTAAATCAGAGCAGCATCGCAAGCAAGAGCAAGAGCGAGAGCAGCAGCGCGAGCAAGAGCAATAGCAAGAGCAGACCAGGCAGGGGACCGAGAGCAATAGCAGAGCAACAGCGCGAGCGAGAGCTAAAGCAGCAGTAGCTCGTACTGATGTGGACGTCGCCGCCGAGGGAGCGATGACGTGGAGGAAGTGGCCGGCGACGTCACCGTGGATGGAGCCGCGCCGTGTCGGCTCGGGACCGAGCGCCGGCAGCATCATGAGATTGAATCAAGAAGAAAAATGCGGTGATTAGTGTACAACCTCTTTGGTGGCGCCGATTAGGCCGCAACTTCATCCGAGGAAACAATGATGATGATGCTCTTCCGGTGGTGCAGGTGAAGACGGCGGTGTGGAAATGGAGGTGGCGCGAAAGACGAGGGGAATGTTGGGGCAGCTCCTTGGAGGTGGAGGATGGGGTGGCTGAACCGGCGGGACGATGAGATCGACGATGGGTCCTCATCCGGTACGGTGGATGAGGGACGTCGAGGTGTCGCTGTGGACGACGTCGTCGGGGAAGAGGCTCCGGCTGGGTGGCGGATGATACGTCCATTTTGCATCATGCTTTTATATCGATATTTATTGCATTATGGACTGTTATTTCACTTTATGTCACAATACTTATGGCTATTCTCTCTTATTTTACAAGGTTTACATAAAGAGGGAGAATGCCGACAGCTGGAATTCTGAGCTGGAAAAGGAGCAAATATTATAGACCTATTCTGCGCAACTCCAAAAGTCCTGAAACTCCACGGAACGTCTTATAATAAATAAAGAAAAATCCTCGCAAAAGATGAAGGCCAGGGGGCCCACACCCTTCTCACGAGGGTGGGGGGCGCGCCCCCCTACCTCGTGGCCCCCCTGGTGGCTCTCCGACGTCCATCTTCTCCTATATGAGGTCTTTCGATGAGAAAAAACAGAGAAATGAACTTTTCGGGACGAGACTCCGCCGCCACAAGGCGGAACCTTGGCGGATCCAATCTAGAGCTCCGACAGAGCTGTTCTGCCGGGGAAACTTCCCTCCCGGAGGGGGAAATCATCACCATCGTCATCACCAACGCTCCTCTCATCGGGAGAGGGCAATCTCCATCAACATATTCACCAGCACCATCTCATCTCCAAACCCTAGTTCATCTCTTGTATCCAATTCTTGTCTCAAAGTCCGGGATTGGTGCTAGTAGGTTGCTAGAAGTGTTGATTACTCCTTGTAGTTGATGCTAGTTGGTTTAACTGGTGGAAGATCATATGTTCAGATCCTATATGCATATTATTACCCCTCTGATTATGAACATGAATATGCTTTGTGAGTAATTACGTTCGTTCCTGAGGACAAGGGAGAAGTCTTGGTATGAGTAGTCACGTGAATTTGGTATTCGTTTGATATTTTGATAAGATGTATGTTGTCTAGACTCTAGTGGTGTTATGTGAACGTCGACTACATAACACTTCACCATTATTTGGGCCTAGAGGAAGGCATTGGGAAGTAATAAGTAGATGATGGGTTGCTAGAGTGACAGAAGCTTAAACCCTAGTTTATGCGTTGCTTTGTAAGGGGCTGATTTGGATCCATATGTTTCATGCTATGGTTAGGTTTACCTTAATACTTTTGTTGTAGTTGCGGATGCTTGCAATAGAGGTTAATCATAAGTTGGATGCTTGTTCAAGTAATTGTTGGGGAACGTAGTAATTTCAAAAAATTTCCTACGCACACACAAGATCATGGTGATGCATAGCAACGAGAGGGGAGAGTGTTGTCTATGTACCCTCGTAGACCGAAGCGGAAGCGTTGACGCAACGTAGAGGAAGTAGTCGTACGTCTTCCCGATCCGACCGATCCAAGCACCGTTACTCCGGCACCTCCGAGTTCTTAGCACACGTACAGCTCGATGACGCTCCCCGGGCTCCGATCCAGCAAAGCTTCGGGGATGAGTTCCGTCAGCACAATGGCGTGGTGACGATGATGATGTTCTATCGACGTAGGGCTTCGCCTAAGCACTACAACGATATGATCGAGGTGGAATATGGTGGCAGGGGGCACCGCACACGGCTAAGGATCGATCACGTGGATCAACTTGTGTGTCTAGAGGTGCCCCCCTGCCCTCGTATATAAAGGAGCAAGGGGAGGAGGTGGCCGGCCAGGGTGTGGCGCACCAAGGGGAGTCCTACTCCCACCGGGAGTAGGACTCATAGTTGGACTAGGAGAGAGAGGGGGGAAATAGGAGGAAGAGAGGAAGGAAAGGGGGGGGGGGGCACCGCCCCCTTCCCTTGTCCTATTCGGACTAGGAAGGGGAGGGGCGCGCGGCCACCTCTTGCCTCCTCTCCTCTTCTCCCTTAAGGCCCATGTAGGCCCAATAACCCCCGGGGGTGTTCCGGTAACCCCCCGGTACTCCGGTAAAATGCCGATTTCACCCGGAATGATTCCGATGTCCAAATATAGGCTTCCAATATATTAATCTTTATGTCTCGACCATTTCGAGACTCCTCATCATGTCCGTGATCACATCCGAGACTCCGAACTAACTTCGGTACATCAAAATGCATAAACTTATAATAACTGTCATCGTAACGTTAAGCGTGCGGACCAGGCATGTCTCTTTACTCGTTCTGTAATGCATCATCCCACAACTAACTCATTAGTTGCATTGCTTGCAAGGTTTATAGTGATGTGCATTACCGAGAGGGCCCAGAGATACCTCTCCGACAATCGGAGTGACAAATCCTAATCTCGAAATACGCCAACCCAACATCTACCTTTGGAGACACCTGTAGAGCTCCTTTATAATCACCCAGTTACATTGTGACGTTTGGTAGCACACAAAGTGTTCCTCTGGTAAACGGGAGTTGCATAATCTCATAGTCATAGGAACATGTATAAGTCATGAAGAAAGCAATAGCAACATACTAAACGATCGGGTGCTAGGCTAATGGAATGGGTCATGTCAATCAGATCATTCAACTAATGATGTGACCTCGTTAATCAAATAACAACACTTTGTTCATGGTTAGGAAACATAACCATCTTTGATTAATGAGCTAGTCAAGTAGAGGCATACTAGTGACACTAAGTTTGTCTATGTATTCACACATGTATTGTGTTTCCGGTTAATACAATTCTAGCATGAATAATAAACATTTATCATGATATAAGGAAATAAATAATAACTTTATTATTGCCTCTAGGGCATATTTCCTTCAGTCTCCCACTTGCACTAGAGTCAATAATCTAGATTACACAGTAATGATTCTAACACCCATGGAGCCTTGGTGCTGATCATGTTTTGCTCGTGGAAGAGGCTTAGTCAACGGGTCTGCAACATTCAGATCCGTATGTATCTTGCAAATCTCTATGTCTCCCACCTGGACTAGATCCTGGATGGAATTGAAGCGTCTCTTGATGTGCTTGGTTCTCTTGTGAAATCTGGATTCCTTTGCCAAGGCAATTGCACCAGTATTGTCACAAAAGATTTTCATTGGACCCGATGCACTAGGTATGACACCTAGATCGGATATGAACTCCTTCATCCAGACTCCTTCGTTCGCTGCTTCCGAAGCGGCTATGTACTCCGCTTCACATGTAGATCCCGCTACGACGCTTTGTTTAGAACTGCACCAACTTACAGCTCCACCGTTTAATGTAAACACGTATCCGGTTTGTGATTTAGAATCGTCCGGATCAGTGTCAAAGCTTGCATCAATGTAACCTTTTACGGTGAGCTCTTTGTCACCTCCATATACGGGAAACATATCCTTAGTCCTTTTCAGGTATTTCAGGATGTTCTTGACCGCTATCCAGTGATCCACTCCTGGATTACTTTGGTACCTCCCTGCTAAGCTTATAGCAAGGCACAAATCAGGTCTGGTACACAACATTGCATACATGATAGAGCCTATGGCTGAAGCATAGGGAACATCTTTCATTTTCTCTCTATCTTCTGCAGTGGTCGGGCATTGAGTCTGACTCAACTTCACACCTTGTAACATAGGCAAGAACCCTTTCTTCGCCTGATCCATTTTGAACTTTTTCAAAATCTTGTCAACGTATGTGCTTTGTGAAAGTCCAATTAAGCGTTTTGATCTATCTCTATAGATCTTTATGCCTAATATGTAAGCAGCTTCACCGAGGTCTTTCATTGAAAAACTCTTATTCAAGTATCCCTTTATGCTATCCAGAAATTCTATATTATTTCCGATCAGTAATATGTCATCCACATATAATATCAGAAATGCTACAGAGCTCCCACTCACTTTCTTGTAAATACAGGCTTCTTCGAAAGTCTGTATAAAAGTAAATGCTTTGATCACACTATCAAAGCGTTTATTCCAACTCTGAGAGGCTTGCACCAGTCCATAAATAGATCGCTGGAGCTTGCACACTTTGTTAGCTCCCTTTGGATCGACAAAACCTTCCGGTTGCATCATATACAACTCTTCTTCCAGAAATCCATTCAGGAATGCAGTTTTGACATCCATCTGCCAAATTTCATAATCATAAAATGCGGCAATTGCTAACATGATTCTGACAGACTTAAGCATCGCTACGGGTGAGAAGGTCTCATCGTAGTCAACCCCTTGAACTTGTCGAAAACCTTTTGCGACAAGTCGAGCTTTGTAGACAGTAATATTACCGCCAGCGTCAGTCTTCTTCTTGAAGATCCATTTATTCTCAATTGCTTGCCGATCATCGGGCAAGTCAACCAAAGTCCATACTTTGTTCTCATACATGGATCCCATCTCAGATTTCATGGCTTCAAGCCATTTTGCAGGATCTGGGCTCACCATCGCTTCTTCATAGTTCGTAGGTTCATCATGATCTAGTAGCATGACTTCCAGAACTGGATTACCGTACCACTCTGGTGCGGATCTCACTCTGGTTGATCTACGAGGTTCAGTAGTATCTTGTTCTGAAGTTTCATGATCATCATCATTAACTTCCTCACTTATTGGTGTAGGTGTCGCAGAAACAGTTTTCTGTGATGTACTACTTTCCAACAAGGGAGTAGGTATAGTTACCTCGTCAAGTTCTACTTTCCTCCCACTCACTTCTTTCGAGAGAAACTCCTTCTCCAGAAAGTTTCCGAATTTAGCAACATAAGTCTTGCCTTCGGATTTGTGATAGAAGGTGTATCCAATAGTTTCCTTTGGATATCCTATGAAGACACATTTCTTCGATTTGGGTTCAAGCTTATCAGGTTGAAGCTTTTTCACATAAGCATCGCAGCCCCAAACTTTCAGAAACGACAACTTTGGTTTCTTGCCAAACCATAGTTCATAAGGCGTCGTCTCAACGGATTTTGATGGTGCCCTATTTAACGTGAATGCAGCCGTCTCTAGAGCGTATCCCCAAAACGATAGTGGTAAATCAGTAAGAGACATCATAGATCGCACCATATCTAGTAAAGTACGATTACAACGTTCGGACACACCATTACGCTGTGGTGTTCCGGGTGGCGTGAGTTGCGAAACTATTCCACAATTTTTCAAATGTACACCAAACTCGTAACTCAAATATTCTCCTCCACGATCAGATCGTAGAAACTTTATTTTCTTGTTACGATGATTTTCAACTTCACTCTGAAATTCTTTGAACTTTTCAAACGTTTCAGACTTATGTTTCATTAAGTAGATATACCCATATCTGCTTAAGTCATCTGTGAAGGTGAGAAAATAACGATATCCGCCACGAGCCTCAACATTCATCGGACCACATACATCTGTATGTATGATTTCCAACAAATCTGTTGCTCTCTCCATAGTACCGGAGAACGGTGTTTTAGTCATCTTGCCCATGAGGCATGGGTCGCAAGTACCAAGTGATTCATAATCAAGTGGTTCCAAAAGTCCATCAGTATGGAGTTTCTTCATGCGCTTTACACCGATATGACCTAAACGGCAGTGCCACAAATAAGTTGCACTATCATTATCAACTCTGCATCTTTTGGCTTCTACATTATGAATATGTTTATCACTGCTATCGAGATTCAATAAGAATAGACCACTCTTCAAGGGTGCATGACCATAAAAGATATTACTCATAAAAATAGAACAAGCATTATTCTCTGATTTAAATGAATAACCGTCTCGCATTAAACAAGATCCAGATATAATGTTCATGCTCAAAGCTGGCACCAAATAACAATCATTTAGGTCTAATACTAATAAGGTAGATGTAGAGGTAGCGTGCCGACCGCGATCACATCGACTTTGGAACTGTTTCCCACGCGCATCGTCACCTCGTCCTTAGCCAATCTTCGCTTAATCCGTAGTCCCTGTTTCGAGTTACAAATATTAGCAACAGAACCAGTATCAAATACCCAGGTGCTACTGCGAGCATTAGTAAGGTACACATCAATAACATGTATATCACATATACCTTTGTTCACCTTGACATCCTTCTTATCCGCCAAATACTTGGGGCAGTTCCGCTTCCAGTGACCAGTCTGCTTGCAGTAGAAGCACTCAGTTTCAGGCTTAGGTCCAGACTTGGGTTTCTTCTCTTGAGCAGCAACTTGCTTGCCGTTCTTCTTGAAGTTCCCCTTCTTCTTCCCTTTGCCCTTTTTCTTGAAACTAGTGGTCTTGTTGACCATCAACACTTGATGCTCCTTTTTGATTTCTACCTCCGCAGCTTTCAGCATTGCGAAGAGCTCGGGAATAGTCTTGTTCATCCCTTGCATATTATAGTTCATCACGAAGCTCTTGTAGCTTGGTGGCAGTGATTGGAGAATTCTGTCAATGACGCAATCATCTGGAAGATTAACTCCCATCTGAATCAAGTGATTATTATACCCAGACATTTTGAGTATATGCTCACTGACAGAACTGTTCTCCTCCATCTTGCAGCTATAGAACTTATTGGAGACTTCATATCTCTCAATCCGGGCATTTGCTTGAAATATTAACTTCAACTCCTGAAACATCTCATATGCTCCATGACATTCAAAACATCGTTGAAGTCCCGATTCTAAGCCGTAAAGCATGCCACACTGAACTACCGAGTAGTCATCAGCTTTGCTTTGCCAGACGTTCATAACATCTGGTGTTGCTCCAGCAGCAGGCCTGGCACCCAGCGGTGCTTCCAGGACGTAATTCTTCTGTGCAGCAATGAGGATAATCCTCAAGTTACGGACCCAGTCCGTGTAATTGCTACCATCATCTTTCAACTTTGCTTTCTCAAGGAACGCATTAAAATTCAATGGAACAACATCACGAGCCATCTATCTACAATCAAACATAAACAAGCAAGATACTATCAGGTACTAAGTTCATGATAAGTTTAAGTTCAATTAATCAAATTACTTAAGAACTCCCACTTAGATAGACATCCCTCTAATCCTCTAAGTGATCACGTGATCCAAATCAACTAAACCATGTCCGATCATCACGTGAGATGGAGTAGTTTCTTTGGTGAACATCACTACATTGATCATATCTACTATATGATTCACGCTCGACCTTTTGGTCTCCGTGTTCTGAGGCCATGTCTGTATATGCTTGGCTGGTCAAGTATAACCTAAGTATTCCGCATGTGCAACTGTTTTGCACCCGTTGTATTTGAATGTAGAGCCTATCACACCCGATCATCACGTGGTGTCTCAGCACGAAGAACTTTCGCAACGGTGCATACTCAGGGAGAACACTTCTTGATAATTTAGTGAGAGATCATCTTATAATGCTACCATCAATCAAAGCAAGATAAGATGCATAAAAGATAAACATCACATGCAATCAATATAAGTGGTATGATATGGCCATCATCATCTTGTGCTTGTGATCTCCATCTCCGAAGCACCGTCATGATCACCATCGTCACCGGCGCGACACCTTGATCTCCATCGTAGCATCGTTGTCGTCTCACCAATCTTATGCTTCCACGACTATCGCTACCGCTTAGTGATAAAGTAAAGCATTACATCGTGATTGCATTGCATACAATAAAGCGACAACCATATGGCTCCTGCCAGTTGCCGATAACTCGGTTACAAAACATGATCATCTCATACAATAAAATTTAGCATCATGTCTTGGCCATATCACATCACAACATGCCCTGCAAAAACAAGTTAGACGTCCTCTACTTTGTTGTTGCAAGTTTTACGTGGCTGCTACGGGCTTAAGTAAGAACCAATCTCACCTACGCATCAAAACCACAATGATAGTTTGTCAATTTGACTCCGTTTTAACCTTCGCAAGGACCGGGCGTAGCCACACTTGGTTCAACTAAAGTTGGAGAAACAGTCACCCGCAAGCCACCTTTGTGCAAAGCACGTCGGGAGAACCGGTCTCGCGTAAGCGTACGCGTAATGTCGGTCCGGGCCGCTTCATCCAACAATACCGCCGAACCAAAGTATGACATGCTAGTAGGCAGTATGACTTATATCGCCCACAACTCACTTGTGTTCTACTCGTGCAAATAACATCAAACCATAAAACCTGGCTCTGATACCACTGTTCGGGAACGTAGTAATTTCAAAAAATTTCCTACGCACACGCAAGATCATGGTGATGCATAGCAACGAGAGGGGAGAGTGTTGTCTATGTACCCTCGTAGACCGAAGCGGAAGCGTTGACGCAACGTAGAGGAAGTAGTCGTACGTCTTCCCGATCCGACCGATCCAAGCACCGTTACTCCGGCACCTCCGAGTTCTTAGCACACGTACAACTCGATGACGCTCCCCGGGCTCCGATCCAGCAAAGCTTCGGGGATGAGTTCTGTCAGCACAACGGCATGGTGACGATGATGATGTTCTACCGACGCAGGGCTTCGCCTAAGCACTACAACAATATGATCGAGGTGGAATATGGTGGCAGGGGGCACCGCACACGGCTAAGGAACGATCACGTGGATCAACTTGTGTGTCTAGAGGTGCCCCCCTACCCCCGTATATAAAGGAGCAAGGGGAGGAGGCGGCCGGCCAGGGTGTGGCGCGCCAAGAGGAGTCCTACTCCCACCGGGAGTAGGACTCCTAGTTGGACTAGGAGAGAGAGGGGGGAAATAAGAGGAAGAGAGGAAGGAAAGGGGGGGGGGCGCCGCCCCCCTTCCCTTGTCCTATTCGGACTAGGAAGGGGAGGGGCGCGCGACCACCTCTTGCCTCCTCTCCTCTTCTCCCTTAAGGCCCATGTAGGCCCAATAACCCCCGGGGGGGGGGGGGGTTCCGGTAATCCCCCGGTACTCCGGTAAAATGCCGATTTCACCCGGAACGATTCCGATGTCCAAATATAGGCTTCCAATATATTAATCTTTATGTCTCGACCATTTCGAGACTCCTCGTCATGTCCGTGATCACATCCAGGACTCCGAACTAACTTCGGTACATCAAAATGCATAAACTCATAATAACTGTCATCGTAACGTTAAGCGTGCGGACCCTACGGTTCGAGAACAATGTAGACATGACTGAGACAGATCTCTAGTCAATAACCAATAGCGGGACCTGGATGCCCATATTGGCTCTTACATATTCTACGAACATCTTTATCGGTCAGATCGCATAACAACATACGTTGTTCCCTTTGTCATCGGTATGTTACTTGCCCGAGATTCGATCGTCGGTATCCAATACCTAGTTCAATCTCGTTACCGGCAAGTCTCTTTACTCGTTCCGTAATACATCATCCCGCAACTAACTCATTAGTTGCAATGCTTGCAAGGCTTATGTGATGTGCATTACCGAGAGGGCCCAGAGATACCTCTCCGACAATCGGAGTGACAAATCCTAATCTCGAAATACGCCAACCCAACATCTACCTTTGGAGACACCTGTAGAGCTCCTTTATAATCACCCAGTTACGTTGTGACGTTTGGTAGCACACAAAGTGTTCCTCCGGTAAATGGGAGTTGCATAATCTCATAGTCATAGGAACATGTATAAGTCATGAAGAAAGCAATAGCAACATACTAAACGATCGGGTGCTAAGCTTATGGAATGGGTCATGTCAATCAGATCATTCAACTAATGATGTGACCTCGTTAATCAAATAACAACACTTTGTTCATGGTTAGGAAACATAACCATCTTTGATTAATGAGCTAGTCAAGTAGAGGCATACTAGTGACACTAAGTTTGTCTATGTATTCACACATGTATTATGTTTCCGGTTAATACAATTCTAGCATGAATAATAAACATTTATCATGATATAAGGAAATAAATAATAACTTTATTATTGCCTCTAGGGCATATTTCCTTCAGTAATAACAGCACCCAAGCACCGTTCCACTCACATATCAAGTTATCGAACGCGAATCATATGAACGTGATGAAAACTAGCTTGATGATATTCCCATGTGTCCTCGGGAGCGCTTTTCCTATTATAAGAGTTTGTTCTGGCTTGTCCTTTGCTACAAAAGGATTGGGCCACCCTGCTGCACTTTATTTACTTTTGTTACTTGTTGCTTGTTACAATTTATCCTATCACAAAACTATCTGTTACCACTTATTTCAGTACTTGCAGAGAATACCTTGCTGAAAACCGCTTATCATTTCCTTCTACTCCTCGTTGGGTTCCACACTCTTACTTATCGAAAGGACTACGATAGATCCCCTATACTTGTGAGTCATCAATACTCTTTTCTGGCGCCGTTGCCGGGGAGTGTAGCGCCTTTGGTAGGTGGAATTTGGTAAGGAAAAATTTACATAGTGTGCTGAAATTTACTGTCACTTGTTACTATGGAAAGCAATTCTCTGAGGGGCTTGTTCGGGGTATCTTCACCCCGTCCAGTAGAGCAAAGAGTTGCTCCTCAACCTACTGAACCTATTGAAAATGAAACTCCTTTTGAATTTCCTTCGACTATGATGGAAAAACTGCTAGCTAACCCTTCTACAGGAGATGGAACAAAGCATCCTGATGAGCACTTAATATATGTGGATGAAGTTTGTGGATTATTTAAGCTTGCAGGTATACCCGATGATGTTGCTAAGAAGAAGGTCTTCCCTTTATCTTTGAAGGGAGACGCATTGGTATGGTATAGGCTATGTGATGATATGAGATCATGGGACTATAAAAGAATGAAGTTGGAATTTCATCAAAAGTATTACCCTATGCATCTTGTTCATTGTGATCGCAATTATATATATATATAATTTTTGGCCTTGCGAAGGAGAAAGCATCGCTCAAGCTTGGGGGAGGCTTAAATCAATGTTATATTCATGCCCCAATCATGAGCTCCCGAGAGAAATAATTATGCAAAGTTTTTATGCTCGGCTTTCTGAAAACAATCGCACCATGCTCGATAATTCTTGTGCTGGCTCTTTTATGATGAAGACTATTGAATTCATATGGAATTTATTGGATAGAATTAAACGCAACTTTGAAGATTGGGACCTCGACGAAGGTAAAGAGTCAGGTATGACACCTAAGTTTGATTGTGTTAAACCTTTTATGGATACCGATATTTTCCGTAAGTTTAGCACTAAATATGGACTTGATTCAAGATAGTAGCTTCTTTCTGTGAATCCTTTGCTACTTATGCTGATCTCCCTAAGGAGAAGTGGTTTAAATATCATCCTCCCATAGAAGTAAAAGTAGCTGCACCTATTAAAGTTGAAGAAAAGACTGTCACTTATAATGATCCTATTATTCCTACTTCTTATGTTGAGAAACCACCTTTCCCTGTTAGAGTAAAGGATCATGCTAAAGCTTCAACTGTTGTTCGTAAAAGCAATATTAGAACTTATACACCTCCTGAGCAAGTTAAAGTAGAACCTAAAATAGTTATTGTTAAAGATCTCTTATCTGATAATATTGATGGGCATGTTATTCAGTTCGAAGGTGAAACTGCTAGAATTGCTAAACCTTGTGATAAAGATAAACATAGACCTGTGGTAGGCGTGCCTGTTATTTCCGTTAAAGTAGGAGATCATTGTTATCATGGCTTATGTGATATGGGTGCTAGTGCTAGTGTTATACCTCATGACTTATACAAAGAAATTATGCATGATATTGCACCTATTGAGTTAGAAGATATTGATGTCACAATTAAACTTGCTAATAGAGATACTATTTCACCAATTGGAATTGTTAGAGATGTTGAAGTCTTGTGTGGGAAAACTAAATATCCTGCTGATTTTCTTGTTCTTACTTCCCAACAAGATAGCTTTTGTCCCATTATATTTGGTAGACCCTTCTTGAACACTGTTAATGCTAAGATAGAATGCGAAAAGAATGTTGTTACTATTGGCTTGGATGATATGGTTCATGAGTTTAATTTCTCTAAATTTAGTAAACAACATCGTGAGGAAGAATTACCTAGTAAGGATGAAATTATTGGTATTGCTTCTATTGCCATACCTCCTAGTGATCCTTTAGAACACTATTTGCTAGACCATGAAAATGATATGTTCATGAATGAAAGAAGGGAAATAGATGAAGTATTCTTTAAACAGGAACCTATTCTGCATCACAATTTGCGTGTTGAAATTTTAGGGGATCCTCCTCCACCCAAGGGTGATCCCGTGTTTGAGCTTAAACCTCTGCCTGATAATCTTAAATATGCTTATCTTGATGAAAAGAAGATATATCCTATTATTATTAGTGCTAACCTTTCAGAGCATGAAGAAGAAAGATTATTGAAAACTCTGAAGAAGCATCGTGCTGCTATTGGATATACTCTTGATGATCTTAAGGGCATTAGTCCCACTCTATGTCAACATAAAATAAATTTGGAAGCAAATGCCAAACCAGTTCGTGATCCTCAACGACGTCTGAATCCTAAAATGAAAGAAGTGGTAAGAAAACAAATACTAAAGCTTCTGGAGGCAGGTATAATCTATCCCGTTGCTGATAGTGAGTGGGTAAGTCATGTCCATTGTGTCCCTAAGAAGGGAGGTATTACTGTTGTTCCTAATGATAAAGATGAATTGATTCCACAAAGAATTATCACAGGTTATAGGATGGTAATTGATTTCCGCAAATTAAATAAAGCTACTAAGAAAGATCATTACCCCTTACCTTTTATTGATCAAATGCTAGAAAGATTATGCAAACATACACATTATTGCTTTCTAGATGGTTATTCTGGTTTCTCTCAAATACCTGTGTTGGCTAGAGATCAATCAAAGACTACTTTTACATGCCCTTTTGGTACTTCTGCTTATAGACGTATGCCTTTTGGTTTATGTAATGCACCTGCTACCTTTCAAAGATGCATGATGGCTATATTCTCTGACTTTTGTGAAAAGATTTGTGAGGTTTTCATGGACGGCTTTTCCGTCTATGGTTCCTCTTTTGATGATTGCTTGAGCAATCTTGATCGAGTTTTGCAGAGATGTGAAGAAACTAATCTTGTATTGAATTGGGAAAAGTGCCACTTTATGGTTAATGAAGGTATTGTCTTGGGGCACAAAGTCTCTGAAAGAGGTATTGAAGTTGATAAAGCCAAGGTTGATGCTATTGAAAAGATGCCATGTCCCAAGGACATCAAAGGTATACGAAGTTTCCTTGGTCACGCCGGATTTTACAGGAGGTTCATTAAGGACTTCTCAAAAATTTCTCGGCCTCTGACTAATTTATTGCAAAAGGATATACCATTTGTCTTTGATGATGATTGTGTGGAAGCATTTGAAATATTTAAGAAAGCATTAGTCTCTGCACCTATTGTTCAGCCACCTGATTGGAATTTACCCTTTGAAATTATGTGTGATGCTAGTGATTAGGTGCTGTTCTAGGGCAAAGGGTTGATAAGAAATTAAATTTTATTCATTATGCTAGTAAGACTCTAGACAATGCTCAAAGAAATTATGCTACTACTGAAAAAGAGCTTTTAGCAGTTGTATTTGCTTGTGATAAGTTCAGACCTTATATTGTTGATTCTAAAGTAACTATTCACACTGATCATGCTACTATTAAATACCTTATGGAAAAGAAAGATGCTAAACCTAGACTTATTAGATGGGTTCTCTTGCTACAAGAATTTGATTTGCATATTGTTGATAGAAAGGGAGCTGAGAACCCCGTTGCAGACAACTTGTCTAGGTTAGAAAATATTCTTGATGACCCACTACCTATTAATGATGACTTTCCTGATGAACAATTAAATGTTATAGGTACTTCTCGTAGTACTCCATGGTATGTTGATTATGCTAATTATATTGTTGCTAAGTTTATACCACCTAGCTTCACATACCAGCAAAAGAAAAAGTTCTTCTATGACTTGAGACATTACTTTTGGGATGACCCACATCTTTATAAAGAAGGAGTAGATGGTGTATTAGATGTTGTGTACCCCAGCATGAACATGAACAGATCCTACGCAAGTGTCATTCCGAGTCTTATGGAGGACACCACGCTGGAGATAGAACTGCACATAAGGTATTGCAATCTGGTTTTTATTGGCCTACTCTCTTCAAGGATGCCCGTAAGTTTGTCTTGTCTTGTGATGAATGTCAAAGAATTTGTAATATTAGTATACGTCAAGAAATTCCTATGAATTATTCACTTGTTATTGAACCGTTTGATGTTTGGGGCTTTGATTATATGGGACCTTTTCCTGCCTCTACTGGATACACACATATTCTAGTTGCTGTTGATTACGTTACTAAGTGGGTAGAAGCTATTCCAACTAGTAGTGCTGATCATAACACTTCTATTAAAATGCTTAAAGAAGTTATTTTTCCGAGGTTTGGAGTCCCTAGATATTTAATGACTGATGGTGGTTCACACTTTATTCATGGTGCCTTCCATAAAATGCTTGCTAAATATGATGTTAATCATAGAATTGCATCTCCTTATCACCCACAGTCTAGTGGTCAAGTAGAGTTGAGCAATAGAGATCTCAAATTAATTTTGCAAAAGACTGTTAATAGGTCTAGAAAGAATTGGTCTAAGAAACTTGATGATGCATTATGGGCATATAGAACTGCATATAAAAATCCTATGGGAATGTCTCCGTATAAAATGCTTTATGGAAAAGCATGTCACTTACCTCTCGAACTAGAACATAAGGCATATTGGGCTATTAAAGAACTCAACTATGATTTTAAACTTGTCGGTGAGAAGAGGTTATTTGATATTAGCTCACTTGACGAATTGAGAACTCAAGCTTATGAAAATGCCAAGTTGTTTAAAGAAAAAGTTAAAAGATGGCATGACAAAAGGATACAAAAGCGTGAGGTTAATGTAGGTGATTATGTATTTCTATACAACTCTCATTTAAGATATTTTGCAGGAAAACTTCTCTCTAAATGGGAAGGCCCTTACGTTATCGAGGAGGTCTATCATTCCGGTGCCATAAAAATCAACAACTTCGAAGGCACAAATCCGAAGGTGGTAAACGGCCAAAGAATTAAACATTATATCTCACGTAATCCCATAAATGTTGAAACCAATATTATTGAAACCGTAACCCCAGAGGAATACATAAGGGACACTTTCCGGAACGGTTTCAAACTCCGGAAAAGATATGTATGTGGTACAGTAAGTAAACCGATTCCAAAACAATTTTTAAGGCAATATTTCTCCGTTTTGGAATATTTTGAAAATAGAAAAATAAGCAGCAGTCCGGGAAGGACACGAGGGCCCCATGAGGGTGGTGGGCGCCCTACCCCCTGGGCACGCCCCCTACCTCGTGAGCACCTCGTGTGCCTTCCGGACCCCGTTTTCTTGCACGTTACGTATTTTGGTGTAAAAATTCATTATATAACCTCCCAAAGGTTTTGACTCCCGTATCATGCAAAATTCCTCTGTTTTTGTTTTTGAGCTTTTGCTGCTACAGATTAGGGCAAGATGTCTTCTCAAGAGTCAATCGGGGAGAGCCGGGTATCTAATCCGGCACCGGAACCAAGGGCAAACAGCGACGCTGACCACTTTGGGCCAGCAATGGAGGAAGAGATGGAGGCTGACTTGATGAGAGTAGATGCCATGGAGGATCATGAAGTCACCTCTCGCATCCGAGCTGGGTTCACAATGGGGGAACTACAGAGCTTAGCTATTCCAAACTCGGTTATCCCTTCTAATGTTAGATTTCTTTCTTATGAAAATATGAAGAGGAGTGTCACTTGTTCTCCCGCAGCTATGCAACACCCTTGGGTGCAAGGAGCTTTAGCTGTCACAGGGAAGCTTCGTAAGGAAATAATGGACCTCAAACAGCAAGTCAATAAGCTCGAGGAGGAGAACCGCATCCTGAGGGGAATCATCGCCAAGAATATTACACCGACAACAAAGAAGGAGACATAATCACATGGGTATGGGCACTCCCCTTGGCAACTGCCAATCTTGGGGGAGGTGCCCCGGTATCGTATCACAATCACAACTCCTATCTTTATCTTTTTTCTTAGTTTGATCCTATTAGTAGTATCTTGATCAAATAGAATAAAGTTTATGGCATGATCTACTTTTGAGTTTTCCTTTATGATCTCTCTTTGTAATCGAGTCCGTGAGCTATATATAATAAAGATTAGTGTTGAGTCAAGGGCTTGATTATTTTGCCATGATCTTGGATGAATAAAAGAAAAGAAGAAAAGAATAAAAAGAAACAAAAAGTTCATATTGATCTTATTGAGAGTAATGACTTCACATAGAAAGAGCATGATGATTAAAAGTTGTTGGGAGTTGGCAGACATAGCTTTGGTCATTGTTGCAATTAATAGGAAGTAATAAGGAAAGAGAGGTTTTCACATATAGATATATTATCATTGACATCTTTTATGATTGGGAGCACTCATTAAAATATGACATGCTAAAGAGTTGATGTTGGACAAGGAAGACAACGTAATGAGTTATGTCTTTCTTATATCTGAGATAAAGTATGTTGTCATGGATCCTCTAACTTGTTGAGCTTGCCTTTCCCCCTCATGCTAGCCAAATTCTCAGCACCAAGTAGAAATACTACTTGTGCTTCCAAATATCCTTAAACCAGTTTTGCCATGAGAGTCCACCATATCTACCTATGGATTGAGTAAGATCCTTCAAGTAAGTTGTCATCGGTGCAAAGCAATAAAAATTTCTCTAAATATGTATGATTGATTGGTGAGGGAGAAATAAGCTTTATACGATCTTGTGATGTGGAAGTAATAAAAGCAACGGACTGCATAATAAAGGTTCATATCACAAGGGGCAATATAAAGTGACATTCTTTCGCACTGAGATTTTATGCATCCAACCATAAAAGCGCATGGCAACCTCTGCTTCCCTCTGCGAAGGGCCTATCTTTTATTATTATCTTCTGCCTTATGCAAGAGTCACGGTGATCTTCACCTTTCCTTTTTCATTTTATCCTTTGGCAAGCTCAGCATGTTGGAAAGAACATGATATATATATATATATATATATATATATATATATATATATATATATATATCTAATTGGATGTAGGGGAGCATGAACCATTATTGTTGACATTACCTTTGAGGTAAAATGTTGTGGGGCAAAACTATAAGCCCCTATCTTTCTCTGTGCCCGATTAAAACTCCATAACCACAAGTATTGCGTGAGTGTTAGCAATTCTGGGCGACTAAATGATAGTTGAGTATGTGGACTTGCTTTTTAGCTCTGACATAGAATCTTTCCGATGTTATGATAAATTGCAATTGCTTCAATGACTGAGATTATAGTTTGTTGGAGCCAATTAAGGTTTATGATTTATACTTTTGCATTGTGAATAGATCATCACTTGAACATAAGTAATCATATGACAAAATCTATATAAGTTGCTGTTATGAGAATAATCATGATGCCTTCATGTCCGTATTTTATTTTTATCGACGCCTCTACCTATAAACATGAGGACATATTTATTGTTATCGGCTTTTCCCTTGAGGACAAGCGAGGTCTAAGCTTGGGGGAGTTGATACGTCCATTTTGCATCATGCTTTTATATCAATATTTATTGCATTATGGACTGTTATTTCACTTTATGTCACAATACTTATGGCTATTCTCTCTTATTTTACAAGGTTTACATAAAGAGGGAGAATGCCGGCAGCTGGAATTCTGGGCTGGAAAAGGAGAAAATATTAGAGACCTATTCTGCGCAACTCCAAAAGTCCTCAAACTCCACAGAACGTCTTAAAATAAATAAAGAAAAATCCTCTTGGGTGGGGGCCCACACCCATCTCATGAGGGTGGGGGGCCCACACCCATCTCACGAGGGTGGGGGGCGCCCCCCTAGGGCGCGCCCCCTGGTGGCTCTCCAACGTCCATCTTCTCCTATATGAGGTCTTTCAATGAGAAAAAAAAGAGAAAGGAACTTTTCGGGACGAGACTCCGCCGCCACGAGGCGGAACCTTGGCGGATCCAATCTAGAGCTCCGGCAGAGCTGTTCTGCCGGGGAAACTTCCCTCCCGGAGGGGGAAATCATCACCATCGTCATCACCAACGCTCCTCTCATTGGGAGAGGGCAATCTCCATCAACATATTCAGCAGCACCATCTCATCTCCAAACCCTAGTTCATCTCTTGTATCCAATTCTTGTCTCAAAGTCCGGGATTGGTGCTAGTAGGTTGCTAGTAGTGTTGATTACTCCTTGTAGTTGATGCTAGTTGGTTTAATTGGTGGAAGATCATATGTTCAGATCCTATATGCATGTTATTACCCCTCTGATTATGAACATGGATATGCTTTGTGAGTAATTACGTTCATTTCTGAGGACAAGGGAGAAGTCTTGCTATGAGTAGTCATGTGAATTTGGTATTCGTTTGATATTTTGATAAGATGTATGTTGTCTAGCCTCTAGTGGTGTTATGTGAACGTCGACTACATAACACTTCACCATTATATGGGCCTATAGGAAGGCATTGGGAAGTAATAAGTAGATGATGGGTTGCTAGAGTGACAGAAGCTTAAACCCTAGTTTATGCGTTACTTCGTAAGGGGCTGATTTGGATCCATATGTTTCATGCTATGGTTAGGTTTACCTTAATACTTTTGTTGTAGTTGCGGATGCTTGCAATAGAGGTTAATCATAAGTGGGATGCTTGTTCAAGTAAGAACAACACCCAAGCACCTGTCCACTCACATATCAAATTATCAAAGTATCAAACGCGAATCATATGAACATGATGAAAACTAGCTTGACGATATTCCCATGTGTCCTCGGGAGCACATTTCCTATTATAAGAGTTTGTTCCGGCTTGTCCTTTGCTACAAAAGGATTGGGCCACCCTGCTGCACTTTATTTACTTTTGTTACTTGTTGCTCGTTACAATTTATCCTATCACAAAACTATCTGTTACCACTTATTTCAGTACTTGCAGAGAATACCTTGCTGAAAACCGCTTATCATTTCCTTCTACTCCTTGTTGGGTTCGACACTCTTACTTATCGAAAGGACTATGATAGATCCCCTATACTTGTGGGTCATGAGCGGATGGAGCAGGGTGTGGGGTTTCATCGTGGGTTTTCACGGCCTTGGTGTACGAATGGGTGGGCGGATGGGATGGCATGGGGAACCATGGCTTAGAGATGCATTTGTCCGAAATGTGGGGTAAGTTACGAAAGTACCCCCACCGATTTGAGGCGGTTCTTTCGGTTCATGGGTACCATGGGCATTTCGCGTGTCGGGATTTCACAGGAGGTGGGAGTTTTCGCGCGCGTTGTAATTTCGGAATAGCAAGGCACGGGTTGAGATGCAGGGATTTGTCGGAGCACAACGAGACAAAGATATATCTTAAATATTTCGGGCTAACAAGGCGCGGGTTGAAGAGGCGGGAGTTTCGCAGCACGATAGACAGAGACACTAGCTTGAATTTTCGGCATAACAAGGCGCGGCTTGAAATTTTGGAAGAACAAGCTTAACGTGTACCAAAATAAAAAGACAATTTGCACGTCAACACGCACAACACACACGCAAACACCATTTAGACTAGAGTAAGGTACACGTGCATTGCACGCATGAGATTTGGCAACCAAATTATGAATAAATACCACATTATAGCATGCAAGCTTGAGTCATATATGCATGATGTAGATGTTTGTTTAATTCTTATAGTTCATTTCATTCAAAATCATCTAGTTTTTATAAGAAAGCTAATCTATTTTAAGATTCATGGAATTGTGCGTCGTAAGACATAAAGTAAAAACAAATAATTACAAATCATGTAGAAAAACATTTGGGCAATTCTGATACGGAAGATTCTAGAACAAATAAGAAGTGCTTGTGTTTTCATGTTTGTGCATTATGCTTAAGTTCAACCATGGAGTCTTCTAGATTATACATATGGCGAAATCTGGTGGAATCTAGATGATATCCAACGGCCAATAGTGCTCAAATTTGCCATCTTTGGACCATCGGATTTGCCTCATCCAACGACCATCTTTCAAAGTTGAAGTTACCCGCACACAATATAAAAAATATAAAATATAATATATATATAGGGGTATAGATATAGATATGTGATGCAAAAGCCTCCCATCATCTCCAATTAGAATAGTGTGTCCATGCTCAGATGCGATGTGGCCAAATGATGTCTGCCATCGGTATCTCAAATTCAAATCAGTCTGACCTTGTTCAATGTGTATACATTACAACTTGCTCGTTTCCAAACCACACCGCATAGATCTCCGTTATATTCATGCATGCATGGGTTTCAAACATCAGGATCTCTTATTCAAATATTTGAATTCAACTTTACATTGATTATGACCTCACCTATTCTTTTACACCCACATAGTAGTCTTCTCTTTTAATTGTACCGCTGACTTTCTCTCATGCATGCATGCACACACACTACCAGTCGGTATTATCCATTGCATGCATGCAATCTTTTTCTTCAGGTCGGTCTCCCATGAAGGAACACACCCACACACATCCCCTTCTCCATCATATTGGGCATTCTTTATCTCTCACGCGTGCATGCGCAATGATCGATGTTCCTCTATGTATGTGTGTATATAGCTAGGTCTTTCATAGTTTTCCACACAAACCGATCAATCGATATATCCAGTGAGGTCTCACCCTCTTTCCCACATCCACATCGATCAATCTATACCTCTCCACATAGGATTAACATATATAGCTAATACACCCACATTAATTATATATCCAACGTCCCCCTCTCATCATCCATGCCTTCCGCTTCATCTCTCAGACGTGTGCACAATGGCGAAGACATGGGGCAGTAAGGGCCCTGCCCCTCCCCCCTAACATCACTATATATAGAGGCTAATATGAATGTGATCATTAGAGAATTGCTGCTAAAAAACAGTTTAAGTTCATGAATTGACCCTCCTCGTAAAGGATTAGCAATGCTTGGCCCCCTAGTTCATTTATTTTTCATGACTCCGCCACTGCGCGCAATAGCGCACATGTTCGCCCCCCCTCTCTAAATATCGATCTCGCACTTGTGCATTCCTTCATAGTCTCCCTCCACTCGGCCCCTCGCACCATCTTCTAGCCCCCACCAGATTTTTCCACATGTACAATCTAGCAGACTCCATGGTTGAACTTAAGCATAATGCACAAACCTCAAAACAACAGTGGTTCTCTTTTGTTCTATAATCTTCCGTATCATAGCTGCCCAAACATTTTTTCTAGTTGAATTTCCATTATTTGTTTTTACTTTATGCTTTACAATGCACAATTCCATGAATCATAAAATAGATTAAGGGCTTCTTTGATTCAAAGGATTCTCAAAGGAATTTTGGAGGATTCTAATCATTAGGATTTTTTCCTATCTTGGTTGTTTGATTCGTAGGATTGTAAACCATAGGAATTTTTCCATATGATTCATTTGCACTAGATTTCATAGGAAACATCCCATCCACTCAAACCTCTTTGAAAGAATTCTGCGTTTTTTCTATGCACAATCAAACACTCGTACAATCATGTAGGATTCAAGACGACATTCCACTATAATCCCATGTTTTTCCTATTCCCGCGTTCTTAGCTTTTTTATAAAAACTAATTGATTTTGAATGAGATGAACTATAAGAATTAAACGAAGGGCTACATCAGGCATATATGACTCAGAGCTTACATGCTATAGTGTGGTATTTATTCATAATTTGGTTGCAAAATCTGATGCGTGCAATGCACGTGTACCTTACTAGTACTTCGAGTATGTGCAAAACACGTAAATTAGAATACCAATGGCACGCTACACAATGTCTCTCTTACAGTTCATGAAGCCACGTGGCACATGTGGAGGCATTGTCGTGACCTCCTTGCGTGGATTGATCACAGTGACGTGCTGCTGGTTCTAGAAGAATGTACTCGTCCACCCTGAGCCATACTGGCAGTACATGCACGAAGCGAAGTTGTGCACGCAGGCCACGCACACACTCATTCCCTCGCACGCACACGCGGGTACATGGGCGGACGCAATTTTGTACCAAGATCCACCCATGTGATAATTTGACGCGTGTAAAGTCGTTCACTTCATTGATGGTCAATTAATACAGCGCATGCAAATTGAGTGGACGTGAGGGCAGAAGAAAGACATTATTACTCCACTGCGCGCATGCGAGTAGTTAAATCATGGGTCACTAGTAGTACTTCCATTGGTCTCCTTCGTATTTTGTGCCAATTTTTGACAGTAACATAATATTTACGCATTTGAGCAGTGTAGTACTTGAAATTTATGTTCCGGTAAACTCATCGGGAGCCGTTTCGGGCCTCGAAACCAAAACCATCAATTAATCTTTACCTTGTTCCCATCACATTCGAAAGCATGCTCACACCTACTAGTACGTACGAAACCTGAACGTGTTCCCACTATGCAGGTATTAGTACTAGTGCTAGTACTTAGGTTATAAAAAGGGGAACTACCTAACCAAAAATTACTCTACCTTTCCTCCTCATAAGTGCTTCTTCTTCGTCCGTCGTTGCCATGGCCGGTGAGCAGAGCTCTAGGTCGAGAACTACTCGTAACAAGGGAGTGGCAACCAAGGCTGCGGAAAAAAAAGAGAGGGCTCGCCGCCACGCAGAGACCTCGAAAGATCTCTCATGGGCAGGCGATGGCTCCCAGGAGCGCCCTAGCCGCGGAGGCGAACATGCCGAGCCGGCGGAGCTGGAGTCGTTATCCCTCGACGGCATGCCCGATCAGCTCAATAAGCACCTCAATAAGCAGAAGGAGTTCATCCAAGGCTTGATGGAGTTGCTGAAGGAGAGCCTCGACGGCATGCCTGCTGAGCTCAATCAGCAGGGGGAGTTGACCGCCGGCTTGGTGATGCTGCTGAAGAAGAGCATTGCCTCGGAGAAGAAGGCGACCGGCAAAATCCTACGACTTCAGGAGGACATGGCAAAACTCTGCCACGAGATCGACCTGTTGAAGGAGAAGAACGCCGGCTGGAAGAAGCTGCATGAGAATAGTAGTTCCTCGATGAAGATGATGCAGGCCCTCGTCATGGAACAAAAGGAGGAGTTGGCGAAGCTCCGCATCGAGCACCCGGCTGCTGTCAAGGTACGTAATGCGGCCGCAGAACAGATGATGAAGGCTCGCGTCGAGAAATCCTGCGTCATGGACAGAATGAAGAAGATGGCGGAGGAGATGCGCAAGGATATGGAGGTTGTGGAGGCGATGAAGAAGCAGTTACGACTCCGCGGCGAATTAGATCATTTGGGGTGATAATCTTCCTTCTTCTTTTGCTCCTGTGTTTCATCTTTTGCTTCGGGTGTTTCGCCGCACGTGTCACGTTCTCTGTGAGGCATGAATAGAACAATGGTTTTTTTGAGGGAATGAATAGAACAATGCTAACAATGAGATGACTAGAAAATTAGATCATTTTTATTGCCATATGGCACTAGGCAGCCGTGTTTCGTGCTCCTCCGTCGCAGTACTACTCCAGTGGAAAACTTGAGTATACCGCACGGTTCTTTGCTCCTCCTCAATCAGGTCATCGGCGCATTTATACGAGCAGTCAAATCACAAGGCCCCGCCTTCCAGCAGTAATGAGCCGTCAAATCACAAAGGCCCTCGCCTCCCGTGAAACCGACCAAGCTAGACTGCCCGCCCTCTAGCCTTTTTAAAAATGTATACTTTTGTACAACAGTAGTATCGATGGATTGCACCATGGAGCAAAACTTGAAATTAAAAAAAGGTGGTACATATAGAGAGCGCTCGTCGCCAAATTATGCATATAGTACTATTAAAAAGGCTAGTCACAATAATGGTGTCCAGCACAACCCACCCCTCAAATAAAACTAAGAGGGTGCTTGGATACGTTTTAGTCCCATGACAAAAAGTAGTGGGACTAAAACATGCTAGCCTCACCCATGCTTGGATCCAAATACTAAAAAGGCTAAAATCAAGTTAATGAGCATTTATTATCCTCCAAACCCTCCAATCCAGAACTCGCCCGTGTTAAAGGAGAGGAGTTAAATGAGTAGAGAGAGGACTAATCCACATTTTAGTAGGGGTACCCCTGACTTAAAAAAATTAGTCTCAAGACTAGTTTTAGTCCCTCTTTAGTCAGGGGTGCTTGGAACTTTAGCCTCTTAAAGAGACTATTTTTAGTCAGACTAAAATAAGTCCCTTGGATCCAAGCACCCTCTAAGCATCCTGGAATTCTTTGACAAAACTAAGCACCCTGAAATTCTTTGACAACTAAACTGCTGGCTATATGATGCTGGCCATATATATTGTACATATATAATGTGAAGAAACGAGTGGTAGTACTATACCAACTAAAAGATGAAATGTAAGAAATACTAGTATGTACGTACTGAAGAGTTAAAGTAACGAGAAGAAACATAACATAGTTCTGCTGGGGGCTCAGCACAACACACCCCTCAAATTAAATTAAGCACACCCGAAATTAAACTTTGCAACTATTCCGGTAGACACTGCATTAGAACCACCATGAGCAACGACACTGCCACCTTACTCGGAGTCCTCGTCCACGTCCTCGACTTCGTCCTTGTCCCTCTTCCTCTTGGCCGATACTTCTTTGCTTGAACCACACACTTAGCTGTTGCTCTTCATCCAACCCTTGTAGATATTGAAGCAAATGTAGCCATCCATTGCAGTGTAGTGGATGTGGTCTATATCTAGTACATTCCACTGCCATGCATGACGATGAAACGTGTATGGAGGTTTCTCCAGTTTACCGTACGAAGGATGAACCATGGCTCCTGCCAGGGTCAGCATTGAGGGCTGATGAGAGGACACCAGCCGATTCTTCTGGTGGTCGAAGGTGTTGCCTACAACGAGACCTATCCGACGCAAGACTTATTTGTCGTTACCAGAGTCTATAGTAACGAATTTGACTAGCTTGCTCTTGAGGAAGTCCTTAAAATCCTGGCACTCAACATCGGCATGGCATATGTGGTAGACCAAGCATAAGTCATGCATGCAAACCTGGATCACGGCGGGCTTCTTCCTCTCTTCGTCCTTTAGATCCTTCTCTCGTCCCAGGACTGTGGTGTACTCAACATCTAGCCTAGCGACCCACTCATCATCTGAGTCTTCGAACATGCGTCTGAAGCGAGAAATGCATCCTTTCACCGTCGCGGAAGAACGGGTGTAGATGACGTCGAACTCATCGCCGGTGATGGTTCTAACCTTGTACTCACCACCGATCGTGGAGATTTGGGACACCATGGATTTGGGAGGAGGGTTAGGATTAGTGGAACTGCCGTAATGTGAATGGACGGGATGACTAGGATCAAACCGCCGTAGTATTGAAGGACGTGCGGGGACGAGTAGGAGCGAACTGCCAGCGTGCGAACGGCAGGGTAGTGGCTTTCCATTCTCCCATGATATGGGCTTCCGAGAGCCCTTGGATCTGAGGTCGAACGGTTGCATGGCATGATTCTAGACCTATGGGTGAATATCCTATCCTGGAGGGTTATCCTGCAAATTTTCAGCAAATTAGCATGCGACCGTTTGATCTCAGATCCAAGGGCTGCCCGCAGCCCTTATCATGGTCACGCCTACCACGACCGTCGCGCCGCTCGCGCGGTCGAGCTCTTGGAGATTTAACACGGTGCGTTAGGCTATCTGATGTTGGCATGTCATACATAGTCATCACTTAGTCACTCATACTACAACAAGGTTGGCTATAAAGTTGGCTATAAGTGTATTTTTTTACTCCCCTCTATCTCTTTCTTCGTACTCCCTCCGTCCCATAATATAAGAATGTTTTTGACACTAGTGTAGTGCCAAAAACGTTCTTATATTATGGGACATAGGGAGTACTAGTATTTATTGCATTTGCCAAGGAGTGACCTCTTCCAATGAAATGGTGTTGCTAAGTTTGCTTCATTTAATTAGCTATAGACTCAAAATTTTCTTTTCACCTTGGTACACGCGCTTAGCACCGTTTCTTCCTTGGGTCACCAAACTAGTCTCTCTCTTCTTGATTAACTTGCCACATCAGACTTTATGCCTATGTGGCAAGCTTAAGCACCTGTAGGAGCAAGTAAAAGTAAGTACAATAGTGCATGTCGGTGTCAAAACCGACGGATCTCAGGTAGGGGGCCCCGAACTGTGCGTCTAAGGCGGATGGTAACAGGAGGCAGGGGACACGATGTTTACCCAGGTTCGGGCCCTCTTGATAGAGGTAAAACCCTACGTCCTGCTTGATTGTTCTTGATGATATAAGTATTACAAGAGTAGATCTACCATGAGACCAGAGAGGCTAAACCCTAGAAGCTAGCCTATGGTATGATTGTATGTTGTCCTACGGACTAAAACCCTCCGATTTATATAGACACCGGAGGGGGCTAGGGTTACACAAGGTCGGTTACAAAGGAGGAGATATACATATCCTTATTGCCTAGCTTGCCTTCCACGCCAAGTAGAGTCCCATCCGGACACGGGACGAAGTCTTCAATCTTGTATCTTCATAGTCCAACAGTCCGGCCAAAGGATATAGTCCGGCTGTCCGGAGACCCCCTAATCCAGGACTCCCTCAGTGCGCTTTACATGGCATTTTTGCATATGTGGAGGAAAGAGAGGAAAGGAAAACATGGAGAAGTGGGCTCTCATGCAAGAGCCAGCCTCTACTACATGGTGGAGCATTGGGAGAGGCACCTGTATGGAGGTGGTCAGGAATCGAGAGACTCACGCCAGTCGTAGCGCCGCAGTTAAAATGATAATGGCAAGTCAAATCACAGGGCCCACCTGTCCAGCAGTAACTCGCTGTCAAATCACACAGCCCTACGTTTGCAGCAGCCTACTCCCTCGTATTCTCGCGTCTCTGTCGAACCGACTAGGCGGAACTGCCCCGCCGCCTACCGCGCAGGAAAAGCCCCGCCCTCGACTTTTAAATAGTATATAGTATACTAATTTTGTATCCATGGATTGCACCCGCGCCATGGAGCAAAGCGTCTAGAAAACGGCGGTACACATGTACAGAGTATACAGCACGCCCGTCGCGTTCGCGTCGCACCCCACATGGTCGGTCGGTCTGGCACGCTGCTCTCCGAATGGAACGCGCATCATATTGCGTTTGCACATACATGTGGGACGACAATTGAGAACTGACCATAGGCACACTCCCCAGCCCCGCAAGTCAGGTGACTTAATAAAAGAGGGAGACGAGCGATAGTACTAGAGAAGTGTTGTACTACATTGGTGCCTGGACGATCCCTGCAAGACACGGAAGATCAGTTCGTCCATGCATGTGACCAGACTCCAGCAGACACGCCTGGATTGGCTATCGTCTACATATCATGCAGACTATGTTGTACATGGCTGTAGTTGTGGTGAGAAATCTAAAAAAGGTTTCTTGTCATCTCGCAAAATTAGGTGTCATGTGCTTTGGATCACTGCGAGGGTTAAACAGCGACAACCAAGTTGGGCTAGTCATTGGGGGCACATGCACGAACAATGACTACTCGGCTGCCATCTAGGTCAAGCTGGCTATGTTAATTAGGACATCTATTGATGGACCCCTTTTCTACGAGTTTATCTTTAATTTGAGCTTTGTTCCTCGTCTAGTTTGTCCGTCGGGATTCATGTTGTCTCCTTTGGGCAGTGAGGTTATGATTTCTTGTCATGTGGCATTTTTTCGTGTTATATGTTATAATCCGGCGCTTCAGATCAAAATGACGACAACTGCGCCTTCGGGCCACGTGCATGAAGACTTCTCGACAGTCATTGACGAGGTCAAGCCGGTCCGGTAGACAAAAGAAAAGTAGTACTACTCCACTATATACACTACAAAAAATACACTTCCGTGATGATACGTGTTTGTCACAGTAGGTCACATTTTTTGTCATGCATGTACATCCATGACAAATTTATGACAGAATCAAGATAGTCATACCTGTGCTGTCGTAGAAGTGTTCCATGACATTACCAAAATTATCATCACGGAAGTGTCCACTTCCATGACGATAAATCGCGCGTCACAGAAGTGCTTTCGTCAAGGGTGACCGACACGTGGCATCCACCGTAATGGAACGCCGTTAAGCTATCGGGTCAGGTTTTGGATCCGATAACCCATTAACAGCCCCGACCAATGGGGATTTTCCACGTGTAAAATCATCATTGGCTAGAGGAAACACGTGTCGGCTCATCGTTGGGACATATGTCATCCACTCACTGGACAGAAGGCGCCTATGATACGTCAACACATGGCATGACCCAATAGTGGCCCATTCCTGTGAAAAGGCCGGCCCGTTTAACTTGGTCAAAAGCTGGCGGGCCAGCCCATGGAAAGCCTGTTAACGACCTATTCACATATAGACCATTTACAGCCCGCTAACCCAAGGCCCGTTACGCCCTATCCGAATTAGGCCTAGTAGCGTCATCTGGGCCATCCAATATGATTCCAGCCCATTTTCACTTCTGGCCCATGTATAGCCCATGATGTCTTTCGGCCCATATGAGGCCCTTTGTAACTCTTGGTCCATTTGCGGCCCGTGCTGAAACTGGCCCGTAATGAATAGTGTATTACTTTACACCCATTAATGGCCCACGGTGAAACTGGCCCGTAATGAACAATGTATCAGTTTATACCCATTAACGGCCTGTTATTCCGTTGGGCCGTTTCCAGCCCAAGTTAACTTTCAGCCTTCTGAGGGCCCATTTATTCTTGGGCTCATTTGTAGCATTCAGTTACTTACCGCCTGTTATTGTCATTTTTTGCTCGTGGGCCAAATTTAGCCCGCCGTTACAGTCGGCCCATTTGTGGACCGTTAGTATGTTGGGCCATTTTTATAGCATCACCAAATATGGCCTATTAACGGCCCGTTATGGTCAGCCCATAAAATGTACGATTTCCATTAAAGGCCCGTCTACGGCCTATTAAAGGCCCGTACAAGACCCATAAATGAGTCGGCGGCCCATGGATCCTACGAGACGTAGAAGGCCCATGGATCCGACATCCCATGAAGGGCCATGGTCGGGCGAGTTGGCCCCGTTTGAACGATATAACATATTCAAAGAATTATCCTACTCAATACTATCACCTCTAAAAAGCATACACTATACAACAAAGAGATCAAGGCATAGAAAGGTAGAATAATCCTACACTATACAATAAAGAAATTACAGCCGATTATACCCACTGGGCATTATGGTTCGGCACAGGTGATAATAAAGCATACACAAACAACAAATTACATACACTGGGCAAATACAGCTCATACATCATGGACGCGCATCAACTTAACTCCATTTGAACTATAATCTCTTCAGAAAATAGGATTGGCCGGATTCAAATAGCACAAATTTCAGTCTGCAAAATCTCCAATTCCTTCATGGTTACCTCAGTGTCTTGTTTCATTTTTTTGACTCCTGCATCTAATACCTGCATGTCCAGTCTCAACTTGTTGATTATACGTTGACAATCATGTACACGTTGTCTTGCCACCTCTAGTTGATGCTTGAGAACATCAACACATTCCAATTCCAATCCATAATCATTCGGTAATGGCCATGCCGCACTGCTCGCAGATCTTTGTGTTGATGTCACTTCATCCTGAAATGTTTCTGTAAGTACACATGACTAGGGCAAAAATATAGTTACAACAGTGAAGCGAACAAGACACTATTTTGTACTACATGGCAAAACAGGACTAACAATAATGTTACACGTCACTTTAAAAAAAATGTTACACGTCATGAAGCATAAGCAGGTGATATTTTAAAAATTATAAAAAAGATAGTCTGTGCAGCCTGCATACAGAAATCCCTCTTAGCTCACCAGAGGAGCATGATGTTGGGGCCCAATCGAAAACACAGACAAGTTACAAATTTAGACAACATGTTGCGTATGAGTAAGCAAGCAGTTGGCCATTCTATGCCTCAATTAAAGTCTTAGGGAGCATAATGAACAACAGAGGGTTTCATACAAACATACTACAACAGGCAAAACTATGCAATCATTAGCGTAGTATAAACAAGATTGTGAGCCTCATGCAATAATAGTTGGTTAATAGACTTCAAAGCTTCAGGCACACTTAGGCAGAGTAATTAAATGGTAAGGCCTTTGATTATGTCAACTAATAGTGATACAAGTACCGAACATCAGGCATGATTATTTGGGCATCTCATTAACTGAGGACAAATAAAGCAATTGAAAAGAGAAAATTAACTATGCCTGAAACAAACAAGGAATTGAACTGTTGAGTTGCATACAATGACTTACCTTAGCAGGTTGAAGAGGCTCGGTGCAGCTCCTACTTCTCATGCAAGGCTCCTTCCTAAAATCTTGTACTTGGAAATCCTCAATCTTATCTTCATTGCACCCCCTTTGCAAGGTGACACAAACTAGTTACTCGTCTCCTTGAAAGATAAATATGCATACTTTCCAGTCTGTGAACACAAAAGGATGAGATTATAACAAAACACCGTTTATGCAACTCAACAATTCAATTCCTTGTTTGCACTATGCCGCATCTCTTGCACTTGCACACAATGAAATGAGCATTTACTATGTCTACATTATGTAAAAACTAGGCATACCTTCGAACTGGATCTCCAGGTACTCTTGGAGAGCCTACTGTAGTGTACATCCAAACCTTTATGTTACCTATGAGTTAGACAAGGCCCCACTACAGCAACCCTTAGTGTTTAAATCATTGACAAGCTCTGTTAGAGTGTTAGGTCAAGAACAACAAGTAATCAAAGCAAACATTCCTAGTATGGCTGGCTGATGCAAACAAGCAATTGAACAGATGTGTGAGAAAATCTTACATATCAAGAAAAGAAGCAAAGAAGGAGGCTTAAAGACCATCACTTGACTGACCAGATTTAAGGGGCATTTAAACATCATGTGCAACGTATGAACTAACATAAACATTGCATATTCCAGATTCTACAATGGAATGCACATGTATTAGGTCATGCCATGTATGATGATGCCTAAATGTACAGATAGCAGGCAGGAGTGATTCATCATTGCACGAACAATTGAATTGCAGGTTAAGGGCCAGTTCGATTCCGCCTTTTCAGGGCATATTGTCAAAATAAGCCATAAAAGATGTAAAGAAGTCATTTTTGAGTTATGGGCTTGGAATTAACTAATTTCGCTTTGGAGGGGGGTGTTTCGGGTAGAACCTCACTAAAAATTGAAGGGAAGGGGAATAGTGAAATGACTCTGTTGTCTGCCTATATTACACTCAAAATGCAACTTCTGACGCCCGTGTCACACCTGACCCTCAAGTAAAAACAAACACGCAAGCATTCATTGCCCTACCCGCTTGCATCTCCTCTCCCCTTTCCCTCTAACTCGATCCCCTGCCTGCAACACTAGGGTTCCTCCAGCGAGCCGTCGCCACTGGTCCCATCTGGCCTGGTCCTCGACGATGCTATGTCCAGCTAGGCTACATGGCCGGCGGGTAGGGGCAAATCTCCCTGGCTGCTCCTCCCTCTGGCGTCGCCCCTCATTCTCATGGTCTCCAGCAGCTGCTCCACTGTGGTTCATCCAACGCACTACTCCGGTGGGCGCTGCACAACTACGACTGATGCCACACTGCGGCAGAAGGCACCTTATTCCCCCTCCCCTCCTCCCAGGCCATGGCCTTGAGGTGCTGTTGAAGGATGAGCTCATCCAACAAGGTGAGGATCTCCTCTGATTTTTTGCCAAATTTTCATTCTGATCCACTATACGATGAATTGCTATGAGCTGCTTCTGCTGCTACTATATGATGCATTGCTATGAGCTGCTCCTGCTGCTGCTATATGATGAATTGCTATGAGCTGCTGCAGCTGTATGATGAGTTGCTATGAGCTGCTACTGCTATATGATGAATTGCTATGAGCTGCTGCTATATGATGAGTTGCTACAAGCTGCTCCTACTGCTGCTATATGATGAATTGCTATGAGCTGCTCCTGCTGCTGCTATATGATGAATTGCTATGAGCTTCTGCTGGTATATGATGAATTGCAGACTGTTGCTGCTATATGCTGAGTTGCTATGAGCTGCTGCTGCTATATGATGCTTTCAGGTGGTGCTGCTATACGATAATAAGCAACCACTTGGACCATAGAATTTCAATAAATAATTGTTCTTCATTTAAATGTGCGTCATGCGTTCTTCATTTAAATTAGGCAATGGGATCTCTATGGAAAACATTGACCAAAGTAGATTGTGCCAAGTAAATGGTATCTTTGTATTTGCATTTTGAGCAAATAGTGATGGTCTGTTTTCCTATCATATTAATTACTGCACCGGGTTCAATTTGTGATGTTTGCAAGTCAAATTAATTTCCATATGGGCAGCAAAATGAAAAAAATATAATGCAATCTAGACTTTCCACTGATCATACCAAAGATAAGCTGAAAACACAATGAAAAGAACTGGTTGGCTTATTACATGGAGCTTATATTCATAGGTGCTTATTTTCTTAGGATAACTCATAATAACTGTCCCTAAGAAACTTGGCTAATAGAACTGGCATACAAATAACATGTCACGATGATTGCAATGGAGGAGTGACGTACCATAGCACACTTATAGGCTCACCGCCGCCTCTCCTTTTTTTTGCGATGTTCCATGAAATTGCCACATACATCTTGTACTTTTTGATTGTGTAACCCTATCTGCAAGTTGACATGGCTAATTTCATACATGTCTACATGATACTACATTGCATATCCCTTGCGCATATTTAAACCACCAATTAACGATTGTGTGCGTACCATAAACTAGCCATGACTCTGTATGCTGGACTAGCAGGCACTCTAAGGGAGCCTAATGTAGTGCACTGGAATTCCAACATGCCACCTACGATTTTGTGTAATGTACTGCCCCTGTTCCTAAATATATGTCTTTGTTGATATTCCAGTATGGACCACATACAGATGTATATAGATGCATTTTCGAGTGTAGATTCACTCATTTTGCTCCGTATGTAGCCTATAGTGGAATCTCTAGAAAGACTTATATTTAGGAATGGAGGCACGAGGCCGTATCATGTATGAAATCTACATATCTAATTTAGCAGCCAGTAGCAGAAATCATTGTCTGCACAAAGGGATTACTGGTCGAAAATCCTAGCAAAGCACGCTGGCAGGCACAGAACAATACAAGAGAGAGAGAGAGACGCGCTTACAATATCATAGGAATGCCTCAGTCCAGGATCTTGGTTGGACAAGCTGTTAGATCCAGAAGAAACATCGTCCTTGTAGTTTTTGCCAGCTGCATAACAGGTAACAACGACCGGTTAATATATTTGAAGTACATCGGGCAGGTGATGTTGGACGGGTTTAAAGGTGACAAGTACCTAGGCCGTGGCGGGTGCTTGGCATCTCTCCAGACGATGGGAATCAGGTTAGAAACGTCGAGGGTGATGACGCTGTGCTGGTTGTCGGGGTCCGGTAAGGAGATCTAGAACCGCCGACTAGGGTGTTTGTGGAGCGGCTCCGGTAGGGTGGACAACGGTGTGGGTGAAGCGGATCTGTGGCCGTGGACGAGGGCGTAGGTGAAGCTGCTCCGGTGGTTGGGTTAAGGATGGTGTCGATGATGTGGATCTGCGGCCGTGGATGGGGCGTTAGAAGCTGCACGGTGGTTGGGTTAAGGTTGGTGTCGACGATGTGGATATGCGGCCGTGGACATGGCATCAGAAGCTTCTCCAGTGGTTGGGTTAAGGGTGGTGTCGATGATGCAGATCTGCGGCCATGGACGGGGCGTCAAAAGCTGCTCCGGTAGGTTGGATGAGGGTGCGAGGAAGCGGATCTGAGGCCGTGGACTTGTGAGTTGGCAAAGCGGCCCCAGTAGGGTTGAGAATGGTATAGGCGAAGCTACTCCGGTAGGGTTGACGATGGTGTCGACAAAGCGGCTGTTGTAGGGTTGAGGAAGGTTGTCGGTGTCAAAACGGGCGGATCTCGGGTAGGGGGTCCCGAACTGTGCGTCTAGGCCGGATGGTAACAGGAGACAGGGGACACTTTGTTTTACCCATGTTTGGGCCCTCTCGATGGAGGTAAAACCCTACTCCTGCTTGATTAATATTGATGATATGGGTAGTACAAGACTATATCTACCACGAGATCAAGGAGGCTAAACCCTAGAAGCTAGCCTATGGTATGATTGTTGTGTATGGAGTTGATTCTGTCCTACGGACTATAACCCTCTGGTTTATATAGACATCGGATAGGGTTAGGGTTACATAGAGTTGGTTACAATGGTAGGAGATCTTGAATATCTGCATCGCCAAGCTTGCCTTCCATGCTAAGGAAAGTCCCATCCGGACACGGGACGAAGTCTTCAATCTTGTATCTTCATAGTCCTAGAGTTCGGCTGAAGGTATAGTCCGGCTACCCGAACACCCCCTAATCCATGACTCCCTCAATAGCCCCTGAACCAGGCTTCAATGACGACGAGTCCGGCGTGCAAAATTGTCTTCGGCATTGCAAGGCGGGTTCCTCCTCCAAGTCCTTCATAGAAGTTTGTAAACACCAAGAATAGTGTCCGGCTCTGCAAAATAAGCTTCCACATATTGCCATAGAGAGAATAATATTAACACAAATCAAATCTGCTGACGTATTCCGCAGTGCGCCAACACACTACAGCCAAGTCCTTCGAATCGTTTTTACTTTTTCACCTCAGCATGTTTTGCGAGGCGGTTTCCTTGGCACATCTTGTCAAAGCAGAGATCGTGTACCCCCCTTTTACGGGATTCTCATCAATACGGACGTGGGTAACCCAACCGCGCCACTTATCATGGCGCTTGGGAGGCAAGCGAGTTTTACTAGGCAGGTGGGGACGCACAAACGCGTCCGCCTATATAAGGGGACAAGGATCCACCTCTTTACCTACGCCTTCTTCCGCCTCTGCCTACCCATCTCCTGCGCACCCGAGCTCCAGCGCCCCAGCCCGCACTTCCCACCTCAACCTTCTCCAGCAATGTCCGGAGCGGGAGGCAAGTGGATGGTCTCCTCCGTCACGGAGGGTAAAGTAAAAAAGCGAAGGAAGGCCGGATACCTGTCCAAGGACATCGCGCACCGGCTTCCCGAAGAGGGGCAGCTTATCCCCACCCCAAGGCCCCATGAGAGGGTCGTGTTTCTCCCCCACTTCCTTTGCGGACTGGGTTTTCCACTCCACCCATTTGTCCGGGGGATCATGTTCTACTACGGCCTGGATTTCCACGATCTGGCTCCGAACTTCATCCTCAACATCTCGGCGTTTATCGTCGTGTGCGAGGCCTTTCTCCGCGTCCGCCCCCATTTCGGCCTCTGGCTCAAGACCTTCAACGTCAAGCCCAAGGTGGTGCGCGGCAGCCAGGTGGAGTGCGGAGGCGCTATGGCGGGCAAGATGGCCAACGTCCTATGGTTCGAGGGCTCTTTCGTGGAGACCCTAAAGGGATGGCAAGCCGGGTGGTTTTATATCACCGAGCCACGCGATCTGGAATGGACCGCAGCCCCCAAGTTCCGATCCGGACCCCCCACACGGCTTATGTCCTGGAAAGAGACGGGCCTGTCGTGGGGTGACGAAAAAGAGGTGACCGGATTGCAAACATGCATCCAGTCCCTGGTGAACAAGCCAGTCCGGCTTGTTAATATAATCCAGGTTATGCTCATCCGCCGGATCCTCCCGTGCTAACAACGGGATTTTAATCTGTGGGAGTTCGACCCGGCGCAGCACCAAACCTTCAACAGGCTTTTCGACACGATGTATGAAGACGCCTGGAAGGTGCTATTCAAGGGCGCCGAGGCTCCCGCATCTGCTTCCGAGGACCGCGGATACAGCTCGCAGCGTCACGCTAGCAAGGTATGCCATCTACACCCTTCACTGGATATTAAGCCTTTTTTCATAGTTTGACACTATGCGGGATCTGTACTCCCCTACCTTTGACAGGCTTGGCGGGCGATAGCCGAGCCGATTAACTGTCCGGTTCCACTGCCCGAAGATCCAGCCCCAGCTTTACTGGTGAAGCTGCTGGCCCCGGCGCCTTATGTGGTGCCAGAAAAGAAGGCCATGAAGAAGAAAACCACGGGGACTCGAAAGAGTGCCCGCAACATAGTGGTGTTGGACTCATCATCTGACGAGTCCGAGGCGTCCTCCTCCCGCGAGAACGAGGAGGAGGAAGAAGAAAACTCTCCCTCTCCAGTGGAGGGAGGAGAGAAGAGGAAGGCCGCCCCAACGGGAGAGGCCGAGGGGTCTAGGAAAAGGAAGACCCCTCCGCCGGACTACGCCCCTGATGCCGAAGAGGGCGAAGAGGAGTGGCCGGACAGGGCCAAGCGTCCGGTGAAATCGTAAGTTCGGGTATCAGAGTAACTCATGATGTTCCTTTATTGCGCAGCTTTCCCTAATGTCAAATGTAATCATGCAGCCCGCCCCGAGCCGCACTCAACGAGTCGTCGAGCGGCTCCCTGGATTCATCGGACGTGAACTGTGTTCCGCCCGCTGTCTCCCCCCGCACTGCGGACGACGCCGAAGTGGCGTCGCAATGAGCTCCGGGGCAGGAGGAGGTGGTCCTGGAGGAGCCGCAAGGCGACCTCCCGGACCCCAGGAGTGAAGGGGACAAGACCCCCCAGGGCTCCAAGTCCGGCTTTAAGCCGGACACCGTGCCAGAATCTTCAACAATTCCAGACTGCGGCAGGCGAACTCATTCCAAGAGGAGCAAGCCTTCTGAGCCGGCAGCCTCCATCCAACCGGAGGCACCGGACAATCTGCTGGAGGTGCTTGAAGGCGCCTCCATCGACGAGGAGCACCGTACTATTATAAGTATGGTGATCCAGAAGGTTCAGTCCGCCAAGAGCGGGCTGAGTGAAGCTTGCGCTAGCCTCCTAACAGGCTTTGAGGTAAGTAAAAATATGTAAAAATATTACCACATAGACAGTAGCCCCCGATGCTCTGTTTGGCATTCGGAAAGAAAAGCCGAATAGAGGATCTATTAAATTTCGCAGGAGTCTGATAATGAAGAGGCAATATGCGTATGCAGGCTTCGCTGCTAGCCACCGCCGCACTGACTGCGGAGGTGGATTCCCTGAAACAGGGACTCGAGCGGTCCGAGCAAGAGCTCGGCCTTGCCAAGCAGCAGCTCGAGGAGAAAGAAGGTAAGAGATACCTTATAAAAAAGTGCCTATAGAGAGGCGTGATTGCAAAAAATAACAGGATTGTACTGCTTATTGTAGGGGCCATGACTGAGGTGGCGACCCTCAAGCAGGTGCTGTCCGAGGCCGAAAAGAAAACGGCCGCGGAGCGCACCGAGCGAGAGAAATTTGGGTCTCAGGTCGGCGAGGTGCAGCAAGAGCTTCAGGATCTCATGAAAAAACATGAGAGTTTGGAGCTTGAGTCGAAGACCCAAGCATCCGAGCTCGCGACGGCCCTTGAGACTGCCAAGTCTGCCAAGGCCGAAGCCCAAAAGGCCCTCCGAGAGTTGGAGGATATGAAGAAGATAGCAGCGGGTAAGGCATTCTTTATGCAAAGCAGAAACATAACAGGAAACTACTTGTTACTTACCCGAATCCGAAGTTCTCCAGGGGCCTTCGCAGATCTTCCCCGCAGCGTATCCTATGCCGCCGCATTCTACCGAGCTGAAGAGGGCAGCTCGATGGAGAAGGTGTTTTGGTCTCAGTATGCTAAGGCCGGACACCCTGTGCCCTTGAGCGACCAACTAAAACAGCTGGTCGAACTCCACAAGGCGGCCGAACAGGCCATGAAGGGCTTCATAGTTCGGCTGTGGCCCGGAGAGGCCCTGCCCGGGAGCTACTTCGGGCTGGTGCGGCGGCTGGTGGAGGCCTGTCCAAGGCCTGAGGTCATCAAGCGCTCCGTCTGCATCGAAGGTTCCCATAGGGCCCTTGCCCGAGTAAGGGTGCACTGGGGTAAGCTGGATGGTGAGAAGCTTGTGATGGACGGGCCGCCGCCGGGGAAGGAGCATCGCAAGCCGGAGAACTACTATAAGGATGTTCTTGCGGGTGCCCGCCTTGTGGCGGATGAGTGCAGCAAGGATGTAATTTTTGAATGAGTTCTCTCGTGTTTATCCTGTGCGCTGAAAACTTGTTCATATGCGCTAAGCAATGCTTATTGAATTTAAAATATTATTTTCTGTGCGGCTGTTTATCAAAAATTGAGAGATGGCCAGTCGTCGGCTTCTTCCCCCATGCCACTAGTGCTGGGGTGTTCGGTGATAAACCTGGGCGCTCTTTTTCCCATGGTTGGGTCCTTCGAGGGAGGCGCTCAGCACGATGAACCAGGCAATCGGACTATAATGCTTGAACACTCTCACTTAGCCATAGAACTTTATAATTTTAAATTTCGGCGAAGCCCCTAGTTCGGAAGACCGAGTTCGGGGCGCTATCCACGCCTTGGCTGGGGTTATCCAGCTCCTCGCTCGAAGCGGCATAAGCCTTTAGGGACTCGAAAAACCTCTCGAACAGCGACTGGTCTCTCGCCTCATCATGACAGTCAGTTTTAGCTTTCTCCACTGAGGTGCTTAACCCAGCTCAACCGGGGCACAATCGCAGTGGTTCTCCTAGTGCTACCTTAGCCGATATAGCGGAACGTAAGGCACCAAAACATAGGAGCCGGGCAAACCCAACTATTGACCCAAATCATGATTCAGAGCCGATGCATATAGTGCTATAAGTTCGGGGTGCCGCACTTGTGAAAGTGTACGAACTTCTCACACCATATTAAAGGGTACTGAAGCCCCTGGCGTACTTTGCCGTACCACCATGTACGGGTGCGACATGTCATTAATGAACATATATATGAAAAGAGTAATGCAAAAAATAGACAAAAAGCTAAGCATTATTTATGGAGAGGCTATTTATCAAAGTCGAACGATACAGATGGTGCGGTAAGCAAAAGAGATTGGACTATTCAGTGTGTCCTGACCAGGGGCAGGCCGCGGAATTATATATAAAGTAGGTATATTGCTCGTAACAGAGACCACCTGGGAGTTCCATAATGCGGCATGGCTTGTCTGCCTCCCTGGATCTTGCATCGTTTGTGCGGCAATTTAATTGCCGAACAGGTCGTCCGAAGTATGGAGTCCTGAAAGTAAGAAAAAATTAAAAAAAGAATCCGGCAGCCCCTGGTACGTTTTAAGCCGTATTTTGGGCGTGCCGTTATTGTGCCCCTTCCCGTGTGCCCATGGTATTTTGAGGGCGTAGTTATGTACGCGAGGTACTGGTTTCGCTAGGTCGCGAAAGCTGGGGTTGGGGCCACATTGCTACGCTTGCTCAGAGTGTGCCAGGCGGTCCTACTGTAGGTTACTCCGGGCGCGCTTGGTAGTGTCTGGCTTTTTAATGGCCGGACTGGAGAATTGCCTAAGAAGGCTACTTTGTACCTCCGCTGCGAGAGCCGCCATATGCTCCTCCGTACGGAGGGAGCGTTCGGTGTTTCCGTTGACCGTGATTACTCCTCGAGGGCCTGGCATCTTGAGTTTGAGATATGCGTAGTGCGGCACCGCATTGAATTTTACGAATGCGGTTTGTCCGAGTAGGGCGTGATAGCCACTGCGAAACGGGACTATATCGAAGATTAACTCTTCGCTTCGGAAATTATCCGGGGATCCGAAGACCACGTCAAGTGTTACTGAGCCTGTACAGTTGGCTTGTACACCTGGTATGATGCCTTTAAAGGTCATTCTTGTGGGTTTGATCCTTGAGGGATCTATGCCCATTTTCCGCAATGTGTCCTGATAAAGCAGGTTCAGGCTACTGCCGCCGTCCATGAGGACTCTTGTGAGGTGAAATCCGTCGATGATTGGGTCAAGAACCAATGCGGCGAAGCCGCCATGTCAGATGCTAGTGGGATGGTCCCTTCGATCAAAAGTGATCGGGCAGGAGGACCATGGGTTGAACTTTGGGGCGACTGGCTCCATCGCGTATACGTCCCGTAGCGCACGCTTCCGCTCCCGCTTGGGAATGTGGGTTGCGTATATCATGTTCACCATCCGCACTTGTGGAGGAAAGCCCTTCTGTCCATTGTTGTTCGGCGGCTTGGGCTCCTCGTCGTCGCTGTGCAGCCCCTTGCCTCTGTTTTGGGCTCTTAACTTGCCTCCCTGCTTGAACACCCAACAATCCCTGTTAGTGTGATTGGCTGGCTTTTCGGGGATGCCATGTATCTGGCACAAGCGATCGAGTATTCGGTCCAAACTGGATGGGCCCTGAGTATTCTTTTTGAATGGCTTTTTCTGTTGACCGGATTTATAGCCTCTGAATCCGGCATTGACTGCCGTGTCTTCATTGCTGTCACTGTTAATGCGGCATTTTTGTCTGTTCCGACGTGTCCTGCCACTTTTGTCCTTGGTATCCGAATTACCAGGGTTCTTTGATAAGTTGTTACTGCGAGCTAGCCAGCTGTCTTCACCCGCGCAAAAGCGGGTCATGAGTGTCGTGAGGGCTGCCATGGATTTCGGCTTTTCCTGTCCCAGGTGCCGGGCAAGCCACTCATCGCGGATGTTATGGTTGAAGGCTGCTAGGGCCTCTGCGTCCGGACAGTCGACTATCTGGTTTTTCTTTGTTAGGAACCGTGTCCAGAATTTTCTGGCTGATTCTTCTAGCTGCTGAATTATGTGGCTTAAGTCGTCGGCATCCGGCGGTCGCACGTAAGTGCCCTGGAAGTTGTCGAGGAATGCGGCTTCCAGGTCCTCCCAAGAACTGATTGAGTCTGCTGGCAAGCTGTTAAGCCAATGCCGGGCCGGTCCTTTAAGTTTGAGCGGGAGGTACTTGATGGCGTGTAGATCATCGCCGCGTGCCATGTGGATGTGAAGGAGATAATCCTCAATCCATACCGCCGGGTCTGTGGTGCCATCGTATGATTGATGTTTACGGGTTTAAAGCCCTCTGGGATTTTATGATCCATTACTTCATTCGTGAAGCATAGCGGGTGTGCGGCGCCTCTGTACTGGGCTATATCACGACGCAACTCGGAAGAGCTATGTCTGTTGTGTTCGGCCCGACCGGATTTGTTGTATCCGGCGTGAGGATCATTGTCACATGCCATAGGGCGCCTGTGCAATCCGTAGATCGATCTTGTCTGTCTTGCCTGTCCTCCAGTATGTCTCGCAGGTCGGGCGCATTTTCCTGTGCCTTAGTTGTGCGGCGTCAGGGCATGGCTTGGGTGGAGGGCTGATAGGCCTCTCTGTCGCGGCCACGAGGTGGCCGGTCTGCCATGTCATGCGCTGGTGATGTAGGTGCTTCCTCCTCTGATCGGGGTAGTGACCTGCGCTTCGGGTAACTCTTGGAGGGGCGTTCGAGTTCATACTCTTCGGCCGCAAGGACTTCAGTCCATCTATCAGCTAGCAAATCTTGGGCAGCTCTAAGCTATTGCTGCTTTTTCTTGAGGCTGCTTGCCGTGGCTAAAAGCCTGCGTTTAAAACGCTCTTGTTCGGCGGGGTCTGATGGTATGACGAATTCGTCATCATCGAGGCTTGCCTTGTCTTCGGAGGGAGGCGTATAGTTATCATCCTCGACCTCTCGGTCTGCCGCTCTCTCATGAGGGCTGGCTTCTCCATCTTCCTGTGCCGAATCTTGCTGGGGTGGGTGTTCTTTGGCGCTATCCGGGGTAGTATTATCTCCCGTGCCGGAATCACCGTTTTTGCTTTGGCGGGATTTAGAGCGGCGCCACTGACGCCGGCGCTTCGGCTGTTTCTTGGGGGCATCATCCCCCATTGTTCCATCGCCATCTCCGTCTTTTGGAGTATCCATCATGTATATGTCATATGACGAGGTGGCGTTCTAGCGCCCTACAGGTGCTGGTTCCTGTTCGTCTCCTATATCGTCGTCCATGCCGTCGATGTCTTCGGAGCCGAAGGCTAGTATGTCGGTTAAATCATCGACAGTGGCTACAAAGTGGGTGGTGGGTGGGTTTTGAATTTCCTCACCGTCCATATCCCACCCTTGCTGACCGTAGTTCGGCCAGGGCTCTCCTAATAAAGAGAGAGACTTAAGGGAATTCAGGATGTCGCCAAAAGGCGAATGCTGAAAGATGTCCGCGGCGGTGAACTCCATTACCGACGCCCAATCAGATTCGATTGGTAGGGGTGCGGGGGGCTCGGAGTTCGGAGAGGAATCCGGCTCCTCGGAGTCTCGGGCCACGCGGAGTGCGGGGCTAGAGTTCGGCTCGATCGCCTCTGAGATAGCAGCCCCCGAGGCAGCGTCCAACCGCTGATCCTCGATCGGCGCAGTAGGTTCCGAATCAATGGTCGAAACCGATGCGTGTGCGGCCTCCAAGGCGCTGTTCGGCAGCAGAGCTATATCATGCCCGTCGAGACAGTGCACCATGCTTGGTTGTGGCTCGAATCCGTCAAAGATCAAGTCCCCGCGAATGTCAGCCGTGTAGTTTAGGCTTCCAAACCTGACCTGATGGCCAGGGGCGTAGCTTTCGATCTGCTCAAGGTGGCCAAGCGAATTGGCCCGCAGTGCGAAGCTGCTGAAGACGAAGATCTGTCCGGGGAGAAAAATCTCACCCTGGACCGCATCGTTGTTGAAGATCAAAGGAGCCATCGGGCCTAAAGGCGACGACACAGAGGAACTCTCAATGAAAGCACCAATGTCGGTGTCAAAACTGGCGGATCTCGGGTAGGGGGTCCCGAACTGTGCGTCTAGGCCGGATGGTAACAGGAGACAGGGGACACTTTGTTTTACCCAGGTTCGGGCCCTCTCGAGGAGGTAAAACCCTGCTCCTGCTTGATTAATATTGATGATATGGGTAGTACAAGAGTAGATCTACCACGAGATCAAGGAGGCTAAACCCTAGAAGCTAGCCTATGGTATGAGTGTTGTGTATGGAGTTGATTCTGTCCTACGGACTACAACCCTCCGGTTTATATAGACACCGGATAGGGTTAGGGTTACATCGAGTCGGTTACAATGGTAGGAGATCTTGAATATCCGCATCGCCAAGCTTGCCTTCCACGCCAAGGAAAGTCCCATCCAGACACGGGACGAAGTCTTCAATCTTGTATCTACATAGTCCTGGAGTTCGGCTGAAGGTATAGTCCGGCTACCCGAACACCCCCTAATCCAGGACTCCCTCAAAGGTGTCGGCGAAGCGGCTCTGGTAGGGTTGAGGAAGGTCTCGGCGAAGAGGAACAGAGGCCGTCGACGGCGGCGTCGGTGGGGCGGCTCCGGGGTGTGTAGATGAAGCGTCTCCTGTGGGGAGTACGAATGAGCCGCTGCAGATGCGTGGCGGTTGACGAGAGTACCAGCGAAGCAGATCCGGCGCCATGGACAAGGCCGGCACTGAATGGGCTGTGGTACAGTGGTGGATGAGCAATCTACTTGTTTCTAGGGAGGTGGGAGGGGTAGGTGCGGCCGCAGAAGCAGATCCGGCGAGGTGGACGCCGCTGGCAGTGAATGGGCTATGGTACGCCGGTGGATGCATGACCAATCTAGGGTTTCGAGAGGGGAGGGGAGAAAGGGCGATGAAGTACGGACGGCGTGATGTAAGATGCTCTGGTGCTGTGGAGTTAGTCATTTTTGCGAGAGGGGGAGAGGAAATGGGGGTGCCGTGTAGTGGGGGAACCGGAAGTTACCAAAGCAGCCCCAACCTATCATGTAGATGAGGGCGGTATTGTAACTGTTGGTCTCCGTGCACCAAGGACAAAAGGGGGATTTCGCATGCTAAAGACGAAGGTGGCAGAAATTTTAGAAGGAGGCGGGAGATTTTGCCGCCCGAGGGATCGTTCGTATCTAGTTTCAACTAATTTTGGACCGTGCTAGCGGGAAGGTCATGCTAGACTGTGTACACGGGGCATGCGTCAGCAGTTAATAACTGGTGTGAAGTCCACCCCAGAAAAAAGACAATAACTCGGGATGATGCGCCGATAACTTGGACGTTCACACGGGCGCAGCCAATCGTACGGGTGTAGTGGCGCGTTCACAAAAAATGGATCAAACGCTCAGCCTATGTATTTCTCGTGTAAATAGATAAGTTAGTGCCATTGGTTATTTACTTTAAACATAATGCATTGACGTGTTAGTGTAGAGGCGCACAAAAAGAAATGGATATTGTAGTCAGCTACTTAAAAGTGTTACCTCATATGATTACATAACCTCAATTTCATAAATTGCGTACCCGTTGAATTCATATATGAATATTACATATATTACTTCAAAATAGAAACTTAAATTATCCAAGACTAATGAATTTGAATGCAAGAGTAACAATGGTGCATGTACATGATAGCTACATTGGTTGTTTGAAGAAACATCACTGTAACTTTGGCATGCACAACTGAAAAGGTTTATTTAAATAGAAAAAATGTGATATGTGAGTGTCCAATCTTTATAACATTGAATCGATATTGTACCTTTGGCCACGATACGAAGTAGATATTGACTTATGTTCAAGCGATGCACGTCCACGATCACTAGATAGTGATACGTGAATGAATTGTGCAATCTCTCTCACACGCATACATATCTCATTTCCCTGTGGGCATCGGAGTCACACACGCGCACTTCATGTATTTCTCTCCCTCTGTCAGGGTTAAATTCGTCTTTCTACCCCGTCCTACAAGTCTCTGATATGTCTCCGTCGTATCTACTTTTCCAAACACTTTTGCCCTTGTTTTGGACTCTAACTTGTATGATTTGAGTGGAACTAACCCGAATTGACGCTGTTTTCAGCAGAATTGCCATGATGTTGTTTTATGTGCAGAAAACAAATATTCTCGGAATGACCTGAAACTCGACGGGAGGTCTTAGAAAAAATAATAAAAAATCCTCGCCAAATATGAAGACCAAGGGGCCCACACCCTTCTCACGAGGGTGGGGGCGCGCCCCCTACCTCGTGGGCCCCCTGTTGCATCTCCGACTCCAACTCCACCTCCATATATTGAGTTTCGATGAGAAAAAAATCAGAGAGAAGAAATCATCGCGTTTTACAATACGGAGCCGCCGCCAAGCCCTAAAACCTCTCGGGAGGGCTGATCTGGAGTCCGTTCGGGGCTCCAGAGAGGGGGATTCGTCGCCGTCGTCATCATCAACCATCCTCCATCACCAATTTCATGATGCTCACCACCGTGCGTGAGTAATTCCATCATAGGCTTGCTGGACGGTGATGGGTTGGATGAGATTTATCATGTAATCGAGTTAGTTTTGTTAGGGTTTGATCCCTAGTATCCATTATATTCTGGGATTGATTTTGCTATGACTTTGCTATGCTTAATGCTTGTCACTAGGGCCCGAGTGCCATGATTTCAGATCTGAACCTATTATGTTTTCATCAATATATGAGAGTTCTAGATCCTATCTTGCAAGTCTATAGTCACCTACTATGTGTTATGATCCGGCAACCCCGAAGTGACAATAATCGGGACCACTCCCGGTGATGACCGTAGTTTGAGGAGTTCATGTATTCACTATGTGCTAATGCTTTATTCCGGTTCTCTATTAAAAGGAGCCCTTAATATCCCTAAGTTTCCAATAGGACCCCGCTGCCACAAGAGGGTAGGACATAAGATGCCATGCAAGTTCTTTTCCATAAGCACGTATGACTATATACGGAATACATGCCTACATTACATTGACGAATTGGAGCTAGTTCTGTGTCACCCTATGTTATGACTGTTACATGATGAACCGCATCCGGCATAATTATCCATCACTGATCCGGTGCCTATGAGTTTTCCATATACTGGCTTACGCTTATTTACTTTTCCGCTGGTACTGTTACAATCGCTACAAAATACCAAAAGCATTACTTTTGCTGTCTTTACTTTTGTTGCCGCTACCACCACTATCATATTACTTTGCTACTAAACACTTTGCTACAGATACTAAGTTTCCAGGTGTGGTTGAATTGACAACTCAGCTGCTAATACTTGAGAATATTCTTTGGCTCCCCTTGTGTCGAATCAATAAATTTGGGTTGAATACTTTACCCTCGAAAGTTGTTGCAATCCCCTATACTTGTGAGTTACCAAGACTAATTTCTGGCGCCGTTGCCAGGGAGCATAGCTCTATTCTTTGAGTCACTTGGGATTTATATCTGCTTATCATTATGAAGAACTTGCGAGATCCAAAAACCAAGATCTATCCCTCAACTACGAGGGGAGGTAAGGAACTGCCATCTAGCTCTGCAGTTGTTTCACCTTCTGTTATGAGTAAGCTAGAGACACCTACACCTGCTTCTGCTATTCGTTCTGATATGTCAGCATGTTATTGATGATGCCACTTCTGCTATGCATGATACTTATGATGAAACTACTTCTATGTATGATACTACTTGTGCCCCTTGGTGAATTTCTTGATGAACAAATTGCTAGGGCTAGAGAAAAAGAAATTATTGAATCTGAATACAATGATGATAGTGATGATGAAAATATGCCTGTTATCCCTGAAGGTTATCTTTTTGATAAGGAATCTGCTGCCGCTATCTTTGCTTGCAGGGATAGATATGAGCTTAAGAGGTTATTAATTAAATGGAACAAAGAATCACTTAGAGATAGAATGAAACCCGACCCTGCTTTTGCTAGTTCACCTATATGTGTTCCTGAAGGATTATGAATTCTCTGTTGATCCTGATATAATTACTTTGGTTGAATCTGATCCTTTTTATGGCTATGAATCTGAAACTGTAGTGGCACATCTTACTAAGTTAGATAATATAGCTGCCCTGTTTACTATTGATGAGAGATCGTGTTACTTTTATATACTCAAAATATTTCCATTCTCATTAAAGGGTGATGCTAAGATATGGTTTAATTCTCTTGATCCTGGTTGTGTGCGTAGTCCCCAGGATATGATTTATTACTTCTGTGCTAAATATTGCCCTGCTCATAAGAAACAAGCTGCTTTGAGGGAAATATACAACTTTGTGCAAATTAAAAAAGAGAGTCTCCCACAAGCTTGGGGGAGGCTTCTCAAGTTACTTAATGCTTTGCCTGATCATCCTCTTAAGAACCTGAAATACTTGATATCTTTTATAATGGACTAACCGATGCTTCCAGAGATTACCTGGATAGTTGTGCTAGTTATCTTTTTAGGGAAAGAACACTGGATGAAGCTGAAATTCTATTGAATAATATGTTGACAATGAAAATAATTGGGCACCTCCTGAGCCAGCTCCTGAGCCCGCTCCTGCTCCAATTACCGATCTTATTCCTTAACCAACTTCGAAGAAGAGAGGTGTTCTATTTCTCAGTCCCGAAGATATGCAAGAGGCAAAGAAATCTATGAAAGAAAAAGGTATTGAAGCTGAAGACGTTAAGAATTTACCCCTATTGAAGAAATACATGGTCTTAATATACCGCCTATTGAAGAAACTTATGATCTCAATTCTTTACTTACTGAAGAACCTCCTGACCCCGATATCCTGACACAGGTAGTAAAGGTAAATTCTCTCTATAGATATGATAAAGCTGAAGTTCCTCCTACTAAAATTGCTAGTCATTGCTTGGATGAGTTTGATAACTTTATGTATAAGCAAGAGAACTTGAATGCTTATTTTGGTAGACAATTAAAAGAAAATGCTTATATGATTAGACGCTTGGGTGATTACATGGCTGATATTAAAGGTGAACTTAAACTTGTTAGCAAACATGCTTCTATGGTTACCACGCAAGTAGAACAAGTACTTAAAGCTCAAAAAGAAGTGCTTGATGAAATTAATAGTAAGAAAAATGATTATGCTGTTAGAGTGGCTACTAGAACTGGTAGAATGACTCAGGAACCTTTGTATCCTGAAGGCCACCCTAAGAGGATCGAGGAAAATTCTCAGAGAAATAATATTGATGTTCCTAGTTCTTCTAAAAAGAAGAAAAAGAAAAATGATAGAAATGCGCAAACTTCTAGTGAACCTATTGCTGAACCACCTGATAATCCAAATGATATATCTATCTCTAATGCTGAAACACAATCTGGTAATGAACATGAACCTAATGAAAATATTAATGCTGATGTTCATGATGATGCTCAACCTAGTAATGACAATGATGTAGAAATTGAACCTGCTGTTGATCTTGATAACCCACAATCAAATAATCAACGTTATGATAAGAGAGACTTTATTGCTAGGAAACATGGTAAAGAAAGGGAACCTTGGGTTCAGAAACCCATGCCTTTTCCTCCAAAACTATCCAAGAAAAAGGATGATGAGGTTTTTGAGCGCTTTGCTGAAATGATTAGGCCTATCTTTTTGCGTATGCAATTAACTGATGTGCTCAAAACAAATCCTTATGCTAAATATACAAAGGATATAATTAATAATAAAAGAAAGATACCGGAAGCTGAGATTTCCACCATGCTTGCTAATACTTTTAAGGGTGGAATACCAAAGAAACTTGGAGATACCGGAGTGCCTACTATACCTTTCTCCATTAAAAGAAATTATATTAAAACTACTTTATGTGATCTTGGAGCCGGTGTGAGTGTTATGCCTCTCTATTTATATCGAAGACTTGACTTGAATAAGCTGACACCTACCGAAATATCTTTGCAAATGGCTGATAAATCAACTGCTATACCTGTCAGTATTTGTGAGGATGTGCCTGTTGTGGTTGGAAACGTTACTATTTTAACGGACTTTGTTATTCTTGATATTCCCGAGGATGATAGTATGTCTATTATTCTTGGAAGACCTTTTCTTAATATAGCAGGGGCTATTATTGATTGCAACAAAGGCAATGTCACTTTTCATGTTAATGGTAATGAGCATACGGTACACTTTCCGAGGAAACAACCTCAAGTTCATAGTATCAACTCCATTGGAAAAATTCCATCGATTATAATTGAAGGTTTTGAATTTCCTCTTCCTACTGTCAAAAAGAAATATGATATACTTATTATAGGGGATGTGCATATCCCCATTGAGGTAACTTAGTGTTATTCGAAATTTCTCCGGTTCCATGATTATCGGAATGAGTTTGTTAACAAGACTTGATCAACCTTGTTAGTGGATTCTTTTTGATGACCATGAGATGGATGAAACTAGAAACACAAACTTTTGTACCCACTCTATATTTTCAATTATTTATATTAAATAAAGTAAAAATTGTATCTTTCTGTCTGTTATCTGATTATCCGTGCAATATAAAAATAACCCAAAGATAAAAGTCCTCAGAATGACATGCCAATTTAATATAATTTTTTCGGGAATATTTGAGGATTTACTGTGCAAAAATTACCGCGGGAGGAGCTACTACCTGGCGACGAGGGTGGTGGGCGCGCCCCCTACCTCGTGGTCCCACGGTGGCCCTCCTCCACTTATCACAACATCCATCTTCTTCCTCTGTCTCACACAAACCCGAAAAACCAACTCAAGCACGAGTTTCAGCCACTTTTACTGTGATTTTCGATCTCCTTGCTCAAAGCACCTCTCGCAATACTGCTTGGGGAGATTGTTCCTTGGTATGTGACTCCTCCATTGGTCCAATTAGTTTTTGTTCTAGTGCTTTATTCATTGCAAACTTGTGCTGCATAGGTGACCATGTTCTTGAGCTTGCATGTCAAATTTATATGGTTCCAAGTAGTTCTAATGCTTGATATAGGCTCTAGGCACCTGTAGGAGTTGTTGCTATCAGTTTTATTGAGTTTGGTTACTTTTATTTTGAAGTTACTAAAAATTTCAGAATTTTTCAGAGATAAACAATATGCTTAGGAAGATGTTCCAAGGTGGTTCCTCTAAGAAGCAAGGACCCATGATTGCTATGCGCGATGCTGCCGAGGGTCCACCAAGAGACGCTCCAGTACGACCTTGCGAATGGCCGTTGGAAAATTTTATGGACTGTGCGGGAATTAAAGAAGAATTCAAAGCATATTTGCGCAATGCCGGTCTTGAGGATTTTGAGGCTAACAAATGCCCCCATAATCATGATCTCACAAGTTCATCTGTGAGGAGGTTTGAGTATTCATCTTCGCGTAATTCTCCTTCAGTCATGTTTGATCTCTTTGACAAATCTTATACCATGGACTTAGAGGATTTCACTTCTGCTTGCAAACTTCCATCATGGGGTAGTGTTAGGGATCCCCCTAAATCTGAATTTAGAAACTTTCTTGCTAGTATAACTATGGGGGAATCTAGAGATATAACGCAGGCTACCATAGGGAGCATTCACTTTCCTGCTATACATTATTTTGCTCTCTTCATCGGTAGATGCATAAATGCTAAGGATGAAGCATGTCACATGTGTGTCCCTGATCTTAGCATTCTTAGGAGTGCTGTGTTAGGAGACCAATCTTATCATATGGGAGCCATTGTAGCTCGTAGGTTGCATCATAATAGACATAATGGAGATTTCTTTGGAGGAATTTATGCAACCCGCTTAGCTCATTTTCTTGAAATAGACATTCGTGAGGGTGATACAGAGTTGCCTCCTGCATATTTAGATTATAACTCTATGGCTTCGCACCAGTTTGTCGAGAGGCCTGAATCACCTCTCTTATATTGTTTAATTTTTGATAAACAACATGTTTTCCGTATTACTCTCCCTGCTCCTGCCTTCTTTGATTCACAGGCAAAAGGAAGATATGTTATTACCAGAGAGGAGGCAGAAGAGTATGAGAGGAGAGCGGAGATAGCTCGACTCCACGTTGCAGCTCAGCAGGCGATAACCGCTGCACATCAGTATGATCCCAACTATTCTTCCTCATCACAGTCCGACCCCAACAACTATTATTATGGATATCCGCCAGGCCAGCCATGGCCATAGACCAACTTAGGCCAAAAGCCTATGCTTGGGGGAGTACGTATTTCTCACAACATTACATTTATGCTCACACACACTCATTGCTAGATGTCGATGCTCATACTTTTTCATTGTATTATCCATGCTAGTTTAATTTTTTTCCTGCTTTCTTCTTGTGTGCTTGTTAAACCTTAAGAAAAACCAAAAAAATTTAGTAATAGTTTATTTTTCTACTGTAGTAGTAATAATTAAAAAGAAAACCCAAAAATATTTCCTGTTCTTCTTTTGCTTGTTGGGAGCTTTCCCGTGTAAATAGTTTTATTTCTTTTCTTTTCTTTGGGGGTCAGTAGGAGAAGGCCATAATTAAATTGTTGAAGTGGCTCTTATATGCATTATTGTTGAATTAACCCAAGAGCCCATATTGCCTTGTCTTCTCCTATTTATTGAATGCTCGCAGATTCCAGCTTAGTCCAATGCACGTGCACTATTATTATTATTCACACCGTTCGGTCGTGCAAGTGAAAGGCAATTATGATGATATATGATGGACTGACTGAGATGAGAAAAGCTGGTATGAACTCGACCTCTTTTGTTTTTGTAAATATGATGAGTCCCGCGTTCTTGATTCAGCTTATTATGAATAAACATGTTTGCAATGACAATTAGAGATCGTAGTTGCTTGTGGCATGCTTGATTAGCTATGAGTTATAATGATTTACCTTGTGTGCCAACATGCTATTAAGATGGTTATGATGTGGTATGATGGGGTGGTATCCTTGTTTGAATGATTTAAGTGACTTGACTTGGCACATGTTCACGCATGTAGTTGAAACAAATCAACATAGCCTTCACGATATTTATGTTCATGGTGGATTATATCCTATTCATGATTGCATCCAATGTTTATTAATTTTAATGCATGTACATGGGTGTTGTCGCTCTCTAGTTGGTCGCTTCCCAGTCTTTTGCTAGCCTTCACCTGTACTAAGCGGGAATACTACTTGTGCATCCAATCCTTAAACCCCAAAGTTATTCCAGATGAGTCCACTATACCTTCCTATATGTGGTATCTACCTGCCGTTCCAAGTAAATTTGTATGTGCCAAACTCTAAACCTTCAAATAAACATTCTATTTTGTATGCTCGAATAGCTCATGTATTAACCAAGGCTGTCCTTATCTTCCGTGTTAGGCGGGTTATTATCAAGAGGAGTGGACTCCGCTCCTCACTCACAAGAAAATGGCTGGTCACCGGGATGCCCAGTCCCACGCTTTATGCAAACTAAATCAAAATTAATTGCAAACAAAACTCCCCCTGGGACCTTATGTATGTTGGAGGCACTCGTTGTTTCGAGCAAGCCATGGATTGATGTTTGTTGGTGTAGGGGAGTATAAACTTTACCATTCTGTTTGGGAACCGCCTATAATGTGTGTAGCATGGAAGATATCGCCATCTCTTAGTTGTTATGTTGACAATGAAAGTATACCGCCCAAAATACAATTTATCTCTATTTCAAAACCGAGCTCTGGCACCTCTACAAATCCCTGCTTCCCTCTATGAAGGGCCTATCCATTTACTTTTATGTTGAGTCATCACCCTCTTATTAAAAAGCACTAGCTGGAGAGCCCAACTGTCATTTGCATTCATCACTATTAATTTATGTTGGGTATGACTATGATTGGATCTCTTTTACCATGACTTACAATGTCTAGTCAGTCCTTGATCCTTAAAGGTGCTCTGCATTTATGTTTTGCGGTCTTAGAAAGGGCTAGCGAGATACCATCTTGTTATATCATATTATGATTGTTTTGAGAAAGTGTTGTCATCCGAGATTTATTATTATGACTTGCTAGTTGATTATGCTATTGATATGAGTGATTATGAGACCTGAGAATTATTGCGAATGTGGTTAGTTATGATCTATGCTGAAAACTTGAATGCTGGCTTGACATAGTTAGAACAACAAGAGCAAACAAAGTTTGTAAAAGTTTTTCTTTCTTTCTTTCAGTTTGTCAACTGAATTGCTTGAGGACAAGCAAGGGTGTAAGCTTGGGGGAGTTGATACGTCTCCGTCGTATCTACTTTTCCAAACACTTTTGCCCTTGTTTTGGACTCTAACTTGTATGATTTGAGTGGAACTAACCCGGACTAACGTTGTTTTCAGCAGAATTGCCATAATGTTGTTTTATGTGAAGAAAACAAATATTCTCGGAATGACCTGAAACTCCACAGGAGGTCTTATAAAAAATAATAAAAAATCCTTGCCAAATATGAAGACCAGGGGGCCCACACCCTTCTCACGAGGGTGGGGGCGCGCCCCCTACCTCGTGGGCCCCCTGTTGCGTCTCCGACTCCAACTCGACCTCCATATATTGAGTTTCGATGAGAAAAAAATCACAGAGAAGAAATCATCGCGTTTTACGATATGGAGCCGCCGCCAAGCCCTAAAACCTCTCGGGAGGGCTGATCTGGAGTCCGTTCGGGGCTCCAGAGAGGGGGATTCGTCACCGTTGTCATCATCAACCATCCTCCATCACCAATTTCATGATGCTCACCACCGTGCTTGAGTAATTCCATCGTAGGCTTGCTGGACGGTGATGGGTTGGATGAGATTTATCATGTAATCGAGTTAGTTTTGTTAGGGTTTGATCCCTAGTATCCATTATGTTCTAAGATTGATGTTGCTATGACTTTGCTATGCTTAATGCTTGTCACTAGGGCCCAAGTGCCATGATTTCATATCTGAACCTATTATGTTTTCATCAATATATGAGAGTTCTAGATCCTATCTTGCAAGTCTATAGTCACCTACTATGTGTTATGATCCGGCAACCCCGAAGTGACAATAATCGGGACCACTCCCGGTGATGACCGTAGTTTGAGGAGTTCATGTATTCACTATGTGCTAATGCTTTGTTCCAGTTCTCTATTAAAAGGAGGCCTTAATATCCCTAAGTTTCCAATAGGACCCCGCTGCCACGGGAGGGTAGGACAAAAGATGTCATGCAAGTTCTTTTCCATAAGCACGTATGACTATATACGGAATACATGCCTACATTACATTGACGAATTGGAGCTAGTTCTGTGTCACCCTATGTTATGACTGTTACATGATGAACCGCATCCGGCATAATTATCCATCACTGATCCGGTGCCTATGAGTTTTCCATATACTGGTTTACGCTTATTTAATTTTCCGCTGCTACTGTTACAATCACTACAAAATACCAAAAACATTACTTTTGTTGTCTTTACTTTTGTTGCCGCTACCACCACTATCATATTACTTTGCTACTAAACACTTTGCTGCAGATACTAAGTTTCCAGGTGTGGTTGAATTGACAACTCAGCTGCTAATACTTGAGAATATTCTTTGGCTCCCCTTGTGTCGAATCAATAAATTTGGGTTGAATACTGTACCCTCAAAAGCTGTTGCGATCCCCTATACTTGTGGGTTATCAGTCTCGCACACAGAAACACACACGCTCTCTATGTCTAACACACCCACCCCTTTAATTCCGCCCACCCACAGCTACCAATGTCTCAAAGTATAATAATGTCTCTCACACATATGCTATCTATCTATCCCTTAATATAGCTAGATATGTGTCACACAAACTCCTCCCTACTAGCAAGATGCCCATGCGTTGCAAGGAACATCAAGATGCATTTGTATGAGAAGTTTATCTTGTGGGAGAAAAGGATGAACGAGGGAATGCCTTATTTGCAAATGCGGAGAGGGGTGTGGGTATATTTTTGCAAAATTGCCATAGTTTCCTTCCTGTCTGTCGGATATAAATCAGGTGGCCTATATTGCAGGATGGCAGGAACACCATCATCACCAACTCTGTTTTTATAAGAGTAGAGATATGTGAGTGTCACTGCCCCCCCCCCCCCACATACCCACACTTCCCAACACCGAAGGAGTAGGGTGACACCTCAATCTTGATACTAATCTATCGACTAGCTTCTCTCTCAAACATACACACACACACACACTACCCGACACCGAAGGAGTAGGGTGGCACATCGATCTTGATAATAATCTATCTACTCCTCTTTCAAACACAACACACACTCCCTAGTTGTGCCTCTGTGCCTACCGCGCACACTCTCGATGCGTCTTTCTCTCCCTCCCCCCAACAATGACAGCAGAAGGGTGACAACTCGATCTGATCATAATCTGTCAATTGGTTTCTCTCTCTCAAACATTGTGTCTCGGTGCCTTGCTCGGTAGCCCCCTCGATATGTAGACTTCTCGCGCGCGCACAACTGTAGTGACGATCATGCTGAACCCAGTGTGCCTTGTTTTTACCAGCCTTATGTGATAGTTTTCATCCTGTTTTCTGTTAATTAACAAGGCAACCTTTTCGTTGTTACTACTAGTGAATCTGAAATCATTCGGGGCAGATATAAAATATATCACTTCAACCCAATTATCGCAGCAACTATTTTAAAAGAAATTAGCTAGCTGCCCGTGCGTTGCATGGAACATCAAGATGCATTTGTATGAGTAGTTTATCTTGTGAGAGAAAAGGTTGAACGAGGGAAGGCCTTATTTGCGAACGTGGAGAGACATGTGGGTATATTTTTGCAAACTTGCCATAGTTTCTTTCCTATCCGTTAGATATAAAACCGACGGCCTATATTGCAGGATGGCACGCACACCATCATCACCAACTCTGTTTTCTACTCCCTCCGTCCGAAAATACATGTCATCAAAATGGATAAAAGAGATGTATCTAAAACTAAAATACGTCTAGATACATTTCCTTTTATCTATTTTGATGACAAGTATTTCCGGACGGAGGGAGTATTTGTCTTTTTAGAGATTTGAACAAGTGACTATGACCGGACCTTACCAACATACTCAAAAAAGTAGTCGATAATTTTGATGTTACCCTCTTTTCTTGGCGGTGCAATGCCATATGGATACCTCATAAATAAATCAAGGACAAATCTGACCCCTACCTGAAAAGACATACGGAGCAAAATGAGTGAATCTACACTCTAAAATATGTCTACATACACATTCGTATGTGGTAGTCCATTTGAAATCTGAAAAAGACAAATATTTAGGAACGAATGGAGTATATATAAGAGTAGACATGGAGATATATCTCCAGCATGGTCTACTACAAAAATGTGCTGGGCTGGTTAGCGCCGGATGCTCGCAACGCGATGACATGAGTTCGAATTCTGTCTTTTAACTTTATATTTTTATATTATATATTACTCTACTTATTTAATATATACTTCTTTCGCTACTGTACTAACAGTGGAACCCATAGAGTACTTAGAATACAAGATTAAGGATGGACTTGTTTCTTTTTAAATTTTTGTACGAAGCTATAGCCACCCTGCAAGTCACGTGTACACTGTACATGCAATTAACTTTTTATAGAGGGACAATCATACATGCAATTAACTCAAATGGATTGGATGTCACTCTATTATTTCCAGCATAAAGAGCATCTCCAACGGCAGCGGGCAAATTTCCTCCCGCTTCCTTAAGCGGAGGATGACATCAAACGCCAGCGGCATATATTTTTACAACTCTAACCAACCAGATGAAATTCGTGCAAACACGGACTGATTTCATGTAAGCATGAAGTATTTCGTATAAAAAAGCCGGATCTTCATATAAACATGATGGATTTCATTATATTTACATGAACTAAGAGGTGCCAATCCGGCTCTCTTGTATAATTAATACTCCCTCCGTCCGGAAATACTTGTCCTAGAAATGGATGTATCTAGACTTATTTTAGTTCTAAATGGCCGCCCGTGGATCCCTTTGTCTTCCTCATGTCCGTCAGACACTTGCGGGGTCGACGAAGGTCCTCGGAAGAGACAAAGAAGCAAAGAAACCACCTGAATCCACGGTCGTCGCCTCGGCGGTGGCCTTCGTGGGTCCCAAGTGGCGGCGGCCTCTCGTGTTCTACTTCTCCTCTATGATGGCGGCGGACACGGAGAAGCTGGCCACCGACTCGTCGCTCTCCATGCACCCGGCTTCTGTCTCTGCCTGCATGGCGCTGCCGCAGGCACGGGAGACGCGGCCACCGCAGACACTGGTGGCGCGGTACGACGCGGCAGCGATGGCGCCCGTACCGGCGTGCTCGCCACCGTGCCGGCGTGGAGCAACTCGCCACTACTCATCGAGCTGAACTGGAGCGGCGAGTTGCTGAACCACGCACCTGCTTGCGGTGGCAACTGGCTCCGTCGGGCCAAGCGAGGTTGGTGAAGCACCAAGCGGCCTCGCCCGTATCCGGAGGGCTCGGCGGGCCACCCAGCCGGGTAATATGCCGGAGAACGGCTCATCGGAAGCCATCGGAAGAGTGGAGAAAATGGTGAAGGAGGAGATGGGGGAGCGGCGGAGGGGTGCGATTCTTGCCCGCTGTCTGTCTGGCCTCGTGTAAATAGAGGGCAGACGGTAGGAGCTTGGCCGGCGTCTGGCCTCGTTTAAACTAAGGGCGGATGGGAGGAGCTCGGCCTGTGTTGCGTTTAATTCCGGCTCACTCATGAACGGACATGTGGCCGGAGTAGGATTCTCGGTTTGCATGCGGGTTTAACGGAGGGGTTTAATGGAGGCGCCGGGCGTGCAGCGGGCGGCGCAGTACTATTCGATTTGACAGCAGTAATGAGCCGTCAAATCACAAAGGCCCTCGCCTCTCATGAAACCGACCGAGCTAGAGTGCCCCGCCCTCTAGCCTTTTAAAAATGTATATACTCCACTTTTGTACGGTAGTAGTATCGATGGATTGCGCCATGGAGCAAAACTTGAAATTAAAAAAAAGGTGGTACATATAGAGAGCGCTCGTCGCCAAATTATGCATATAGTACTATTAAAAAGGCGTCGGGCGTGCAGTGGGCGGCGCAGTTCCTGATACGGCTTTAATGCAGACGAGGGAGGGAGTAGCAGTTCCCGATATGTTGAACGGCCAATGCATCCTCCTTCAATTAATGCATGAGGGAAGTAATGGGAGGAGGTCCGGGAAGAGAGGCTGTACGATGTGAATGCAACGCAGTTTGCCCTCATTGCCCTCATATAAAGGCGCCCCTCCATTCCAATGCATCTACCACATCGTACGCACCTAAGCATTTGCCTAAGCACCTACACTAAGTGCAAAAGAGCTCACTCTAGACCCATGGCGGCGATGCACGTGAGCGGCCAGCGGCTGCGCCAGATGGTCCACGACGCCGGCCTGCGGCATGGCGCCGAGGATCGTCTCTAGACGGTGTTGGGGACCGGCTGGTGGATGGCCGCCGTCGACGCCAACTATGACCCTCAGTTGGACCAGATGATCGTTGCCACCAGCAACAAGTTCACCGTCCTCAAGAAGCTCGTAGACGACATCGCCGTACTCCTCCAGCCTGCGCGCCCGAGCTCCTCATTGCCTGCCACCCTAATCGGCCTCCATGGCCGGAACCTCTTTCAAGCACTGGTGGCCCTGCGACTGTCCGCCGACGCCACGAAGAATGTCGACCTGGAGGTCGCGCTCGCCGTGAGGCGCCTCGCCCTGCAATAATTCGTCGACCTACACATCCAGGTGTACGAGCAAATCATGTACATAGGTATCTACAAGGCCAGTGAGGATGCTACGACGTTGGCCTTCCTCAACCTGCTGGAAGCCTTGGATGCCGTTGCTGAGAAGCACCTTGACCTCGCCACAAAAGCCGCCGCTCCTTAGCCGCCGGTCAGTGGCCCGGCGCAATAAGTTGAGGAGGAGGAGGTCGTACGTTCGTGGATCCATCTTTCTTCTTGCCTTCTGTAACCACCACTGCGATCGCATCATCGTGGCCTTAATTCTTATTGTGCTGTTGCATTCTCGTTCCAGTCAATACCGACATGTGCGATCCCTTTGCTTAATTATATGCATCACTGTAACTAGTACTCCATCCGTCAATTTATAAGTTGTGCTTACCTTTTCCATCAACTTCGTGCAACGCGCGGGCATCTTGCTAGAAACACTAGAATATGTCTATATAATCCGTATGTGATAGTCCATTTGAAAGCTAAAAAAGACAAATATTTAGGTACGGAGGGAGTATATATTAGGAGTATATCAAAACAATAGTGATTTCTTTCAAGTTTGTGCACAAATACTACTATTCTAGTACTTTGGATCCGTCGCAACGCACGGGCACATTGCTGGTAAAAGGAAAAGTCCTGCCGCGTTTACGTCGCACCCCCACACGCCCGAGAATCGGGAGTACAACACGACCCGTTCGGCACGACACATAGCTTAGGGAAGGCGTGTTGCCTAGCATTTTCACTTTCATGTGGGACCGCCATTGAGCAAACCGACACCCCGCCCACTGCCGGGTTGGAAAACAGAAACGAGGGGAAGATCTAGCTGTAGCACGGAAGCCAAGAAATTTTGTGTCAGACAGGGCTCATTGATAGAGTAGGAGGATTCCGTACTAGTACTACTCCTACTAGTACCATGTTTGTAGTCCTAATACTATATTACTAGTACTACCACTATACAACTAGTAGGTACGTGCACGGCACAACATCGTAGGAACAAAAAACGGGAAGACCTTGTTTTGGGCGATTTATCTTTTTTTAGTCAACGTAGTATGAATAATATGATGTGGGGGGCACCCATGAAGCTTATGTGGCTTGGTTGCATGGCTACGGAATGTTAGAGAAAAATAAATAGATAATTTGTTTAGAGTGCACTCCACTAAATAGATATACTTTGGATCCATTGCAACGGACCGGCACATCTATACCTATACCCCCTATATAGTGTGTGAAAAACTTTGAAAGTTGGTCGCTGGATGAAGCCAATCCGACGGTACAAAGATGGCAAATCCGAGCACTACTGGCCGACGGATATCATCCACCAGATTCTGCCACATGTATAATCTAGAAGACTCCATGGTTGAACTTAATTCATGACTAACTTTGCCACAACTAAGCTTAGGCAAAGTTATTAGTTCTTCAAAATGAGAGCCACAAGTTGGCAAGCCTAAGGGAATCTTGCCACATTTTTTGTGTGGATGTCATGTGGGGCCTTAGTGTGGCTTGCCTAGGTGTGGCTTGAACCAAACACTCACCTAAGTTAATCAAACTTGCCTAACCTTACATTCCACCAGATTTTGCCACATGCTAGAATCCAGAAAGCTCCACATGTAGAAGCATAATGCACAAACCACCAGAATATCATGCGTGCAATGCACATGTACCTTACTAGTACTAGTTGGTAGTAGTAAGAAACAAATTCCAGTTTTGGCACGAGCTCGTACTGCGAGAGCACCATAAGGCCTGTCGCAGGAGTTACATTTCCCTCTCGGGGCCCACGGGCCCGAACTTCAGTGGCTTAGTGCCCGGCCTATGAGTCAATGACATGCGGACCTTAAATGCGGCTGGCCCACATGTCATTCTCATGGTGGTGGCGTGGTTTGCGACTCACTCGTTCGAGATGAACCGGCCGGTGGTGGCGTGGCTGTGGCGAGTGTGCCACAGCTGGGCGTCGGGGCGTTACGAGGCGTAGATGGCCACACCGGCGGGTACTACCTGTAGTACATAAGTACTCCAGCTGAGGATTGATGCCCAGGACGAAATGTAACACAACCGCTGGATGAAAATTCGATGGTGCGGGAGTACGGACCGGAGCACAGCAGCGGAGCAGGCAAACCGCGTCCAATCGGGTGTGTGTGTGGCAGAAAGTTGATGGTCGGCGCAGTGCAGCTGGCCCGCATGTCATGCACACAAAGGCAGAGGAGCAGTGGGGCCGAGAGGGATGAGGGTAACGTCGGGGGGATGACGATCCCCTAACGCGAACAATCCTACCATTCTGTCGCTGACATGCGGGACCCATAAGCGTGGGTCCCACCTGTCAGCGAAGGAAAGGCAGGGCAAGGCAGTGATAGCCACGTCAGAGGATCCATGTCCACGTCGGGGGACGTCGTGCCATGGGTTGGAGCGGAGTCGTTATCGGAGTAATGGGCCACGGGTAGGCTAACCCGAAGCCCCAAACTTTTCGAGACATTAGGGCTGACTGCGGCCCTCAAGACGCCAAGATGAAGAGCCGCCTTCTGGAGGCCGGCTGAAGGAACAACCCAGTGCCCGCATGAGGCCAAGTCCTGGAAGCGAGATCAAGACGGGACGACCCCCGCCTGGCGGCTTCCAGAGAAGCCGGCCATGGGGAGTCGGCCCATGGGACCAACAAAGCCCATGCCCTCATCAGGGGGGATGGGGCGGGGAGTGGCAACAATGAAGCCCACTCCCTCCCCTTTCCAGGGGATGGCTAGTCCACAGTGCGCTGTACCAACGGAGATTTCTGTCTGGCGCGACACTGTTGCCATGCCATCCCTAACATCAACAATAGTGGGCGGAGTCCTGCACCCACGACGGCTTGTTAGTACGATCCACGGATGATGGGCCCTACCGGTTGGCGAGAGTCCAGAAGACGGCAAGAGCGCCACCAGTCAGACCCGAAGGGAGCCGGCCCCCGGGAGTCGGCCTGCCCCTCCCACGGGTCCCACGCGTCATTAACCAAACAAGACAGGGAGTGGCTATAGTAATCGCCCGCCAGGCGGCGGGGCTGTAGCCACGACCCCATGACCAACCCTGCGTCATTAGAAGCACGGCTACAGTAATCAGCAGCCGGCAAGACCCGCAAGCGGCGGGTACAGCGTGTCGGCTCCGTACCTGACCAGTCGGCGGGCCCCAACAATCGGCAAAGAGGCCGGTAGGCGAGGAGACTGACGGCTGGGCCCAGCGCCCAGTCGGTTTACCATTGTACCCCTGGGGGGGTAGGCCTATATAAACCCCCCAGGGCACCCATGCAAAGGGTTCCAACCCATTAGAACTAGACCAGATCATAGAGGGAGGAGAAAGCTAGCCTTGCCTTCTCCTACCTCCAACATACAGCTCGAGGAGCGCCCTTGTACTCACTTTGCCTTAGTGATCATGCGGAGACCCCGCAGAGCAGGACTAGGGGTGTTATCTCCTAGGAGAGCCCCGAACCTAGGTAAAGTACGCTGGCGTTCGTGTCTACGCCTCATCCCGCTTCTGGGCACCGGCGACGTTCTACTCGCTCCCACCATGATAAGCCATCCATTGGCATATGTCGCACCCAACCCCCTACATTTGGCGCCCACCGTGGGGCAAGTTGCACCGTCGTCTGGAGACCTGTTATGGACGGGAACCCTTTTCCTCCCTGGCGAGCGCAGCCAGCCCGGCACGCCAGACGGAGTCTGCGCCGACGCGCTGCATGGCGCTGAAATAGCCTGCGCGGCAAGTTGCCTCGCCGATCTTATCGGTGAGGTCCGCCTCTCTGACGAGCCCACATCCAACGCGTGCACAGGCGGCCCTGAGAGCCTCCTCGCGGGCCTCCTCGATCAACTCCACGTCGCCAGCGAGCCAGCTGGGGACTTGGAGTCCGTAGGCTCCACCAATCCGATGTTGGTGTACTCCGACACCGCGTCGCTTGACGTGCTCCCCACCAACGTGGTGGTCTAGGACGAGCCGCTCCCTTGCGCGAAGAGCGGCGGAAGCACCGTCACGGAGGTGCTTGTCATTGATCATGGCGAGTACTCCGGCGGAGGTGCTAATGACCTGCTCAACACGGCACTGCAAGACCTGGCAGCGCCCATTCCCGAAGACGCCAACGCCGAGACGCTGGAGGCACGCCGCCTTCAACTAGTCAAAGGCGCCAAGAAGCTGGCCAGCATGAGACGCCTATCAGAGGCCTACCAGCGCAAGATGGACCGCGCCGTGGGCGGCACGCCAGCTCCAGCTGGGCCTAGCCGCCTTGGCACGGTCCAGCAGCGCGGCGTGGCCATCGCTAACCTGTTCGGGGCGAATCGCCCCGTTTACGCCATGCTTGCGGAGAACATCCGAGCCGCCCAGGCGGTGGCGGATGTCGGATTTCGGGTTCCGGCAGACCCTTAAGGTTCGAACTCTAGGGTGCGTGCGGAGATTACGCCTTCTACCTCCCTGTCTCGCAAAGATCTAGACTACTGAAAGAACTGCACAAGAGACACAGGGTTTATACTGGTTCGGGCCACCGTTGTGGTGTAATACCCTACTCCAGTGTGTGGTGGGTGGATTACCTCTTGGGGCTGATGAAGATGAACAATACAAGGAAGAACAGCCTCGCGAGGGTCTGCTCTTGGCTGGGGCAATGAACTATTAGGAGGAGTTCAGTCACCCTTCTCTCTCTCTGATTTCGATCCGATCCCCCCTACCCTGTGGGTGGCTGGTCCTATTTATAGAGGCCCTGGTCCTCTTCCCAAATATCGAGCGGGAAGGGAGCCAACAATGGCGGACTAATTTGAAGGGGGACAGCAAGTATCAACTATCCTGACAAAAGCATTCTTCGCCTGTGCAAAGCTCTGGTGATGACGCCGTCTTGGGCTCCACGGTGACCTCCATCTCATAGTCCTCCTGATCTTGGTCTCGTTGCACCGAAATGGCAACCTTTGCCTGATGCCTCGGTACTCTTCGGCTGGGCCTGCTCCCTTTGCACCAAAGAGGAAAGGAGGACGCTGCGCGGGCTGGCACCCGCCTGGCGCCCTGAGTCGTCATGGCTTGCATCACAGGCACCTCGCGAGGTACCCCGCCTTGATTTCTCCGCCTCCTCGTGAGCCAGCCTGACGAGGCCGCGCCTGAGGAAGCTCCATGTCGTCTGCCCCGTGAGGCTTGGCCTCTCGCGAGGGTCTTGAGTCTTGTGTTGATGAAGATGGGCCGTGCTGGGGGCCCTTTGAGCCACGCCGCAGGCCGCAGGCAGGCAAGTCTGGGGACCCCCGTTCTCAGAATGCCGATAGTAGCCCCCGGGCCCAAGGCACGCCCGGACTTGGCCGTGCCAAGAGGCGAAAGGGCAAGGGCGAAGTGCCGCGGGCCCTAACAGCCTGCGGCTTTGGGTGCCGCGTGGTGGTTGATTGGACATGGGCGTCTCCGCTTCCCCACGACGCCTCGGTGATCGCGCGGGTTGGACAAGTCCCTGCATGCAAATCGTGTCACGATTACCCGCGATCGTGGAGGCCGGCGGTTGGCCTTCGCCGGCTATAAGTACGGAACTGCGCATGCCCTTCTAGTCCATCCCTCCTTGCTTCTCCTTCTTCCTGATCCTTGCTCCGTCTTGCCGCGATGGCTCCGATTCGCCGGTTCTCTGCAGCGGAGAAGGGAAAGGCCCCTTGAGAGGGGCCAGACCCGCTCCCGCCGAAGAAACGGCTCGCCCTTTGCGGCCGGGACGAGGAGGACCGTCAGGTGGTGTCGAGGCCTCAGTGCGAGGGGGCTCCGCCGGGGTTCCCGCTTCCCTTGTATGCCCACGCCGAGGGCCTCGAAGGGGTCGATGCCGATCCCCGCGGTCAGCACCGTCGTTGGCGCCGACGGGTCCCGAAGGTGTGGGTTGTTCCTCCTGGGGTCCACGCCGAGGGCTCCTCCCAAGAGTTCGTGCTCCATGTCGCCATTCCTCTCCAGTCTTGGATCCGCCTGCCTCCCTTCTTCGCCTCCATCATCCCACGGGGGGAGCCCCTGGAGCTCTGGCTGCAGCACGCCAGCTGCAGCACCCTCGCGACCAAGGCAGAGGTCGCGGTCGTTGCCCCGGGCGAGGTCTACATGACCCGTGGCTGGAGAGAGATCGTCCAGGTTTGCAGGGTGAGGGGCGTCTTCGCGGTCCACTTGGAGTACGATGGCGCTTCAGTGATGTTCTTCAAGGTCTTCGACGCGAACGGGCGCCGGCTGGAGTGTTGCCCCGGGAGAGGTTGCCAGGACCTCGCCATGGTGAGGGCTAGGCCCGTCGACCGCTCCCTTGGCGGCTCTGCAGGCGACGGAGGCGCCGGGGGATCCAGCGACTCCAGCGAGATCTTCGCGACTCCGGAGACGAGTGACGACAGCTACGAGCCCACGAGCCGGCGCCGCTCCTGGAGCAAGGCGGGCTCGTCTGGCCGTCGCCAACTCTGATCTGGATGGGGTTGGCGCCGGCACTTGACGGCCCACTGTTGATGATGGCATCTTTTGCAGGAGCGCGTGTAGTTAGCATCCCTTAGGATCCGTTCCCTGCGAGGAGTCAAAATGCGCCCCATGGGGGCTTGTAAGGTGCCTGTAATCCTGTTTGTTAATTCATAACCCTTGCTGTAGAGCTATGCGAGTTGCTGATTCTGTCTTAGCTCAGTTCTCCCTTTTGAACCTCGCGAGGGCTTGGTGCTCTGCGTCGACAGGTCCCAGTCCCAAGGCGGCGTCAGCTGTCGCTGGTATGCCAGCTTGCGATGCCGTGGTCAAGGCCAGGAGGTGAGCGACCCGGGGTCCGGTAAGAGCCCCTGAGTCGCGATGCTCAGGAGGTTCCCTTTGGCGCCCAAGCAGCCATCGCTCGGCGAGAAAGGAGAGCGGCGTTGCTGACACGGAATTGCATTTAGGTGCAGGGGTAGTGCTACGATAGCCGGTGCTTTCGGGTGGTGACTTATCTCGAGAGTCGGGGATTATTCCTGGTGTGTCGTCGGGTCCGTGCGTCGGCAGGAGCGGAATCGCTCGGCGAGGTCCTTGCGCGCCCCTTCTCCCCCGCCTTTGCTCCCCTTTCTGCTCTACGTCCTCGGGTCCCGGCCCTCGAGCTAGTCTCAGCCATCGCTGGTATGCCAGGTCGCGATGCCGTGGTCAAGGCCAGAGGGTGAGGGCTGGAGAGCCAGTAGGAGCCCTGAGTCGCGATGCTCAGGCACCCCCCTTTAATGTGCAAGCGGTCCGCGCAGACGAGAGTGAAAGGAACGCCGCGAGGGCCTTGCCTGGCGCAACTCCCTTAGGGGATCCTGTAAACTCATCATAGAAGGAAGAAGAGATTGCCATGACAATTATCAGTCTGCCGTTAGTTTCTTCCGAGGGGAGGTGAGGCACTAGAGGCTTGACGAGGTGGCGCCATGCGGGGCTGCCGCGGCTAGAGCTTAGCCATTCAGGTTTGTCGGTGTTGCAGGGACGGACCCATGCGCAAGCGTCGTGCCGTTATGGGAGCAATTCCGTCAGTTGGCGTCAGTTGAGCAGGCAACTAGATCAAACACGTTAGCCGCGAAGGAGGGGATTCATTCAAGTAGATGCTGGGAAGGTAGACATCGCTGGATCGGGCCCGAGCGACTTGGGGATGATGCAGCCCGAGGGGCGCCCCAAACAAAGCAAGCTAATGACATGAAATAAAAGGGATACATACCGCAGGGACGGACCCACGCGGCCTGGGAACGATGCAGCCCTGGGAGGGCGCTCCCAGCTGGAAATGAAACTTGTAAGATGTCACCTGAGGGTGTCGATGGCGAAGGGGTGTTGGTGCAGCAGACTCGGTGGGCTGCGGAAGCCGATCCTCATGAGCCCCCAGGCCCAGGGGCCTCAGGAGGCTCCGGAGGCACTGGTAGCTCTTCGCGAATCATCTCCATCTCCGCCAAGGCTGCGGAACACCTGTCTTCTTGAGCCTCCATGATACCCCTCATGAGGCGCTGGCACGTATCAACTGTGCTCGTCAAGCCGTAAGGCATGAGAACGTAGCTGTGGGGCGGACCCCCGCAGCGCCCCACTCGCGAGGGCCAGAGGTGCTCCATCGTAGCGACTTGGTTGAGCCCTGGTACGTCGATGCAGATGCGCAGCCCACCATCCTCGCCTGGATGGGGAGCCACAGCCGGTAGACGGCGGCAACCCCTCATGATTCTTGATTCCTGTAGTTCTTGAATGTCCTTGTCGACGAACTCCTGCGGGTCTAACCTTCCTTGCCTTGCTCCTTTTTGAGGGAATCGTGCTTCGAAACACGCCTCCATGTGGTGCCCAAGCACCTCCCTCGTGACCCTGGCCAGGTCGGTGGCCCTCCAGGGGAGAGCCCCCGAGCCCTGCCTGAGGAGGGCGCCGGGCGCGCTTTCCTATGCGATGGAAGAAGGTTCCCCCTGGGCAGATGCGGGCCCTAAGGGGCCCGCCTCTCGAGGGGCCGGTCTGGACGATGTCTTCTTCTTCTTGGGGGTGGTCTCGGGAAGCCTCCTGCTTCCGCGATCCGGGTCTTCCAGTGACGCGGCCTGAAGAGCTCGCTCCAGGGAACACACTGCATCCTTCTCTTCACAGGGCACCGTGATGACTCCGCCACTTCCTGGCATCTTGAGGACATTGTAGCCATGGTGAGTTATGGCCATGAACTTGGCCAGCGCTGGGTACCCGAGGATGGCGTTGTACGGCAGGCGGATGTGGGCGACGTCGAAGTCGATGAACTTGGTGCGGTAGTTGTTGCGTGCCCCGAAGGTGACTGGGAGGCGGACCTGCCCAATCGGGACCGTGGAGCCGTCGGTGACTCCGAAGAAGGGCTTGGTTGGCTGAAGCTGGTCGTAGGGCACTTGGAGATTGTTGAACGTTTCCACGGACAGGACGTTGAGCCCTGCCCCACCATCGATGAGGGTCCTGGTGACCAGTACATTGCTGATGACTGGGGAGCAAAGCATCGGGAGGACTCCGGCTGTGGCCGCACACTTGAGTTGATCCGCTGAGCTGAATGTGATGGCGCAGGCCGACCACTTGAGAGGGCGCGTTGCTTCAAGCCTGGGGAGGACTGCATCCACTTCACGGGCAAACTGCTTGAAGATGCATTGTGAGGCTGGGACTTGAGCTCCGCCCAGGATGCAGGCGATTGCGGTGACTCCTGGAAGCCCCCAGCCCCTTCGTCTTGATGGCGGTCCTCGTTCCTCCTTGGCTGAGGCTGCAGTGGAGGGAGGCCTGCGTTGCCTTGTGGGCGATCCTCACGAGGCTGATCCCTCCAGTCCCCCTCGCGAGGCAGTTCTCGCCAGCGATCCTCGCGAGGTTGATCGCGCCACCCTTGGCACGGGACGCGGTCTTCCCAGCGTTCTGCGTTTCTTCCTCCTCCTCGGCCGCAGCCCCGATCGGCGCGGTCGGGACGACGGCCGATCCTTCCTTCTCGCATGGTGCGGAGTTCTTGGCATTCGTTGGTGTTGTGGGTGTGGAGGTCGTGGTACACACAGTACCGGCTGCCCCTGGAGGACTCAGGCACATCTTTGCCCCGCTTGGTGTTTGGTTCTGCCGCAAGCACGACAGCCCCCTTGCGCTTCACGTCCTTGGCCTTGGGCTTCTTCTCTTCTGGGTCTGCGGCAGGCAGCTTAAGGAGGGAGAGGCGTCCCTCCTCAGCCCTGGCGCACTTGGTCGCCAAGTTGAACAGCTCCAGGGAGGTGCACAGGTCTTCATGCATCGCCAGCTCCTCCTTCATCTTGACGTCGCGCACACCATCGGAGAAGGCCGAGATGATGGCCTCCTCGGACACCTTGGGGATCTTGAGGCGCGCGCTGTTGAAGCGCTGGATGTACTTTTGCAGGGTCTCTCCGGGTTGTTGCTTGATGCGGCGCATGTCGCTCACGGCGGGTGGCCGGTCGCGAGTACCTTGGAAGTTGGCGATGAAGCGGGTGCGCATCTGGTCCTAGGAAGAGATCGTGCCTGGAGCCAGATTCAGGAGCCAGGTGCGAGCTCCTTCCTTGAGCGCCATGGGGAACCAGTTCGCCATGACCTTCTCGTCCCCGCTGGCAGCTTCGATGCCCAGCTCATAGAGCCAGAGGAACTCTGCAGGGTCAGTCGTGCCATCGTAACGAGGAGGCAGGTCTGGCTTGAACTTGCCAGGCCATGCGATGCTACGCAGCTCGATGGTGTAGGCACGGCAGCCTGCGGTGGCCATGAAAGGCTTCGGCTGATGGAGAGCTCGGTCTTGAGGGTCCCCACGCGCTGCAGCTAGGAGCAGAGAGGGGTCTTGGCGTGCCGGAGCTGGAGCAGGGTCACCGCGTGCCGCAGCAGGGAGCGCCCGGGCAGCTCCTTGCGGGCGAGGGACTTCTTGGCAGCTCTTGGAGCGGGTTCTTGCTGCGCTGGCACCTGACGGAGCGGGTTCCGCCCAGAGGCCACGCGCCTTGGAGCCATGGCGTCTTCTTGGAGAGGAGGCGGCTGGTACGCCCCCGGAGCATCGTTGCCCGCGCCGGGCGGGGTGCGACGCAGCAGAACGGACGGCGCGGGAGAGCCCCCTGCGGTGCGAACCAGCTCGGCGACGCGGTCAAGCGACTCTTCGCAGACATCGTCGACGGGATGGTAGCGCTGGAGCTCGTTTGCCGCGATGAGCGCAGCTTGAGCCTCCAAGGGTGCGTGGAGCACGCGGCATGAAGAACCAGCTGGTGTGAGCGATGGAGTAGCGGTGCGGCCGTCTTGCCGCACGGATGGATGCTGAGACGACGCTTGCTGCTCGCCCCCCGCCGGGCCGGTGGCGGCGTTGATGGCGGGTGACGGGGAACAAGGAGGACGTCGGACATGGACGCGACGGTCGAAGGAGAACGGGGCGGTGGAAGACGAACTCCGGCGCACCCCTACCTGGCGCGCCAAAATGTCGGATTTCGGGTTCTGGCAGACCCTTAAGGTTCGAACTCTGGGGTGCGCGCGGAGATTACGCCTTCTACCTCCCCGTCTCGCAAAGATCTAGACTACTGAAAGAAATGCACAAGAGACACAGGGTTTATACTGGTTAGGGCCACCGTTGTGGTGTAATACCCTACTCCAGTGTGTGGTGGGTGGATTGCATCTTGGGGCTGATGAAGATGAACAATACAAGGAAGAACAGCCTCGCGAGGGTCTGCTCTTGGCTGGGGCGATGAACTGTTAGGAGGAGTTCAGTCACCCTTCTCTCTATCTCTGATTTCGATCCGATCCCCCCTACCCTGTGGGTGGCTGGTCCTATTTATAGAGGCCCTGGTCCTCTTCCCACATATCGAGCGGGAAGGGAGCCAACAATGGCGGGCTAATTTGAAGTGGGACAGCAAGTATCAGTTATCCTGACAAAAGCAGTCTTCGCCTGCGCAAAGCTCTCGTGATGACGCCGTCTTGGGCTCCACGGTGACCTTCGTCTCGTAGTCCTCCTGGTCTTGGTCTCGTTGCACCGAAATGGCAACCTTTGCCTGATGCCTCGGTACTCTGCGGCTACGCCTGCTCCCTTTGCACCAAATAGGAAAGGAGGACGCTGCGCGGGCTGGCACCCGCCTAGCGCCCTGAGTCGTCATGGCTTGCGTCACGGGCACCTCGCGAGGTACCCCGCCTTGATTTCTCCGCCTCCTCATGAGCCAGCCTGACGAGGCCGCGCCTGAGGATGCTTCACGTCGTCCGCCCCGCGAGGCTTGGCCCCTCGCGAGGGTCTTGAGTCTTGTGTTGATGAAGATGGGCCGTGCTGGGCCCCCTTTGAGCCACGCCGCAGGCCGCAGGCAGGCAAGTCTGGGGACCCTCGTTCCCAGAATGCCGACAACGGATGAGCTGGACAAATTTGAGGGCGAAGAACGTCGCTTGATGATGGAGCGCGTCTAGCGACTCCTTGACGCGGCTGTGGAGCAGAACGAGGCCGGCTGCCGCACTGATGCGCCGCACCGGCAGAATGACGACCTGCCTTCCCGCCGAGACCAAGGCACGACATCTCGGACACCGACTGGTGGCGTCGGTGGAAAAAAAGACAAGGAACCGGCTGCCAGCCGCAGTCAGACTCGCATCACCATAGAGCGCGACCAAGACAGCCGCCCAAGAGCACTGGAACGACGGGATGACTGTCCGCCTCCTCCCCCTCGCAGGGAAAGGCGAGTCTCCCTGCCGCCTGTTGATCACCCGACACTCGGCGATCGCCTTGGCCACCGAGAGGGAGTCAGAGAGAATGACGCCCGCCACCGGATCGACCATCTCCACCGATCGCTGGCGCTTGAAGAAGAAGATGGGTTGGGTCCGCCGTGTTTCGGCCCCCGCATTCGAGACGAGCCCTTCCCCAAAGGGTTCACGCTCCCAAGAGACACACACAAATACACTGGCTCCATGAAGCCGGATGACTGGCTAGTTGACTACTCCATGGACGTCAGCATAGCAAACGGCAACAAGCGTGTTGCCGTGAAGTACATTCCGCTCATGCTCCAGGGCATGACCCGGACATGGCTGAACAGCTTGAAGCCCCGCGGCATCAACAGTTGGGTCGACTTCACCAACGCCTTCGTCCGCAACTTCACCAGCATGTACAAGCGGTCTCCCATACCTCACCAGCTCTCCTTGTGCGTGCAAGGCCCCAATGAGTCAACTCGCGACTACCTCACGCGCTGGGCCGAGCTCTGTAACTCCTGCGAGGGCATGCACGAGGTGCAGGCCATTGAGTACTTCACTGCAGGATGCCGAGAGGGCACCCTCCTCAAGCACAGGCTTCTCTACGATGAGCCGGAGACCCTCGATGAGCTGCTGATCATAGCAGACAAATATGCCACGGCGACTCCTCCATGAAGGCAGAGATCCAAGTTAGTGCGATAGGCAAGGTGGCTCCTCAGGCTCCTCGAACCCCGGCTGGAGACGCCAGTCGGCGTCAACAGCAGAACGACCACAAGCGCAAGGCCCCACAACCGACTTCCACCAGCCGGCAGGTGGCGATAGTCGAAGACCAGCAGCTGGAAGGGCAGCCTCCGCCCAAACGTCAGAAGGGTGGCAAGCCCAACTGGCTCCCGACTTTCTCATATGAGCAGACTTTGGATGGACCCTGCAAATTCCATAGTGGCACGAAGTCGTCCAACCACACCACTCGAAAGTGCCACTGGCTCACCAGGATCGCCAAGGGAGACGGCCTCTTGCCTCCCCCGCCTGCTGGGCAACCGCCTCCTCCTCCACCCCAGCAGCCGGCGGTCAGACCAGTCGGCGCAATACAAGCCGAGTACCCAGAAGAGCATGGAGCCTATGTCGTGTTCACCAGCGTGGCCGATGATCGACGTAGCAGGCGGCTACAGCAGCAAGAAGTGAATGCAGTAGCATCTGAGACACCAGAGTTCCTGCATTGGTCTGAGAAGCCCATCAGCTGGAGCAGAGCCGACCACCCGAAAGTAATGCCCAAACCCGGCTCCTATGCCTTGATTTTGGACGCCACCTTTGCCACGGACAAGCGAGCTGCTCGCTTCTCCAGAGTCCTGATAGGCGGTGGCAGCAACATCAACATCCTATACAAGGATACCATGGAGAAATAAGGAATCAGGCAGAGGCAGCTATAGTCCAGCCGGACAGTATTCCATGGCATAGTTCCTGGCCTTTCCGGCTTCACACCCTTTTTCCTCGTCTACGGTGCCGAATCCGTCATCCCAATGGACATAGAATTCGAATCCCCTCGAGTCACCATGTACACCGAACAGGAAGCAAAAGAAGCATGTCAAGACAGTATCGATCTGCTGGAAGAGGGCCGGCTGTTGGCACTCAGCCGGTCCAGCATCTACCAGCAGAGTCTGCGCCGATACTACAACTGGAAGGTCAAGCCGAGATCTTTCCAAGAAGGAGACCTTGTGCTCCGGCTGATCCAGCGAACAGCCGGCCAGCACAAGCTCTCAGCACCTTGGGAAGGCCCTTTCATCATCAGCAAAGTGATGGGCAACGACTCCTACTACCTGATCGACGCTCAGAAGCCCCGAGCAGGCAAGAGGGATGACTCCGGCAAAGAGACGGAGTGACCGTGGAATGCAAATATCCTCTGAAGATTTTACAGTTAATGTAGTATGTACCACGCTACCTTTTGTATTAAAGTACGAAGACTTCGGGCCCCCCGAGAAGAGCTCAGGGACTGCCCTCTTTTATCTATATGATAAGAATTATGCCTATGAGTATGTTATTCTTTGTTATGCCGCTTGGCACCGGGTTCGACTAGTCGGCCTGGGGACTTGCCGTCTTCTACTATGAAATGCTTCCTGCAGCCAGACACGTAGTGTGTGGCACTTAAGCCGTCTCCTGTTAGAAGCCGCGGCTCGCAGAGCGACTGTCTGGTAGGCTAAGGACTCAAAGCATATACATAGTTTAAGCCGGCTTCCAGCCTTTTACAACTGATTCCTGAGCAGCCAGCTCGCCGTTTTCTAATCAACTTGCTAAAAAGCTCTAAACGGCTAAGCACTTGCCTTCCCAAAAGAAGCTAGGTACTTGATCCAGCAACAGTCCGCAGAGCGGTTGTCCGACTGGCAAGACGACAACCAAGGGAAGGCGGCAAAGGAAAAAAGCCAAAGAGCAATGGGCAAGAAGAGATAGAACACGGAGAAATATTTACATAGATACACCCCGCGGGTGGAATTGTGCAAATTAACAAGTTCATCGAGACTATTAAGCAGATAAAAGCAAAGACAAAGTGGCAGCCTAGGAAACTGCAGACGGATTCGGAGGACCGGAAGACTCGGCGGTGCCAGTTGCCGGAGCGGCCGGCTGGTTGGTCTCCGCTTAGTCGCCTCTAGCAGCAGCTGGCTCGGTTGGGCGCGGCTCGTTGCTAGATCCGCGGTCGAGCTGGGGCTGGCCGTCCGCTCCGACCTCGGGCGCCTCCTCTTCACCTCCTTCCTCTGCCTCGCCTTCTTCCTCGCCACTAGAGTCAATCACCTCCGCCAAGTCCTCGCCATCGTCCGGGTTCAGCCCGAACCACTCCGGCGGCGCCTCGTCGCCGTTCTCAGCCCGCTCTAGGACGAAGACGCTGGTGTCGGTGTATTCAGCGATCGACGTTGCGTGCTTGACGAGATCGTCTTCCACGACCGCCAACTCCGCCCGAGCTTCTAGCCGGAACGTGGCTAGCTGGGCTAGACTCAGCCCAGGATACCATGCCTTGACGAACTCTAAGGCCCGGCGCGCTCCAGCCTGGGCCGAAGAGCCCTTCCAGGCCTCAAGGCGGCAAACCGCTACCTCCAGCCAGTCGGCAGTCCGGCTGGGGGTGTGCGGTGCCTGCATATCCGGCCACAGGGCGGCAATCGCCTGGGCCCCGACACACTGAAGTCGGCGCAGCATCCGGTGATCCAGCCGAAGGCGGGCCTCGATGCTCAGGATCTGCTCGTCAAGAGTTAGGGGGGAGTCGGCGGCGATCTTTGCGCCGTCCGCCCTCCGCCCTTCGCGATCCCTTCGATGGCTTGGTTGGCAGCGATCGAGTGGCCAGGGAAGAAGTCTGCCAAGATAGAAGAACGAAGAACAAGATTAAAGACTAGAGGTAGACTCGACTAGCAGTCGGCAGCTTAGAAAAGGAAAATGAGGGGAAGCTCACCATCGACGAGATCTTTGATCTCAAGGAAGCCGGAGGCCAGCATCGCCTCCTTATCAGTCCAGGAGGAGCACTCGGTCGCGAATTCGGCAAGGAGGGCGGTCTCCTTATCCTCCGCCTCTCTCTCAGTCTTTTTGAGCAGCTCCTTCTGCTCCGCCAGTTGCGTGGCCAGCAGATCGCGCTCCACGGCCAGCTTGTTGCACTCCTCCTCCTTGGCACGCAGCGCGATGTTGGCCTCGCCCAGCTGCTGCTGCAGGGTGGCGTTGGCCTCTGCAGAAGAAGAAGAAAAAGGCGTCAGTCGTCAATAAGGAAGAAAGTTCGCCGGGGAGATCCGGCCCGACTACTCAGCAGTCGGCCCGAATCTCGGGGACTTCAGCCCGCGGGTGCACCAGCGCGCCCCCGCGAAGAAAGGAATCATCAATAGAAAGAAGATCCGGCCCAGCAGTCGGCCTGAATCTCGGGGACTACAACCCGCGGGTGCGCCAGCATGCCCCCGCAGAGAAGGAAGAGGACTCACCCCGGCTTTCCGACAAGTCGGCGGTCCGCTTGGCCAGCTCCTCGATGTTGGCGTTGAAGGTGGTCACGCGAAGATTATGGTAATCTTGTGACAAAATTTTAGACAAGTGTTGGTACTTGGAACTCGCCGATTAGAGTTCCAAGCCGCCTGCTCAGCAGCCGGCCCGAAACTCGGGGACTACACCCAGTGTGTGCGCTGGCGCGCCCCCACAAAGAAGAACAAGAAACAGAAACAAAGAAGGAGGACACGTACCCGGATGGCTGCTCGCGATGCCAGATACACCTTGGTGCAGTCCTTGATGGCATCGCCCTCGGCTCGGATCTTGGCTTGGACGTCCATAAGCGCCCGGTTCAACGGGCCCATCCCGCCTCCTCGCACCCACCCAGTGGGCGCGGCGCTCGTCGCCTCGGCGTCCGGGATCGTGGAGCTCGCGGCGCCGGTCTCTAGAGGGCGCTGTGCCGAAGCCGCCTTCACGAGACGGCGACGCGTCGGTGTGCAACCTGGAGAACTAGGCCTGCCACCACCTTGTCTTCAGTCGGCAGCACCGGCGGGTCCGCCGGCTATTCGCCTTGTATGCTCCCAGACGGCGGCGGTGGCGGAACAATCGCATCCGGCATAGAAGCGTCGCCGCCGTCCCTCTCCATGACCGGGACCGCTCCGCCGGCTTCCCCAGTTTGCCCCATAAACTCCGGAGGCGGCGGTGCGGAGTTCAGCAAAGTGACAAAATCCGCTGATTGGCGGTGCACGGCTTCTTCAGCCTGCTTCTTCGCCACGACGACGGCCTCGGCCTCCGCCAGTTTTTTCTGGGCGGCGGCCTCCGCCTGCTTAACCTCCGCCAGTTTTTTCTGGGCGGCGGCCTCCGCCGTCTCAGCCTCCGCCTTCTCCAAGAGGGCGGTCGCCCGCTCTTCGCGCGCCTCTCGCGCGTTCCGCTCTGTCGCCTCCCAGAGGTCGGCGGTCGGATCAACCCGACGAGTGGTGGTGGAGGTCTCTGTCGACCCTATGATGGAGGCGGCTGCAACCTTATCAAGAGAGAGGGGAGCCCTAGACCAAGGGAAAATGAGCAAAAACTCAGACAAGATTAACCAAAGAAAAAAATGAAGGCGAAGGGAAGGGGCACTTATGCGGAGACCAGCGGCGGCTTCTTCACCTACTTGCGGAAGCGGTTGGCCTTCACGGCCACCTCGTCCCGCTTGGTCACCGCGGCCGAGCCCTTGGGTTTCTTCGGCCGACTCCCGTACATGCTCGGCGCGGCCCTGCGCTTCTTCGCGCCGCCTTGGGCGCCCGGCCCGACAGAAGAGCTCGCGCCGGGCTGGCTGACTCCTGGCTGGTGGCGTGGGGCGACCTCCTCATCATCGTCAGGCCAGTCCTCGAGACTGGCCCCAAGTCTCGGGCCACCCACTTCACCGCCTCCTCCCTCGGCGTCGTCCTCCAGGGCCGCCGCCCCCAAGTCAGGGTCGTCAACATCGCTCTCCTCCCGGCCGGGGAGGAATTCGCGGTCCGGCCCCACGGTGCCGGCTGCTGGCTGGAGAAGGGGGTTCTGACCAAAGCTGATTGGTCAGATCTGACAAGATGGACTCGACGATGAAGAAGTCAAGAAAGTCAAAGAAAAAGAGAAAAAGAAACAACTCACCACAGGCGGAGGGTTGGCACCTGAATACGGCTCCTTGCCGAACTGCCACTCTTCTTTGAGGTTGCAGTCCGCAAGATAATTCACCATATAGGCTACTTCCTCATGAGGCATTTCCTTGGTGCACATCCGACTCGGGTCTCGATGCCCGCTCATCCGGCAAATCATGTGGGGGCGACCTTGGAGTGGGAGCACTCGGCGCGCCACAAAGACGGCCAGCAAATATGGCCCGGTCAGGCCCTCCGACTACGTCAGCACTCGGAGTCGCGTGACAGCACCGGCTCGTGCGGGCGACAGCGTCCTGGCCCGATACGACCAGTTGGGCTGCCTCCCAGCCGATGGGCCGGCTACGTAGGCCGGTAGATTGACCCAGTCGCCCTACGCGAAGACGCTCTTCACGTAGAAGTACAACCGCTGCCACATCTTCACCGACTTTATTAGCTTGATGGAGGGAAACGGGTTGTTGGCCCCGACCTCCGCACGCTGATGAACGCGCCGCATTGAGCCGGCACGCCTGTGGCATGGGTGCCGAGCTCGGAGTAGAAGAACCCCCCCCCCCCCAGAGCTCGATGGAGGGGAGAACACCGAGGAAGCCTTCGCACAAGGTGACGAAGGCGGATATCAGCACCACCGTGTTGGGGGTGAGGTGGTGCGGCTGAAGACCGTATAACTCAAGAAAGGAGTGGAAGAAGCTGCTCGCCGTTAGGCCAAGGCCGTGTAGGCAGTGCGAGTGGAAGACGACCCGCTCGTACTCCAGCGGCATCGGTGAGATTTCCCACCTCGGCGCGAGACAGACCCGCACGAAGTCCTTGCCGGGCAGCCGACATGTCTTGCAGAGGAAATCGACGTGATCGTCGTGGCCCTCCGAACCGTCCTAGGTGCCGGAGTGCACCGCGGGGGGCGTGGCGGCGGAAGAAGAGCTATTCGGGAACGGACCACCGCAGCGCTCGACGTAGCTTGGGGCGCAGCGGCGAGAGGAAGAAGAAGGGGAAGCAATGAGGAGGAGGGGCGCGCATGCTCTGCCGCTCCCCTGCCCCTACTTATATACTCATGGGCTGCGAAGCCGAGGGGACGGTTGTGGGATCTACTACGTCCACTACCCCACGCCCCCATGTTTATCGCACAAAGTTACTGCGTGCAGCAACTCCGCGGGAACCTCAACCGTCCACCCCGGCCGCAGCGGATCCGCTCGCGTGCCGAGGCGCGGTAGTGGCGGGCCCCGCCTGTGGGCATGTCCCGTCGCGCGTGTGGGTTGGCAGACTGGCCCGGCCGCTTGTTGCCACGTGACGGGCCCGAAATGGGTGGCGTCCTGGAAGCTTAGTTAGTACGCCACTGGGATCCCGCTGAGGCGTTCGAAAATTTCGGACAAGTCAAATTGGGCGAGTCCGACTCCTACCTGTCAGCCTGGCAGAAGTCGAACGAGGTTTCACCTCAAGAACTTGGAGAAAGAAACTGCTGAGGCTCCTCGGCTGATCGTCCGCGGCGCCTCATCAGCTTCGGGGACTACTATCGGAGTAATGGGCCACGGGTAGGCTAACCCGATGCCCCGAACCTTTCAAGACATCGGGGCTGACTGCGCCCCTCAAGACGCCAAGATGAAGAGCCGCCTTCTGGAGGCCGGCTGAAGGAACAGCCGATTGCCCACATGCGGCCGAGTCCTGGAAGCGAGATCAAGACGGGCCGACCCCCGCCTGGCGGCTTCCAGAGAAGCCGGCCACGGGGAGTCGGCCCACGGCACCAACAAAGCCCATGCCCTCATCAGGGGGGATGGGACGGGGAGTGGCAACAGTGAAGCCCACTCCCTCCCCTTTCCAGGGGATGGCTAGGCCATAGTGTGTTGTACCAACAGAGATCTCCGTCTGGCGTGACACTGTTGCCATGCCATCCCTGACATCAGCAGTAGTGGGCGGAGTCCTGCACCCACGACGGCATGTCAGTACGGTCCACGGATGATGGGCCCTACCGGTCGGCGAGAGTCCAGAAGACGGCAAGAGCGCCACCAGTCGGACCCGAAGGGAGCCGGCCCCCGGGAGTCGGCCTGCCCCTCCCACGGGTCCCATGTGCCATTAACCAGACGAGACAGGGAGTGGCTACAGTAATCGCCCGCCAGGCGGCGGGGCTGTAGCCACGACCCCATGACCAAGCCTGCGTCATTAGAAGCAGGGCTATAGTAATCAGCAGCCGGCAAAACCCGCAAGCGGCGGGTACAGCCTGTCGGTTCCTTACCGGACCAGTCGGCGGGCCCCAACAGTCGGCAGAGAGGCTGGCAGGTGAGGAGACTGACGGCTGGGCCCTGTGCCCAGTCGGTTTACCATTGTACCCCTGGGGGGTAGGCCTATATAAACCCCCCAGGGCACCCATGCAAAGGGTTCCAACCCATTAGAACTAGACCAGATCATAGAGGGAGGAGAAAGCTATCCTTGCCTTCTCCTACCTCCAGCATACAGCTCGAGGAGCGCCCTTGTACTCACTTCGCCTTAGTGATCATGCGGAGACCCCGCGGAGCAGGACTAGCAGGGGTGTTATCTCCTAGGAGAGCCCCGAACCTGGGTAAAGTACGCTGGTGTTCGTGTCTACGCCTCATCCCGTTTCCGGGCACCGGCGACGTTCTACTCACTCCCACCATGATAAGCCATCCATTGGCATATGTCGCGCCCAACCCATGACAGTCGTGGGAATCGCGTGTGGGTGTGGCCGTGGTAGAAAAAAGAAACGTGATGGTCGCCGTGGTTCAACTTCCATGGACAAGCTGTCATGTCTGCTGACACATGTATATCAAAACTAGAGTGTTTTTATTTCAAGCACACGACCAAGTATTATTCTACTACTTTGGATCCATTGCAACGCTCGGGCCAGCACATTGGTAGTAGTAGTGTCCATCTCTATCTCTAGAGGCCTTCCTCGTTCATCCTTTTCTCTCACAAGATAAACTACTCATACAAATGCATCTTGATGTTCCGTGGAACGCACGAGGATGTTTCCTTGGGGGTCTCTCCAGTGCGGCGTGGCCGTAGTTGCAAGTTGACACCCCTTGAGATGCCGACGTTGAGGGGCACTCGGATTTCCTCCGATGAGCAGGTAAGATGAGTTTGATCACGTAGTAAATGCATTATAAGGACTACTTTCGTGTACATTTCCTAATTCTCCGCCTGCCCATTGTTTCACAGGTTAGGCTCGGCGCGAGTGGAGATTGGCTTGCATATGTACGAGAGGGTACCAACATCAATTTGCACAACATTTACAACGGTGAGACCGTTCCCATAGAACCTTTGTCCAACATTGGGATCAGCCATGCAACAGGCCACCGCATGAATTGGTACGATGGAACCACGGTGAGATTGAATAAGATAGCACGAACCTTGCACATGGCGGTCAAAGGCGGACCATGCTGTCTGCGGCCGATTTGTTGCCATACGAGTAGGAAGACGTTGTGCTCCTTTCTAACCGCATCTTCGCGGTGACAAACCAGGGGACTTATTTTGTATGGGATGTTGGGGAACGTAGTAATTTCAAAAAAATTCCTACGAACACGCAAGATCATTGTGATGCATAGCAACGAGAGGGGAGAGTGTTGTCCATGTACCCTCGTATACAGAAAGCGGAAACGTTATCACAACGCGGTTGATGTAGTCGTACGTCTTCATGATCCAACCGATCAAGTACCGAACGGAAGGCACCTCTGAGTTCAACACACGTTCAGCCGAAGATGTCCCTCAAACTCCGATCCAGCCGAGTGTTGAGGGAGAGTTTTGTCAGCAGGACGGTGTGGTGACGATGATGATGTTATACCAACGCAGGGCTTCGCCTAAGCACCGCTACAATATGATCGATGTGGATTATGGTGGAGGGGGCACCGCACACGCCTAAGAGATCAAGAGATCAATTGTTGTCACTATGGGGTGGCCCCGGGCCATGTATATAAAGGAGCAAGGGGAGGAGGCGGCCGGCCAGGGAGAGGCGCGCCAAGGGGGAGTCCTACTCCCACTAGGAGTAGGATTCCTCCTATTCCTAGTAGGAGTAGGAGAGGGGGAAGGAGAGGGATAGGAGGAGAAGGAAATATAGGCTTCCAATATATCAATCTTTATGTCTCGACCATTTCGAGACTCCTCGTCATCTCCGTGATCACATCCGGGACTCCGAACAACCTTCGGTACATCAAAACTCATAAACTCATAATATAACCGTCATCAAAACGTTAAGCGTGCGGACCCTACGGGTTCGAGAACTATGTAGACATGATCGAGACACGTCTCCGGTCAATAACCAATAGCGGGACCTGGATGCTCATATTGGCTCCTACATATTCTACGAAGATCTTTATCGGTAAAACCGCATAACAACATACGTTGTTCCCTTTCTCATCAGTATGTTACTTGTCCGAGATTCGATCGTCGGTATCTCAATACCTAGTTCAATCTCGTTACCGGCAAGTCTCTTTACTCGTTTCGTAATACATCATCCCGCAACTAACTCATTAGTTGCAATGCTTGCAAAGCTTAAGTGATGTGCATTACCGAGAGGGCCCAGAGATACCACTCCGACAATCGGAGTGACAAATCCTAATCTCGAAATACGCCAACCCAACAAATACCTTTGGAGACACCTATAGAGCACCTTTATAATCACCCAGTTATGTTGTGATGTTTGGTAGCACACAAAGTGTTCCTCCGGTAAACGGGAGTTGGATAATCTCATAGTCATAGGAACATGCATAAGTCATGAAGAAAGCAATAGCAACAAACTAAACGATCAAGTGCTAAGCTAACGGAATGGGTCAAGTCAATCACACCATTCTCCTAATGATGTGATCTCGTTAATCAAATGACAACCCATGTCAATGGTTAGGAAACTTAACCATCTTTGATCAACGAGCTAGTCAAGTAGAGGCATACTAGTGACACTTTGTTTGTCTATGTATTCACACATGTATTATGTTTCTGGTTAATACAATTCTAGCATGAATAATAAACATTTATCATGATATAAGGAAATAAATAATAACTTTATTATTGCCACTAGGGCATATTTCCTTCAGTCTCCCACTTGCACTAGAGTCAATAATCTAGATCACATCGCCATGTGATTTAACATCAATAGTTCATATCTTTATGTGGTTAACACCCATAGTTCACATCAATATGTGACCAACACCCAAAGGGTTTACTAGAGTCAGTAATCTAGTTCACATCGCTATGTGATTAACACCCAAAGAGTACTGAGGTGTGATCATGTTTTGCTTGTGAGATAATTTTAGTCAACGGGTCTGTCACATTCAGATCCGTAAGTATTTTGCAAATTTCTATGTCTACAATGCTCTGCACGGAGCTACTCTAGCTAATAGCTCCCACTTTAAATATGTATCCAGATTGAGATTTAGAGTCATCTGGATCAGTGTCAAAACTTGCATCGAAGTAACCCTTTTACGATGAACTTACGATGAACTTGCATCAAAGTTCTACTAACTTGGTGATGGTGACTAGAGAATTCTGTCAATCGCTATTTTATCTGGAAGATTAACTCTCACTTGATTCAAGCGATTGTAGTACCCAGACAATCTGAGCACATGCTCATTGCTTGAGCTATTCTCCTCCATCTATAGAACTTGTTGGAGACTTCATATATCTCAACTCGGGTATTTGCTTGAAATATTAACTTCAACTCCTGGAACATCTCATATGGTCCATGACGTTCAAAACGTCTTTGAAGTCCCGATTCTAAGCCGTTTAAGTATGGTGCACTAAACTATCAAGTAGTCATCATATTGAGCTAGCCAAACATTCATAACATCTGCATCTGCTCTTGCAATAGGTTTGTCACCTAGCGGTGCATCAAGGACATAATTCTTCTGTGCAGCAATGAGGATAAAATTCAGATCACGGATCCAATCCGCATCATTGCTACTAACATCTTTCAACTTAGTTTTCTCTAGGAACATATCAAAAATAAAATAGGGGAGCTAAACGCGAGCTATTGATCTACAACATAGATATGCTAATACTACCAGGACTAAGTTCATGATAAATTTAAGTTCAATTAATCATATTACTAAAGAACTCCCACTTAGATAGACATCCCTCTAATCCTCTAAGTGACCACGTGATCCATATCAACTAAACCATGTCTGATCATCATGTGAGATGGAGTAGTTTCAATGGTGAACATCACTATGTTGATCATATCTACTATATGATTCACGCTCGACCTTTCGGTCTCAGTGTTCCGAGGCCATATCTGTTATATGCTAGGCTCATCAAGTTTAACCTGAGTATTCCGCGTGCGCAACTGTTTTGCACCCGTTGTATTTGAACGTAGAGCCTATCACACCCGATCATCACGTGGTGTCTCAGCACGAAGAACTTTCACAACGGTGCATACTCGGGGAGAACACTTGTACCTTGATAATTAGTGAGAGATCATCTTATAAAGCTACCATCAAACTAAGCAAAATAAGATGTATAAAAGATAAACATCACATGCAATCAAAATATGTGACATGATATGGCCATCATCATCTTGTGCCTTTGATCTCCATCTCCAAAGCATCGTCATGATTTCCATCGTCACCGGCATGACCCCATGATCTCCATCATCTTGATCTATATCAATGTGTCGTCACATGGTCGTCTTGCCAACTATTGCTCTTGCAACTATTGCTATCGCATAGCGATAAAGTAAAGCAATTATTTGGCGCTTGCATCTTATGCAATAAAGAGACAACCATAAGGCTTCTTCCAGTTGCCGACAACTTCAACAAAACATGATCATCTTATACAACAACTTATATCTCATCACGCCTTGACCGTATCACATCACAACATGCCCTGCAAAAACAAGTTAGACATCCTCTACTTTGTTGTTGCAAGTTTTACGTGGCTGCTATGGGCTGAGCAAGAACCGTTCTTACCTACGCATCAAAACCACAACGATAGTTTGTCAAGTTGATGATGTTTTAACCTTCGCAAGGACCGGGCGTAGCCACACTTGGTTCAACTAAAGTTGGAGAAACTGACACCCGCCAGCCACCTGTGTGCAAAGCACGTCGGTAGAACCAGTCTCGCGCAAGCGTACGCGTAATATCGGTCCGGGCCGCTTCATCCAACAATACCTCCGAACCAAAGTATGACATGCTGGTAAGCAGTATGACTTATATCGCCCACAACTCACTTGTGTTCTACTCGTGCACATAACATGAACGCATAAAACCAGGCTCAGATGCTACTGTTAGGGAACGTAGTAATTTCAAAAAAATTCCTACAAACACGCAAGATCATGGTGATGCATAGCAACGAGAGGGGAGAGTGTTGTCCACGTACCCTCGTAGACCGAAAGCGAAAGCGTTATCACAACGCGGTTGATGTAGTCGTACGTCTTCATGATCCGACCGATCAAGTACCAAACGCACGACACCTCCGAGTTCAGCACACGTTCAGCCCGATAACGTCCCTCAAACTCCAATCCAGCCGAGTGTTGAGGGAGAGTTTTGTCAGCACGACGGCGTGGTGACGATGATGATGTTCTACCGACGCAGCGCTTTGCCTAAGCACGATATGATCGAGGTGGATTATGGTGGAGGGGGGCACCGCACACGGCTAAGAGATCAAGAGATCAATTGTTGTCACTATGGGGTGCCCCCTAGCCACATATATAAAGGAGCAAGGGGAGGAGGCGGCCGGCCAGGGAGAGGCGCACCAAGGGGGAGTCCTACTCCCACTAGGAGTAGGATTCCTCCTATTCCTAGTAGGAGTAGGAGAGGGGGAAGGAAAGGGATAGGAGGAGAAGGAAAGAGGGGGCGGACCCCCTTGCCCTAAACCAATTCGGTTTGGGCCTTGGGGGGGGGGCGCACCCCACACTCCCTTTGCTTCCCTATATTTCCACTAAGGCCCATGTAGGCCCATTAAGCCCCCGAGGAGGTTCCGGTAACCCCCGGTACTCCGGTAAAATCATGATTTCACCGGGAACAATTCCGATATCCAAATATAGGCTTCCAATATATCAATCTTTATGTCTCAACCATTTCGAGACTCCTCGTCATCTCCGTGATCACATTTGGGACTCTGAACAACCTTCGGTACATCAAAACTCATAAACTCATAATATAACCGTCATCGAAACGTTAAGTGTGCGGACCCTACGGGTTCGAGAACTATGTAGACATGACCGAGACACGTCTTCGGTCAATAGCCAATAGCGGAACCTGGATGCTCATATTGGCTCCTACATATTCTACGAAGATCTTTATCGGTCAAACCGCATAACAACATACGTTGTTCCCTTTCTCATCGGTATGTTACTTGTTCGAGATTCAATTGTCGGTATCTCAATACCTAGTTCAATCTTGTTACCGGCAAGTCTCTTTACTCGTTCCATAATACATCATCCCGCAACTAACTCGTTAGTTGCAATGCTTTCAAGGCTTAAGTGATGTGCATTACTGAGAGGGCCCAGAGATACCTCTCCGACAATCGGAGTGACAAATCCTAATCTCGAAATACGCCAACACAACAAGTACCTTTGGAGACACCTGTAGAGCACCTTTATCATCACCCAGTTACTTTATGACATTTGGTTGCACACAAAGTGTTCCTCCGGTAAACGGGAGTTGCATAATCTCATAGTCATAGGAACATGTATAAGTCATGAAGAAAGCAATAGCAACAAACTAAACGATCAAGTGCTAAGCTAACGGAATGGGTCAAGTCAATCACATGATTCTCCTAATGATGTGATCTCGTTAATCAAATGACAACCCATGTCAATGGTTAGGAAACTTAACCATCTTCGATCAACGAGCTAGTCAAGTAGAGGCATACTAGTGACACTCTGTTTGTCTATGTATTCACACATGTATTATGTTTCCGGTTAATACAATTCTAGCATGAATAATAAACATTTATCATGATATAAGGAAATAAATAATAACTTTATTATTGCCTCTAGGGTATATTTCCTTCATGGGACACATCCTACGATATACTCCCTCTCTCCTAGTTTATTTGTTTTGAATCTTTTCGTTTTATAAGTTTCAAATTCAAATTTAGAGCTCACCATCACATGTTGAGATTACAATGTCCATTAAATCATTGCGTGCAAGTATAGTAAAGAAACAAATCTTGAGGTTGGCACGAGTTCGTGCTGCGGGAGCACCACAAGCCCTAGCGCAGGAGTTACATTTCCCTCTCAGGGCCGTCGGGACTGAGCTTCAGCGCCTTACTACACCTACCTTTGAGTCAATAACATGTGGACCCGATAGGTGACTGGTCCACATGTAATGCTCCCGTAGGCAGAGGGGCAGTGGGGCCAAGAGGGGTGAGCCACAGGTCGGGGGACGTGTGGTTTCATGGGTTCGAGCGGCGTCGTGGGAATCGTGGGTGGCTGTGGTAGAAACTTGATGCTCGTTGCATTTTAGGTGGCCCACATGTCATGCACACAAAGACAGAGGGGCGGTGCGGCCGAGAGGGGTGCGATGCACGTCGGGGGGCGTGGTGCCGTGGGTTGGAGAGGCGTCGTGGGAATCGCAAGATGAAACGTGATGGTCGCTGTAGTTGGAACTTCCATGGACAAGCTGTCATGTCTACGGACACATGCACTGCATACCGATCACTGGAAGGAGTATCATAGAAAGCTATATATGCGGATAAATAGTTCCTTATAGTCAAGCGGACCCGCGCTACTACTCTGTTCCAAAGACATGCACACCATCGAAATAGTCCATCTATATCAATATACACCGAGAGGGAATAATTTTTTTTACAAGAGAGGAAATAGTTCATCCATCCATAATGCCCTCCTGCTGGTGCAGCCTCTTCTTCTTCTTCTTCTTCTTCTTCTTCTTCTTCTTCTTCTTCTTCTTCTTCTTCTTCTTCTTCTTCTTCTTCTTCTTCTTCTTCTTCTTCTTCTTCTTCTTCTTCTTCTTCTTCTTCTTCTTCTTCTTCTTCTTCTTCTTCTTCTTCTTCTTCTTCTTCTTCTCTCTTATTCTTCTCTGTGGGAGACGGCTTCGCAACAAGCTCTTTGGACCTTGCAGCTATCTCGAAACTCACACGGGCATCGAGGGCAGCATATTTTATCCGCTCGTACGTCAAGGGATAATTCTCCCATCCAGACGACCTTATTGCCACCGTCTCGTCACCCTTCTGAAGATTTGTACCGAGCACAAAATTTGCTACGTCGAATAGGGATGGTGTCTGTTTATCACAATCTTCTACATGAATTTTGATTCTGGTTTGTAGGTCAGCGATGCTTTTCAAATCAAGGTTGTACGGCTCCAGCTTCTGTTTGTCCCCTTCGATGGCTGCCCCATAGAAGTATACGTCCTCCCGAGACAAGAAATCGTGAAGCTCACCTAGTATGGAGGGCAAGTGTATGATGTGGTACACCAAAACATCATCTTTGAGGCACAGCTGAAGGACGGTGTCGCGCTGGATCTTCCCAGGGGCACGTTCCGTGTACTCTGCGTCGAGACCGATGACCCTCGTCTCTACCTTCTCGAGGGAGTTGGATACATTGTTGATCCACTGCCGAACAACCCTTGGGTGGACGGTGACGGTGGCAACTATGCGCATTGATCCTTCGACGAGGACATGTTGGACGCTAAAAACCTGCATCTCGATCTCTTTCGCCATTTGGAACCGCTGGAACGGAGGGCTATGGTTTGGAGAATTAGGATTAGATGGCTAGTCTAACTAAAGTAGTAGATGATTATTTAAAGAGGTTAAAACAATGTGAACGCGGTGGGGTTTGGATGCAAATGAAGACGAAGGGGAGGTGAAGAATCTGAGGAGAATCGGTTCCCGATGGAGAAGTAAATGGGAGAAGTGGCATGCATGCAGTTGATTAGACGGCTAGGTAGACTAAACAAAAAGGCTATGCGGGTAGACTGATGAGTCGTACCTATTCGTGTACGTGCCCATCCTTGCTGATAGGTGGGACTGATGACCCACAAGTATAGGGGATCTATCGTAGTCCTTTCGATAAGTAAGAGTGTCGAACCCAATGAGGAGCAGAAGGAAATGATAAGCTGTTTTCAGCAAGGTATTCTCTGCAAGTACTGAAATAAGTGGTAACAGATAGTTTTTTGATAGGATAAATTGTAACGAGCAACAAGTAACAAAAGTAAATAAAGTGCAGCAGGGTGACCCAATCCTTTTGTAGCAAAGGACAACCCGGAACAAACTCTTATAATAGGAAAAGCGCTCCCGAGGACACATGGGAATATCGTCAAGCTAGTTTTCATCACGTTTATATGATTCGTGTTCGATACTTTGATAATTTGATATGTGGGTGGACCGGTGCTTGGGTGCTGTTCTTACTTGAACAAGCATCCCACTTATGATAAACCTCTATTGCAAGCATCCGCAAGTACAACAAAAGTATTAAGGTAAACCTAACCATAGCATGAAACATATGGATCCAAATCAGCCCCTTACGAAGCAACGCATAAACTAGGGTTTAAGCTTCTGTCACTCTAGCAACCCATCATGTACTTATTACTTCCCAATGCCTTCCTCTAGGCGCAAATAATGGTGAAGTGTTATGTAGTCGACGTTCACATAACAACACTAGAGGCTAGACAACATACATCTTATCAAAATATCAAACCAATACCAAATTCACATGACTACTCATAGCAAGACTTCTCCCTTGTCCTCAGGAACGAACGTAATTACTCACAAAGCATATTCATGTTCATAATCAGAGGGGTAAGAATATGCATATAGGATCTGAACATATGATCTTCCACCAATTAAACTAACTAGCATCAACTACAAGGAGTAATCAACACTACTAGCAACCTACTAGCACCAATCCCGGACTTTGAGACAAGAATTGGATACAAGAGATGAACTAGGGTTTGGAGATGAGATGGTGCTGGTGAAGATGTTGATGGAGATTGCCCTCTCCCGATGAGAGGAGCGTTAGTGATGATGATGGTGATGATTTCCCCCTCCGGGAGGGAAGTTTCCCCGGCAGAACAGCTCTGCCGGAGCTCTAGGGATTCGCCAAGGTTCCGCCTCGTGGTGGCGGAGTCTCATGCCGAAAAGTTCCTTCCTCTTTTTTCTCATCGAAAGACCTCATATAGGAGAATATGGACGTCGGAGAGCCACCAGGGGGCCCACGAGGTAGGGGGCGCGCCCTAGGGGGGGCCCACCCTCGTGAGATGGGTGTGGGCCCCCTGGCCTTCATCTTTTGCGAGGATTTTTCTTTATTTATTTTAAGACGTTCCGTGGAGTTTCAGAACTTTTGGAGTTGCGTAGAATAGGTCTCTAATATTTGCTCCTTTTCCAACCCAGAATTCCAGCTGCCGGCATTCTCCCTCTTTATGTAAACCTTGTAAAATAAGAGAGAATAGCCATAAGTATTGTGACATAAAGTGAAATAACAGTCCATAATGCAATAAATATCAATATAAAATCATGATGCAAAATGGACGTATCAACTCCCCAAGCTTAGACCTCGCTTGTCCTCAAGCGAAAAGCCGATAACAATAAATATGTCCTCATGTTTAGAGGTAGAGGCGTCGATTAAAATAAAATACGGACATGAAGGCATCATGACTATTCTCATAACAACAATCTATATAGATTTTGTCATATGATTACAGATTACTTATGTTCAAGTGATGATCTATTCACAATGCAAAAGTATAAATCATAAGCCTTATTGGGCTCCGACAAACTATAATCTCAGTCATTGAAGCAATTGGAATTTATCATAACATCGGAAAGAGTCTATGTCAGAGCTAAAAAGCAAGTCCACATACTCAACTATCATTTAGTCCCCCATAATTGCTAACACTCACGCAATACTTGTGGTTACGAAGTTTTAATCAGACACAGAGAAAGATAGGGGCTTATAGTTTTTCCCCACAACCTTTTACCTCAAAGGTAATGTCAACAATAATGGTTCATGCTCCCCTACATCCAACATCCAATTATATATATATATATATATATATATATATATATATATATATATATATATATATATATATATATCATGTTCTTTCCAACATGTTGAGCTTGCCAGAGGATAAACTAAAAAAGGGAAGGTGAAGATCACCGTGACTCTTGCATAAGGTAGAGGATAATGATAAAAGATAGGCCCTTCGCAGAGGGAAGCAGAGGTTGCCATGCGCTTTTATGGTTGGATGCATAAAATCTCAATGCTAAAGAACGTCACTTTATATTGCCCCTTGTGATATGAACCTTTATTATGCAGTCCGTCGCTTTTGTTACTTCCCCATCACAAGATCGTATAAAGCTTATTTCTCCCACACCAATCAATCATACATATTTAGAGCAATTTTTATTGCTTTGCACCGATGACAACTTACTTGAAGGATCTTACTCAATCCATAGGTAGATATGGTGGACTCTCATGGCAAAACTGGTTTAGGGATTTTGGAAGCACAAGTAGTATTTCTACTTGGTGCTGAGAATTTGGCTAGCATGAGGGGGAAAGGAAAGCTCAACAAGTTAGAGGAACCATGACAACATACTTTATCTCAGATATAAGAAATACATAACTCATTACATTGTCTTTCTTGTCCAACATCAACTCTTTAGCATGTCATATTTTAATGAGTGCTCCCAATCATAAAAGATGTCAATGATAATATATCTATATGTGAAACCTCTCTTTCCTTATTACTTCCTATTAATTGCAACAATGACCAAAGCTATGTCTTCCAACTCCCAACAACTTTTAATCATCATACTCTTTCTATGTGAAGTCATTACTCTCAATAAGATCAATATGAACTTTTTGTTTCTATTTATTCTTTTCTTCTTTCTTTTATTCACCCAAGATTATGGCAAAACAATCAAGCCCTTGACTCAACACTAATTTTTATTATATATAGCTCACGGACTCGATTACATAGAGGGATCATAAAGCGAAACTCAAAACTAGATCATGCCATAAACTTTATTCTACTAGATCAAGATACTACTAATAAGATCGAACTAAGAAAAATGGTAAAGATAGGAGTTGTGATTGTGATACGATACCGGGGCACCTCCCCCAATGTTTAAAATGACGTCTGAGCCGGAAGGACGAAACGAAGGATCTGATTAAGGAATGCGAGCATTCGCAACATATTGATTCAATAGACTCAAACTGATAATGACTAAGGATGCCAATAAGATTACCGGACTTATGAGGTTAATCATAATGCAAGAAAGCAAGAATTTCAAGAGCAATAGGCTGTTGAGGATTTTTGGGGATCGAATGGTATTTCGAAGACTTTTCTGAAAAACATGAATCAACTGGGGATGAGCGGATACTCGTTAAGTCCAGGGAATTATTCGTAGGGTTATTTCCGCGGCCTGGAACTACAAGATAGCGGTACAAGGGATTCTTAAAAGTCGGAGAGCAATTCGATGCATCTTGTAACAACAAAAGAAACCCAATATAATGATATGAACAACAAGTGTATGCCGTTATCCATATGGATATATCGGTAGTAGGGAATTGAAAAGGTAGAGGACACAAGGGTCTTGGGAATGATCGAAGAGTATCTACAAAATCTTCTGGTGCAGTAGGCGATCATCTATGATAAGGGGCTCTCTGGGAGAAGTAGTTACGAGAACCTAGAGTCGGATTTAGTAAAATCATTTAACCCGAATAGAAGAGAGATCAGAGTCCCGGAGTAAGGATCGAGGAGTAAAAGATCCTAATACCACCCAATTAGCGACGTGGGCCCGTAAGGCACACAACCATGTTAGTAAAAAGTTTTGTAATGTCTAGACTCAACTTCGGCCAAGGAGTGTGGAAGGGGGATTCCTACAGGCAGTTGGCTCTGATACCAACTTGTGACGCCCCCGATTCAATCGTACACTAATCATACATGCAAATGTGTACGATCAAGATCAGGGACTCACGGGAAGATATCACAACACAACTCTACAAATAAAATAAGTCATACAAGCATCATATTACAAGCCAGGGGCCTCGAAGGCTCGAATACAGGAGCTCGATCATAGACGAGTCAGCGGAAGCAACAATATCTGAGTACAGACATAAGTAAACAAGTTTGCCTTAAGAAGGCTAGCACAAACTGGGATACAGATCAAAAGAGGCAAAGGCCTCCTGCCTGGGATCCTCCTAAACTACTCCTGGTCGCCGTCAGCGGGCTGCACGTACTAGTAGGCACCTCCAGTGTAGTAGGAGTCGTCGTCGACGGTGGCGTCTGGCTCTTGGGCTCCATCGTTTGGTCGCAGCAATCGGGTATAGAAAGGGAGAAAAGAGGGAGCAAAGCAACCGTGAGTACTCATCCAAAGTACTCGCAAGCAAGGAGCTACGCTACATATGCATGGGTATATGTGTAAAGGGCCACATCGGTGGAATGAACTGCAGAATGCCAGAATAAGAGGGGGATAGCTAGTCCTATCGAAGACACGCTTCTGGCCACCTCCATCTTGCAGCATGTAGAAGAGAGGAGAAGGTAAGTCCACCAAGTAGCATCATGTAGCATAATCCTACCCGGCGATCCTCCCCTCGTCTCCCTGTTAGAGAGAGATCACCGGGTTGTATCTGGCACTTGGAAGGGTGTGTTTTATTAAGTAACCGGTTCTAGTTGTCATAAGGTCAAGGTATAACTCCAAGTAGTCCTGTTACCGAAGATCACGGCTATTCGAATAGATTAACTTCCCTGCAGGGGTGCACCACATTTCCCAACACGCTCGATCCCCTTTGTCCGGACACAGTTTCCTGGGTCATGCCCGGCCTCGGAAGATCAACACGTCACATCCCTACCTAGGCACAATAGATAGGTCAGCACACCGGTCTAAATCCTATGGCGCAGGGGTCTGGGCCCATCACCCATTGCACACCTACACGTTGCGAGGGCGACCGGAAGCAAACCTAGCCTAGCAGGTGTTCCAGTCCAATCCGGCGCGCGCCGCTCAGTCGCTGACGTCATGAAGGCTTCGGCTGATACCACAACGTCGAGTGCCCATAACTGTTCCCGCGTAGTTGGTTAGTGCGTATAGGCCAGTAGCCAGACTCAGATCAAATACCAAGATCTCGTTAAGCGTGTTATTTTGAAATAACCATGGACACCGACCAAGGCCAGGCCCACCTCTTTCCTAGGTGGTCTCAACCTACCCTGTCGCTCCGCCACAAAGATCCACTCAGAGGGCCGTCGGGACAAACGTCCTTTTGGACCCAATCCGTGAATCACTCGCGGGTACTCCTACGAGCCGACCCGACTTTAGTCACCACAGGTATCATGTAAAGTATATAAGTATATACCCGTGATCACCTCTCGAGTGATCACGGCCCTATAGTATAGCATGGCAGACTGACAAGAATGTAGGGCCACTCATGATAAACTAGCATCCTATACTAAGCATTTAGGATTGCAGGTAAGGTATCAACAGTTGTAGCAACAATGACATGCTATGCAACAGAATAGGATTAACTGAAAGTAGTAACATGCTACACTACTCTAATGCAAGCAGTAGAGAAGAATAGGCGATATCTGGTGATCAAGGGGGGGGGGGCTTGCCTGGTTGCTCTGGCAAGAGAGAGGGGTCGTCAACACCGTAGTTGTACTGGGTAGCAGCGGCGTCGGTCTCAGTGTCTAGCGAGAGAAGAGGGGGAAGAAACAATAAATATTAAGCAAACAGATGCATAGCGATGCATGACATGACAAGTATCGGTGCTAGGGGTGCCCTAACGCAGTATAAGGTGGTACCGGTGAAGGGGGGAAACATCAGGGAAAATATCCCCGGGGTTTCACGTTTTCGGACAGACGAACCGGAGGGGAAAGTTGCGTGTTTGCTATGCTAGCGATGCGTGCGGACGAACGGGTTGCGTATCCGGGTTCGTCTCGTCGTTCTGAGCAACTTTCATATAGAAAACTTTTTCATCCGAGCTACGGGTTATTTTATATGATTTTTCAAAGTTTTTATAACATTTTTGGAATTTCTTTTAATTCGAAAATAATGTTAAAATGCTATGGGTACCAGCTCTGTGTACAAAGAATGTACACAGAGGCTGACATGTGGGCCAGGGGGACCTAGTTGACTACTCAAAGTTTGACTGGTCAACAGGGGTGGGGCCCGTGTCATTGACTGATTAAACTAGTTAGTTAGTTAATTAGTTAATTAAGCAATATTAATTAAGTTAATTAATTTTTAATTATATTTAGATATTTGAAATTCTTTTTTTATTCTAACATGGGACGAGCCCCACTAGTCATACTCATAGGGGGGTTAGCGCTAAATTACTGGGTTAACCCCTCCAAGTTAACAGAGGGGCCAGCTGGGCTCGCACGGGCACAAGGCGCCGGCGGCCTCGCTCGGTAGTGGCAGGAGGCGGCCCCGAACGGCGGCGGACCTGGCGAGCGCGGCCAGGTGCCGCGGGACGGAGGCGATGGTGGACGGGCGCAGGCGACTCCTGGGGCGGCCACGAGCGACAACAGAAGAAGAGCGCCGGGTGGAGGCGGCTCGGCCGGCGCCAGCGCGGGAGGGCGCGGCCAAGCGATGGTGCGTGATACGTCTCCAACGTATCTATAATTTTTTATTGCTCCATGCTATATTATCTACTGTTTTGGACTATATTGGGCTTTATTTTCCAATTTTATATTATTTTTGGGACTAACCTATTAACCGGAGGCCCGGCCCAGAATTGCTGTTTTTTGCCTATTTCAGTGTTTCAGAGAAACAGAATATCAAACGGAGTCCAAACGGAATAAAATCTTCGGGAACGTCATTTTTTCACCGAACGTGATCCAGGAGACTTGGACCCTGCTCCAAGGAACAAAAGAGGCGGTCACGGGGGTGGGGGTGCGCCCCCGTGCCTCGCGGGCCCGTCGTTGCTCCTCCGGCGTACTTCTTCCTCCTATATATACACATGTACCCCCAAACGATCAGAACAGGAGCCAAAATACTAATTCCACCGCCGCAACTTTCTGTATCCACGAGATCCCATCTTGGGGCCTGTTCCGGAGCTCCACGGAAGAGGGCCGTTATCACGGAGGGCTTCTACATCATCCTAGCCCCTCCGATGAAGTGTGAGTAGTTTACCTTAGACCTTCGGGTCCATAGTTACAAGCTAGATGGCTTCTTCTCTCTCTTTGGATCTCAATACAACGTTCTCCCCCTCTCTCGTAGAGATCTATTCGATGTAATCTTCTTTTTGCAGTGTGTTTGTTGAGATCGATGAATTGTGGGTTTATTATCAAGTCTATCTAAGAATAATATTTGACTCTTCTCTGAATTATTTTATGTATGATTGGTTATCTTTGCTAGTCTCTTCGAACTATCCGTTTGGTTTGGCCAACTAGATTGGTAGTTCTTGCCATGGGAGAAGTGCTTAGCTTTGGGTTCGATCTTGCGGTGTCCCTTCCAAGTGACAGAAGGGGAAGCAAGGCACGTATTGCATCATTGCCATCGGGGATAACAAGATGGGGTTTATTTCATATTGCATGAATTTATCTCTCTACATCATGTCATCTTGCTTAAGGCGTTACTCTGTTTTAATACTCTAGATGCATGCTGGATAGCGGTCGATGAGTGGAGTAATAGTAGTAGATGCAGAATCATTTCGGTCTACTTGTCACGGATGTGATGCCTATATACATGATCATGCCTAGATATTCTCATAATTATGCTCAATTCTGTCAATTGCTCAACAGTAATTTGTTCACCCACCGTAGAATACTTATGTTCTTGAGAGAAGCCACTAGTGAAACCTATGGCCCCCGGGTCTATTTTCATCATATCAATCTCCATCACTTTAATATTGTTTTCCTATTTACTTTGCCTTTTATTTTTTACTTTGCATGTTTATACCAAAAATACCAAAAATATTCTATCTATCAGATATCACTCTCGTAAGTGACCATGAAGGTCTTAACAACCCCTAATCGTGTTGGTTGCGAGTAGCTATCGTTTTGTGGAGGTACGAGGGACTTGAGCATGGCCTCCTACTGGATTGATACCTTGGTTCTCAAAAACTGAGGGAAATACTTACGCTACTCTCCTGCATCATCCCTTACTCTTCGGGGAAAACCAACGCAAGCTCAAGACGTAGCAAGAAGGATTTCTGGCGCCGTTGCCGGGGAGTCCGCGCAAAAGTCAATATACCAAGTACCCATCACAATCCCTATCTATCGCATTACATTATTTGCCATTTGCCTCTCGTTTTCCTCTCCCCCCAATTCACCCTTGCCGTTTTATTCGCCTTCTCTCTCTCTATCCTCCCTCTCTATTTGCCTCTTTTGCCCATTTGCTCTTGTTTGCTCGTGCGCTAGTTTGCTTGTTTGTCACGATGGCTCAACCAAAATTTGGTGATCTTCACCTCAAAAGGTTAGAGGAGATCGAAAGCAACGTTAGGAAGTTTATGGTTTTGCAATTTGAGCATAATAATTTCTTTAGAAACGAGCTTAAGGAACAAAAAAGTTTTATGAGTTATATGAACAAAGAGCTTGATGATATGTCTAAAGAATTTGAGGGTATAAGATCCCAGATTGCTCGTCTAGAGAAGATGACTGCTGAAATTTCGGATATGCAAGCCACCTTAGTCAATAAGATGGCCGCTAAACTGAATACCTATGAAAATCAAGATGAACATCTAAAAGTTATTGATGTGTCTCCAATTAAATCTCTATTTTGCAATATGAATCTTGATGAAACTGAATATGATCTTCCTTTACCTAGAAGGCGTTCTAAAAATTTGGAGTATTTAGATCTTAATGATGAAATTGACGAAAGTGGGATTGAAAGAAATAAAAATCTAGATGTTGCTAAACCCACTATATTGGATTTAAAGGAATTTAATTATGAAAGTTGCCCTTTAATTGATTGTATTTCCTTGTTGCAATCCGTGCTAAATTCTCCACATGCTTATAGTCGAAATAAAGCCTTGATCGAACATGTTGTTGATGCCTTGATGCAATCTTATGAAGAAAAACTTGAGTTGAAAGTTTCTATCCATAGAAAACTCTATGATGAGTGGGAACCAACTATTAAAATTAAAATTAAAGATCATGAGTTTTATGCCTTGTGTGATTTGGGTGCTAGTGTCTCTACTATTCCCAAGACTTTGTGTGATTTACTAGATTTTTGTAATTTTGATGATTGCTCTCTAAACTTGCATCTTGTGGATTCCACTATTAAGAAACCTATGTGAATAATTAATGATGTTCTTATTGTTGCAAATAGGAATTACGTGCCCGTAGATTTCATTGTTCTTGATATAGATTGCAATCCTTCTTGCCCTATTATTCTTGGTAGACCATTCCTTAGAACGGTTGGTGCGATTATTGATATGAAGGAAGGGAATATTATATTTCAATTTCCATTAAAAAAGGGCATGGAACACTTTCCAAGAAATAAAATAAAATTACCATATGAAACTATCATGAGAGCCACTTATGGATTGCCTACCAAAGATGGCAATACCTAGATATATCCTCGCTTTTATGCCTAGCTAGGGGCGTTAAACGATAGCGCTTGTTGGGAGGCAACCCAATTTTATTTTTATTCCTTGCTTTTTGCTCCTATTTAGTAATAAATAAATTATCTAGCCTCTGTTTTGGTTGTTTTTTGTGTTTAATTAGTGTTTGTGCCAAGTAGAACCGTTGGGAAGACCTGGGGAAAGTCTTGTTGAACTTGCTGTAAAAAACAGAAACTTTAGCGCTCACGAGAACTGCTGCCATTTTTATTTGGAGAGCGATATTTAGTTAATTCTTGTTGCAGATGATTAATAGATAAATTCCTCGCGTCCAGAAATTTATTTTAGAATTTTTGGGGTTCCAGATCTTGCGCTAGCTACAGATTACTACAGACTGTTCTGTTTTTGACAGATTCTGTTTTTCGTGTGTTGTTTGCTTATTTTGATGAATCTATGGCTAGTAAAATAGTTTATAATCCATAGAGAAGTTGGAATACAGTAGGTTTAACACCAATATAAATAAATAATTAGTTCATTACAGTACCTTGAAGTGGTCTTTTGTTTTCTTTCGCTAACGGAGCTCACGAGTTTTCTATTTTGAGTTTTGTGTTGTGAAGTTTTCAAGTTTTGGGTAAGAATTTGATGGATTATGGAACAAGGAGTGGAAAGAGCCTAAGCTTGGGGATGCCCATGGCACCCCCAAGATAAACCAAGGACACCAAAATGTCAAAGCTTGGGGATGCCCCGGAAGGCATCCCCTCTTTCGTCCACTTCCATCGGTAACTTTACTTGGAGCTATATTTTTATTCACCAACATGATATGTGTTTTGCTTGGAGCGTCTTGTATTATTTGTGTCTTTGTTTGTTAGTATGCCACAATCATCCTTGCTGTACACACCTTTTGAGAGAGCCATACATGAATTAAAATTTGATAGAATACTCTATGTGTTTCACTTATATCTTTTGAGCGTTATAATTTTGCTCTATATGCTTCACTTATATCTTTTGAGCTAAGTAATTTTGCTCTATGTGCTTCACTTAGATATTTTAGAGCACGGTGGTGGATTTGTTTTAAAGAAACTATTGATCTCTCATGCTTCACTTAAATTATTTTGAGAGTCTCTTAATAGCATGGTAATTTGGTTAATAATAATATGCTTGGTATTCAAGATTTGTGAAACTTTCTTTTGAGTGTGTTGAATACTAAGAAAAGATTGAAGCATGATAATTGTTTTGAGATATGGAGGTGAAAATATTAAAGTCATGCTAGTTGGGTAGTTGTGAATTTAAAGAATACTTTTGTTGAAGTTTTTGATTCCCGTAGCATGCACGTATGGTGAACCGTTACGTGATGAAGTCGGAGCATGATTTATTTATTGATTGTCTTCCTTATGAGTGGCGGTCGGGGACGAGCGATGGTCTTTTCCTACCAATCTATCCCCCAAGGAGCATGCACGTAGTACTTTGCTTTGATAACTTCTAGATTTTTGCAATAAGTATATGAGTTCTTTATGACTAATGTTGAGTCCCTGGATCACACGCACTCTCACCCTTCCACCTTTGCTAGCCTCTCTAATACCGCGCAACTTTCGCCAGTATCATACACCTACCATATGCCTTCCTCAAAACAACCACTGTACCTACCTATTATGGCATTTCCATAGCCATTACGAGATATATTGCCATGCAACTTTCCATCATCTAGTTCATCATGACACATCCATCATTGTCATATTGCTTAGCATGATCATGTAGTTGACATAGTATTTTTGGCAAAGCCACCGTTCATAATTTTCATACATGTCACTCTTGATTCATTGCATATCCCGTTACACTGCCGGAGGCATTCATATAGAGTCATATTTTGTTCTAAATATCGAGTTGTAATTGTTGAGTTGTAAGAAAAATAAAAGTGTGATGATCATCATTATTAGAGCATTGTCCCAGTGAGGAAAGAATGATGGAGACTATGATTCCCCCACAAGTCGGGATGAGACTCTGGACGAAAAAAGAGAGGCCAAAGAAGCCCAAATAAAAAAAGAGAAAGGCCATAAAAAATATATAATAAAAAAATATGAGAGAAAAAGAGAGAAGGGACAATGTTACTATCCTTTTACCACACTTGTGCTTCAAAGTAGCACCTTATCTTCATAGTAGAGAGTCTCTCATGTTATCACTTTCATATACTAGTGGGAATTTTATATTATAGAACTTGGCTTGTATATTCCAATTATGGGCTTCCTCAAATTGCCCTGGGTCTTCATGAGAAAGCAAGTTGGATGCACATCCACTTAGTTTCTTTTTGAGCTTTCATATACTTATAGCTCTAGTGCATCCTTTGCATGGCAATCCCTACTCACTCACATTGATATCTATTGATGGGCATCTCCATAGCCCGTTGATACGCCTAGTTGATGTGAGACTATCTTCTCCTTTTTGTCTTCTCCACAACCACCATTCTATTCCACCTATAGTGCTATGTCCATGGCTCACGCTCATGTATTGCGTGAAGATCGAAAAACTTTTGAAAAAGTTAGAGTCTGAAACAATTGCTTGGCTTGTCATCGGGGTTGTGCATGATTTAAATATTTTGTGTGGTGAAGATAGAGCATAGCCAGACTATATGATTTTGTAGGGATAACTTTCTTTGGCCATGTCATTTTGAGAAGACATAATTGTTTTGTTAGTATGCTTGAAGTATTATTATTTTTTATGTCAATATAAACTTTTGTCTTGAATCTTTCTAGTCTGAATATTCATACCACAATTAAGAAGATTTGCATTGAAATTATGCCAAGTAGCACTCCACATCAAAAATTCTCTTTTTATCATTTACCTACTCGAGGACGAGTAGGAATTAAGCTTGGGGATGCCTGATACGTCTCCAACGTATCTATAATTTTTGATTGCTCCATGCTATATTATCTACTGTTTTGGACTATATTGGGCTTTATTTTCCACTTTTATATTATTTTTGGGACTAACCTATTAACCGGAGGCCCAGCCCAGAATTGCTGTTTTTTGCCTATTTCAGTGTTTCGGAGAAACATAATATCAAACGGAGTCCAGACGGAATAAAATCTTCGGGAACGTGATTTTCTCATCGAACGTGATCCAGGAGATTTGGACCCTGCTCCAAAGAACAAAAGAGGCGGTCACGAGGGTGGGGGGCACCCCCCCAGGGTGCGCCCCCTGCCTCGTGGGCCCCTCATTGCTCCTCTGGCGTACTTCTTCCTCCTATATATACACACGTACCCCCAAAAGATCAGAACAGGAGCCAAAAACCTAATTCCACCGCCGCAACTTTCTGTATCCACGAGATCCCATCTTGGGGCCAGTTCCGGAGCTCCGTCAGAACAGGGCCGTTATCACGAAGGGCTTCTACATCATCCTAGCCCCTCCGATGAAGTGTGAGTAGTTTACCTCAGACCTTCGGGTCCATAGTTAGTAGCTAGATGGCTTCTTTTCTCTCTTTGAATCTCAATACAAAGTTCTCCCCCTCTCTCATGGAGATCTATTCGATGTAATCTTCTTTTTGCGGTGTGTTTGTTGAGATCGATGAATTGTGGGTTTATGATCAAGTCTATCTAAGAATAATATTTGAATCTTCTCTGAATTCTTTTATGTATGATTGGTTATCTTTGCAAGGCTCTTCGAATTATCCGTTTGGTTTGGCCAACTAGATTGGTAGTTCTTGCCATGGGAGAAGTGTTTAGCTTTGGGTTCGATCTTGCGGTGTCCTTTCCCAGTGACAGAAGGGGCAGCAAGGCACGTATTGCATTGTTGCCATCGAGGATAACAAGATGGGGTTTATTTCATATTGCATGAATTTATCTCTCTACATCATGTCTTCTTGCTTAAGGCGTTACTCTGTTTTTAACTTAATACTCTAGATGCATGCTGGATAGCGGTCGATGAGTGGAGTAATAGTAGTAGATGCAGAATCGTTTCGGTCTACTTGTCACGGGCGTGATGCCTATATACATGATCATGCCTAGATATTCTCATACTTATGCTCAATTCTGTCAATTGCTCAACAGTAATTTGTTCACCCACCGTAGAATACTTATGTTCTTGAGAAAAGCCACCAGTGAAACCTATGGCCCCCGGGTCTATTCTCATCATATCAATCTCCATCACTTTAATATTGTTTGGCTATTTACTTTGCCTTTTCTTTTTACTTTGCATCTTTATACCAAAAATACCAAAAATATTCTATCTATCAGATCTCACTCTCGTAAGTGACCGTGAAGGGCTTGACAACCCCTAATCGCGTTGGTTGCGAGTAGCTATCGTTTTGTGCAGGTACGAGGGACTTGAGCATGGCCTCCTACTGGATTGATACCTTGGTTCTCAAAAACTGAGGAAAATACTTACGCTACTCTGCTGCATCATCCCTTCCTCTTCGGGGAAAACCAACGCAAGCTCAAGATGTAGCAGCGCGCACAGCAGGACGTGGCCAGGGGCGAGCTGGGCGGCGGTACGACATTAGCAGAAGTAGCAGCAGGGGCGTTGCGGCGGGCGTGCGCAGCAAGCAGCAGCAGAACAGCGAGCAGCACGGGCGAACGGCGGCAGCCAAGTAGCAGCGTGCAGAGCGGTGCGCAAGCGCACGGGAGGCATAGGCGCGGCAAGGGGCGTGCATGGCGAGGCGTCGCGGGCACGACGAGCATGACAGGGGCGCAGCAACGGGAAGCAGCAGGAGGAAGAAGGCGTGCGCGGGCGCGGCCACGGGCAGTGAGACGCGAGTGTTCGGCTTCGGCGGTTACGGCGACGGATCGAGGGGGAAAAGATGGGGAACCAGTGAAGGGGCTCACCGCGAGTTCGGGGAGGTGCTCGGCGTAGTCAGGGATGGTCGGGATCGAGCGAATCGACAGCGGTGGCGTGGGGCTGTGGCGGTGAAGAAGGCGATCGTTACGTCATCTTGGGGACTCCCGATGCGACCGGAGTAGCGGGCAAGGACGAGCGCGACGTGATGGATCTCACAGATAGCCCGGAACGGCAATCGGTGGCTGATGGCCACGCGCATGTTGACGGTGCGGCCACGGATGCGCGCACGCGAGCTCGAGAGCTAAGGTGGGAGATGATAGAGAAGAGGGGATAGTCGATAGGGTTCGGCTGGAGGTCGCGGATGACGTCTTTAACCCTAGGAAGGGCCGTGGGATGGCCGACTCGTCGCCCAGCCATCGGCCATGGCGGTTGGATAGCCACCACGCACTCCCTGCCTCCTGTAGCAGGAGGTGGAAGGAGAGGTGCGGCTGGGCTGGGCCGGATGTGCACTGTGCACTTAGGCCCAGTGCACATTAGGTTTTATTCTTTCTCTTTTATATTGCTTTTTTGTTTATTTTTTATTGTAATTCCTTTAGCTACAAATTGGAGTTTATAAAATATGTTATTAGTCCCATAAATAACATTGCGATATATAGCACTGCGGGAGGCATTTGGAAAGCGTTGGAATTTTTATAATTTTAAAAGTGGTTAAAATATTGTTTTGGCCCATGTGTTAATTGTTTTAGGTCATTTAAATATTTTATTAAATGTTTATTTCACCACCAAAATTACTTACAATTTATTTGCCACATCCAGAACATTTTAGTTTTAATATCTGAAAACTTTTATTGTTTGACTGGATATTGAATTTCAATTTGAACGGGATTTGGATTATCTCGAGATTAATAACGGTAATCATGGTGACATGTCATCATTAGTAGAGGGTTACTGTAGGTTAACTATCCAGGCGTCACAGAGTGCCATGGCATTTTAATTCCAAAAAATTTAAAAATGATCAAAAAAAACATGAAACCTTGCTTGATTTAATGTCATGCCACCAAGATGATGTGGTAAAAAATTGGCATGTTTCACGAAAGTTTGGAAACACACCCCTCACAAATCGGAGCAACTCACTAGAAGGTTCGTGGTTCCGAGATGGAATAATGCATGTTTGTTGACGAACGGGAGATAGCTTCCTCTTACGGCCTTCAATTTTTTTCTAAGTTTAACGTGCGCTAATATAACTGTCATGTGAAAATTTGGAAAATTTCAGGGGTCATTTGACCTTTTAAAGACATTTAAGTGATTTTCTAACCATTTAATGACCGTAATTCAAATTTGAACTACATCTACGTGTAACGCCTAACCATAGCGGTTTGAGAAATCATATTTTTGTGTACTTGCGTGCGAGTTAAAAAATCATCAGATGATGTAAATATCTGGTGTTCAAAAAAGAAAATGTAAAGATCTGGCAAGACAATCGCCCCCACATGATTGGCACTCTATCTCACGGCTCGAGGTTTGGTAGGTGAGTGGCGGAGATCATTAATCAGACACGATTCTGTATTGGAAACCATCAGCTATTATGTTCACACACGGATTTTGCTGCGGGAATCGTGTGTAATTCAAACTACAGTACTCGTAAATTCCGGCGACCGGCGTGTATACTGTCCCCGCCGATCTAGATTCCGGCCGCCAATAAATACTCCCTTGCTCACGTCGTTCCACTTGCATTCTCATCTACATACTCCTCTCTCTCTCACATACATCTCTGCCATGGCGCCGCCGTTCTGCCCACGCGCCGACGAGGAGTCGCCGCCCCAGAAGATGCTCACTCAAATTTAAAGCCGCGAGGCCTAGGGTAGGTGGACGCGCTCGGCGGGCTACGGCCGGTTCGAACGTTGGTGACGGCGGGAGATCCATATCCATGTGGAAAGTGGGTGAGACAATTTTCGCTTTCGCTGAAAATATTTCTACCGTTCCGCGCGTCCGCACACTTGGGCCTAACAGGCCGCATCCCTGCCTATGAGCCAGATAGCGAGTGTGTTAGTCCAAACAAAAAAAACCAGCGAGTGTGTGGGTTGTGGATCCTTGCTTTGTGCGCGCATGTCTCCGTGTGGTACATATGAGATAGTTTGATTCAAACAACATAAGATGTGATTCAATTTCAAGATGAGAGGTGATCAATTTCCACCGCTGATGTTTTAATTTCTTTGTTTATTCAGGCTTAATTGATTTTTTGACCATCAATTTTTCTCTAATATTTGTGCATGTGACAATGTATTTGATGTTAGAGTCGTGTGCCAGACCATACTTTTGTGTTAGGAACTTAGAATGTAATTTACCCTCAAAAAAACTTAAAATGCAATTTGTTTTGTAAGTTGTTTACTTCAATCACAATAGTCATTTAAGTTGCACTACATGCTTGATATTGCATATTGCCAAATAGTGAAAGTTCTACTGAATCTGTTGGAAAGTTTGTCATCAGTTGCTTGAGTTTTTTTTTCCTTTTTTTATTTTTTCTTTCACCGTAATACCAGTGCCCTTAATTAATTTACCTTGTATAATGTCTTTGTTATGTGGCTTAGTCGGTTTTTTGTCCATCATTTTTTTCCAATATTTGTGCATGTCACAACGTATTTGATCGTGCAATCGTGTGCCACTACTAATTTTGTCTTAGAAACTTAAAAATAAATTCATTTTGTAAGTGACCAACTTGAATCATAATAATTACTGAAGTTGCACTACTATATACTCCCTCCATTCCAGAATATAAGATGTATTGGTTTCTGTGCAAGTCAAACGTGAAAATACTTTTCATGATGCATCTAATGATACAAATTTGGTACTGTAGATATTAACACTTTTTTCTAAAAATCTTGGTCAAACATGCACATGTTTGACATTTTAACAAACAAATACACCTTAAATTTTGGGATGGAGGGAGTACTTATTATTGCATATTGTGGAACAATGCAAGTTCTACGAGATCTCTTACAAATTTGGTCATTATTTGTTTAGTGTTTTCCCTCATTTTCTTTCTTCTTTTAGCATAGAACCAATCCCTTAATTCATTCTACCTCCAAATAAGATATATTTATGTTTAAATTTTGTTTAATTATGTATTCGTCTTCATTATTATTCAGTTTTTTAACCGTTGGATATTTTTCCCGATATCTATACATCTCACATCGTATTCAATGATGCAATTGTGTGCCACAACTTAATTTTGTGTAACAAACTTAAAATGTAATTCATTTTTTATTGATCAACTTGAATAAAGTTGCACTAGTTCACATGTCCTTGTGCCTTACCGAATAGTACATGTTAGGCATGATTGTGTGCATGTTTTCAATATATTCTAATTCTTGCATATATGCAAAGAGCTTGACGATAAGTCTTTATGGTTCTTTGCATCGGGCATAGGTGTATAACATTATTATTTCAACATTTTGTTGTTTCGTTTATTGTAAAAACACTCTTCTAATTCATTTTTCTACGGAAAATATATATTTTCTTATTTATTTTTGTCTTTGTTCATTTCTTCTATTTGGTAATTAACACCACCCCTAGAACTCTATCTACTCAGAAAGCAAGTATGTTTCTCACTATGATTTGCTAATATATTTTTGTTTCCCCAATTTGACAGGAGCCTGGATTTTTTGGGGGCTAAGACCGTTGGCAAACGTAGTAGAAAGTAAAAATTCATACTATGGATGAAGGTCCCGGATCACTATGAAGATGCATACAAGGTTAGATCAGATCGGTACCAACTTCAAGTTGCAGTGAAAGAAGAGTTGGTGTAGATTATTCTTGAAGTCTTTAAAAAATGTCCAATGAATGATTCCTCTAACAAAGACGAAAAGCACGACCTCTCTACGGATTGCATGCGTACGGGCTTCACGATTTGGCAGCGGTTCGCTGCCCAATGCTTGGCATCGCCGGAGAACTAGAGGAGGGCTCATTGGGCTTCTCTTTTATGAAGACTAGAGAAAACAAGAACTAGGACAAGTCAGATCGTTTAGAACAAGCACTAGAAGAGAGAGCTAGAGTAGGCTCCAATAACTTGTGTGTTCAAAAAGGGCCAATACCTCTAGTATATATAAGGAGGGGAGGGGAGGCTGACTTGGAGGAGGGGCTCCCCTCGTCCTTTGCACCGCCCGGGCAAGGGAGTCATCCTCCAACTCCCGTCCCCCTAGCTTGTCTAATAAGCCCAAAGGGGAGGGACGCCTCCACTATATGTGCCTTAGGGCCCTTTAGCACTCCACTAATAGGCCAATTAATATTTCTCTTAGCCCATTCACTCTAAATAAATTCTATTGACTCCTAGATAATTATCTAAGCCCTCTATTATTTATATTAGGTCCCCTGAAATATTTGACCTATATAACATTACCGGTTTTCTCCGAAACTCTTCTGTTAACCACGAAACGCCTTCGGTTTCTCTCAAAACAATTTCTTTTATTCCCAAAACTTTTCCGGTAATATTTTATCATATTTCTAACTCCTATAGAACTCAACAGATTTTAATACCTTAAGTGTGCACCGTTCATTCAATGATCAATAGCGGAATGGTGGACATCTATATTGTTCACTATACTTAGACGCATGATATTCGAGTGAGCCATAGGTTATCATATGTTATTCCTTTTGGTTCGCGATGCGCTACAAAACCCGAGGTGAGTATATCGGTATGCTCGTGATATCAACACATGCTCACTATACCGGTCTTCCTCGTTATAGGTTTTGTTCTCTTTTGTCGCTCCCATGTTTCAGCATCCCCGAGATCAATTCATGCTTTGTCTGGCTAGAAGATAATAGATGCCTTCACATCGAGAGGGCCCTAAGAATATTTCTCCAATGTTGGACGAACAAATCTCAGTATCGAGTTATCTAGTCCCTCGTCATACATTTTCAATGAGCTAGTAATTTGCCGGTATGATCACCTATTATGGATGATGAAGCCCAGGGTAGGTGGATGCGCCTAGCGGGCTACGACCGGATCGAATGTTGGTGACGACAAGAGATCAATAAAGATAGTGTGTGAGAGAGAATATTATGTATACTGTATTATTATTTTTTGCATGGTTGTATTATGTATTTTTGCAGGGTGACGACGATATAGGTGCTACATACTCAGTATCATTGCAAGGCGTGACGACGCTAGAGAGGCATCTCATCATTTCATCGTATTAATTTCTGTATTATTACAACAATTCACAAAAAATCAAAAAAATGAGCCGGCCCGATTGACGCTCTGTGTAGTATAACTCGTTATTTTGTTTTTGCTCCAAATTTACTTATAATTATTTTGCCAAACATTATTTAACAACAGAAAGCCCTATATTAACCATGCCCCAGCCTTACTATTACAAGGAACATCTAAAAACATAAAAGTTACAAATAGGCCAAAAAGGAAATTCGTCACCATCTCTGACCCGCACAAGAATCTAGCTCGATGTTGCACTTTCTCCACATCACCGGAGGCAAGGAGTCATTGTAACTGTTGTCGCGAAGTCACTAGAAGTTGCTTGGAGACGCTAACGACAATGATTCGAAGCACAAACCCTTGAATTGGAGACAGAGAAGAAGGTTGAGCTAGTAGACCTAAGAAACTTGATGATTGGCTCCGCGGAAAGCGGCCCTCATGGATGACACAAAGAAGTTGAAACCAGCTCAATGACAATAGGAACTAAGCCAAAAGTACTTAGTCTACCAAGTTTTGGCCTCCACCCCCTTCTCCACCAGGAACAACGTGAGGGAACCAAATCTTAACAAACTAGACCAAAACATCCCACAAGCATGAAGATCCATGATGTGCTTGCCTCATGGCGCCAAAACTAGCATTAGAACCAATATAGACCGAGAATGAGGGCTTTGTGACGGCTACGTTTGTTTCATAAATTGTTCCATATATGTTGCTGCCTCCACCCCCACCCCCTTTCCGACTATGGTTGAATTTTCTTTGAAGAGAGATAGGGCCCCAAAGTAAAAATGCCTTAATTATTAAACATAAGATGCTTTACATTAGGACGCATAAAAGCGTAAAGTTTTAACAAAGTCCAAGACTTATATAAGGAGGACCCCAAACTAAAAACTGAATGGGCCTTTGGGATCCTCCACTTGGATTAAACCTAGCCATCATCATGGACGAACCACTTGTATCAATGATATCTCCATGGTGTAGCATATGTATACAATAGGCTCCGAACATAAGCTAGGCCTGCCTCCCATTAGGCATTCAAGCTAGGAGGGGTCTGCCTTGGCTAAAAAATGATAGGATCTATGAATATAGGTAGCATCGTTGCTCCAACAAGAATTCCGCTGCGAAGAAGCTTAAACCCGACTGACAATCTTTAGCTATATGCTTCTCCTATCCTCTTTATCCACCACCTTGGTGGCCTCAAGAGCATCTAAGCACCAGAAAGACCTCTGGAAAGTGGCACGCCAAGCAACATGTGCATCTCATTCTACTCAATCTCTCTTCCCACAATCATCATGGCAAGCACATATCAAGGACGAATAGGAGTAACAGCCTCATGCAACGCACCAGGCAGTTGTGGTTTATTCTAGCAAAAAGAAGACGAAGAATTAGGACAAAGCAGAACAGACCTAAGCTTCGACATGGAGTCAGATGAGGGATTCAGTCAAAGATTCCACCGCCAGGGATCGTCATTCCCTTCGCCTTTGCATCAAATGCACCAGGACTATATCTGATTGAACCACAGATTTAGTTGCCGAAAAAACGCCCACTCACAGCTAAACCTAGGATCTAGACCTCCATCCCACGAAGAATAGATCACCATGGTCGCTAGTGGTGAGGGAGAGAAGGCCCGATGGGAATGCCAGCGAGAGACTCAAAAGGTAAGTTTCAGAATAGAAGTCCAGTGGTTTGGTCTAAGTCCTCAATGAGGGTGAAGATTTTTACGTAAGGAGTAGCGTGCCTTCTACATGGGGCAGAAAGGTGTAGTAGCATAATGGTTGCGCGGTCATGTGAATGATACTCAACATAAATACTTTCTAATGATAAATCGTTGTTTGTGGTTTGTGCGTACGAGGTTAATTATGCACAAGCACTATAGATATGTGATGATACATGTAACTTGCATAATTGATTGCATTACAAGTGTTAATGAACCAAGTTTGTGCTTCATGGTGATTTAAACCTAACCATGACCATTCGACATTATATGGCTGTAAGTTGTCATTATTGTACCTATTCCTAGGTTTATTGTTTCCGGAAGGGGAAAAAATGAGAGCCCAAAAAATATGCTAACTATGATCATCGGTATACCCAAGCATGGGGCCCTGACCCGGACCGGAGCCTCAGAGTCCAACATCTAAGCTAGTCTTGAACCTCGATGCACTCACCGAAGCCAAGAAAGGCCATAAAATATAATAGTTCATAATATATCATTATTTAATCCCCAAAATCACTTATGTAATAATTTTAATATGGGAAATGACTTTTTCATGGGCATTGGCCTAGGCCCAGGCCAGGGCTTGACATTTGGTGCCGGTTTTTCAAAGTTAGTCCCATGTAATGATCCAACCTAGTTAGGACTGTTTACTCGAGTTTATTCTTTGGAATTCTTCAAATTTCTGATGAAGTTTTTTTATCTAGTAAAATTTCCAATGAAGTTTGACTGAACTTGTTAAATACGCAAGTTTATGAGTTCATCAAACTAACCATATTTTCAAATATATCCAAAATACAGCTAATGGTTTGAGCATAGGGCTTCTTTGGATTACAAAAATTTGTAAATGTATTAATAAAAAGACATAGAATTGAGATGTGATATTCCCCCAACGTATCTATTTTTTTTGTATGCTTCATGCCTATTATCCTGTAACTATGCATTGCTTTTAAAGATTTTTGAGCGACCAAGCTATTAATCCGTTGCCTGGTGCCAATTTCTATTTTCTGCTATTTTTTGGAATTTTAGGAAAATACCATACAAAAAGCCGCAGAAAAATTCTAGAAAAATATGAGGAGAAGTTCCATTCAACAAGAGGATAAGGGGCCATGGCCCCACACCTAGAGAGGCCCGTGGAACCTTGGCCTGTGTGTAGTCTCCCTTGGTGCTAGGGGAGGTGCTTATGCACACTAGGAATCCCCGGTTGACTTTCTGTTCCAACGGCTTATAGATTCCTCAGAACTAATCTTGTTTTTTGAAGAAGAAAAAACATGTCGTTGGCACTCCCTGTCCAAGGGGGATCTTCATCTTCAACCTCAATATCAACCCTTGATGCTCCCATGGCGATTCATGAGCAGTTCACAAGACTGAGGGTTTTTGGTAGTAGATATGTGTCATGTACCGTACCTCTCTTCCTTGATCTTATGATTTACACATTTATTATGATCTTGGGCATTGAAGATTAGTTGAATTGTATAGTCTACCTCTCATGATGAGTACCTTTATGGATCGAATATTGTTCATGCATGTTATATACTTTTAGTTTGGGAGCTAATGAGATTAGATGACACAGATCTAGCATACCCTTGGAGACACCCAATGTGACATTGGGGTTACTCATCAAACAAAGATTAGAATGATAAAGATCATATGGTGTTTCCATAATATAATTTCTAGAGATGCCAGAGGTGACATTGTGATGACTTGATACATTCAGATTATAAAGATAACTTTGAGGCCGTTTGTGCTTCTAGACCTACAAGATCTCATCCATAAATTGATCCAATAAAAATGAACTTTGTGAAGTCACGTCGTGTTTTTAATGAAGTTATCATGTTGAGAGTTGACACTAGTGAACCTACAAGCCCTATCCCTTGTTTCCGACCATTGCAAACCTCGTTTAAGTCATGTTTCCATATTGTTATCTTGCTATTTTATTATCTCAAAAATACAAAAATATTTGCACTACTCAAATTATCTATCTATCATCCAATCTATCAATCACTTCGGCGAACAAGTGCACCTAAACAATTGACAATTGTATTTGGTGCATGGGGACACAAGAGAGACTACTTGTATCCTATTGCATGGTTGCTTGAGAGGAGAATACATTCGTCCTATACCTCCCACAGATTTATAAAGCTTATGTCATCCGCTTGACATAAATTTATTGTTGTCCCATAATCATCCGCACCTCAAGAAGCTAATCGTCCATGGCGTCAACATTTCAGAGGACTCTCCCGAAAGCATGGTATCCAACTGTGCTCTTCTGGAAAGTGTCTCGCTGCATAACATGGACCTTGGTATCTTTTGCAACAGCTTGCCAACTCTTAAGAGTAGCGACTTCCATGGTCCTCACTCAAAAAGAGTTATTACTTTCTAGGAACTGGTCATTGAGAACAACCCTTGCCTTTGAGAGGTTGCCATCAATTATCCAGGCGATGGTTTGGTGAACATATGAGAGATTCGAGCTTCTAGACTAGAGACTATTGGTTTGTTGTGTGAAGGCACATACACAGTCCACATTGGAAACACATTCTTTTAGGTAGCATCAAGGGAAACCGTGCATTCAACATTCATATATGGAAACTTTTCTTTTTGATTTTCTTAGAAAAGTGGTCGTTGCCAGATTGACAACCAAAATGTACGCAATGGATATATGCTTCTTGACTATTGGCCCTAATATGGGTGTTGTGATTTATTTCCTCGGGTGCTTACCCTACCTGAGAAAGCTTTGTGTCATTGTGAATATTTATTTTTCTTGCTAGAAATATCATAATAACATTGGTCTAGGCAAGGTATAGTGAACTAGTATTTAGGTGCTAATATGTTATCAACCACCTTTATATCGTTTACTTTTGCATCTCTAGTTGCACTCAAGAAAACATATGAATAATGTGTTGAAGCATGACAAACTGATCGAGTTGGTTGCCTTGAGATGGGTTATAAAAGAGTGATGTTGAGGAATTATGATGGTGATAAGATCCCATTTACTTAATTTTTCAGTTTCCTTATGATGAATGTGAAAGTGCTAAAGCTAAATGAAACCTAAGTCCTTGACGAACACAACAATGAATGGATGAATTATCAACGTAGGTAGCTACACACTGAGAATAGAGCTTCTTGAGATGCACGAATGGAACTACAAAATCATATGGAGTTGATATTCAAACACCACGTGCATACAAATTATTTATCCATGGTTTATCCCATTGATCTTTCTTTGGTTGCTCCAAGTGTGATTGATAGCTTCTCCGACGATTGTGGCGTCCTCCTTCCAAAGACAACAATAGTGCCTACCCTTGCTTTGTTTGTTGCTATTGTCACACCCTTGGGATGCTTTGAAAAATGATTTTGTACCCATACCTAGGAGACACTAAACCCAACTGGAGCAAACCAGTATTGAGGAAGTGACGCATGAGCCAAACATTAAAATCAAAACTTTTGAATGGACAAGATGCTTGGATGTTGCTACTACTTGTGTGTAAAGTTTAGTTTGTGCTTGTTGCTTCTCCGGTGCTCAATGTTGTTCTAAGCTAGGACTACATGCAATTAATATATTTATGTATCTAGTTCTTGCTTTAAGAAAAAACATACTCTTGTGTTTTTATCTGAAAATGTGTTGTTAGTTTATTATTTTTGCACATAATTCATTAGAACTAATTTGTGAACGGTTTATTAAGATCACTCTTTCAAACTAAGAGAAACTAGTGTAGGATTAACAATCTTGTTTCTACTAGTTTATTATAGAACTGACTGAGTGACAAACACATTTGCACAACTACAGTATCATGTATTGTTCGAAAGAACATGCACTTTATATTGCTATATTTGGTATGCATTTCGTTCCCTGTTGGAAACCAAAACCCTAGATGCACATTCCCCAAAATCTCACACTGGACCATCACCAAACAAAAATTCTCCGGTGTGTGACCTGCTAACCATGGAGGAGGAGGAGGAGAAGGTAGGCTAGCAGAGGTGAAGGCGATGCACAGGCATAGTTACGCTTCAGCCGGCAATCAGCATATACCACCGAGGACGGGGAGGAGGCGGAGTTGACAACACAAGGAGCAGGGAAACGTCCATGACAAGAATATCATCAGCCGCATCCTCGATGCCATCTTTAGTACCATCAACTCTCTCCTCTGTACCAAGGATGACGTCTGCATACAAGGTCTTCCTCGCTGGCGGTGTCCCCTCTGGCACTCCTCTAATGCGCATCTTAATCTTGGGGAAGAATGAATCCTACTGTTCACATGGATCTAGTCTCCATGTTTCTCTTCGACCAACCAGGCCCGCCCGCAGCTACGAAAGCTTACACCCGTGCACATGAACGGGTGCATGGTTTAATTTTATGTAGCAACAACAAACGACAGTTGGCCACTGGACAACATTGATGCAGATTTTCCTTCACACGACGGTGCAACCATTGCATGGCTACAACATCACCTCCCCTCTCTCATGGATCCATGAGACTCTTCACGTAAAACTCATGTTCTTTGATAGTGCGAAGAAAGATCGATGATACTCCATATGTAGATAAAGCGAGCATTCAAAGTGCGAAGAAAGGAGCACAATAGACATCTCCAATAGCCCAACTGATTAAATCACTAAGAACTATGCGATGTGACATGCTTTTTTTAAATACAAGAAAGAAAGATGTGTCAAGATTGTCTGTCTTCCACGGGAAGAAATAAACCCATTGGCTTGGGTTTCTCATGCCTCTCGCCGGTGCCGTCGGCGGCCTACCTCGTCTTCTGTGGTCTTAGGACATGGAGGCATGGTGGATCCCGGCCCCTGCCGGTGGGAGGGCCTCAGTTTTTCATACTCTTTTAATTTTTTTAGGGTATATGTCCTGCTCAGAGAGATGAGGCGGCGACGGCTCTCTGCGGATGGAATAAGGTTCTACTGCCTCGTCCCCGTCTGGTGGTGTTTCCACCATCATCGGAGGGCATGTGGAGGTTTATCTCCGGCGGATTTCGTGGGATTCGGTCGGCGTTTGTCTTCGGTGGATCCATGTGGATCTTGTCTTCGTTTGTCTGTGTTTGTGTGTCTACAGGTTGGATCCTTCTGATCTACGCTTCTCTTCATCGACGGCGGGTGTTGTTCTGGCGCGCTGGTCCAATGGGGTCTTAGCATGGCGACTTCCCAACTGTCTACGACAACAAGATTTGCCCAGCTCCGATAAAGGATGGGCGAAGACGGCGGCGTGCCTTCGGGTCGCTTTAGCGCTAGTAGTCGTCGCTAGGTGGTCTATGGATCTAGATGTATTTTTTACTTCTGGGTTTCTTTGTACTACCTTGACAGTTGATGAATAGATCGGAAGTTATTCTCGCAAAAAATATCACTAAGAACTATATATAATAATGGGGAAAATAGAACTTACACTCGTACACGGGAAACAATTATTCAGTGAAGCGCTGTAGCATCACACCAAGTGAACAGGCGATGACGCCTTGAGGCCAGTGGCGGACCTGACCACAAAGGCGACAGTGCCACTGTTTACACATAAATCAGGGTGAATAGCTCCTATGCGACACATTTCATTTGAATTGGAAGGAGTGTGATGTAGTTGCCAGAAATAGCTCCTGTGCACCGTCTTACATGGCAATAATAGCCGCAATATGACCAGGTGGTTAAAACACGGGTCCGGTCGTCAACGGGACTGCGGTTAAGGTAAAAACAGGGGGTCAAACTAATCGGTGGTGGGTCCCACTTGGTAGTGCATTGATTCCCTGCCTGACTGAACACGTCCTTCTCCCCTGCTTCTAGTTGTTGCTCTCTTCTTCGTTCTCGTCGGCAGCGGCGGCGACGACGGCCGTGGTTGCGCATGTGGTGAGTGTATTCGGCACCATTTCCCTCCGTCTTGAGTTAGATCTGACCAAGTGCGCCTTTGTTTGCCCCTGTTTTCCACGAGATCCAGATTGTGGAGGTGGGTGAGACTGGGGAGCGGCTGCGGCGGCGTTGGGTTGAACAAGATGGAGCCACGAGAGACTACGTCAACTAGGTAATCACCCTATCCAACCTCTTCAACCCTGCGATGTGTGCCTCGTCTGCTTCCGCTGCCTCACAGTGCCCGCCATTGATAAACAGGGGGAATGTTGCTCGTACCTTCGAATTCGGTGTTGAGTTCTTACCATCTAAAGCAAAGCTAGTTGATGGTAGCGTGTGAGACATAGTGAGAGATAAAATTGTGAAATGGGTGGTTCAATTTGAAGAGATTGGTCCACATGAAATATAGAGCATGGAAGAGAGGGTCGTGAGGAATGTTGTGGAGAAAATTGGGGAAAGCATTTTTTGGGGTCCAGAGCAAGAGGTGGCATTGTTATGGTTTGATAATTGGAAGGGTGAGTATGTGAGAATTGAGAATGGTGAAGAGATGGTTGATGAAATTGATCGGCAAGACGGCCGGGCAAGCAAACAGACTACCTTTCATGCAGAGCTCGTTGATCTGAAATCAGATTCTATGGTTGGATGTGTGCCCTCAAAGTTGGCTTCACAGATGGTAGATGATGATTGGGCTTCACAGAGACAGATAATGCCCATGTTTACGAATGAAGTGACAGTAATAGAGGGGGTTGAGCAAGATGCAGAAGAGGGATGTGGTAGTGGTGCAAGGGTTGTTTGTGTTGACTGGAATTCAGTACAATTAGAAGACACTACTGATTTGGTCATTGCACCAATGGCTGACACTGAGATGGCTAATTTTTTTGGCATTCTAGTAGATCTAGTAGATGATCAAGATGAGGAAGAGAGGGATGAATCGAGTTTGCCTAATGATGCTAACGTAGATGCTTGTGAAGATGTGGATGGACAGCTAATGAAAGATGATGCAGATGATGTAGATGATGCACAGGATGATGAGCTTGTAAGTGTGTATGACAAAGAAAATCTTGTTATTGAAGTAGGCAAGTTGTTCCCAAGCATGAAGAGTTTAGGATGTGTTTCAAGACTTATGCAGTCAAACATGAGTTTGATGCCAAGACTAAGTTGACTGATAGAAAGAAATTTTAACCAAGGTGTAGAGGTTTCGATGGAAGCGTCAGGCCTTGCAAGTGGTATATATCTGCTAGAATTCAACCTGATGGAAGTACCATTGGAGTTAATCAAATCCCAAATCCACATACTTGTATTACAAGTTCACAGAGAGTAACAACCATGACATCACAGCTTTGGATTGCAGAAAAGATCACTCCAATTTTAGCCAAGAAACCAAACACTACAGCAAAGAAACTTAAACTGGACTTGGAAAAGCAGTACCCCATTAAGGTGAACTATACCACATTGTGGAAAGCAAAACAGAGGGCAATGAAAAAATTATATGGTGATTGGGCAAATAATTTTAGGATGCTTTATAACTTCAAAGCAGAGGTGGAAAAGAGGTCACCTAGCAGTGCTGTGGAGATAGATACTGAGGTAACAGAGGATGGTAGAGTTTTTTCTCCAAGTTCTTTATTGTCACATCCCTGCTTTTAGTCATGCATTAGGATTGGATGAACATGTGCATCATGTTTAAATTTCTCTTAAACTTGAAATGGGGCCTAATCAACCCCAACACCCCCCCCCCCGAAAATGCTAATTTCCAACAATTGGAATTTCAATGAACCCAAAATGCCCTTCATAAAAGCCCACCATTTTTGGTCTTGACTAAAACCTCTGCCAAAAATGGTCTTGCAATTTATGGAGCCATTCTGGATTTTTGAACAAGCCATATGTATTTGAATTTGGGCATTTTAAATGCTATAAATATTTTAAAGTGCTCAAATAATCTTGGAAGCATTTTTAGGCAATTGAGAATTTTTCCAAATGTGCCTCTGAATATTTCTAGAGTTTTTGGAAATGAAATAGTATTTATTCTATTTCAATACACATAGCAGGAAATAAATAAAAGCAAAATGGAAAAGAGAGAGAGAGTTAGAGCTTACCTGGAAGCCCCCCCAGCCGGCCCACCTAGCTGGCCCGGCCCAGCAGCCGCTCCACGCAGCTACTTCGCCTAGCCAGCGAGGCGAGCAGGTGCTCGACGGCGAGCACAGGAGCTCGCCACGCCACCTCTCTGCTTGCCTGCCATCGCCCGCGCCAGCGTGATGCCTCGACACGCCTCCACGTCGCGCACCGAACCCCCTGGACACGCCCATTCCCCCTACCTCTCTCCCTCGCTCCCCTCCGCGATGGTCGACGCAGCCGCCGTCGTTCTGCCGCCGTAACCATGCCCACCGTCGTCAACACGCCGCTCCACCGTGTCCTGAAGCTCCGCCACTCCCTCCTCGACCGTCCCACCGAGCCACACCCCGCCGGAGGCCCCCGAGCGTCTTCACCGAGCTCGTCTTCAACCTCGGTCGCCGGAGATCCCCCTTGCCGCTTCGCTCACTCCGGTGCTTCCCCGAGCATGCTGAGGCCACCGCTACACTCCCTGTTAGCTCCTTCTCCATTCCCCTCTCCTTCCTTGTCGTTTTCTCCCTCAAACCGCGGGCTCCGTTGAGCCCGAGAGCTTGGCTCCGCCGGCCATGCCGCCGCTGTGGCCACCGTCACCTATAGCCACAGCTGAGCGTCTCACCGTGCTCAGTGCACCCCCAGGAGGCCATAGCACCCCTCTGCGCCCCCTGCCGTGCCTCCTAGCAACGGGTCCGAGCTCACCCTAGCTCCGGCCGCCGCCAAACTCGTCGTCGGCGTCGTTTCCGGCCTCCCCGAGCTCCAGTTCCACCACCAAACGCCGCGGCTTTCCCCCAGCTACTCGTAGGACCAAACCGCAGTCGATTTGGTCGACTGTGGGCAAAACCCGAGCCCCTCCGCCGCGTCTGTCGTCGCCGGCATCAAGCCGCCGGCGAGTTGACCACGTTTTGACCGTGGACTAACGTGTGGGCCCAGGTTGACTTCCCCCCTGAGCCTATGACAGGTGGGGCCGGCCTGTTAATTAGTTTAGGATTAGTGTTAACTAATTTTAGTTAGTTTAGGACACTAACATGTGGGCCCAGGCCCCACTGACAGTTAACTAGTACTAACTTAATCCTGTTAGTTAGCTGAGTCACTGACAGATAGGGCCCACCAGTCAGGTTTGACCGGCCCTGGCGCCTTTGACTCACTGACGTCATAGTGACGCAGTGCTGACACAATTATTCATTTTCTGGATTTATTTTTATATAGGAAATTTCAGAAAATAGCAAAAACTTCTAAAAATCATAGAAAATCAACCATAGCTCCAAATCAAACAAATTATATATGAAAAATGATCAGAAAAATTCAATCTACCCATCTGTAATGGTTTCATGCATGACAAACCACTTTAACCTTGCTGTTTAGGTGAAACAAGCTAATACACTTTTTATTGATAAGAACTTTAACTTCCATTTGAATCTTTGGTTCAAATGGACCCTTTTCAACTTGTTTCACATTGCATTAGGCAGGACACATCATTTTGCCATGTCATAGCATGCATCATATTGTTGCATATTGTCATGTGTTGCTTATGTTCGGTGTGTCTTTCGTGGTAGGTTCTGCCTCCGAGGATAACCCCGAATATCCGTCTGAAGGGCAGTACCCTACTACCACTACATCAGGCAAGCAACCCATTGATCATTCCGATACAAATCCATGTTCTCGCTTCTGCTCTTGTTTATTGCATTAAGACAACGCGATTCAAACTGTTGTGTGCTACGGTAGTTGAACCCTTATCCTCTGCATGACCTGTCATTGCCACAGTAACTAGATGAAACCCACCAGCATGTGTAGGAGTTGATTTAGCCATGTATGTGATTCCTACCTTGCTATGCCTGCTATGCTTAGAGTTGTGTCAGGTCTGGTTCATCTGGGTGACGGGCTAGAGTGAAATGATTATGTCGGTAATGTGAGGGATGTGTTGAACATGATTTGGTAAGGGTATCGATGAGAGGCCATGTAGGAGTACATGGTGGGTTGTTTCATTGAGTCTGTCCCTAAGAACTGAGATCTGTATGTGTGATTTTAAGAATCAGCTACTACCATGCATTGGGATCCTTAATTGACCCTCTCGGCTTCTTAATCACCCTAGTACTCTGTCCAGGAGTTGCAATTAGTTTCTGGTGTTTGTAGGTTTTGTGTTGGCGGCCGTGCGTAGCGCTGACCCTAGGGGTGGGCTATGTTGCGGTAGATACACCGTGGCACGATGTACCGAGTCACCCGTTTGGTGTCTCGGGAACCCTGTTCATATTGTTCGAGGCCGTATGTGGAAACCTCGGCCGGACTCCCTGCGGATGGAACCCGGATAGGCGATAAACCTGGACTAGAGACTTGAGTGTTTAGGTAGGCTGTGGCCGACACCCTCGTTGGGCTTCCGCTTGAAGGTTGCCGAGTACATGTCGTGTAAACGGCGGTAAGTGGTGAAAGTGTGTATGAAGAAGTACACCCCTGCAGGGTTAACATCATCTATTCGAATAGCCGCGTTCGCGGTAAAGGACTACTTGGTTGCCTATACAGTTCATAGACAAGTTAATGGATACTACTAAAAGACTCAAGATAAGTGTGAGTACCGGGGATGGCCCTCTCGTAGGATGACGAGGGAGGATTCCCGGTGGAGTATTGTGTTGGTGAGTAGTGGACTCGTGTGCGAAAACTATTTTACTAGTGGAGTCTCGTAGGATAGCTTAGCCAAGAGTCAAAGCTGGCTTGCTGCAATAACTCCACCACCTTCTTGAGAATGAGCATGTATAGTAGGTTCTGATGTAAGACTTGCTGAGTACCTTTGTACTCATGTTTGCTTAATTACTGTTTTCAGACAACAACACCGCCCCCTCCGATGGGTTCTACATAGACCTTGATGTCGACGAGTGACTAGCCACCCAGGTGGTGATCCTGGCCATGGAGGGCCCTATGTAGATAGACAGGCTTCGAGAAGCCTTCTTTCTTTCTAGTGTCTGTACTCAGACTATTTGCTTCCGCATGTGCTTGTATGCTTGTATGACTTGAGTGTCGGGCCATGTGACCCCTACCTGTATGAACATGTTATGTATGGCTCTCTGGAGCCTTTAGATAAAGTACTTGAGTTGTAGAGTTTTGTTGTGATGCCATGTTGTATTTACACATATCGAGCATATTATGTGTTTGATTGAAATGCTTGGTATGTGTGGGATCCGACAATCTAGTTGTTTATCCTTGGCAGCCTTTCTTATGGGGAAATGTAGTCTAGTGTTCCTCGAGCCATAGTAGTCCGCTACAGCCCGGTTCACTGGAGTCCTGCTAGCCCAGCACTACTGCTCAGGACACTTGACTGGCCGGCATGTGTTTCACTTCGTTCCTATGTCTATCCCTTCGGGGAAATGTCACGCGGTGACATCCGGAGTCCTGCCTAGCCTGCTACAGCTCGGGTTCCCCGGAGTCCTGTTAGCCCAGTGCTACAGCCCGGATTCACTCGCTGATGACCAACATGCTCGATGTGATTCATGTATGCCTGTCTCCATAGGTCTGTGCCGCTTTGGGTTCACGACTAGTCATGTCGGCCCGGGTTCTCTGTCATATGGATGCTAGCGACACTATCATATACGTGAGCCAAAAGGCGAAACGGTCCCGGGCCATGGTAAGGCGACACCCGTGGGGATACCATGCGTGAGGCCGCAATGTGATATGAGGTGTTACTGGCTAGATCGATGTGACTTGGAATCGGGGTCCTGACAGCGTTGGCTTCAGAGCCGGACTGCCTGTAGGTTCGTTGAGCCAAACTGGTCGATGTCGAGTCTAGAAATGCTTTAGTTATATGTAAGGGAATTGATTATGGGAGGGAACATAAGGCTATTTTACTCCTTTACCTTATGCCTCTGATCTGAGTCATTCTCTTCTCATTCAACATGGGTTAAGGACTAGGCTCTCTTCTTCTGTCAGGTTCACGTGTTACTAATCCGTAGTAGCTTATAGGATTGTTGTTACAAGCCTCAGTACAGTTTCTACTATTTTTAGTATGTTGCCAGTTGAATCAGAACCCTGATATGATGTTGTTGAGTGGTATTGCAAACTGTTGTGGATGTCTCAAATCTTTTTCTGAGCATTTACAGTTGTTATGCTGTCCAATTTTCCCTAGAAATTCTAATGTCTTTGCAATGTGGTTGTGCTTTCAGATGGCCACTCGTGCTCAAAACCAAGTGGTTCGCCTGACCCGGTGCCTCGATGTGCCCGGTCATACTGCTATGTTAGTCCGGGTAATGATCGAGACGGGTTACCGTTGGTATCCCGAATACACTGTCGAAGAGCAATTCTGAGACTTTAATCAAAGCCAATATTTGTGCACCGTCAGGATATTTCCTTCTTATCCTGGATCTACCGAGCCCCTCCACTGTTCCTATGGACTCGGGGTTACTGTTGAGATGGCTGTGCAGGATGCTACCTATTCCATGATGACCATCATGCGAGTCTGGACTAGCCTGCTTCGGAACACCGACTTCCGTTATATGCCAGCTTCACTCCCGGGAGCCGCTAAACCGGATAACTATGAGAATCAAGATGAAGATATGAAAGTTATTGATGTGTCCCCTATGAAATCTTTGTTTTGCAATATGAATCTTGATGAATCTGATTATGATCTTCCCTTACCTAGAAGGCGTTCTAAGAATTCCGAGTTTTTAGATCCTGATGATGAAATTGATAAAAAAGGGATTGAAAGAAATAAAAATCTAGATATTGCTAAACCCACTATTTTGGATCTCAAGGAATTTAACTATGAAAATTGCTCTTTAATTGATTGTATTTCCTTGTTGCTATCCGTGTGAAAATCTCCTCATGCTTATAGTCAAAATAAGGCCTTTACCAAACACATTGTTGACGCCTTAATGCAATCTTATGAAGAAAAGATTGAGTTGAAAGTTTCTATCCCTAGAAAACTCCATGATGAGTGGGAACCTACAATTAAGATTAAAATTAAAAATTATGAGTTTCATGCTTTGTGTGATTTGGGTGCTAGTGTCTCTACTATCCCCAAAGCTTTGTGTGATTTGCTAGACTTCCATGACTTTGATGATTGCTCTCTAAACTTGCATCTTGTGGATTCCACTATTAAAAAGCATATGGGAAGAATTAATGATGTTCTTATTGTTGCAAATAGGAATTATGTGCCCGTAGATTTTATCGTTCTTGATATAGATTGCAATCTTTCATGTCCTGTTATTCTTGGTAGACCTTTCCTTAGAACGATTGGTGCAATTATTGATATGAAGGAAGGGAATATTAAATTCCAATCTCACTTAAAGAAGGGCATGGAACACTTTCCTAGAAAGAAAATAAAATTACCATATGAATCTATCATGAGAGCCACTTATGGATTGCCTACCAAAGATGGCAATACCTAGATCTATCCTTACTTTTATGCCTAGCTAGGGGCGTTAAACGATAGCGCTTGTTGGGAGGCAACCCAATTTTATTTTGTGTTTTTTGTTCTTGGTTTTGTTTAGGAATAAATAATACATCTAGATTCTGTTTAGATGTGGTTTTATCTTTTAATTAGTGTTTGTGCCAAGTTAAACCTATTAGATCTTCTTGGAAGATAGTTATTTGATCTTGCTGTAATTTCCAGAATCTTTGCGCTCAGTGAGCGAATTGTCAAAAATCACCAGAACGTGATAAAATAGTGATTCCAATTTCTGCTGATCAATAAACAAATTGCCAAGGCCGTCTCAGTTTGGTAGAATTTTTTGGGTTTCAGAAGTTTGCGTTAGTAACATATTACTACAGACTGTTCTGTTTTTGACAGATTCTGTTTTGCGTGTGTTGTTTGCTTATTTTGATGAATCTATGGCTAGTAAAATAGTTTATAAACCATAGAGAAGTTGGAATACAGTAGGTTTAACACCAATACAAATAAAGAACAAGTTCACTACAGTACCTTAAAGTAGTCTTTTGTTTTCTTTCTCTAACGGAGCTCACGAGATTTCTATTGAGTTTTGTGTTGTGAAGTTTTCAAGTTTTGGGTGAATTCTTTTGATGGATTATGGAACAAGGAGTGGCAAGAGCCTAAGCTTGGGGATGCCCATGGCACCCCCAAGATAATCCAAGGACACCAAAAAGTCAAAGCTTGGGGATGCCCCGAAAGGCATCCCCTCTTTCGTCCACTTCCATCGGTAATTTACTTGGAGCTATTTTTTTATTCACCACATGATATGTGTTTTGCTTGGAGTGTCTTGTATTATTTGTGTCTTTGCTTGTTAGTCTACCACAATCATCCTTGCTGTACACACCTTTTGAGAGAGCCATGTATGAATTGAAATTTGTTAGAATACTCTATGTGCTTCACTTATATCTTTTGAGCTTGATAGTTGTCACATCCCTAGTTCTAGTAATGCCTAGTGCTAACATATGGTGTTGCATCATGTCTACTTTACTCAAAAAATTGAAATGGGGATGGCAGAACCCCCAGCACCCCATTAATCCAACTAGGATTTACTAAAATCTTTTTCAATGAACCTGAAATGCCCTTCTAAAATGTTCATCATCTTTGCCTTGGTCTTAAACCTCTGACAAAAATGGTGCACATATTTCTAGGACAGCATAGGGTCACTGAATTGAATCATACTCTATTTGCATTTGGGCATTTAAATGCTATAGAATATTTTAGATGTCCAAATAATCCTAAGCTGAAATGTTCCATGTTGGTTATATGCTAAACAGTGGGCATGAGCAGTTTGGTTATTTTTGAAAGTGCCTAAGCATTTTTAGGAAAGCCACAAAGTTGCAGAAAAATATAAAACATGAAATAAAATAGAGAAAGGAGAAACCTACCTGGCTTACCTGCAGCCCAGCTGTGCGGCCCACCACTGTAGCAGCCCAGCCGGGCAAAGCCAGCCCGGCCCACTAGGGGCAGCGCTGTCTTCTTCCTCCTGCCAGGAGGAGAAGCAGCTGCGTGCCCGATGCGCAGGCGAGCCGCGCTGGCTCCTCCCTGCTTACGTGCCCCCCCTCGACTGCCTGGTCGCCGCCACGCACACCCCCCGACCCCCTCTGCTTCTCCCTTGCTCTCCGGACCTCTCTTCCCCTCGCTCCTCTGCTTGCTTCCCCTAGCGGAGCTCGCCGTCGCTGCTCGTCACCACCGCGGCCACCGAGCCCCCCTTGCCTATCCAGCTTGTCGCCGAGGTCTTCCATGCCCCGAAGCCCCTCTACGACGAAGATGAAGACCCCGGGAGCCCCGCAGCATCGCCACCACCACGATCTCCGGACCCTGCCTTGGCGGCGGCCGCCACACGATTCGCCGCTTGCCGGTCGTCCCCGAGCCCACAGACCGTCCCTGCATGTTTGCTGTGAGCACCCGCCTCGTCTCCCCCTTCTCCCCTAGCCGCGCTCGCCCCCTAGGCCGTAGCCCCGCCATGACCGAAAGCTTGCTCACCGCCATTCATGTCGCTGCCGTGGCGAGAGCCCACGCACGTCGCATCCGACGACGCTATCGTCCTCAGCACACTCCCAGGAGCCCAGAACTGCCGTCTGTTCGACCTCGCATGCACCGTAGGGTCTTAGCCGTCGAGCTCGTACTCTGGCCGCCGCCGCGGGCTCGTCTCCGGCGAGTATAGGCCACCCCAGCCACTGTCGCTCGCCCAGTTGGATGCGGCGCACCTTCAGCTATCCGTAGACGCAAACCACGCGCAAAACCGAGCCCCGTAGCTGTTTTCCGGCGAGTTTCCGCCGCAGTTGAGGTCGCCGCTGGCCGAACACCGGCGGGCTGACGTGGTCGCTTAGTTAGGCGCTAATCAACACTAATCCCTCTCTAACAGACACTGACAGGCAGGCCCCGCAGCGGGTCAAATCCCAGTCAACACGGGATTAACTCCCAGTTAAGAGTGAGGCGATGACATGTGGGACCCAGTCGTCAGGTTTGACCTGGTCAGCGTCAGTTGACTCGCTGATGTCATGCTTGCACAATGCTGACACTATAAATCATTTTCTGGATTTAAGTTTATTCAGGAAATTCCAGAAAATGCCCAAAACTTCTAAAAATCATAGAAATTCATCTATAGCTCCAAATGAAATAAATTATATATGAAAAATTATCAGAAAAATTCAAGGAATCCATCTGTACCATTTTCATGCATGTTTGAGCAAGTTAACCTCACTGTTTAGGATGAAACATGATTAGGGAAAATTTCATAATAGGTTTGGAGTTGGAATTTGATGTAGTTTTGAATTCCACTTCAATTAAAATGACTTTCTGTTGCATTAGCCCAAATCAATAGCATATTGCCATGTCATGATCGTGCATCATATTGTTGCATTGCATTGATTGTGTTCTTCCTTGTTTACCGGTGATTGTCCCCTCTCGATAGACGTGCTTCCGACGCTGTGATCCTTGACACTGATGAAGACTCAATGTTATCTTCAGAAGTGCCAGGCAAGCAAAATCCCCTTGTTCATTCCGATACAATCCCACTCTCTCGCTTCTGCTCTCTTTTACTGCATTAGGAGAACAACGTTTCAACTGTTACATGCTGCGGTAGCTGAACCCCTTTCCTCTGCATGACCTGTCATTGCCACAGTAAATAGATGAAACCCACTAGCATGAGTAGGAGTTGTTTGAGCCCTGATGTGCCTACTCATTCATGCTTGTTGTCATGCCTGCTACTGCTTAGAGTTGAGTCAGCTCTGATTCATCGGGGATGAATTGGAATGGTGATGAACATGTCCTACTGTGTGTGAGCTAAGTATGTGAACACGATTTGGTAAAGGTAGCGGTGAGAGGCCATGTAGGAGTGCATGGTGGGTTGTCTCATTGTAGTCGTCCTCAGGAACTGAGTTCTGTGTTTGTGATCCATGAACAGTTACTACCACACATTGGGCTCTGGGCGCTCCAAGCTCTCTCGACTTATTAATCAACTCAATCTCTGTCCAGGAGTTGCAACTAGTTTCTGGTGTTTGTAGGTAGTGTTAGTAGTCTACCAAGTGGTACCCGGTACAGGTGGGCTTGGGACAGACTAGGCACCATGGCACGGTGTACCAAGCATAGATCCACCGGTCGAGGTGGGCTTCGGAACCCTGCACACATCATTTGGGGCCGTGAGCGACACCCCGGCCGGATCTCCTTGCGGATGGAACCCGAATAGGCGATAAACCTGGACGAGAGACTTGTGTGGTTAGTCAGGTCGTGGCCGAGTCCCTCGCCCGGCTTCCGCTTGAAGGTTGTCGAGGTACATGACGTGTACAGGGCGATAAGTGGCAAGAGCGTGTGTGAAGAAGTACACCCCTGCAGGGTTATCATTATCTATTCGAATAGCCGGATTCCTCGGATATGGAAACTTGGACCCCTTGCATAGTTCATAGACAAGTGAAAGTGGATACTCTAAAATGCGCAAGATAAGCGTGAGTGCTACAGATGGCGTTCTCGTAGGGAGACGGGAGCGGATCCATAGTGGTGTATTGATATGGTGAATATGTGGACTCGTGTGCGCCACCTCAAAAGAGTTACTTGCAGTCGTAGTTCAGGTTAGCCACTGAGTCAAAGCTGGCTTGCTGCAGTTAAACTCCACCACCCCCTTTGTTGATACCGATGCATATGTAGATAGTTCTGATGTAAGTCTTGCTGGGTACATTTGTACTCACGTTTGCCTATTTTATGTTTTTGTAGAGAGACGTCAGTCTCACTAGTAGTTCCGCGTGGACTTCGACGTTTAGCTTGTTACCTCAGCTACGATCTTGTGCCCTCGGCAGGATCTGGTAGATAGTCAGGCTTCTGAGCCTTCTTCATTTGTAGTTGTCTGTACTCAGACAAGTTAAGCTTCCGCATGTGCTTGTTACTTGTATGCTCTAAATGTTGGGTCATGAGACCCATGTTTGTAATATCTCGCTCCTCAGAGCCTAATGAATAAATACTTGAGTCGTAGAGTCTTGTTGTGATGTCATGTTGTATTTACACATATCGAGCATATTGTGTGTATGATTGAAATGATTGGTATGTGTGGGATCCGACAATCTAGTGGTTTATCCTTGGTAGCCTCTCTTATGGGGAAATGTAGTCTTGTGCTTCCATGAGCCATAGTAGTCCGCTACAGCCCGGTTCACCGGAGTCCTGCTAGCCCAGCACTACTGCTCAGGACACTTGACTGGCCGGCATGTGTTTCACCTCGTTCCTGTGTCTGTCCCTTCGGGGAAATGTCACGCGGTGACATCCGGAGTCCTGCCTAGCCTGCTACAGCCCGGGTTACCAGAGTCCTGTGAGCCCAGTGCTACAGCCCGGATTCACATGCTGTTGACCGACATGCTCGAGGTTGATTCATGTATGCCTGTCCCCATGGGTTAGTGCCGCTTTAGGTTCACGACTAGCCATGTCGGCCCGGGTTCTCTGTCATATGGATGCTAGCGACACTATCATATACGTGAGCCAAAAGGCGCAAACGGTCCCGGGCCCTGGTAAGGCGACAACCGTGGGAATACCGTGCGTGAGGCCGCAAAGTGATAAGAGGTGTTACTGGCAGATCGATGTGACTTGGAATCGGGGTCCTGACAGCTTTGGTTACTCTATGTGCTTCACTTATATCTTTTTGAGCGTGATAATTTTTGCTCTAGTGCTCCACTTAGATATTTTAGAGCACGGTGGTGGTTTATTTTAAAGAACCTTGATCTCTCATGCTTCACTTAGATTATTTTGAGAGTCGTTAATAGCATGGTAATTTTCTTAATGTTAATATACTTGGTATTCAAGATATGTGAAACTTTCTTTTAGTGGGTTGAATACTAAGATAAGTTTGATGCTTGATAATTGTTTTGAGATATGGAGGTGATAATATCATAGTCGTGCTAGTTGAGTAGTTGTGAATTTGAGAAATACTTGTGGTGAAGTTAGCAAGTCCCGTAGCATGCACGTATGGTTAAAGTTGTGTAACAAATTTGAAGCATGAAGTGTACCTGGCTTATGCATCCTTATGAGTGGCGGTCGGGGACGAGCGATGGTCTTTTCCTACCAATCTATCCCCCTAGGAGCATGCGCATAGTACTTGATTTTTGATGACTTCTAAATTTTTGCAATAAGTATATGAGTTCTTTTGACTAATGTTGAGTCCATGGATTATATGCACTGTTACCTTTCCGCCATTTGCTAGCCTCTTCGGTACCGTGCATTGCCCTTTCTCACATTGAGAGTTGGTGCAAACTTCGCCGGTGCATCCAAACCCCGTGATATGATACGCTCTTTCACACATAAACCTCCCTATATCTTCCTCAAAACAGCCACCATACCTACCTATCATGGCATTTCCATAGCCATTCCGAGATATATTGCCATGCAACTTCCACCACCATCATCATCATGACATGCTTTACTTTTGTCATATTGCCATTGCATGATCTTGTAGTTGACATCGTATTTGTGGCAAAGCCACCATGCATTATTTTTCATACATGTCACTCTTGATTCATTGCACCATCCCGGTACACCACCGGAGGCATTCATATAGAGTCATATCTTGTTCTAGTATCAAGTTGTAATCATTATGTTGTAATCAATAGAAGTGTGATGATCATCATTATTAGAGCATTGCCCAATCAAAAAAAAAGAGAAAGGCTAAAAAGAAAAAAAGAAAGGCCCAAAAAAAGAAGGAGAAAATAAAAAGGGCAATGCTACTATCTCTTTTTCCACACTTGTGCTTCAAAGTAGCACCTTGTTCTTCATGTAGTGAGTCTCATATATTGTGCTTCAAAGTAGCACCATGATTTCATATAGTGAGTCTCATAAGTTGTCTTGTTCATACTAGTGGGAATTTTTCATTATAGAACTTGGCTTGTATATTCCAACGATGGGCTTCCTCAAAATGCCCTAGGTCTTCATGAGCAAGCAAGTTGGATGCACACCCACTAGTTTTCTTTTGTTGAGCATTCTTAGCTCTAGTGCATCCGTTGCATGGCAATCCCTACTCCTTGCATTAACATCAATTGATGGGCATCTCCATAGCTCATTGATTAGCCTCGTTGATGTGAGACTTTCTTCTTTTTTGTCTTCTCCACACAATCCCCATCATCATATTCTATACCACCCATAGTGCTATGTCCATGGCTCGCGCTCATGTATTGCGTGAAGGTTGAAAAAGTTTGAGATTATTTGAGTATGAAACAATTGCTTGGCTTGTCATCGGGGGTATAGAAGTTGGGAACATCTTTGTGTGACGAAAATGAAGCATAGCCTAACTATATGATTTTGTAGGGATGAACTTCCTTTGGCCATGTTATTTTGAGATGACATAATTGTTTGATTAGTATGCTTGAAGTATTATCATTTTTATGTCAATATGAACTTTTGTCTTGAACCTTTCGGATCTGAATATTCATACCATGATTAAGAAGATTTACATTGAAATTATGCCAAAGTATCACTCCGCATCAAAAATTCTCTTTTTATCATTTACCTACTCGAGGACGAGCAGGAATTAAGCTTGGGGATGCCTGATACGTCTCCAACGTATCTATAATTTTTGATTGCTCCATGCTACTTTATCTACTGTTTTGGACTATATTGGGCTTTATTTTCCACTTTTATATTTTTTTGGGACTAACCTATTAACCGGAGGCCCAGCCCAGAATTGCTGTTTTTTGCCTATTTCAGTATTTCGAGGAAACAGAATATCAAACAAAGTCCAAACGGAATGAAACTTTCAGGAACGTGATCTTCTCACCGAACGTGATCCAGGAGACTTGGACCCTACTCCAAGAAGTTTCCGGGGAGGTCACGAGGGTGGAGGGCGCGCCCTGGGTGCGCCCCCTGCCTCGTGGGCCCCTCGGAGCTCCACCGACGTGCTCCTTCCTCCTATATATACCTACGTCCCCCATTAGACCGAGGAGGAGCCAAAAACCTAATTCCACCGCCGCAACTTCCTGTATCCACGAGATCCCATCTTGGGGCCTGTTTCGGAGCTCCGTCGGAGAGGGCATCCATCACGGAGGGCTTCTACATCAACACCATAGCCCTTCCGATGAAGTGTGAGTAGTTTACTTTAGACCATCAGGTCCATAGCTAGTAGCTAGATGGCTTCTTCTCTCCTTTTGGATCTCAATACAATGTTCTCCCCCTCTCTCGTGGAGATCTATTCGATGTAATCTTCTTTTTGCGGTGTGTTTGTTGAGACCGATGAATTGTGGGTTTATGATCCAACTTATCTATGAATAATATTTGCATCTTCTCTGAATTCTTTTATGTATGATTGAGTTATCTTTGCAAGTCTCTTCGAATTATCCATTTGGTTTGGCCAACTAGATTGGTAGTTCTTGCAATGGGAGAAGTGCTTAGCTTTGGGTTCAATCTTGCGGTGTCCTTATTCAGTGATAGAAAGAGTTGCAAGGCACGTATTGTATTGTTGCCATCGAGGATAACAAGATGGGGTATTTATCATATTGCATGAATTTATTCCTCTACATCATGTCATCTTGCTTAAGGCGTTACTCTGTTTTTAACTTAATACTCTAGATGCATGCTGGATAGCGGTCGATGAGTGGAGTAATAGTAGTAGATGCAGGCAGGAGTCGGTCTACTTGTCACGGACGTGATACCTATATACATGATCATACCTAGATAACCTCATAACTATGCTCAATTCTATTAATTGCTCAACAGTAATTTGTTCACCCACCGTAGAATATCTATGCTCTTGAGAGAAGCCACTAGTGAAACCTATGGCCCCGGGGTCTATTCTCATCATATCAATCTCCATTACTTTATTTTACTTGTTTTGCTTTTACTTTTCACTTTGCATCTTTATACCAAAAATACCAAAAATATTATCTCTATTAGATCTCACTCTCGTAAGTGACCGTGAAGGGATTGACAACCCCTAAGCATTGGTTGCGAGTTGATACCGTTTTGTGCAGGTACGAGGGACTTGCGCGTGATGTCCTACTGGATTGATACCTTGGTTCTCAAAAACTGAGGGAAATACTTACGCTACTTTGCTGCATCACCCCCTCCTCTTCGGGGAAAACCAACGCTAGCTCGAGACGTAGCACGGCCCCCCTTTCCTTCTCCCTCTCCCTCTCTTTCATTCTCTCCTACTCCGTATAGGAAAGATTAGGGTAATCCTACTTGGGCTGGGGAGTCCTAGTAGGATTCCCCACACCTGGTGTGCCTCCCTTGGGCTGATGAAACTCTCCCTCGACCTCAACTGGATCAAAGCGTTCGAGGGACATCACCGATCTGAACGTGTGCAGATCGCGGAGGTGCCGTGTGTTCGGTACATGGATCCGTTGGATCGCGAAGACGTTTGACTACATCAACTGCGTTACTAAATGCTTTCGCTTTTGGTGTATGAGGGTATGTGTACACACTCTCCCCGCTCGTTGTTATGCTTCTCCTAGATAGATCTTGCGTGATCATAGGCAAAAATTTTAAAATACTACGTTCCCCAACAACTGGATGTTCCCTATTGCTATTGGTTTGTTTCAGTCAGAGATAGAGGTTTCATGGACATCGTTCATGATCCAGTTGAAAAGATGCACAAGGCCATTGTCACCTTTGGTAGTACACATAGATGCATGTAAAGGGCTAGAAAATGCAGTGAAGAATGTTTTTCCTTATTGTGAGTAGAGGGAGTGCTTTGGTCATATATGGACGAATTTGATCAAAAAATATAGAGGGGGAGAATTTGGGAGAATGTGGCCAGCGGCGAGATCTTACACCAAACAAACACATTCGTATCATCTTGATAAGATAAAAGAAGCATGCAGTGAGTTTGGTCCATGGTTGAACACCTATCATTCTCTATTGTGGTACAGGTCAGGATTTAACATTGCCATCAAATGTGATCATATCAACAATAACTTGGCAGAAAGTTTTAACAACAAGATAAAGCAGTTGAAGAACTTGCATGTGCATGCCATGGTTGACCAAATCAGGATCATGATCATGCGCATGTGGGAATTGAGAAGAAGGATTGGTGATTGTCTGCAAGGGGATAAGCTTCCTGAAGTGGTACAACAGGTGGTGAACATGAGAACAAATCTTACACATTTGTCTATGGAAAAATCTTCATTGTGGGGTGCTAAAGTTAGAGATACCAAGACTGGTAGGAGGCATGTTGTTAACACTGAGTTGCATGACTGCACTTGGCTCGAGTGGCAACACAAAACCATGTGACCATTCCATTATTTTCTTAGTCTCCCAACCCAAGATAAACATGCACCCATATTTGCATGAATATTACTCAGCAGCAAGATTCAAGGCTGCATATGCAACTCAAATTCCAGCACTTATAGATCAGTTGCAGTGGCCTGAAGTGGAAATTGAATTTTCCATGTGTCCTCCCCTAACAAAAAGAAAGGCTGGCAGGGCTAAAGAGAGTAGATTCAAGGCATGGTTTGGGATAGGTAGGAGTAGTAAAAAGGGGAAGGGGAAGAAAGATGCAAAGCCAAAAAGGTCCCAAAAAGATAACAAAAATAGATGCAAGTTGTGCCAGGAACTTGGGCATCGAAAAGGATCTCCAAAATGTCGTTACACTCCTGAAAGGCCAAAGTATGTTTACGTTTGTGTTTCTTATTTGGGTGTTGTTTTTAATTACTAGCAAAATTACAAGCTTTGTTTTCCAGGAGGAAGCGTGGAGGTCAACCCCTTGTTGTTGAAGATTGATGGGCAATCAAAAAGGTGAGAATCAATGGCTGTAGAAAAAAGAGAAATTTTGGTGATGAACCACAGTTGGATGATGCTGCGGTGCAAAATGAGCAAGAGTTGGATGATGGTGTCATGCAAAATGATCAAGATTTGGATGATATTGTGCAAAATGAGGTAGTATTTGATCTTGTGATGTATCATGAGCAACATTTGGATGATGATGTGTTGCACAATGTGGTGCAAACTGAAGCTGTTGTGGCAGATGTTCTGCAAACTGAAGTTGTTGCGGCAGATGTTCCGCAAACTGAGCCTATATTGCAAGTTGTATTACCAATTGAAGCTACTGGAGTTGATGTTGTACAAACTGAGCCTCGTATAGGTGTTGTGGTGCCAACTGAAGCTGTCCCAGCTAGTCCAGTTTAGAAAACCAAGACTTTGAGTGAACTAGGTGTGGTAGGATCAAAAAGTGGTAAGAAGAAGAAGAAATCGAGTGGTAAGAAGAAGTGAAAACTTCTTTTGTCAAACTTGTTTAATGGTGATGTGTGTTGTAGAATAATAAACTTGCCTCAATTTGTGTAAAATGGTATTTGTGTAATGCTATTCAAATTCTGGCCAAATTTCAAATTTGACCCAAAATTCAAATTTGAAATTGTTTAGTATGTGGTATTGATGTTACAATGCTTTCTCAAATATTAGTCATATGTAAGTATGTTAAGCGATCAATCCGAGCACTTATTGTTGATGTGAAACACTAGTCACGAAAATGGGCTCCAATTGAACTCTGAAGCTAGGCTAAACACCCCATTTGTAAGTAAGCAATTTTTTCGACCTTCTCTAAATGGGCCAAAAATCAAAACTTGACATCTAGTGTGCAAATATAGGGTACATGCCCAATATGAGATCGTTTGGATAAATTATGCCATGCTTAGCCCTAAACCCTAGCTTGAATCCCATGCAACCTCGTTCATGATAGCTATGTTTTGTGAAGGGTTTTTCATGAAAATATAAATACCCATATACCAAGTTTCTTATTTTTTCCAGCAACTCACTCACATAAAACGATGATGAGTGCAAGTTTCATATTTTTTGATTTTTTTTGAATTAGTTATGCTCAATCCTAGCCCTCAACCCCCCCCCTCAAAACCCCTCAAAGCCCCATCTGAAACTCCGCACCCTTCCGCGCCGCTTGATCTCTGTTAGTGGATGGCCTGGATCAGGCGCTAGGGCTACATCATTCATCCGCGTGAGGCTCTGTGATTGGCTGCAGTCGACAACGCTAGATAACCCCCCGCCTCAACTCTGGATCGCTGGATCACTGCACGTTCTACGGTGTGGATCAGCATGTAGTGCTACACGTCAGCGATCTGCGCGCTACACTCTGATTTGCTGGATTAATAAACAAATTTTTTGCGCTGCGGCGAGTGGGCTTGCCATTGGGCTCTGGTGAAAGAAGCCCACCCTTTGGACCTTTGGACCGAACCATGCCTCCTCTAGCCAGGCCCTAGCTAGCAGGCTACGTTGCCATGCTCGGTTGGAGCCTACAATGCATGCATGCACGGGCGGCACATGCACAGAAAACATATCAGCGTAACCCCTTGACCCCCGACCGATGGCACAAACGTGTGCACCTGTGTGAAACGTCACAGCGGGGCTATTGATGCAGGGGCACCCCCCATTGATGCATGCAGCCTTTGTTTTCCCATGCATGTGTACACACTCCCGATGCCACCAAACGCTGCCCGGTCATTACTTCCACCCGGCGAAACCATTCAAAAAAAATCAAAAAACACGTCGCACTAGGGCTATTTAAGCCATACCTATCGTCTTCCTCTCCCTCCTCATCCATACCCCAACCCATCTCTCACATCTACCCCCATCTGCCCATCCTTCTTCCTTCTTCTCCACAAAGTAGAGGGTCCCGAAGCCACCATGCAGTAAAACGGCCCAACCTACCACTACCCCCCACCGTGTCAGAGAGGCTCTATCCCACCGGTGTCTATGTAGAGAACACCCTTAGGGTGTGGGATATCTCAAGGTGGAGGGGCGCAAGGGAGTTCACACAGTTCTTCCTTTCGGCCGGCTACCGCCACCTCCTCCAGGGCTCTCCAACTATGTTCCATGTTCAGGAGGTCAATCACACTGGCGTTGTGGTTGGGCTCCTCGCTACATTCACCAACCCCTTTGACGCCTTCCACCTCCTCGGCTAAGTGTTTTGGTGTGGGTGTGAGTTTATTGCTTTCACCACCCACAACATCTTCACCAACTTCAACAACATCTTCCCCACCTACAACGGCATGCACACCCTCCCGTACCCCGTCGACAACTAGGTGTGAAGGGCGCCCGGAGGAGCGAGGTGGCGTTCGCTAAGAGGAGGAGAAGGAGAAGAACCCAGTTTGGTGCCCCCGACCTATCTAGCTATCTATCTATCATTTTAGTATTTTAAGTTGTAATAGTTTATGTTTGTGTGCTACTATTATTAAGTTGTAAGGCTATGATATCTATGTCGTGGAACTATCGGTTGTGCTAGTATTTATATTGTTGTTGGGTTTCTTATTTTTATATTTTTGTTTCGTGCTATTATTTGTGGGTTGCTATGGGTTGTACCCGTTTCGTGCTATTATTTGTGTGTTGCCTTGTGTTGCTACACCCCATTCACCACGCCACACAAACGGTCATGACCCACATACTCACCAAATGTTCTATGTAGTTTTTGCTTTTTCCTATCTAGTTGATATTGGTTAATTGATATATGTGCTTGATGTTCTATCTAGTTGATCTATGTGTTACTAATACAAGGAAGATTCCACTATGGACATGCAAGTGTATGGGTACCCAATTGTTTTTGCGAAAAGAAAAAAATCGTATATTGGTGTGCTGCATGTGGGCATGCATGTATCTAGACCCTGGCTATTTAGGGCCACCCTAGCTAGCCAATATTGGTTTGAATTTTACCTCTGGCCAATATTTTCATAGCAAAACAGGAACATTTTCTTGGACCTATTTCAATTGAATTTTAACATGATCATTTCCAAAAATGATTTCTGAGGCTTTCAAATATCCCCATTTAATTTGGGTTTCATGGAACCATGGACATGCATAAAAGAATCACAACAAATATGTAAAGAAAAACAAAAAAGTACAATACATACGGCCCAACATTTATTCGACAGAAAAAATTGGCTAAAGAAAAAACAAGTAAAGAAGTACATGTTCGTTAAAGGTTTATTTGCCAAAGCAACATTTTATTTTGATTTAGTCGAAGGATTTTTTTTTTAACATGGGTCCCTCTATGCTATAAAACTAGGCTGGTGCCCCTACGCGGGTGGGCTTTTCTCAATTTGGGTGTGGTTATTTTCTCACGGCCCAACATCTATTCGGCAGCAAGATTTGTTGTTTCTGAATTTGGTGGGTGTGCACTCTGTTAACTAAATAATAAGAAAAGAGCATGAACACTGAATATTTCTGCTTCGATTCAGTTATAAGAACTTGGCATGGCGCACATATCGCATTCTATGCCCTGATAGACCTAAATGCCCCCTCTAATGACGGTTGAATAGCAAATAAAACATAAACAGAGCAATGACACAACAATAAAAAAAACCCTGCCATGATATTTGCTTGTTTCTGCAAATTGATCATCTCCATTTGATTTTTCTTGATCTTCTTCAGTTCCTCGGTCAGTTGAGACTCCAAGTGCGGTTTAGCATGGGTAGCATTGCGTGGATAGCTCGCCATCGGCACGACTCTGCCCGCCCCTCTGTCCGACCTCCCAAAATTCTCCATCTGCGGCCCCCCGCCCAAATTGAGCTCCCAGGTTGCGGCCCCGCTCGAATCAACGTAGCCCTCAAACTGAATCTTCTCAACATAATCATCCATCCACTTGAAATGTGTGCATTTCTTCAGGATCTGAAAACAACGACATGAACCCTAAATTCAAAATTCGAGGGGGGAAAACAAAATATGGAGAAATCAGAGCAAACAGAAGTGGAAGAACGGGCTAAGAACTGAGATCTAACCTTGCCATCCCTTCCTGCCATTGATTTGCTCAAGCACTTCACAAATTCCCGCCCAAGATCAACATTCTCATCAGTCCTACTAACCCACCGTTTCAGAGGCTCTGGGCGTGGGCATGATGGGCACCTTGCGAGCGGCACTGGACCATACTGACGCTATTTTGAGTGTGTGGCGGAGGAGGTGGACATCTAGACTAGGTTGCCGGAGAAGAGAAAGAATGGGGAAAGGGGAAGCAATGGGCGGTGGCGGGCGGACGGGCACGGGTGAAGAGGTGGGTCCTGACAGCAGGCGGATGGGCAGGGGCGAAGAGGTGGGTCCCGCGCTTACTGGACAAGTGGTGGGTCCCGCACTTATGTGGATAAGTTGTGGGCCTAGCCCGTGACAGCTAATGAGGGCATCAGTTCAGCTTAAGGGCCATGTCATGTGTGGGCTATTTACTCGCTCAAAAGTGTCGCCCCAAAGCCATTCTGTCGAACAATGTCGCATTCCACAATTCCCACGAAAGATGTCGCATAGGAGCTATTCACCCCATAAATCAAATAGACAACGTATAAGTTCAATTCACCGGTTCAAATTTGTGAAAGTTACACTATATATAGCATAATTTGCTCTAAAATTCATCATAAATTCAACAAATAGTCGCAAAATAGTATTAAAAGTTGTTTGAAATTTTGTGTTAAGTACACAATACAAATTGCTTTTATTATGCTTGGGGTGATTTATACTTATGAGGAACCTTTTTAATAGTTCTGTGTTCTTTTGAACAGAAATTATTTTGCATTTTTATAGAGATCCGCTGAAAAAAGAAAAAAACATTGTTTTTCTTGTCTGGCGACATGGCAGAATATTCTGGACAGACCGAAAAGGCAAGAAAGACCCAGATGATGGGACCGAATGAACAGACGCCACGTACGTCTATCCACCAACAAGGCGCCTCTTTCCTCTTCTTTCACTCGCTTTTATTTCTATATCGGTCTTCTCTTCCCGCCGCGCTACCCCGCGCCGTCACCAACGGTCGATTCGTCCGGCCGCCAACCCTAGTCCTAGCCCTCCTCCGATCCTCCTCCTCCGATATATACCACCCCTCCTCCGATCCTCTCTCATCCCAGTCCCAGCCGCAAAACCCTCCTCCCAGCCTCGCCATTCCTCCATCTCCGTTCTCCTAGACAGACCCAAAGGCAAGAAAGATCCATTCTCGTGCTCACATACTGTATAGCTACGTGAGCTACATGGCCGACGACGACACGTTCGATTAGTTGGAGGATCTTGTTGAACCGGAGGCCCTAGCTGCGTGGTGGCCTGAATCGGTGCCTGTGCCGGTGGAGAGGGTGGATGCGGCTGACGCCATAGGTTGGGAGGTCACGGTGGAGCCGCAGGGGAACACCGATGGTCACGATCAGTTTCTGTTGGGCCAGCTTGTTCAACAGGAGTATGCGTTGTCTGAGCCGGTGCCCATGCCGCTGGAGAGGGTGGAGGCGGCTGGTGACATGCGTTTGGAGGGCACGGTGCAGCCGCACGGGAACTCCGACCATCACGACCAGTTCCTCCCGGGCCATCTTCTTCAACAGGAGGCTGCGGTGTCTGAGCCAGTGCCCGTGCCGGTGAGGATGGTGGGGGCGGCTGGTGAGATGGGTAGGGACTAGGGAGGCCAAGGTGCAGCCGCAGGGGAACACCGACGGCGACGATCAGTTTTTGTTGGGCCATCTTGTTCAACAGGAGGCTGCGTGGTATGAGCCTGTGCCCCCGCCGGTGGAGAGAATGGAAGCGGCTGGTGAGATGCGTTTGGAGGGCACGGTGCAGCCGGAGAGGAACTCCAACGGTCACGAGCAGTTCATCTTGGGCCATCTTGTTCAACAGGAGGCTGCGGTGTCTGAGCCAGTGCTTGTGCCGGTGGGGATGGTGGGGGCGGCTGGTGAGATGGGTTGGCAGGGCACGGTGCAGCCGCAGGGGAACACCGACGGTGACGACCAGTTCATCTTGCGAGATCTTCAACAGGAGGCTGCGGTGTCTCAGCCGGTGCCGGTGGAGGCTGCCAAGGAGACGAGTAAGGAGGTGAGAAAGAAGAGCACGGGGAAGAAGAAGGAGGGGGCGCAGGGTTGCAAGAGGAAGCGCTCGCCGACGGGCTTGTTGGAATTCGCCCACAGGATCAATCACATCAAATCACGACGAACACACACGCGCAAAAACTTTAGCGAAGGGCACATGTCGTGCCCCTTCTTCTCTTTATTTTTTTTTCTTTTTCTCAATACCACAGTGTTACAAACCTCACGACGTGCTGCATATAAATATGCGCAGGCCTGACCGACCTAAACAATCCTAGACGCACTAGTTGTCCTAATACTACACGGACCCAACACGCCTGAACAGCAAAGCAAACTCCTAGCCGGACTCAACATGGACACGTACAACTAATCCTATCCAAACTAATATGGATACAGCCAAGACTCTCTAAGGTGAACTTATACACCTAGCCTACCTTGATCATCATTAGTCTAAATCTAGAATAAACTCCTACTACAGACTCAACCAATACTATGACTAAGACAAGATTACCTAACAATCTCCCCCTAATCTTGACTTGTCATCTTCCGGTACTCTCCTGATTTTGACTTGCTGAATATCTGCATCTTGTCGACTCATCGACTCAACCGCCATATCCGTACACTGAGTATGACCCGCCTGAAAACATGCAGAACCTCTTTGCTCTACAATGTTGTGCCATCGCTATTGCTTGGCCGCTGCCTTGCACTCGGTCCGCACCATACTCCTTGTACTTGCTTGCAGCAGATCCACTCTCCACTGCCCGCACACTTCCTCGCTTTACGATGGCTTCGCCTACCATCGTCCGCCTTCGGCATCACACCGAATCCACACTGGCCGCAACCAGGACGCTCCACGAGGACATGGACATGACTCACGGAACACCGTGCACACCGCTTCCACTTCAACGAATCATCACCAAGACAAGCACTTGGACACGACGACGACTCACAGACGCAACGATGACGACTGATCGTGCAAACCCGCACGACTCCTTGATTCATCCAACTCCCCCCGGACGACGATCTTGATGAGCTCCAGCGCCGCACCTCGGCACCACCTCTCCCATCAATGATCTTCTTCCACAGCCTTGCCGACGACAACCTACTGTCTCCCTCCTTGTCGCTCCGACGAACGACGATCGCTTGTTCTCCTCTTCGCCGCATCATCCAGCGACTTCATGGCCCGCCCCGAGGCACTAGTCGGGTCGCAACCCCGGGGCAAGCGCTCGACTCCTGAACCTTGCTCTGATACCAATTGTTGGAACTCGCCCACAGGATCAATCACATCAAATCACATGAACACACACGTGCAAAAACTTTGGCCAAGGGCACGTGTCGTGCCCCTTCTTCTCTTTATTTCTTTTCTCTTTTTCTCAATACCACGGTGTTACAAACCTCACGACGTGCTGCATATAAATATGCGCAGGCCTGACCGACCTAAACAATCCTAGACGCACTAGTTGTCCTAATACTACACGGACCCAACACGCCTGAACAGCAAAGCAAACTCCTAGCCGGACTCAACATGGACACGTACAACTAATCCTATCCAAACTAATATGGACACAGCCAAGACTCTCTAACGTGAACTTATACACCTAGCCTAATCACCCGCTACCTTGATCATCATTAGTCTAAATCTAGAATAAACTCCTACTACAGACTCAACCAATACTATGACTAGGACAAGATTACCTAACAGGGCTCCACTGAGACAGCCAGCAGAGAGCGGTGGTTGTGGCAAACGGTGGGCGATCCGACCTTTCCGGCGGCAGACTTCAGGCGCCTCTTCGGCATGTGCAGGCCCACGTTTGATCACCTGTGCGGGCGGCTGGCCGACACCGTCAGCAAGGAGAGCGCCGAGCGGTAACCCGTCACGCCCGTCTCCGTGCGGAAGCGGGTCGCCCTCTGCATCTGGCGCCTCGCCAGCGGGGAGTACCTCCGCGACGTCGCAGATCGCTTCAATCCAATCGCGCTCTCAACCTGCCACAAGATCTTTAATCAAGTGTGCACCGCAATCAAGGACAAGATCTTCCCGGACGAGGTCGGCTGGCGTAACGCCGCCGCCACAGCGGCCAACGCGGCAGACTTCCAGGCCCTGTCCGGCATCCAGGAAATCATGGGCACCGTCCACACCACGCATTTCGCCATCACCGCTCCCAAGCACAACGTCGACGACTACAAGAACCGCCGGGCCACGCCGCGCAACAGCAGCAGACGCCGCCCTACAGCATCACCCTGCAGGCGTCCGTCAATGCCGACGGGACCTTCGGCGAGGTCTTCGCCGGCCACCCCGGCGGCAAGTCAAACGAGGAAACCCTCCTCGCATGGACACTGAGCAGGCCCGAGCTTACCGAGCAGATCCTTGGACAGAGCATGCGCCTGGTCGGCGGTGCCGGCTACCCGCTGACGGACTGGATAATGGTGCCCTACTCCCACCAGAACCTGACGCCGGCGCAGCAGAGCTTCAACGAGGGCGTCGAGAAGGTGCTCGGCGTGGGACTGGAGACGTTCTGGAGGTTCAATGCGCGCTGGTCCTTACTCCAGAAGTGCATCAAGATCAAGCTCAAAGAGGAAAAGAAAAATGATGAAGACGAGTTCGCCACCGACCCTGCCTTGGTGCTCGAGGTGTGCTGCGCGCTCCACAACATCTGCGAGCGCCTCGGCGACCCGCTGGACCCCGAGCTGCTGCAGGGCGTGAAGCTCAACGACGACGACGGCGCTATGGTCGCCAACGATAACCCCTCGCCGTCGGCCTCCCACCTGCGCGACACCCTCGCCGACGACCTCGTTTCTCGTTATTAGCATGGGAACAGTTTGATTTCCTGGCCGGATCAGCAAGGAAAAGGAATAAGGGAGTAGAGGGAACAACTGTATATATCCATCTCGGTCGTGCTAATATATCCCATCGAAGTATTTGTTTTTAGGTCGATCGATCGTTTTGATGTTTTGGTGAGAGATTGCATGTACTGCCAGTCTTGTATACCCAACTGCATCATCATCAAGTATTTCATTTTGTCATATCAAAGGTATTAGATTATTGATCACTCTCATTCTTGAGACGTTTTGTTCTGATACTTTGTTGTTCTTTGGTTATTATGAAATTTGGATCATGCAAGGTGGATGATATCCTGTGTGTAGTTGAAAACTTTGATGTCATGTCAATGGATAAGTAAGAAGCTTCACAGGGGAGACAATCTGTCGAGTTTAATGTACCAGCCATACTATGCTTGCATAACCTGACCATGCTTGCATGGATGGTGGTTTAGCTTTCAATTTGTCTATGCCTTACGAGCATTACTTCTACCAGAATTAATACTACTCACGGCCCATTGCATGCCTGCCATTTTCAAGCAAGGCCTCGTATTTGAAAGAAAGTAATAAAATGCAGCCTGCCATTTCCAACAGAGGTCATATTTTCCATAATCATCAAGGCATGTAGCTCAAATAAATCTTGGTGCGCGGCTAAATATCAGGTGCAATGTGATCTACGGACACTCCTAATCATACTTAGGATCTAGTATGTGCATGTATTTGATTTTGTTTTTGAAATGACCGAAAAGAAGGAAGGGAACACATATGAAAGTGTGTTCATTACATTTTACATGCAGGCGCTTACAAAACGAGGCCTTGTATATATTTGAGTCCAATTTATATAGTCGTGTTTCTTTCCCTTTTTTTCCATGGCTGTTCAAACTAGCATTTTGTTTCTTTTCTTTTGTACGCCACTAAGGGTTTTTTTTGCGCATAAACGATCGATCCGCACGGACAGAAACTAGTGAACTATTTGGTCCGCTAGTACTTTTTTGGGGGAAATCTCGTCCAACTTTATTAAGGCCTCCTTTGGTTTACAGGATTTTTATAGGATTTTTGTAGGATAGGATATTTGTAGGAAATAATCCTTTGGAGGCCTTTGGTTCACAGGAATGTCATCCTAGTCCTGTACAGGATATCTTCCTTTCCTTCACGTTTCGCAGGAACAGAAAAAAGAGGTCCAACCTAATGGAAAACTTCCTGGCGCGAACGACGCGCGCGGCGGCAACTGTTCCCTCCCTTTTTTTCGCTCGGTCGCTTCGCTCACCCGCGCACAAATAGAGAGAGGGAGGGGAAAAGAAGCAAAATCGACATGTCCAGCCGCCCCTCCTCTCCTCACACAGAACGGCGCAGCTCCCACCTTGAAGACCGACCGGCAGGGAGGACGGCGGCAGACGGCCGCGCGACGCGACCCCATCCAGGCGGCGGGCAGGAACCACCGGCAAGCTGGAGCATCTACCGTCGACCAGCTAGCCACCAAGCTCCAGCGGCATCCATCTGCCGCAAGTCTCTTCAGGTACGAATCTTTCCTTCTCTACTGATTTTCAGATCTGGTGCTAATTAATGGAGAAATAGTCCTGTCCATCTTGCCGGTGTGAGATGCCCCTAGAAATCCCCCGTATCATGAGTCTCTAGTCCAACCCAATCCCTATATTTTTTAGGAAAGGGCCCAACAAAAATTAGACGCGCAGTCCTAATTTAATTGCTCAGTTTGCAAGCTTAGAGTCCTAATCTAATAGCACATATGTATAGTTGGTGCCGTCCATCACGGAAGCAGTTCCTGCGTTCCCTACTTGTACTCTTGTAACTCTGACCAGGCAATATAATTGACTGTGGCTTGACTCATCTCTCAGCTCTCACTAGTCCCATTATATGTCTTAAAACTTAATTTCTTTTATTACATAACAGTACATATTTTACAATCTCACTAGTCCCACTAATAATACATTTCAGTTTCTTCAGATGGATGATCAAGGCAGGATGATAGACTTTGGTGTTGAAGGCCATGAGTTCAGTCAAAGGACTACAATACCTTGTCCAAATATTGGTCACCATCAGGACAATGGTACAATTTCTCTTATTCTTATTCAATTTAATATGGTGAAATTTAATCATGGAAACACAATTGCATAATGTTCAATATATTCAAGGACTTGATGACCTGGAGTTTACTCAAGGAGCTACAGGACATCAAACAAATATTGGTCAGGGCAATGGTATTGATTCTCTTATTCTTGGTTAAGTTAATTTGGTGAAATTAATACGGAAGCACAATTGCATAATATTTTGTGTATTCCAGGACTTGATGACTTGGAGTTCAGTCAGAGGATCATAGGACGCCGTCCTAATTTTGGTACGCTGCAGCGTTGTGATGACCTCGACTTTGACCAAAGGAGTGCAAGGCAGCATGAGGATAGTGGTACAAGATCTCTTAATCTCAGTCTTGTTAATGTGGTGAATTACTGAAATTTAATCATGGAAGCACAATTGCATATTATGTAATATAGCTCTTTGCTTTGCAGTTTCAAAGTCCAGAAAGAGTCTTCCTAGAGCCAAGTGGAGTCACCAAATGAAGATCCTTCCCAGCCAGGATGCACATGCACAAACCTCAAATCAAAGTCACATGCAACCATAACATTTCGTGTGATTGTTTGCTTTCTGTTTCGATATGGCTCTTGTTCATGTGGTGAGATAGTCATTGGAATATGTGTACCATCAATAGCACCAATGCAATCCTGTATTCATATTATATCATGAGATATTATTTTGAATAAAACTTCAAACAACCATATTACATTTACCAATACAAAGTCAGAAATATATGAAAATGTATGCTTACATTGAAGTAGGGATGGAAATGTGATCTCCTCAAGACTGGATGTGGTCGAAGAGAAGGTGGGCGTATATAGATGCTTGCAAGCTTTGTAATTGCCTCTAGTACATCTCCAAAGTGTCGACTGATGGTTTGCCCACTGTGCTGGAACCTATCCTGCAAGGTTTCATTACTGGCATTTTTTGCAACTGCATATAAAAATATCGCAACCTTTTCTTCCAAGGAGACTATTGTTGAATCTTCAAGTATTTCATTCTCACGCAGCTTCTCAACCAGAGCATGAAAGATGTAAGCCTCCATTCTGAAATGCCTTTTGCATAAGCTTTCATGCCCATTTAAGATTTCCTGGACATAAGCAGCTCCTGTAAGACTAGATGTATGCATTGGTTTTTTCTCTCTTCCTTCTTCCATGGTAGGGAAGACAAATAACATGAATTCATCCTCCATCTGTGACCTCCTGTGATAGCTTGGATCCATTGAAATGTGTGTAAATCAGCAAGAAATGCTGAAAATATTTGTATGTTCTATCAGTGAGATGTGGATCAGCAAAGAAAATATGGAGCTAAATCGTATTGTCAATGCATATGTACTAACCTGTTGTTTATGTTATCCTGGTTGTTGATGACCGCGCTAGAAGCTGCTGGCGGGGTTCCTTCTTTGGTTAGCTAACCATAAACTGAAGATGAGATTTGTGTGTATTCTGAAGATGAGATGTGTGTGTTTTGACCTCCACAACAAGATGATATATAGGGAGAGAAGGCTTGTACAACCATGTAACGGCTAGTTGCTTGAGAGCAACTAACGGCTAGTTACTTTAAATTAAAATATTATTTCTTTATGTTTCCTATGTGTGTTCCTATCCTGTGAACCAAAGGGCATTTAATTTCCTATTCCTATGATCTGAGCAGCCACAGGATTGGAAATGCATACACCTCATTTCTTATACTTTTCCTATTCCTATAAATTTCCTATCCTTTGAACCAAAGGAGGCCTAAACCTCAGAGAGGTTCATAGGTACAAGAGCTTGGTCATGGGGTATACCTAGCCACAAATGACGGCCTACTCCTAAATTACAAGGATATATTTGGCGAGAAATTTCAAAATTAAATGTCTATGTTCAAAGAAATGGTGCAGGAAAGAAAGTACTTTGATCGGCTGGCTATCTCCTCGACAATGGCTCTGTGGTGACTACCGGTGCTCCGAAGGATGTCATGTATCACTCCCTAGCAGTCCGACGCAACGTGAAGATGTTTTAGATAGATATCTTCAGATAGAGCAAGGGCCTCCCGCATTGAAAATTCTTCAAAAGTGTAGGATCATTCACATGAAATACCACCAGCGAAGTGGCCATATAGACACCTTCCTGCTTCCTGCAGATTGCTGTTTCTGCCCCACTATTGTTGTTACTTGCCACAACACCAGCAGTGTTAAATTTACAAGTTCCAGGTGGAGGTAGGAGCCAGCGCTCCCTGTTATCAACTGTATTTGTTGCTATGAAACTTGGCTATTGCGCCGGTGCTTCAGCTGCCAACAGATCATGCAGATAAACATTGGTAAATGAATCTGCTTGGCCTGGTCCTTGGAAGATCGCCTCATATATAGACGTTCTCGGCGAGCGTACCATATTGACCAGAGTGTCACCACCAGCCTCGTGAAAAGCTCCTGGCTCAGTTCATCATGCAGTTTGAACAACCAATTCTTGGCGCTTGGTTCTCGGACATCTTCTCCACTAGAACCTCGTCTGATAGAGCCCACACACACCTTGCCATGGTGCAGCTAAGGGGCGCATGTCTCGATGAGTTCTCCGCTCCACAGAGCGGGCACACATCTGCCATCAACATCTTCCTGTGCTTTAGAACATCCATAGTTGGTACCGAGTGCTTTGCCAATCTCCACAGAAATACCTTGACCTTTTCTGGTACTTCCATCTTCCACAAAGAAGACCATGGACACTCCTCTCAACAGTTGTCCGAAGACCCACCCCGGCCTTTCTTGATTGCAGCAGAGGGCCTTTTGTGCCTCTTAAAATCCTAGATTCAGTCATCCCACCTAAGTGGAATTAAGGTGGCTGCATTGGCTCCGCCGGTGAACCATCTATTATTCGCAGATGACAGCCTGCTATTTTTTAGGGCAAACATTAATGGAGCAAAGAAGTATCAAACCTACTGGAGTCTTATTGCGGGGCATCGGGACAGAGGATAAATAGGGGTAAGTCAACTATGTTTTCCAGCAAGGGATGTCCTCAGATTGTTCGGGATGCAGTTAAGGGGCACTCGTAGGTATCAAATGAATAACAGAATGATAGGTAATTGGGTATGCCAACTGACGTGGGGCGCTCCAAGAGAGGTACATTCAAATATTTGAGTGACCACATTTGGGAGAATCTTAAAGTATGGATGGGTAAGTTGTTATCTTGGGGAGGTAAAGATGTTCTAATTAAATCAGTTGCTCAGCCAATCCCAGTATATTCGATGGCATACTTCAAACTACCTAGAGGACTTTGTGAACACTTAAATTCGATCATAAGTAAGTTTTGGTGGAGTTGTGACAACGAAAACTTGCATGGGTCTCATGGGAAGTCATGACAAGGCCCAAATATTTGGGGAATTGTTCAATCTAACCCTATTGGCAAGACAGTCTTGGTGCCTTATTCAGGATCAATCTTCCCTGAGTGCTAGAATTATAAAACCAATTTTACTTCCCTGATGGAACTATTTTAATAGTAGAACCAGGAACTCGACCTTCACAGGTTTGGCGAGCAATTCTGGAAGGGAGGGACATCCTTAAGCAGGGCAATATTTGGAGGATAGGGAATGGACAGGAGACTAATATATGGCTAGACAATTGGATCCCAAAAAAGTCCTCTTTGCGACCAATTCTTTCTCTTGTTTAGAGTCCACCGAAGAAGGTGTCAGAGTTGATTGTGCCTGCCATGGCCGCTTGGGACAAACAAGTTTAAAAAAGAGTCTTGGTTACGTGTATGCTCGTGTATGTGAGCAATTTTGATTGTACTGTGTTAAAAATAGCTACATGTAGCTCATCTTTACCTAATATTAAAGGAAGGAGATTTTCATAATTGTCCATCCGTCATCCCTTTATATCTTTACCTATTAGGTCTCTTCTTTCTTTTTCCTATATTAACGTTTCATGTTCCGTTCGTTTTCCTAAACCTGCCAACGATGCAAACGATCGGCCGAGCTGGCGAGGCCACACATCCATTGACCAAGCCCTTTGTGCATCACTTCCTATTATAAAGTTTATTAAAACAGGAGTAAAGTTTATTTGAAACCAACGAAATCAAAGTCGGCGCTCGTAGCCACGTATCTCTTCGGCTCGAATGTGCACAGGGCGCAACTGCCATAGTTCAGGCTGACCCTCGTCTGTTGTCTCTCTCGCGGAGCATGGACCGGTGGTCGCGTGCAAGACCTCGACCCAGACCCAACCAGTTGTTGTCCTCATGCAGCCTGCAACATGTGTCCCTGGAGCCGCTCGCCTAGTCATCCTCATGCCAGCCCTCTGTCTATAGGATGGGACATGTGCTGCTCGTGTGAACCTGGGGGGCTACGACGACGACGTGGCCAACCAGGAGATGTGTGTCAGTGTGACCATTATCGCATTGTTGGCCGCCATCGTCGATGTGCATGTCTTCATCGCTCCTAGCTAATGGCAGTGCCACCGCGATCGTTCAAGTCAGAGTCCTCGCAGCCACCATCACTAGAGCAGATACGCGCCAGCCAGTAGCAGCCATGGAGGCGCCTGCTGACACTGACGAAGTACCCGAGGTGGTGGCACACGCTGAACGGCGTGAGCCCTGTGGTGGTGATGCTCAGATGCGCGCTATAGTGGGGGTAGCGCAGAGAGCACGCGGTGGTTCAACGAGTCATGGCCATCCACTAGGCAAGCGTGCGTGCGGGAGCACATCAGCCTGTGGAACACGCCGCAGCACCCACCGAGTCGGCGACGGTGGCCACCACATACTCGCCCCGGCACGGATGATGGTCGGTCGTGGGCTGCTACGATCCGCGGTGCCCGTCGTGGCTCAGTTCGTGTGACTCATTGTTGAGTATCGTGATTATTAGCAAAGCTAGGGTAACGTAGGATATTATTCTATCTTGCCTTGTACTTCAAGATAATCATATACTCCTGTATATAAGTCCACAAGGCTCAAGCAATATAACATCAATTCCACCAATCCTCTCTCTCCCTTCTAACATGGTATCAGCCTTACCTTGATCCTAAACCCTAGCAGCCGCCGCTTCCGCACCCATGTGCCGTCCCCGGGGCAGTCGGCCTCCATGACTGCCACTGGGGGCCGCGCCGCCCGTACCTAGGGTTCGTCCGCTGGTCATGTTGACCGGCTTCCCTAGAGAGTCTTTTTCCCGATCTCTGGATCCTGGGTTTTCTCTCTCGCGCCGCTCACCTTGATCGGCGGTTTTCTTTTTGGTTTTCTGATCTATGCTTGACCAGTTTGCGTTGCCCACAGCCGTTGTCGACCCCCCCCCCCCCCCCCGCGCCTCTACTTCGACCCCGGCACGACCAGCCGGCCTCTCCTCTGACCCGACAGTCACGCGTGCCGAGGCGGCCCGTCAGGGCCATCCGTCGTCCACGGATCGGCCACCCGTCGCCCTACGCCGGCCATCATCGCCCTGTCCCCGAGTTCAGCGCGCCTGTCACACCCTAGCAAGTTCATGCATTAGAGTGTTGGCATCATGTTTAATTCTCCCAGAAAGATGAAATGGGGATAACAGAACCCCCAGCACACCCTTAAGCCAACTAGGGTTTACTAAAATTGGTTTCAATGAACCCAAAATGCCCTTCACAAAATGTTCATCATTTCTGGATTGGGCTAAAACCCCTGGCAAAAATGGTGCACTCTTTTCTAGGACATTCTGAATTTTTTGAATTAAATCATAAGTATTTGAATTTGGGCATTTAAATGCTATAAAAAAATTTAAATGCTCAAATAATTCTAGAAATAAGCGTGGGCTGTTGGAAATAATCTAAACAGAGCCCGTGATTATTTTCAGAATTTTTAATGATGCCTAAGTATTTTTAATACACAAACTTACAGAAAAAATAGAAAAACAGAAATAAAAGAGAAGGAGGGAAATTACCTGGCCGCAGCCCACCTGGCCGGCCCAGCACTGTGCTGGCCCGTGCCAGCCAGCTGCTTCGTCCTCGCCAGGCAGGCACAGAGGTGATGCCGGCGAGCACGAGCTCACCACGGCGTCAGCTGCTTGCCGCCCGCGCCCCTGGACACCTGGGTGAGCTCCACGTCGCCGCCCCGCCCCCGTGGACATCTCACTCGCCCCTTGCCTCTCTCCCCCGCTTCTCCTCACCATGGCCGATGCCGCCGCAGCCGCACCGCCGTCGTAGTCGCGCTCCCCGTCGTCCCCGCGTCGCGCCACCGTGTCCAGAAGCTCCATCGTCGTTGTCTCCGTCGAGCAGCCCGAGCCCCGAGCGCTCGCGCACCCTGCTTCGTCTTCTTCGAGCTCGACTTCACCGAGCACCGCCGTAGATCCCCTTCGCCGTCGCCGGCACATCAACTCGTCCCCGACCGCGCCATCTGCTCCTACGTCACCGCCGTGAGCTGCTGCACCTCTCATCCTCTCCGTTTGCCTTCTCGTGCACTGTAGCAACTGCACGAAGCTCCACCGCACGCGTCGCCGCTGAGCTCGTCGCCGACGATGCTCCGGCCACCAACTTGCCACACCACCATGTCCAACACACTCACCGCACTCGCAGGAGCCCAACACACCACTCCACGCGCCTCGCCGTGCCCCGTAGCTTCGGATTCATCTTCACCCGACTCCGGCGACCGCCAAGGTCGTCGCCGGCGACGTTCCCGGCCACCCCGAGCTCCACCACTGCCACCAAACGACGCGGCTCGCTCCTCGCGTCCTGTAGATGGTTCCGTCGTCCATTTGGTCGCCGGAGCGCGAAAACGCACTTCCACCGCCGCGTCTGGCCTCGCCGACGGCTAAACGCCGGCGGGTTTGACCCGTTGACTTTGACTGGGTGGGCCCAGGTTGACTCCCCTGAGTCTATGGCAAGTGGGCCCCCCCTCTGCTAATTAACCTAGGGTTAGCGCTAACTAATTTTAGTTAGTTTAGGTCACTGACATGCGGGCCCAGGCCCCACTGACAGTTTAGTTAGTACTAACTTAATTCTGTTAGTTAGCTGAGACACTGACCGATGGGGCCCACCAGTCAGGTTTGACCTGGGCTGGCGCCTTTGACTCGCTGACGTCACACTCACTTGGACCCACACCGTGCAAGCACACTTGGCCACGTAGACACACATTGATAAACCTTCACAATAGCTAGGGTTTAATAATTATCCATTCATTTTACCTAATCGGTACAACATAGCTAGCGATGAACAAAAAAGCTAGTAGATCCCATGTGAAATTAAATGTGCCAACTATCCCTTCTAGTATTTTTTTCAGTTGTTCTCCCTTCTAGTATTTAGTAGTACTGCGCAAAACAAAAAATGTCCCTCCTATTTTGCCGTTTTTAACACACTATTTTAGTGTTCGGTTTATGTAGCCACGTTTGTCGACCGACATTATGCACTTTTTATTTTACGTGGTTGGTTGATTGTTTGGTTCAGGCAAATCTCTGGATGTGCACGATGCTGTATACGTGCATGTTTCTACCTAAATTTCAAAAGTGACGAATTGTGCGCGGCCTTGACCTCTCTCTCCCAAACAAATTGAATTTTCACTCCCCAAAGCACGCTCCCGCCTCCAGCGTTCGATCGCCTTTGCCTATCCACCCACGTCTTCGTCGCCGCCCACTACTCGCCGCCGCCAAAAAGCCCACATTATTGCCGGCGAGGATGATCCTACCTGCCGGGGGAGGGTGCGTGGCTGGTGCGCTCCATGCGGCGGATGTGGACCCCATGAAGGAACTGGTCGACAAGGACGTCATCGCCGCCGATTCGCAGCTGCAGCTGGTCCAACAAAACACCAACGACGACGAATCGGTTAGTGTCTGCAGATATTAACCCTAGAATTTTCCTTCTCGAGGTTAACCATAGAAAGTGCTCTCTTGTTATTCCTCGCTATTCGTATAGACAATCGTACTGTTTGCCTTTTTTTATTAATCGTACGGTTATCAGTCCTAGGGTTTGCAAATTTAGATGAATGGATCATTTGTATTCCATTTTATGCCTGTCTTTCATATAACCAAAGTTTTAGGAAACCAATACAAAGAAAAAACAATCCATTTATGCCTGCCTTTGATATAATGTACAATTCGCTGGCATGAGATTTTTTTTGTTCTAATACCAGATTGCAGATTTGGAAGAATGGGAGATCTACCTGCAGCTGAGGGAAGCTTTCAGAAAGAAAATCTTCAAGTCGCTCATGGCTGCAAAGATTGTGTACCGGCGTAACGGTCTCTATTAATGCTCGTTCTGCAGGAAAGAGAACCAGCATTCCAAAACCACAGCAATTGCAGCTTACAGAAAGAGGTGGCATCTTAAGGCAAAAGCTGTTGAGTTGGCCAACAAATTGGGGAGGGTGAAGACCTAAAAGCATATAGTCATGTTTGTTTTTTGTGTTCTATCGACACCAAATGTAGAAAAAATATGGGCCCACATGAACAAGTATCAATCTTTATCTCCTTGGACGGTCAGTCCCACATTGGCCAACATGAACAAGTGTTGATCTCATTGGACTTACATCCTGGAAAAATTTGGTGTCATTCTGAACCTGCTTCATGGGAGGCCTTTCGGGACGGGAAGGGTCCGTCTCGAAGTATGTTTTTGTCGACATCCTTGAAGTGGACCAACAAACTTGTACAAACATGACTAGCATCATTGCCAAGTTTCGTAGCTTTTTGACGTTGTAAGGATTATCTAGGGCTTTCGCGTCGATAAATCATATAATACTTACATTTTTTTCTGCGCCTGTTTTTTTCTGCGCTCGAGGGTGGGCTGCCATGCATCGTGTCGTTCGGCTGTGTAAAGTAGCCCACCCGTTGGACCGAGCAATGTCTGTCGCCGTTGCATGTGCCTGAGCGAGCCTACGTTGCATGCGGTTGCATGCATGCGTCCGCTTCAGCCTACGTTGCATGCGTGCACATACGTGAAGGAGCACGCGCCACAGAGCCGTCCCTGGTTGACCCGACCGACGGCACAAAGGGCAGCACTTAAACGTCGCATTTTGATTCACACTACAGTTTCCCACGCGTGTACACTCCCAATGCCGCGGTGGGTGGAAAATTTGTTCACATTTGAACCCATTACTGCCATGGTGGCTATTTAAGCTACCTATCATGTTCCTATTCCTCTCACACCTTCATCCATCTCCCATACTCTCCCACATGCATTTTGCGCCTGCCCTTCTTCTTCTTCACCATAAACAACCCCAAGAACCAGCCCACCGCAGCCATGCAGTACACTGGGCCAACCTACCGCTTCCCCCCCCCCCCCCACCGTGCCGGAGATGCTCTACCCCGCCGGGGTGTACGTCGAGAGCACCCTTCGTGTGTGGGCGATGTCAAGGTGGAGGGGCGCAAGGGGGTTCACCGATTTCTTCCTTGGGGCCGGCTACGGGCACCTCCCTCGGGGATCTCCAAGGATGTACCGAGTCAAGGAGGTCATCCACAACGGGGTTGTTGTTGCTATCCTTGCCCACTTCACCAACCCTGTCGACGCGTTCTACCTCCTCGGCCGCGTGTTCTGGTGTGGCTGCGAGTTCATATCTTTCACCACCCATAACATCTTCACGGACTACGACAACGTTGTCCCCACCGACGAGCGCATGCACACTCTGCCGTACCCCATCAACAACACCGTGGAGGAGCAGTGAAGGGCGCCCGGAGGAGGAGCAAGGAGGAGCCTGGTGGAGAAGCAGCGGCCATCTATCTATCTATCTATCTTTTTTAGCTAAAGAATCTATCTATCTATATTTGTCTTGCTGTTATTTAAGTTGTAAGTGTACTATTAATTCATGTTGTGGGCTTTGGTCGGCCCGAATTATCTATATTTATTATACAAAGTTTTACAGTGGTTGGGATTTTTTGGAACCGTTTTAATCTCTGGCATTTTAGTCATAGGAAAAAATTGTCTCAAAAAAAATTTATAGGAAGAAAACAATCACGCGTCGGCCCTCTCATCCAATGTAGAACCGCCGCCGCCATCGTCCTTCCCCTCACCCATCGCCATTACAACCGCGACATCTCCTCCCTCTCCTTCTCCTCCTTATCGCGGTCGCAACTTTGCTCATCTCCTCTTCCACATCCCACCCCCTTCTTCCATCCACGCAAGAACCTCGATGGAGGACCAGATCGCCGGCGGCGAGAATGCCGACTTCGTGGAGATCGCCGACGGTGACCAGGTCAAGATGGCCAGGTTATTGAAGACTCGTTCTTCGTTTCACAACATAAGGCAGATGAACTAGACCGCAATGGCCACTTACAAGGATATGTCAAAGATGGAGAAGGCAAAGATTTTTCGCCCGCCCGCACAACCAAAGAACAAGATCGAGATCCTCCTTTGGGCGATGGAGCAGGCCGATTCGTCCAGCCCGTGGACCAGGCGGAGGTGGTGGGCGTTCATATCCATGGTAGAGCATCCACTGGATCAGGAACCCATGGTGCACGAGGTGCCGTTGCAGATTGTGGATCCTCCAACCGTGTCGGAGATGACTCCGAAGCGGAAGAGGAGGAGGACAGTGGTCGCGACATTGCTTCCCCGCCGTTCTTCATGCTTCCCTCACCGCTCCCCTCGTCTAAACGGCGGCGGTACCGTTGTTTAGAGTAAGCTTCCCCACTCCTAATCTTCCTACTGCTCGTGCTTACAGTTGTGGTGGTAGTGATTGAGTACATGCTTTGGGGGGCTGGATTATGATGTATATGAACCCTAGGATAAACTTGTACTGTTGTAGTGGTATTATTTGATGTTCACCTGCACTTCTACTCCAAAAATTTGTTATGTGTCTTTCTATTATTAAGTGATTGATACTATATTTGAACCTTTTTTGAGTTGTTGATTACTTTTTGGTAGAGCTACCAGCTCTTATGGAGATGTTCATGTTGTATGTCTTGTTCTCCATGATTTGTACTAGCATTATGTGCAATTAGATGCCATGACAAGCCATGTAGCATATTTATTTTTTGCCTCCAACATGCCATCATTTTACTATGTGCATCTCAGCAAGTATAAATCTGTCAGCTATAAAACTTTGCGAATTTGCTTGATGGTTCCCACTAAACTATAAACCCCCCTTTTGTTTTCAAAGTAAGCCCCAGACATCTGGGTCCCACGGCAGTCACGCACACACAAATGCTCCCAGTCATGTGGCCCCTAGCCCACTGGTCATCCTCGATGGCTAGCCTACCTCAATGTGCCTCTACCAATAACAACAACCCTTTCTGTTATAAAACTATGCAACTTTGCTTGAAGGTTGCCACTAAAAATATAACTTCTATGGCCATGCTTCCTAAAATTTATTTGCAATATGTTGTCAATACTTTCATGCCATGCCTTTTGTTGCTATGACAAGTTTATGTTGCGTGGTAAAATCTTGCTCTAAAGTGGCCATGTTAATATAATTGTTTGATGTTAAAAGTAAGTTGCACTTGTGAGATTGGTTTTGTTTGCTTGTTGTAACCATCCTGTCAACACTGTTTGTCATTATAACTGTTTCAGCATAATTGTAATTTTCACTAAGTCCTAACTTGTAACAGCAACTTTGACATTCGTGTTTCACAGGAAAAAAAACTAGAGTTCACAAGGCTGGACACCTAGAGTTGTGAGGCTAGGAGGCTGATGGCGCTGTTGCTGGCTGATCCTTCTGCTTCCAGCTTTTGTTCCTCCTGTTCTCTCTACTCGTTGGATTCCTGGGCTACATCCCTATGTGATGCTAATGTATTAAGTTGATCCTTTGAATTTATTATATTAGATTTAATGTGGAAGTACCTTAATCTCTACGAAAGAGATGTTGATTCTATGACTGATAATTTCTAGGAGCATGCTTAAATTCAATATTTAGGTTTTTTTTGAATTGTTTGGATTGCTTACCCCATGTGTCACGTGATCAATATTTAGGGATTATTAACATATGAAAACAACAATTCGATCGCCTATGTAAATGTGTACAACATAATTTTCAAGATAAATTGAAACATGACACGTGCACATGCAATTTGCCAACAGGTCCTGTTGTAGTAGAAAAAGACAGCATGTGCACGTATCCAACCATGCCTCCTACGATTTTGTTCCATGCTTTTGTCGCCACATGTCTTTGGAAGTAAATAAAATATAAGGTGATTTTCTCATAATAAACCGTTTTGGAGAGAAATTTGCAACCAACCAAAAATATCTACTGCGTGCAACTTGGCCCCCGTGGGGAGATTGGATCGACTCCTAGATTATAGGGTGAGGCCATCGTGATCGTGAGAGAAGAATTCTTTTTTTGAGGGAAGGTAGGAATTTTGTGTGGTTACAAAATGGACCCTATTGTAATTAAGGAAATTATTGTTTAACAGAAACCTTGCTATTTTCAAGCCATTATAAAAATAACCAAATTGTTTTGGCAAAAAATGTTGATTATGGGTTAGTTCGTTTTGTGGACACGTACGTGTAGTGGTGCATGTTGTGGGCCTAGGTGGCTCTAGGTGCATGCAGTGTATCATGCTGGCTAGGGGTGCACAAGGTAGTCACCTGGTGAATCGGGGTGAAAGTCTTGTGCTAATTCTATTTTGTGGTGTGCGAAATATGAGTCTACCTGGGGGGAATGCTTGGCTTCGGGGTGGTGTATGTGGTGTGTGTCTACTGCGTAAGTGGTGCGCCACGTGAGTCCAGACAGCGGGGGTGCATGGTTTGGATCTAGCTACCTTGAGGTAACACATCCGGTTCGCGCACTGAGTGCGGGCCCGTTCCTCCGTTTTCATCGATGCTTTCTCTTGGGTCAACAGAGAACAATCCAAACACGCATGCTAGGTCCCGGCCTTTCTTGGGTTCCGCGTGCCATATTCGGGATAGTTGCCGCATTTCTAGGGTAGTATCATCGGGAATTCACGATCTATACCGCGGCCACATGAAATCATAGCACGGAATGGGGTAACAATCACATGCTAAGCTCTTTGGTCCATATATATGTGCCATGTGCCACCAAAGAGAAGGGCCGCCTCGGAGCCATTGTCCATTGAGAGGAAACGAGTCTGGCCTATGAACGGTGTGCAGGGCCTGCCCCTTCATCTGCTTCAGAACTCCGTGCCGCAAGATGTGGACCCTAGCAACCAAGGCTCGTCCCGTGCGCCGCACGCCAACTGGACCCACACCATGCATGCACCCGTGGCCAAGTAGACACTCACCGGTCAACCTTGACAATGTACACAAGACGCATGCGCACTCATTAGCCATCTAGCCCCCAGCCATGCACACCTAGCCAACTTCACTCAAACTGTGCACCGTTTGCCAGGTTCACCCACACCATCCATCCATTATTGACCCCACCTCGGTTCGTTGGACCTCCGACACGAGTCCCTTCCCTCGGCATGCCAGGTATGTCAAAGAAACACGCACTACACATATTGCACACCGAGATACGATGTCATTCACTAGTGCCAGCAAACCTGTGCACCTGAGCATCTCTACAATGGTGGACACTAGAGCATGGTTAGGATCGAGAAGCCTAGCGGCACATGATACCGACCCGATTGGTTGGGGGTGCATGACATGGGTCCAGATGAAACGCATGGCATCACATGGATCCACATTCCCCTGCCCAATACCATACAGTGGGCATAATCCAAGCGGTCGCTGACGAAGCTTGGAAGCCATGTGTTATGTGCATGCTGAATTTCAATATTCAGGAATTACTAATTCAAGCGTCTATGTAAAGGTGTACAACATAATTTTCAATAAAAAAAATGAAACATGACACGTGCACATGCAACTTGCCAACAAGTGCACTTGTAGTACAAAAAGACAACATCTGCACGTATCCCACCATGCCTTCTACAATTTTCGTTCTATGTTTTTTCGCCACATATCTTTGGAAGGAAAAACAAAAGAATGTGATTTTCCCATAAAAAACCGTGATGGCGAGACGGTTGCAACCAACCAAGATAGATAGTGCGTGGAAGTTGTCCCTCGTGGGGAGATTGGATCAACCACTCCTAGATTATAGGGCGAGGCAACCATGAACATGATCGTGAGAGGGTGAAGAAGGATTCGTTTTTTCGAGGGAAAGGAAGTAATTTTGTGGGTTTACAAAAAGGAATGCACCCCTTTTTGAGGGACAACAAATGCACGTTATAATGTGTAATTAATGAAATTATAATTTAACAGAAACCTTGCTGTTTTCAAGCAATTTAAAAACAACTTACTCATTTTGGCGAAAAAATGTTGATAATGCGATAGTCCATTGTTTGGACACTTACGTGTAGTGGTGCATGTTGTGGAAATCGGGGTGGAAGTCTTGTGCTAAGCTATTTTGCGGGGTGCGACATATGAGTCTACACGGGGAATGGTTGGCTTGGGGTCCGGCGTAAGTGATGTGGGTCTAGTGTCTAAGTGGTGCACCACGTGGGTCTAGACGGCGGGGGTGCATGGTTTGGATCTAGCTACCTTGAGGTAACGTGTCCGGTTTGCGCAATGAATGCGGGCCCGTTCCTCCATTTTCGTCGATGCTCTCTCTTGGGTCAATGGAGAACAATCCAAAAGCGCTTGCCATATTCGGGACATTTGCCGCATTCCTAGGGAAGTATCCTCGGAAATTCAGGATCTATACCGCGGCCACATGAAATCACAGCGGGGATTGGGGGTGACAGTTCCATGCTAAGCTCTGGTCCATATATGTGCCATGTGCGACCAATGGGCAGGGCCGCCTCAGAGCCATTGTTACGGGCAAAAAATGCCGGGTCTCGTGTGTCTCCGCTATAATCCATGCAAATTCATGACGGATCCAAATTTGTTGGGACCTTTCGCGGTGTGGGTGTGGTCGAACATCGAGAGCGGCACGCATAAGCCTTCACATAGGTTGTGTGTAAACGAGACCAAAACGCATCCCGGAGCTAGCCATCGAGAAGGAACAAGTCCTGCTTGTCGACGAAGACCGGGGCCCGCCCCTTCATCTACTTCAGAACTCTGTGCCGCAAGTTGTGGGCCCTACCCACCAAGGCACATCTCGTGCGCCACATGCAAACTGGACCCACACCATGCATGCATGCATGGCCACGTAGACAACCACCATTCAACCTTGACAATGTACAGATGACGCATGCGCACTCATTAGCCATCTAGCCCCCCAGCCATGCAAACCTAGCCACCTAAACTCAAACCATGCACCGTTAGCCAGGTTGACCCATACCATACATCCAGCGTTGACCCCACCGCGATTTGTTGGACCTTCGACGAGTCCCATCGGTATGCGAGGCACGCCAAAGAGACACGCGGCTACACATATTGCACACTGAGATCCGACGTCATTCACTAGTGCTAGCAAACCTGTCCACATGAGCATCTCTGCGCATGATGGACACTACCTAGTTGTTTGGATCGAGAAGGCTAGCGGCGCATGTTTTGGCCTGGTTGGCTCGGGGTGCGTGATATGGGTCTAGACGAAACACATGGCATCGCGTGGATCAACATTCCCCTCCTCGGCACCGGACATCGGATATATGGCAGACGAATCCGCGCGGTTGCTGATGAAGTTTTGTCACATCCATTTGCCATTCCATTGTTTGTAAATTTTTACAACATATTTTAGGACAAATATAAAACATGACACGTGTAGATGAAACAAGCCTACAAATTCAGTTATCCCACTGTATGACTTTGTTCTGTGTAATGAGGGAGCAGCTGAATTACACAATTTTTTGAAGGGAAGTTGCATTACTCCTAAATCATGGATGTGCACGATCGGACTATTCATTTTAGTGAGAAGTGAGAAGTTACGTTTTGACGTGGCAAGACGTGGTGGTGTGAACAACACATGGGGAGGTGTGAACGTGGCAACAACTCCTTTTGACTGCCTAGGACTAAATTGGCGGCTCTGCCGCCCCCCTCTTCTCGTCCTCTTCTCCATCCACAAATATGAGGGTTTTCTCCTCCCACGCCTCACCACTCGTCTGCCCATCCCACCGCTGCTCCCTTCCTGCCGTTGCACCTCCGCCGTCAAGATGCCCAAGCGCACCATGGGAGGGAGGGCCGACGCCATGGCGCACGAAGCATCCAAGCGCCGTGCGAAGCTGCACATGGAGAAACCCCTACCCGCCGGCGAGGGGTCCAACCGGCAGCTGGGCGGCCTTGACGTCGTCGACCACGTCCAGGCTCCGGTGTAGGTGTCACCTACGCCGGAGCAGGTGGCTCCTCCGTCGGAGCAGGTGACTCCTCTGCCACGTCATCTGCCTCCTCTGCCACGCCATCCGCCTCCTCTGCCACAGCCCGTGGTCAACGTCGACGGCAACGACGATGAAGGAGAGGTCATTCCTATTTTAGGAAATATCCTAGGTTTCCTTGTTCAGTCCCTTATCTATTTTTGGGCATGGCTAGGGTTTCTGCTTTTCTTCCATCTATGAAATCTGTACCTAGATTCGTTAGGTCCAGTAGGTTTCAAGGGCGGATCCACATGGGTGCATGGGTGTGGGGGTCGGCTCCTCATTCTATAGGTTATCTTGTTTTTAAGATCTACCAACCACTCCGATCCATGGCTCTCGTGCATCCAAAATGTGTTGGTGCCAAATTTTAAGATAGATCTACCAACCACCCGAATTATTTTGCCCAAAATTTCTTATATAAGGTTCTTTTATTGCTAAATGGACTAAAAGTGGTGTATTTTATGCACTAAACTTCATGTAAATTTGTATAAAACTAGCCTCTCACGCTTAATCCAGCGGACACATTTTTTGTCATTCAATTTGCTCAAGACCAATTGCTTGATTCCTAGAGTCAAATTACCATAGGCTGTAATATTTTAGACTCGTTATCATCACTACTTGAAATATATTATTTGGTTGCTTATTTTTAGCATAATATTTTCTGCAAGTAAAGGATAACAACACCATGCCTTATTTACGAAAATGTCATACTAAATAATATTCATTTTCTGCCATTCATGTCTGTACTGTCAGTATGATGGAAAACTAATATTTTCACATGAACATTTTAGATATTACTCCTAACTCTTTAATTTCTTGAGTAACAGAAGAAGAGGCAGAAGAATGCCTTCTGGACTCAAAAGCCAACTTGATCTCAGCCGTTTGAAAAATATTGTTGTGGTTTTGGTTTGCAATATAAATTTTTGAACATCCAACTTGCAAATCCTGGATCCGAAGCTGTGTTACTAGGTTGCATTAGTTTAGGCATGTATATGACATTTTTGATCTATATAAAATATTCTGCTATTTATGTGCGACCAGGTAGCTGCTCTGGCTCCTCAGATGGAGCAGGTGATGCCTCCTGTGCCCGAGCCTGTGGTCGTCGGCGATGTCAAGAAACAAAACATTAGTCATCTATCTCCTTTAATTTTTTGTAAAATCCTAGGTGTGCTCTGGTCAGTCCTTTTGTTTATTTTTGGGGAAGGCCAGGGTTTCTTTTTATCTTTGATCAATTGACTCCATATCAATATTCTGTAGATGTGTTAGGTAACTAGCTAGGTTACATGTGTTGAGCCTTGTATAGGTAATATTTTGATCTACATAAATTATTCTGCTAATAAATCCACATAGGTTTGGTGATTGTGCTAATACAAATACGTAGCTTGACCATGAAATTGAATTGCCTATGTAGGTGATTGTGAAAATATTTTCTGCAACTTAAGGATAACAACACCATGCCTTGTTTATGAAAATGTCATATTGTATGGTCATGAAGTAAATAATCTTCATTTTCTGTCATTCATGTCAGTATTGTCATTATGATGGACTAAGAATCTTTTCACATGAAAATTTTAGATATTACTCCCTCCATTTGAAAAATACTGTTGTGGTTTTAGTTTGCAATATAAACTTTTGAACACCCAAGTATGAAATCCTGGATCCGCAGCTGTGTAGCTAGATTACATTTATTGAAGCATGTATATGTCAGTTTTTGACCTATATAAATTATTCTGCTAATAATCCGGAACAGGTAGCTCCTCTGGCTTCTCTGCCGGAGCAGGTGGTGGCTCCTCAGCCTCAGCCGGGTGTTCGTCTGCCGCGGTTGTTGCCTCCCCTGCCCCCACCTGTGGTCGTCGCCGACGAGAACGAAGAAGAGGTTAGTCATCTATCCCCTTTATTTATTTATTTATTTATTTTGTAATATCCTAGGTTTTCTCTGGTCAGTACAAGGCAAATAAGGTATTAAAATGTTGAGTACATGTTTGGTTGCACTTGATCGATCTTTGGTTTAAATGTTCCATAAGTGGCTGTGGCAATGATTTTAAACATTGATTATCTCTAAGCAATGGCTATTTTAGAAAGAAATTGGATATCATCAATGTTTTACTTGAGTTGTTTTAATTAGTTCTTTTGTAGGGTTTTTATCATTTATGCCACCAGTTGTATCCCACTACTCAGTTTTTCCCTTAGAAGTTACAGCCGCTCAAAAATGCCATCGATTCGTGAGATGCTTACTCAAAAATGCCATTAGATGTATCAAAAATGCCATCGTTCCGTTAGATGTTTGCTCAATAATGCCATTAGACATTGTTATTTTCATGTAAAACTTGTTGACCATCCAATATGACAAAAAAGCCCAGGCCCACATTTCAGTTCTCTCTATCTCACAATGATAAGTGTGGCCCCACTTGTGAGGAGTAAGTAAGCGAATAATTTTACAGGAAAATAAGAACGTTGTTGGGATCAAGTGGGCCCACACTTTATTGTAGTGAGATAGAGGGAGAGCTGGCATGTTGGTCCATAGGTATTGATGCCATTATAGCATGTCAAGATAGATTTGATATCACAATAATGATGTGCAGTGGCATTTTTGAGCATGTGTCTAACGAAGCGATGGCTTTTTTTAGCAGTAGAAATTCCTAGTGGTGATTCTTAGTTGTGGGACACAACTGGTGGCATAAATGATAAAAACCCTTTTTTGTAAGTACAACATTTGGGATCACTTATTGTCAGAATTCATAATAATTAACTACTTTACCTAGAACGTTGAATGGTTCAGGAACATTGATGGGTGGGGTATCGATCAACAGGGGAAACTTCCACGACGATAACATGTGGACTTTCAATATCCATCATCATAAGCACACAAAATTCTAACCCTAAATAGATACAGCTCACGAGCTATTTTATCTAGTCATGCATGTAAGTTATAAGTCTTTTTTTGCATTAGTACATCTGTATGCTGCTCTGCCATGTTACATCATCAGTTCATGCATTTTTACGTAACAAGTGAATTTTGTTGCACTAAAGGGCTGTTTGGTTTTTGACTAACTTTGCCAAAGATTGCCATACCTAAGGTTAGGCAATTTTGACCAACTTAAGTGAGTGTTTGGTTCCAGCCACACCTTAGGCAAGCCACACTTGGGTCCCACATGGCATACACACAAAAAGTGTGGCAAGGTTCCCTTAGGCTTGCCAACTTGTGGCTCTCATTTTGATGAACTAACCTTAGGCAAGCTTGGGAAAATGTGTGGCAAAATGTGGCAATGCTAGTGCTCTCTTCGACATGTATGGTTGATCCTTCATTTTTTTACTATATGCTACTATCCCATTTAGTTGCTTATGTAGCAACTAATAAGTTATCCATTTATTTTTTCAACGTCATTTGAAGATATTTTACGCTGTCATCAATTACATTATGTTTCATAGACTATGTGCCTGCTGAATTATCATATTAAATATACTTACGCAACATTTTGTACTACATGTAGGTCCTAAGTGACGATGTCGACAGCGACCCAGAAACCCAGAGGATCTACAGGAGGCAGAAGGTGAGGGAGCTGGACAGTGGTGTGCTCGAGAAACGTGTCAGGCCAAGAATCGGAAGGGGGGCTACGGATGCCCTTACTGCAACAAGCTGATGAAAGGCGACCTGTCGAGTACCATCAACCATGCAGTCGGAACATCCCAAGGCAGCATCAAGAATGGCTACGCTTTCAGGGTGAAGCACGCCGCGTATGCCGACTACTTGATGAGGCTTCTTTGAGGCTTTAGGGAAGTGCGCACCCTCGCAGCTAGAACTGATGCTCTTTTGGTTTTAACTATGCTAAGTACTACCCTATGCTATACTTTGTTGGTGAACGTTTATGGTCGAACTATGTGCACCAGTACTACTAAGTGGTGCTTGCTTTTGTATATATGGAAGCGTTGAACTAAGGTAGAACTATGTTAATTGGTGTGTGGTTTGGCATCTCTGCTTGTTAAACTCGTGCTCATTAATCATCGGCTCATTTAGATTAAGTAGCATAAAACCCTGATTGGCTAGGTTCGTTTGAAGCTAGTTAAGCTTGTGAGCGCTCGTTAACAGATTCTGATGTGTTATGGTATACATGATGAGTGTGTACATGTGGTTTTCAAGAAGGAAGATGGTGACTCAAAAAGGAAATGCACTAGTTTGCTGCCTAAGGTGTTGATCCAAGTAATACTAGAACCATCGTGTTTGTGGCGTGGCTACATGATGATCACAAAGTCTCGATCCAAGTAATACTAGATCACTTGATGACAATTTGATCTGATGTTTTCACAAGTCTTGAGCATTAGGGTTTATGTACACAATTTTCAATCCCCAACCCATCCACCCCGGACACGATCTTTGGATTGCATCACGTAGATGTACAAAATCCAGTTCCTAGCTCCTGCCCCAAGCGCCTACGCTTGTGATTTTTTTCCAGGATCCTAATTAAGCGCCTAAATAAGCGCCGCTGCATTGAAGGTGCCCAACGCCGACCAATCAATTTTTCTCATAAGTATTTCCGCTATAGTAGGTAACTACCAATTACTCCCCGCATCTCTCCCCCTAGGGTACGCTCTAAAACCATCGCCGCCGCTCACACGCCCGCCTCCCTGCCGCCGGATATGAAATCCACTCGTGGAGGTCGATTGGCCGTCGTGACAGATCGTGGCCATGGACGTGAGGGGCCTGTCATGGACGCGTCGTGACAGATCGTGGACTTGCGGGGCTAACCACCGACGTCGTCGTCCATCGCATGGATCAGGATCCCCACGAGAAAGCTTTGGACTACTCGGTGTCCGACCCAGAGAAGCATCGTGTCAACGAGGTGCAGTACTCCGTCGTCGATCACAAGCAGCAGCACATGCACGGCATGGACTGGAATTCCGTTACGGTAATTTTAATTTTTTAACCCTAGATCTGTCTTCAAGTTTAAGGTTAGAGGTTAATCATTAAACCATCAATACATTGTTGAATTGGCATAATGGAATCTAGCTCTAAATATAATGTTGATCATCAGTACGTAATGATCATTATTTATTCAATCAATCTTTGAGAAATTAATGGTTCATCCACTCCACAATTTAGTGCGTTTTGGTTTTATGCTAAAAGTCAGACATCATAAAGGTTGTGCATGTTTATTGACAATTTTTTAAAAGTACATCATATGATTTATGCTTTCATATGGATTTGATATTGCTTTTTTCTCCTTAAATTTTCAAAGTTAATAAATATTTACTTTAAAAATAATTTATAGGCACTACAGTATGAAACTTAGGGAATATTAGGTACTGTAAACAATGGTGCAGCTTATATCATACATAATTTAAACTTGCAGCCTTATTCTCATGATTATGCGGACATTTCCGAAGGAGAGATGGATGCACACACTCAGAAAACCCTTGAAGAATTGCAGAATGGACAGTGCAACGTGCTTAAGCGTATGGCATATCGTTGCGCGTTCTGTGGCAAATATCTGGACCCGGCTTTCGTTAGTATTCTTGAGCACGCCGAAGGAGTTGCCAAAGGATACCAAATGAAGCATGGTGTGAGGGCGAAACACAAGGCGCTAGCCCAATATCTCAGGAATTTGTCGGACAAAGAGAAGGTCCGAAGAAGGCGTTATGAGAACCAGCATGCCAAAGAATAGATGAATAAACGAAACCCTGAAGAAGTTCTGGTTGGCATAAGTAGTCATTTGCGGTTTTTTTTAAATACCAATGAATATTTTAATTATCATAGTTTTTGCAAAAATGTTACATTTATTAAATTTAATCATAAAAATGCATACAATTCAATTATTGATTTTTTCAAATATTTGTAACCTTGCATCTAATAGTTTACCATTTTATTGGTTAACCATTATTTTCATATATATATATACTGTGGAGTGCTTAAAATTATTCAAGATCAATTGGTGTACTGAAAGACTCATCCACATGCAATATGAACAGCAGTGTATTTTTAGGGTTTCTTCAAAAGAACACCTGTGGTCATGCTGATCTTTTCTGTTTGGCCAGAATTGGTAAAGCTGCCAAATCTGCATCTGATCCGGCCCAACACTTTGTTCCTTTTGTGGGCCTGCACAAGTGGGAGGCAGAGAGAAAAGCGAGCGATGGCCCCAACCCCAACCCCACCCCCATTCCCAATCCCACCACACTTCGTTCTTTGCAGAGACAGAGAGGCGACGCGGAGGGCGACGGCTAGGGTTTGCCAAGCCGTCACCTTGGCCGCCCCCGTCGTCGTCAAATCGGCCGGATCCGCGAGGCCACCCACTCCCCCCTGCTCCGGCCACGATTCTCCACTGCTTCGTCGACAGCAAGGTCCGACAACGGCACCTCTTCTCCCCAATCCTGGTCGCGCCGCCCGAAGCTCCGGTGGTGCCAGCTTCGAACAAGTCTACTCCAGCCCCATCTGGTACCACTTCGCAGGTAAGATTGATCTTCCCTGCCCTTCGAATGTCGATCTGACCTTAATTTTGCGATCTACCAGCACCGCCCAAGTTAAAATGTGACACTTTCTTGTGTGCATGTTTCGGGTATTCGCGGATTTACTGTCAACTAGTAGGTCATATTGCAACAAGTAATTTTACAGCAAGATAATCTGACAATGTACTGCGTAATCATGGTTTTACTTGTTCGTATGGGTAGTAATGGGTAAACACTTTCGTGCAAGTAAGAGAAAAAGGTGGGTGTTGGCCAGCATACCTTGCTCGTCGACATAGCCTTCACTATGCTATCATCTTTCTTGACAAATGCTATCAAATACTTTTCCCCCTGGAAAATGGCCCCCCACTGCTAGATATAGAAAAAGTATATTCACAGGAGCATACACATGTTTTAGTTTGTTGGGATAGTTTGAAGACTGTGTATATGTATTTGCTGATGCTTAGTTATTAAAAACTAAAAAGGCGAGCACAGAAGCAGTCCATGAGGAAATTTGTAATGATGGAATGAGGATCAGTTATAGTTTCATGTATTACTCGATGGTAGTATGATGATTAGTGCATATTTTGAAGGATTTGTCAAGTATAGACTGCTCTTGGTTGGTGCATGTTTTTGATGATATGTGCACACATGTAATATTTTTGGTTGGTGCATATTTTTGCTGATTGTTGTTACTGCTTACTTGAATTATGTCAGCCTATCTCCAAGATATGGTATGGGCTTGTTGGGGTCAATGAAAATTTCCTGTGAGCTAGTAGTTCACATTGCAACAAATTCCTCACTGTTGGATTTTCTGCCATTATACTTCATAATCATGATTTTACTTGTTGGTATGGGTAGTAATGAGTAAATAAATAGCAAGTATACAAAAGGGTGACTATTGGTCAGCATACCTTGCTCGTTCTCATAGCCTTCACTATGCTGTCATCTTGCTTGAGAGATTCTATCATGTCCTTATTCTCACTGGAAATTGGAAAATTAACCTCCACAGCTACCTCTAAAAATGTTATGTACAGCAGCAAATGCATTATTTGTTTTGTTGGGACAATTTAAAGACTTTATATTTATTACCTGATGGTACCACACAACAGCCCATCAGGAAATTTGCAGTGATCAAAGGCAGATCAGTTATAGTTTCACGTATTGCTCGATGAGAGCAGTCAATCATGGTTCATTTTTACATGGCTACTAATTGGTTGGTTACCAAGTTTTCTTGTCCAGCTCACAAAATTGTAACCTTGAAATATCCTAATTGGTTATGTCTGCCCAATGATTATGAGTCTAACCACTAGTCTTGACTAGTCGTGCGAATAGTTGTCGACTAGCTTTTTCGTGTAGATGTTTATACATGAACTACGTACTTAGCAAGAAGTATGCGAAAAGATTATTCACATTGTATATGGTGCTAACAAGTCCTAATGGAAGACTGATTTCATATATCAATAACTAACATTTGTTCATTGCAATGCATGCAACAGGTTTGAATGGCAAGGGAAACCATCCTCATCAGCAGTGAAGAGAGTGATCACCGGACCACCTCAGATGATGCTTCAGATGGCACTTCACGTGGGAGTGACGGCTATAGCGGTGATGACGACACCTCTAGCGACTATGACACTGATGATAGTTCTGATGGAGATGGAGATGTGGACCACGATCCTATCTTGGCACTACGGGGTAAAGTTCTATATGGCTGGTCAGATATTAAATGAACCGTGAAATATCGAAAGTTGATGTTTGAGTGACACTTGATTACCACACATTACTCTGTTTGGGTTCTAGATGACCTTCCAAATCAACATTGACTGAACTAGAGCTTACATAGAGCAGTGTTTAGTTGTTAGTTTAAATAAATCAAATATTCAATTTGCCCATGTTTCTACGAGATATTGCTGGGTGGATGTGATTGGGTTATCTATGTCCTTCATTTCTTGATCATTGGAGTAGGCATTGATCATTAACCCAGTGCTGATGTTCTAGATCTTACGTATGAAATTATTTACTACTCTGTCATCTTAATTTTTTTTGATACAGGTCCGGGATACCTTGTGAGAAAAGGAACTTTCGAGGATCGCATCTTCTACGGCAACCATGTATCGCTAAACGAGGATCGGTGGGACTGTCTCAAATCCATAGTAAAGCAGTGCCAACCTCCCATACCATACTATGTCAGCACCGTCACTCGCTCGGCAGTCATCAGAGGGAAGAGCAAGATGGTAAACACTTGGACTTTTCTTTTTGCAAATCATACTTCACTAGTGAAAATGCCATCATGTAGAGACAGAGAGGAGGACGGGCGTGGTTGTGCAAATCATACTTACTTTTTTGTGTGCAAATCATACTTCATTTTTTATGTAACATTATTTATTTCCCTGTGCAATCAGTGCTTCTCAAAGGATTACAGTCAGGCCTACCTCAAAGATTATCTGCGAAAGCCCATGGTTGTGCGTGTCACCAACGAACATTTTGAAGGTAATAAAAAGGTCTTGTTCAAGATGGGCAAGAAGGACGGGCGTGCGATCATGACGAAGAACTGGAGAGAAGTCGTTGAGGGCGCCAGAATGAAAGAAGATCAAATGGCTATCTTCAGGTTCATGGAAAGGAGTGGAGGTGGGCTTAGGGTGAACATGGTTAGTGGCATGAGGATTCGTTGACCCATGGCAGTAGTTTGACGCTAGTTTTATAATCTGTATGTACTAGCCAGTAACTGCAAGTTGGTAGTATCAGCTTTTGGGTCCAGTAAGTGCAACTTAGTAGTAATTGGTACTTGGTAGTAACTGGTACTTTGGTGGTATAACTTTTGGGTCCGACTGGATATGAAGATCGTCCAGTAAGTGGAACTTGGCAGTAACTTGGTGGTAGTATGAACCCTATGTGGCGTAATGTACTTGCTATGCAAGTCTATATATATAACGCACCCTGGTACCCTCCTTGATATAATTATCTTTATGGGCTGCAATTATATTTTCTTTTTTTGCCACAGTGATGCTAGTATTTTTAGAATCAAATCTAACCGGGTTTTAAATGGATTAGACACTACTTTCATTTTTGAACGAGGTTTTTGTGTTGGCTAGTACGAGTTATTTTGAAAATGCGGTTTGTATGTGTGTCGCACAAAAAATGCAATGCAAAACAAAAACTTGCGGGTCGAAATGCAATGCAAAAAATGATGTTTCTGTTACTTTCGAGATGGCATGCTATTTTCAAAATGATGTTTTTTTAATTTGAAAAATAATATATACTAAAAAAACATGCTATCTTTTAAAAAGCGTAATTAAAAAAATGTTGTTTTCAAAATCAGCACGCTGCTTTCAAAACAGCATATTTAAAAAAGCATGTAATTTTTGAAATCAGTTTAAAAACAGCGTTATATTTTAAAACTTATTTTAAAAACAGCGTTATATTTTTAGAATGAGGCTGTTATTTTGAAATCAGCATGCTATTTTTAAAAACAACATATTCAAAAGAACATGATTTTTTTTAAATCAGCATGCTATTTTTAAAAGTAGCATATTGAAAAGAGCATATTAAAATAGCATTATTTTAAAATAAGCATGCTATTTTTAAAATTAGCATGATATTTTTGAAAACAGCATGCTATTTTAAAAGTAGCATATTGAAAAGAGCATTATATTTTTAAAAGTACCATGCTATTTTTAAAATTAGCATGATATTTTTGAAATCAGCATGTTATTTTAAAAGTAGCATATTGAAAAGAGCATTATAATTTTAAAAGTAGCATGCTATTTTTAAAATCAGCATGCTATTTTTAAATCAGCATCTATTTTAAATCAGCATATTCATTCTATTTTATTTTCAATTGAACATGCTTTTTTCAAATGAGCATGCTATTTTTAAAATATCAGTATGCTTATTTTCTATTTGAAAATAAATGATTTTCAATGTTATTTGAAAACGAGGTTTCTATTAACGTTCTATTTTCTTATATATATTAAATTTTCGGTTTCTATTTTATATTTCAAGTATGAAATTTGACTACACTTTGAACAAATTTCAGCAATATATTATGTAAAAAAATGAAAAAAATACAGAAAACCAACTTCACTAAAAATGCATTGTTTCATCGATGTTGATAAATCATAACTAGCCTACCATGTCGACCCGTCCATAATAAAATGAGGGTGTACCAATCAAACGAGGAATTCAGAAAAATAGTGGCAGTCCATCAAATAGGTCTAATACATCAGAAACAAGGTGGATCACGGCATGGAAAACTGTCTACTTTAGTTTGTTCTCAATTTTTCAAACCCAAAAATCCTTTTGTTTTCTCTGCTTGACCCTGTGCATCTAAACATCCTGTCTCGACTTCACTTTAGCTTTCCTGCATGAAACAACGTTTGTTAATAGGATAGCAAAGAAGATTTGAGCATGTACAGTACACTATAACAGAAAAAACACTAACTTCACTGATTTTCTCTTCATAGCTACAGAAGCTAACTTGACAGCTCTTATTCGCTCAGCCTGTGGTACGTTCCTAGCAGGCCTTTTTGTCTTCATCACCCCTTTGGCCTGTTCTTTACCGCCCTTACTAGAGTCTTTCCTGGAAAAGTTAAGAAACGTCAACACAGTACTAGCAAATACCCGACTTCTAGAGCGGACATGTAAGTACAGACACTAACTTCACTGGTTTTCCTCGCGCACCCTTGTCATCGTTCTTTTTCGTCCTCCCAGCATTGACATTTGGAGCGCCCTTGCGTTTCCTGCAAAAAATGAAATAGATGAATCTGCAGCCAGCATTCGAAAACATGTTTAAGTACGCACAATTGTGCTAATGCCCACTTGTTTGGTTTTGCGTAATCCTCTTCTGCAACCTCCAATGGTCTCTTCCTAGCCCTCCTCAGCCCACGATCTTCTGCATCTGAATCTTCCTCTTCTTCCTCATCTGAATCTCCCTCTTCTTCTGCATCTGAATCTCCCTCTTCTTCTGCATCTGAATCTTCCTCTTCTTCTGTACCTGAATCTTCCTCTTCTTCTGTATCTGCCTCTGTCTCTTCTTCTGTATCTGCCTCTGTCTCTTCTTCTGTATCTGACTCTGTCTCTTCTTTTTGCTTCTTCCTCCTTGTGCTATTTGATTTCCCCGATTTTTTCCTGCGTAAATTGAAGAAAAACATGTGAACACTCTCCGGGAGAACATATTAACACTGTAAGCATGTATGGAAATGAACAATGAGATTAACATGTGCACTAACTTCGTTGCTTTTTTTGAATCTTCCTCTTCTTCTATATCTGAATCTGTGTCTTCTTCTGTCTCTGAGTCTTTCTCTTTTCGCTTCTTCCTCCTTGTGACCTTTGATTTCCCCGATTTGTTCCTGAGTAAATTGAAGAAAAAGAGAGAACATATTAACATTGTAAGCATGTATGGAAATGAACAATGAGATAAACATGTGCACTAACTTCGTTGCTTTTTTTCCCTCTCATCCGCTCGCGCCTGGATTTAATCCTCTTGTTCGATTCTTCGGTAGTTGGTCTCCCTTTTGGAACTATTTTGATTGGATTTTCCACGTCATCAGTGCAGCATTCGCGAGCAGCAGAGAAGTATGCCGGCAAAGGAACAAACGATTTATGGCCTTCATCCAAATCAGTTTTTTCTCCATCAACCAATATACTCCGGAGGAGCTCCATCACCTGTTCTGACTGTGAATCGCTAGCTGCGGCTGTGAATAAAGCGTCACTAGCCATGTTGCGTAGTTGATGATACTTATTCATGTGATCAGACCATACATGAGTATTCGCAGTCCTCGAAGAAGGGAACGCTGGCTTGGCATGCATTGTCCATCTTTTCTTGACAATTTTTTTTGGAAATGTGCGTACACCAAGATGATCCAGAACGCAGAATATATGTGCGCATGGGTAATCCTGACTTTCCAACTTTTTACATTTACAAGCTGCATCATCCAGTCTTGCTCCTGTAAACAGACAAGTCACGTGATATATAAAATCCACAGGCTTAGCATCCACGCCTTGTGCATCCAACTTTTTGCATCCAACTCCTCACTGTCCTTACCTTCCAAGTGATTGGGATCCTTAGCATCCAGGTTTTTGGCATGCAAGTCCACACCATCCTTGCCTTCCAAGTCATTGGGATCCTCAGCATCCAAGTTTTTTGCATGCAAGTCCTCAGCATCCTTACCTTCCAAGTCATTGGGATCCTCAGCATCCAAGTTTTTTGCATGCAAGTCCTCAGCATCCTTACCTTCCAAGTCATTGGGATCCTCAGCATCCAATTTTTTTGCATGCAAGTCCTCAGCATACTTACCTTCCTTACCTTGCAATTCTCTAGCATCCCTGCCATATGGGACTTTATCATATGGGGCTTTGCGCAAAACTCCAAACACGACCAAACCATCACACGCTACCCGGTCTGTGACCTGCCAATTTGTTCCCTTCGACAATCTGACGCTTTACCCTTGGAAACATCACAGTTGTATAAATATAAGAGGCAGCAATCTCCAGAGGGTGTGCATTCAGCTTAGTGAAGGGTATCGTATGTGTCCCTACTGCGTCTAATGCTGCTTCATTCTTACGCATTATGGATACACAGTGCTCAACATGCTGCAACAAATCAACAAGCTGCATCTTCCTGTTCAGGTGCACATGAAGCCTTGAGTTGAGAGACTCACTCCTCTGATTACTCATCATGCCTAGGAAATATCTACCCTTTGTGTACGCAGCAGCCCATTTGTGTCGCAGCTCGTACATCCTGTTAACCCATGACGACCTCTTGCCCTGTTGGTTTTATTTTGAACCGAACCTTATAAGCCTCCCATCTTTTCTCAAACTCATCAACATCCCAACGACGGTAAATGAATTCCCTAAATTCCTCAAGCTTTTTCTTGCGGAGGTGCATCACCATATTCTCCTCGATATGCCACGTGCACAAACGATGATCTGTTCCAGTCCAGACAGTAGCTATTGCTTTAGCCATTGAACCGTCCCCATCGGTGATTGCTGAAATTGGTGCCGTCTGGGACATTGCCTCCAAAAATACATGAAGAAGCCACTGGTATGATGCAACTGTCTCGTCTGACACTAGACCGACCCCAAACAAAACTGTGCTGCGGTGATGGTTCAGACCAACAAATGGAACAAACGGAAGCCTGTACTTGTTAGACCGATATGTACTGTCGAACACCACGACACCACCAAAGGCAACATAGTCAATGCGGGATTGTGAGTTAGCCCAGAATATTTTCCTCAAATGGCCTTCACTGTCTTTTGTGTATTTGAAAAAGAATTTCGGGTCTGCTTTTTTCTGTGCAATCATATAGGTGAGCAAATATCTAGCGTCACTGCCTTCTATCTTGCGCTTCTTCTGGATTGAAACATGGTTGTATAGGTCTCGATCTATAAATCCAAGCTTGTCGGGACCTCCGGCATTCTTCTCCATTACATTCATAATCTGATGTGTTCGAAGTCCACCGACAGCATACTCGATGACATCGGCCTTTTGTGCATCAGTCATTCTACGATGAGCCGATAAGTAGGGAGTCAGGTCAGCAGGGATAAACAGATGGTTATGCTTGTCCACAAAATTCTTGACGAACCAAAGGCCACTGCTATCTTGTAGCTCAACCTGAAAAAGAGCGGGACACCCACACCGAGAAAGACCACTCAGTGTTCTTTTCCTTTTAGCTCTGTTAAAGTGCTTAAGGGCCCACCATCCTTGTTTGCAGCACTTGTATGTCCTTCTGTATGCATTTTGTTTCGGACCCAGACCCCTGTACTTCAGATCATCCTTTCTAACACCAAACCCTTTTTTTTCTCGCATAGCCTACGTAGAACATGTAGGCTTCTTCCTCAGTCCTGAAAGTCTTCTTCACAATCTCTATGTATTCCATACACTCATTCAGGTATGAACCAGCCATGCCTTTATTATCAATTCCTTTACCTTGCATGTGTACATCATCCATGTCTATGCTGTCCTTGCCTGCATCCTCATTATCCTTATCATCCATGCCTTTGCCTTCGTTGCCTCTATGACCCATGTCCTTGTCATCCGTGCCTGTATCACCCAAGTTTTTGCCATCGTTGGCTTTATCATCCATGTCGTTATGCTGCCAGCGAAAGCAGATAGTCAATGTTACAGATGGATAGCATACGTTACCGAAATTATGCACTAACTCAGTCCTTCAAAATCTGTAAGTAAATATGCCCTGACTAAATCCAGAAATTTTTAATTGATTGTCGTAGTTGTAACTGATGATCTCCTAACTAAATCCAAAGTCCACGAGTCCTTCAAATGCCCTGATAGATCCACCCTGATAGATCAATTATCTCCAAACTCCATTCAAAATTATCTCCTAACTAAATCCAAATTATCTCCTAACTAAATCCAAAAGTATCTCCTAACTAAATCCAAATTATCTCCTAACTAAATCCAAAATAAGTCCAAACTCCATACAAAATTAATTATCTCCTAACTAAATCCAAAATATCTCGAAACTCAATTCAAATGTATCTCCTAACTAAATCCAAAATAACTTTCTTTGAATCCAAATCTGCTGACAACTTTCTCATGCCACAAAACCCTAACTAAGTCCTTCAATATGTCCTAGCTACATCCGACTTACACTTCCTTTCAATCGTAATCTCGTCAGAACTTTCTGAAAACATAAACCCTAAACCTCACATGACATATCCTAAACCCTAACAAAATCCGATCGAAATCTCGTCACAACTTTCTGAAACGATAAACCCTAAACCTCACATGACATATCCTAAACCCGAATCAAATCCGACCCCTATTGGTACTATATGCACAAGTGACCAGAAAAGATTTGAGAGGGCTAGGCACTTACAGCGAAGATCCAGCGTGAAAAAGTTAATGCACGTCGATGAGGATGATGTGGCCTCTCGGGTCGGGGAAGGTGGCGTCCGCTCGGGGAAGGAGTGGATTAGCGGCTCGTCGAAAGATCTGGCGCCGCGACCCGACTGGGGTGACTTGCGATGGAGGGAGTGAGGGGGAGTAGGAGCAGGAGGGGTAGACACGGCGAGTGCGATCGGGCGCGGGCGATGGCGCGATCGAGGGCGCCGGAGGTGATCGGCGGCGATCGAGGGGGCCCGGGGTTAGGGCTCGAAAGGAGGAGAGAGGACGAACCGCTCGAACCGAAATTCAAAAGAGTACGCACGATAATTGAACCTCTATAATGAAGTGCTTTATTAATGCAATTAATTTAATTGAAAAATTTAGGACGAGAATACCCCTAGACCTAATTGGGCCGATTAAAGTTTAAAAAAAATAGGTCAAAAATACCTTTGGCCTCAAAAAGGCCCAGTTATTCTCATTCGTTAGATCGCCCATATAATACATGTGCTCTGGTGTATTATAATGCATCGTAAAATTTCCCTAAGATAATGAAGGTAAGCATGCCTGGAAATCGGTTTTCACCACTTCTCCATCTATGTAGATTCCAAGTATGTACAGGCAGAGGTAAAGTAAACCATAAAGTTGGCATATATATAGTATAAGAAAAGAAAAATCATCTTACCAGCAAAGCTAGTGCTTCAAGCTAGGAGTGTTGAACGCACTGCTCAATCCATACGAACAGGATGCCGTCCGCCTCGCCTAGGATTTGGAAGATGGGCGGGTCCATAAAGTCACATCAGCTGTCGTCCTCGAGTAGATCGCACTGGCACGACCTTCCAACTGAGTGATGCCCCCTCCTGACCTCCACGCGGAGCACCTTGTAGATTAATACTCCAAAATAGTTCAACTCAAGCCACAACCGTAAGGAGGCCCTCGAATCACATCGGGCGTCGTCCTCGAGTAGATGTGCAGGCGACGCGGTCTGATGGAGATGTGGACAACATCAAGGTTTCATCTTACAGTGGTGGCTGTGCGTCCTGTGTGTGCGCCTCATGCCGAGGAACAGCGGCCGCAATCGCTGCACCTTGCATCTGGCGTTGGCCCTCAAACAGAGTTGTCGCCTTAATAATAATAAAGCGGCTATTGCTTTTGCCCACCGGCTCATCGTCATTTAAATTGGACCGGCCCTATGTTCTTATTAATCACGGGTTTTTATAATATTTTAAAACAAAAAGAGATGCACAAAGTAGTACGCTTATATCCCAATGTTTGACTTTGCCCTAGTGCATCTCATGGGAGAAGTCTGGTCCTGGCAAAACATTACTATAAGGACGCCGATAAGTGCCACACGTGTGGGCGTTAGGGAATTCGCCCACACATTTTGTGTGGTGTATAAGAGGAACAGCCCACACACCTACGTGTGGGCAAAACAACTAGCGCCCACACGTCTCTTTTTTCCTCTCCCGATCCCTCTCACACATGTGCGTGTGGGCGAAGTTGATAACGTTCACATGCCCGTATATCAGGCCTCGTACCTCCTGGTCCGGCACGCCACGCATGACGGTCACCGCGCGCCTGCAGTTGCCATGGTTCAGACCCTCGCCCATGTTCGTTTAACTGTAGTTGCCATGTCGCCGAACTACGGTTGCCATGTCGGACAACTGCAGTTGCCATGGTTGCTCAACTGCAGTTGCCATGTATGGTCTGATCTAATGTAGTTGCCATGATTTCATAACTTTAGGAGTTGCCACATACTAACACTAGGCAGTTGAGAGAGTTGACATGTGCTCACAAGCATGCTAGGGGTAGTTGCCATGTAAAAAAGGAAGAGTTTTCATTTGCTTACGTGCACGTTAGGGCAGTTGCCATATACATGCACGTTAGGGCAGTTGCCATGTACCATGCAAAAACATATGACAACTCGGTAAAAGAGAGTTGCCATCTGCTTACGTGTACACTAGGCAGTTGCCTTGTACCTTGCAAAACACATGGCAAACTCGGGTAAAAAAGAAGAGTTGCCACCTGCTTATAAAGCACACTAGAGGCAGTTGCCATGTGCACTGCAAAAACACATGGCAACTAGCAGCTTGGGTGTGGGAGAGGAGATGAGCGTGTGGGCGAGATGGCAAATGCCCACACACTAGCCTTTGTGCGTGCGTGCAAAGTGGTATGTAGGCGAACTGCTGAAAGTCCACACACCAGCCCTTCCTGTGTGATGAAACGGCCGTGTAGGCGACCAGCTGAACACCCACACACTAGACTAATTCTACGTGGCACTAGAAACATGCCAAAATTCGTGCGCTCATGAACGAACGCAGATTCACGCGTGTGGGCGAGATGCAAACGCCCACATGTGTGGGCGTTAACATTTCCGTACTACAACGTCTAGTTAACATGTCCTACATGAAGTAAGGTGAGTACGAGAATTGCTGAAGTGTGATCAAAAGGACCCACATAAGGTAAAATTACGGCTTAAAAATAACCAATCCCTCTTTATACGCGTATAGATTTACTAAATTGGTTCTCCATCTACCACCAATTTAATATGTGTGGTCTCACGTTGTCACATTATTTGATAGAATATAGAACTTCTGCATACCGATGGACTTGAATCAACCAAAGAGATGAGAGCTTAAAAATAAGCAATCCCTCCTTATACGCGTATAGATTAACTAAGGCCTCCTTTGGTTTCTAGGATTTTTGTATGAATTCTAGAGGATAGCATTTGCAAAGAAAAAATTCATTTGAAGCCCTTTGGTTTGTAGGAATGGATTTCTATTCCTATGTAGGATAGGAATCAATCCTTCACGTTTTGAAGGAAAAAAACATTAGCCTAGACTCAATGGAAAAAATCATATCCTATGCACCAAATGACATCTCTTTCTCTATAGAAATTGACATGCATGTCATCTCACTTCCTATGATTTTCTTATTCCTATAAAATTCCTATCCTATGAATTAAAGAAGGCCTAAATTGGTTCTCCATCTACCACCAATTTAATATGTATGGTCTCACGTTGTCACATTATTTGACAGAATATAGAACTTTTGCATACCGATGGACTTGAATCGACCAAAGAGAAGAGCGCGCTCAATCATTCTCACCGCTGTTTGACTGTGGCCCTTTAGAGCATCTCTAGCAGATCCGTATAAATGATCAAACCCGTAAAATAACTGTTTTTTAAGTTTCAGTCGAAAAAACGGTTCCGAGCAAACCCCTTAAAATTGTCCGGCCCTTAATTATTTTACAGAGCCCCGTGAACACATGCCCAAGACTCATGTATCTTCAGTTTCGGAGACAATTTTGCCATGGCCCCAAATACTAGTCAACGCTAGCAGTTGGGGAATTTTAACTCCCGCCAACGCGTTGAAGCTGGCCGCCTGCAGCGACCGCACCGCCGCCGCCCGTCCGCCCCAACGATCACCCGCCCCTGGCCGCCGGCCTCTATGCCCAACCGTCTCATGAAGCTAGCTAGCTAGCTTTGAATCGAGGGGGAGCTAGCTAGCTAGCTTCCCGTCCGCTCGAATTGCTAGCTAGCTAGTTCTTCGTCCGCTCGATTCAGAGCTAGATCCCTCCGCTCGATTCAGAGCATGCGAGTCGTCTGTGAACACCTCGGTGGCGGCGGCTGCTGCAGTTGGCACTGCTGTTTGCCTTGGCCCAGTCGTGCTCGATGGCAAGCACGAGGAGGCAGGATGCGCAGACATCAAGGGGATGAAGGTTGAGATGGAAACGGGGTGAGGAAGAAGATGGTATATTTACAGAATATATTCTTTTTTATGTGTTGATTAGACTGGTTTTATTCGGTCGCAGCTAAAATCAGCCTTTATAATGTGTTTTTCTTGAACTGTAAAAGACTTATACGGGTCACAGTTTTAAGGGTATGCTAGAGATGCTCTTACTAAGTACAAAGGCTGCAAATAAACTGGACGGACTGAATGCAACGATACTATATCAAGAACAAATGAAAATTCAACACCTTGATGATTGTTGAATTTGTAAGAATAAACAAGCAATGACAAATATTTGAGAACAAACCCCTCATAGTAATTATGCATACTTTGAGAGTTATCTAGAATATTGATAGCCATCCATTTGATTTACTTACGCTTAACTAAAATCATGCAATCTAGAATCATGTATACTCTTTTGAGACATACACACACACACACACACACACACGCACACACACACACACACAGATATATATATATATATATATATATATATATATATATATATGTATATGTATATATATATATATATATATATATATATATATATATATATATATATATATATATATATAGGGAAAATCCATCCTATCACCCGGTGGTAGTTACCCCACATGTCTCATATACTATCATGTGGCACTATATATACTATTTTATTATTTTAAATATGTTCATATACTATATTAAGGTATTTCAAAGCAAGTTACATGAAAAAAACAAATTTCATGTAACTTTTTTTTTACCCGCAAAAAAAAAGTTACATGAAAAAATTGCATAGGAGCCCATAGTTTTTATTATATTTGTAAAATACGTACATATTTGTACGTAAAAATGAGCATACTCAAAAAATGGTACATACTACCTAAAAATTATTATATATACTACCTAATCATCGTTATATACTACATACTACATGTACATACTCTCGGTTCCGACAGATACTACATACAATATACAAAACGCAAGTGGTGGTAACTACCATTGCTTGTAGGAAACTAATGTGTAATGACTTGAAGTCTTGTTACTTCTATTAATTTTGTTGATATAACATAAAATTATAACTACTAACAATGTATGTGAAGAATGAGTTATAAATAAGAAATTTATAAATAAGTGATAATCACTTATTTAACATATAAAGGCTTGCATGTTAATTATAATAATTTAGAAAGACATTTTCAGAAATAATTCATCCAACAGAATAAGTTTATCAGATTATCTTTAAAAAAGATAACAGTGAGGAGAAACTTCTAATTCTAGCTCATTGGTTACTTAGAACATGCATGCGACCTTTTGTCGGTTCTGAGGCATGGCTTCCGGAAAGTACTCAGGATAGATATGCTCTCCAAGGGATGACATGTAAAAGTTGATTCAGATTCTCTATGACAACATGTACACAAAGGCTTGGGTGATCCACACCTGGTACGGCTACTGCATCCGTGCTTTTTCTCTTGTCGCAACAATCGCCTCCATGTTGTTGTTCTCATTCAGCAACAAAAATGATTACAGTACAGTGGATGTTGACATCACCTACTTTTTATTAGCTGGGGCTGTCGTCTTGGAGATCATATCAGTGCTGACAGCTATAGGGTCGACATGGATGTGTGTCTGGCTGTGCAGCTTCAAAAGGACCCGTCTGGTTGCAAATGCGCTAATATTCCTTCGCCGTTGTGTCCAAACAGCAAGCAAGAGATGGTGGTCGATCTCCATTGGGCAGTACAATCTGTTTCACTATTGCACCCGCGACAAGACTGAGCTAGGCAGCAAAGCAATAGGGAAGATGGGGCTCAAAGAATGGTGGACAAGTGTGCATTTTGTGTGCACTGCCGACATCTCGAAAACACATGTTCCGGGGTTGCTATTGGAAACCTTGCCCAAAATAGACCCTAGGGACTCAAGAGGCTTTCAAATACTGGAGGGCAGTGGGTTAGGCGAGGACCGAGCTGGATGGAGTCACTAGAGGTTGAGCCAGGACTTTGCGCAGCGCATCCTCATTTGGCACCTTTCAACTGATATCAACCTCCTTAGATCAAATTAAGGAGGTTGAACGTCAAGGGGGTCTAGCTAAAGCAGTCAAGATGTTGTTCAATTACATGATATTCCTGCTAGTGACCAAGCCGTACATGCTACCTGGCTATATTCAAGAAACCTGGCATGATGAGACTCGCAGCCACATGGACACAGTATGGCCTGCGCGGGGGGGGGGGGGGGGGGGGGGGGGGGGGGGGCAGGAATGAGAAAATCGCCCAAAAAATGGTGGACATGTTGAAGAACCAATTCCACAACGATGGCCCCAATGGTTCCAGGATCCCATAAATGATGACGGTTATTGAAATGATGTTCCCAATGGTATGGTTGTTAACTTTATTCTACACAAATTCAAATATGTTTGGTAAAAATTAAAGTTGTACCTGTTGGGGAACGTAGTAATTTCAAAAAAAAATCCTTAGCACACGCAAGATCATGGTGATGCATAGCAACGAGAGGGGAGAGTGTTTGTCTATATACCCTCGTAGACCGTAAGCGGAAGCGTTATGACAACGCAATTGATGTAGTCGTACGTCTTCACAATTGACCGATCCTCAGTATCGAACGTACGACACCTCCGCGACCTGCACACGTTCAGCTCGGTGACGTCCCGCGAACTCACGATCTAGTAGAGCTTCGTGGAAGAGCTTCGTCAGCAAGATGGCGTGATGACGGTGTTGATGAAGTTACCGACGCAGGGCTTCGCCTAAGCACCGCTGCGATATGAACAAGGTGGATTGTGGTGGAGGGGGGCACCGCACACGGCTAAGAAAGATTAATGATCAACTTGTGTGTCTATGGGGTGACCCTGGCCATGTATATAAAGGAGTGGAGGAGGGGGAGAGCCAGCCTAGCTATGGCACGCCCTGGAGGAGTCATACTCCCACCGGTAGTAGGATTCCCCTACCCCCTTCCCTAGTTGGACTAGGAGAGAAGGAAGGGGGAGAGAGGGAGGAAGGAAAGGGGGGCGCCGCCCCCCTCCCCCCTCCTTGTCCAATTCGGACCAGAGGGGGAGGGGGCACGCGGCCTGCCCTGGCCTCCTCTCTCTCTCTCCACTATGGCCCATTAAGGCCCATACAATTACCGGGGGGTTCCGGTAACCTCCCGGTACTCCGGTAAAATCCCGATTTCGCCCGGAACCATTCCGATGTCCAAATATAGGCTTCCAATATATCGATCATTACGTCTCGACCATTTCGAGACTCCTCGTCATGTCCGTGATCCGGGACTCCGAACTACCTTCGGTACATCAAAACATAAAAACTCATAATACCGATCGTCACATAACTTTAAGCGTGCGGACCGTATGGGTTCAAGAACTATGTAGACATGAACGAGACATGTCTCCGGTAAATAACCAATAGCGGAACCTGGATGCTCATATTGGTTCCTACAAATTCTACGAAGATCTTTATCAGTCAAACCGCATAACAAGATACGTTGTTCCCTTTGTCATCGGTATGTTACTTGCCCGAGATTCGATCGTCGGTATCTCAATACCTAGCTCAATCTCGTTACCGGCAAGTCTCTTTACTCGTTTTGTAATGCATCATCCTGCAACTAACTCATTAGTTGCATTGCTTGCAAGGTGATACGTCTCCGACGTATCTATAATTTTTTATTGCTCCATGCTATATTATCTACTGTTTTGGACATTATTGGGCTTTATTATCCACTTTTATATAATTTTTGGGACTAACCTATTAACCGGAGGCCCAGCCCAGAATTGCTGTTTTTCGCCTGTTTTAGGGTTTCGAAGAAAAGGAATATCAGACGGAGTCCAAACTGAATGAAACCTTCGGGAATGTGATTTTCTCAACGAACAAGACCCGGGAGACTTGGACCCCACGTCAAGAAAGAAACGAGGAGGTCACACGGTAGGGGGTGCGCCTGCCTACCCTAGGCGCGCCCTCCACCCTCGTGGGCCCCCTGTTGCTCCACCGACGTACTCCTTCCTCCTATATATATCCACGTACCAACAAACGATTAGGACAGGAGCCAAAAACCTAATTCCACCGCCGCAACTTTCTGTATCCATGAGATCCCATCTTGGGGCCTGTTCCGGAGCTCCGCCGGAGGTGGCATCTATCACGAAGGGCTTCTACATCAACACCATAGCCCCTCCAATGAAGTGTGAGTAGTTTACTTCAGACGTACGGGTCCATAGCTAGTAGCTTGATGGCTTCTTCTCTCTTTTAGGATCTCAATACAATGTTCCCCCCTCTCTTGTGGAGAACTATTCGATGTAATCTTCTTTTTGCGGTGTGTTTGTTGAGACCGATGAATTGTGGGTTTATGATCAAGTCTATCTATGAACAATTTTTGAATCTTCTCTGAATTATTTTATGTATGATTGGTTATCTTTGCAAGTCTCTTCGAATTATCAGTTTGGTTTGGCCTACTAGATTGGTCTTTGTTACAATGGGAGAAGTGCTTAGATTTGGGTTCAATCTTGCGGTGTCCTTTCCCGGTGACAGTAAGGGCAGCAAGGCACGCATTTTATTGTTGCCATCGAGGATAACAAGATGGGGTTTTCTTCATATTGCATGAGTCTATCCCTCTACATCATGTCATCTTGCTTAAGGCGTTACTCTGTTTTTAACTTAATACTCTAGATGCATGCTGGATAGCGGTCGATGAGTGGAGTAATAGTAGTAGATGCAGGCAGGAGTCGGTCTACTTGTCTCGGACGTGATGCCTATATACATGATCATACCTAGATATTCTCATAACTATGCTCAATTTTGTCAATTGCTCAACAGTAATTTGTTCACCCACCGTAGAATACTTATGCTCTTGAGAGAAGCCACAAGTGAAACCTATGGCCCCCGGGTCTATCTCTATCATATTAATCTCCTACTACTTAGTTATTTACTTTGCTATTTACTTTGCCTTTATTTTACTTTGCATCTTTATCATAAAAATACCAAAAAATACTATCTTATCATATCTATCAGATCTCACTATCGTGAGTGGCTTTGTAGGGACTGACAGCCCCTATTTGCGTTGGTTGCGAGGATTTATTTGCTTTGTGCAGGTGCGAGGGACTCGCGCGTAGCCTCCTACTGGATTGATACCTTGGTTCTCAAAAACTGAGGGAAATACTTACGCTACTTTGCTGCATCATCCCTTCCTCTTCGAGGAAAACGAATGCAGTGCTCAAGAGGTAGCAAGAAGGATTTCTGGCGCCATTGCCGGGGAGATCTACGCAAAAGTCCACATACCAAGTACCCATCACATACCCTTATCTCCTGCATTACATTATTTGCCATTTGCCTCTCGTTTTCCTCTCCCCCACTTCACCCTTGCTGTTTTATTTGCCCTCTCTCTCTATTTGCCTCTTTTTGCCCGCTTGCTTTTTGTTTGCTTGTGTGTTAGTTTGCTTGCTTGTCGTTATGGCTAGTCCCTTATCTTCTCCGTTATCTCCTGAGAATGAAATTCTAAATTTTAAAAAAAGGGAGGGAGAAAATCTAAAAGATGCTTGTTATAGAATTTGCGATGCTCAAAATAGATCTACTAGGAAGCAATCTACTTCTGTTCTTCTTCACAATTTTTATGTAGGCATTACTCCTTGGCACCGTTATGTTCTTGATACTATTACCGGAGGGAACTTTTTGGGTAGCCATACTTTTTATTCTTATAATGCTATGATAGATTTATTTGGTTCACCCCCTCTCTTGGTTAATGGAACTGTATTAACTTTGGAGCATGTAATGCAAAGGCTTGAAATTATTGAAAATAAAGTTGCTACCGTAGAGTTAATTGAAAATTTGGATAAAAAGATCCACAGCCAAATCTCTCAATATGGATCTAAAGTAGGAGTTACTTTGAAAAATATTAAAGAAAGGAACCCATAGTTAATGAGAAAATAAATCATGATTCCACTAGAATCGATAAACTTGAGGATATCATTACCAACTTGGGAACCGCTTTTTCTTCCGTAAACAATACTCCAAGTCCTCCCACTAAAATTGCCAAGCTTATGTATGTTCCTAAAAATAAGGGTGAATCCTCTAGTAAGGAAAATGTGGATCTCAAATCTATAAGTATTCATCCCAATCTTCTTGCTTTCATTAAGGAACCATTTGTTACAAATAAATTTTTTGATCTTGTGCCTAAAAGCTTGATAATTAGTAAAAAGAAAGAAATTCCTAAGGATGGCAGATGCCTCATCAAAGAATTACCTACCAAAGATGGAAATACCTAGATCTATTCTTGCTTGTTATGCCTAGCTAGGGGCATTAAACGATAGCGCTTGTTGGGAGGCAACTCAATTTTATTTTTATTCCGTGCTTTTTGCTCCTGTTTAGTAATAAATAATTTATCTATCCTCTGTTTTGGTTGTGTTTTTTGTGTTTAATTAGTGTTTGTGCCAAGTAGAACCGTTGAGAAGACTTGGGGAAAGTTTCCAGATCTTGCGCCAGCTACAGATTACTACAGACTGTTCTGTTTTTGACAGATTCTGTTTTTCATTTGTTGTTTGCTTATTTTGATGAATCTATGGGTAGTAAAATAGTTTATAAACCATAGAGAAGTTGGAATACAGTAGGTATAACACCAATATAAATAAATAATGAGTTCATTACAGTACCTTGAAGTGGTCCTTTATTTTCTTTAGCTAACGGAGCTCACGAGATTTTCTACTTTAAGTTTTGTGTTGTGAAGTTTTCAAGTTTTGGGTAAAGATTTGATGGATTATGGAACAAGGAGTGGCAAGAGCCTAAGCTTGGGGATGCCCATGGCACCCCCAAGATAATCTAAGGACAACTAAAAGCCAAAGCTTGGGGATGCCCCGGAAGGCATCCCCTCTTTCGTCTACTTCTATCGGTAAATTTACTTGGAGCTATATTTTTATTCGCCACATGATATGTGTTTTGCTTGGAGCGCCTTGTATGATTTGAGTCTTTGCTTTTTAGTTTATCACAATCATCCTTGCTGTACACACCTTTTGATAGAGCCATACATGGTTTGGAATTTGTTAGAATACTCTATGTGCTTCGCTTATATCTTTTGAGTTATATAATTTTGCTCTAGTACTTCACTTATATCTTTTAGAGCACGGTGGTGGATTTGTTTTATAGAAACTATTGATCTCTCATGCTTCACTTAGATTATTTTGAGAGTCTTAATAGCATGGTAATTTGCTTAAATCCTAATATGCTAGGTATTCAAGATTAATAAAAAAAATTCTTATGAGTGATTTGAATACTAAGAGAAGTTTGATGCTTGATGATTGTTTTGAGATATGGAGGTAATAATATCAAAGTCGTGCTAGTTGAGTAGTTGTGAAATTGAGAAATACTTGTGTTGAAGTTTGCAAGTCCCTTAGCATGCACGTATGGTAAACGTTATGTGACAAATTTGAAACACGAGGTGTTATTTGGTTGTCCTCCTTATGAGTGGCGCTCGGGGTCGAGCGATGGTATTTTCCTACCAATCTATCCCCCTAGGAGCATGCGCGTAGTACCGAGGTTTTTGATGACTTGTATATTTTTGCAATAAGTATGTGAGTTTTTTATGACTAATGTTGAGTCCATGGATTATACGCACTCTCACCTTCCATCGTTGCTAGCCTCTTCGGTACCGTGCATTGCCCTTTCTCACATTGAGAGTTGGCACAAACTTCGCCGGTGCATCCAAAAAACGTGATATGATAGGCTCTCTCACACATAAACCTCCTTATATATTCCTCAAAACAGCCACCATACCTACCTATTATGGCATTTCCATAGCCATTCCGAGATATATTGCCATGCAACTTTCCACCATTCCGTTCATCATGACACATTCATTATTGTCATATTGCTTTGCATGATCATGTAGTTGACATCGTATTTGTGGCAAAGCCATCGTTCATAATTTTTCATACATGTCGCTCTTGATTCATCGCATATCCCGGTACACCGCCGGAGGCATTCATATAGAGTCATACTTTGTTCTAGTATCGAGTTGTAATCATTGAGTTGTAAATAAATAGAAGTGTGATGATCATCTTTAATAGAGCATTGTCCCAAAAGAAAAAAAGAAAGGCCAAAAAAGGCCAAATAAAAAAAGGCCAAAAAAAGGGACAATGCTACTATCTTTTTTCCACACTTGTGCTTCAAAGTAGCACATTAATCTTCATGATAGAGAGTCTCTTGTTTCGTTACTTTCATATACTAGTGGGAATTTTTCATTATAGAACTTGGCTTGTATATTCCAACAATGGTCCTCCTCAAGTGCCCTAGGTCTTCGTGAGCAAGCAAGTTGGATGCACACCCACTAGTTTCTTTTGTTGAGCTTTCATACATTTATAGCTCTAGTGCATCCGTTGCATGGCAATCCCTACTCCTTGCATTAACATCAATCGGTGGGCATCTCCCTAGCCCATTTATTAGCCTCATTGATGTGAGACTTTCTCCTTTTTTGTCTTCTCCACATAACCCCCTCATTATATTCTATTTCACCCATAGTGCTATATCCATGGCTCACGCTCATGTATCGCATGAAGGTTTATGAGTTTGTGATTACTAAAGTATGAAACAATTGCTTGGCTTGTCATCGGGGTTGTGCATGATGAGAGCATTCTTGTGCGATGAAAATGAAACATGACTAAACTATATGATTTTGTAGGGATGAACTTTCTTTGGCCATGTTATTTTGAGAAGACATAATTGCTTAGTTAGTATGCTTGAAGTATTATCATTTTTATGTCAATATGAACTTTTCTCTTGAATCTTTTGGATCTGAATATTCATACCACAATTAAGAAGAATTAGATTAATATTATGCCAAGTAGCACTCCGCATCAAGAATTCTGTTTTTATCATTACCTACTCAAGGACGAGCAGGAATTAAGGTTGGGGATGCTTGATACGTCTCCAACATATCTATAATTTTTGATTGCTCCATGCTATATTATCTACTGTTTTGGACAATATTGGGCTTTATTATCCACTTTTATATTATTTTTGGGCCTAGCCTAACCTATTAACTTTTATATTATTTTTGGGCCATACTCTAGATGCATGCTGGATAGCGGTCGATGAGTGGAGTAATAGTAGTAGATGCAGGCAGGAGTCGGTCTACTTGTCTCGGACATGATGCCTATATACATGATCATACCTAGATATTCTGATAACTATGCTCAATTCTGTCAATTGCTCAATAGTAATTTGTTCACCGACCGTAAAATACTTATGCTCTTGAGAGAAGCCACAAGTGAAACCTATGGCCCTAGGGTCTATCTCTATCATATTAATCTCCTACTACTTAGTTATTTACTTTGCTATTTACTTTGTCTTTATTTTACTTTGCATCTTTATCATAAAAATACCAAAAATACTATCTTATCATATCTATCATATCTCACTCTCGTAAGTGGCCTTATAGGGACTGACAACCCCTATTTGCGTTGGTTGCGAGGATTTATTTGTTTTGTGCAGGTGCGAGGGACTCGCGCATAGCCTCCTACTAGATTGATACCTTGGTTCTCAAAAACTGAGGGAAATACTTACGCTACTTTGCTACATCATCCCTTCCTCTTCGGGAAAAACCAACGCAGTGCTCAAGAGGTAGCACAAGGCTTATAGTGATGTACATTACCGAGAGGGCCCAGAGATACCTCTCCCACAATCGGAGTGACAAATCCTAATTTTGATCTATGCCAACTCAACAAGTACCATCGGAGACACCTGTAGAGCACCTTTATAATCACCCAGTTACGTTGTGACATTTGGTAGCACACAAAGTATTCCTCTGGTAATCGGGATTTGCATAATCTCATAGTCAAAGGAACATGTATAAGTTATGAAGAAAGTAATAGCAGTAAACTAAAATGATCAATTGCTAAGCTAACGGAATGGGTCAAGTCAATCACATCATTCTCCAATGATGTGATCTCGTTAATCAAATGACAGCTCATGTCTATGGCTAGGAAACTTAACCATCTTTGATTCAACGAGCTAGTCAAGTAGAGGCATACTAGTGACACTCTGTTTGTCTATGTATTCACACATGTACTAAGTTTCCGGTTAATATAATTATAGCATGAATAATAAACTTTTATCTTGATATAAGGAAATATAAATAACAACTTTATTATTGCCTCTAGGGCATATTTCCTTCAGTCTCCCACTTGCATTAGAGTCAATAATCTAGTTCACATCGCCATGTGGTTTAACACCAATAGTTCACATCACTATGTGATTAATATCCATAGTTCACATCGCCATGTGGCTAACATTCAAAGGTTTTACTAGAGTCAGTAATCTAGTTCACATCGCCATGTGATTAACACCCAAAGAGTACTAAGGTGTGATCATGTTTCGCTTGTGAGAGAAGTTTAGTCAACGGGTCTGCCAAATTCAGATCCATATGTATTTTACAAATTTCTATGTCTACAATGCTCTGCACGGAGCTACTTTAGGTAATTGCTCCCACTTTCAATATGCATCCAGATTGAGACTTAGAGTCATCTGGATCAGTGTCAAAACTTGTGTCGACATAATCCTTTACGACGAACCTTTTGTCACCTTCATAATTGAGAAACATATCCTTATTCCACTAAGGATAATTTTGACCGCTCTCCAGTGATCTACTCCTAGATCACTATTGTACTCCCTTGCCAAACTCAGTGTAGGGTATACAGTAGATCTGGTACACAACATGGCATACTTTATAGAACCTATGGCTGAGGCACAGGGAATGACTTTCATTCTCTTTCTATCTTCTGTCGTGGTTGGGCTTTGAGTCTTACTCAATTTCACACCTTGTAACACAGTCAAGAACTCTTTCTTTGACTTTTCCATTTTGAACTACTTCAAAATCTTGTCAAGGTATGTACTCATTGAAAAAACTTATCAGGCGTCTTGATCTATCTCTATAGATCTTGATGCTCAATATGTAAGCAACTTCACCGTGATCTTTATGCTTTCCAGAAAATTCTACATTGTTTCCAATCAACAACATGTCATTCACATATACTTATCAGAAATGTTGTAGTCCTCCCACTCACTTTCTTGTAAATACAGGCTTCACTGCAAGTCTGTATAAAACTATATGCTTTGGTCAACTCATCAAAGTGTATATTCCAACTCCGAGATGCTTGCACCAGTCCATAGATGGATCGCTGGAGCTTGCACATTTTGTTAACACCTTTAGGATTGACAAAACCTTCTAGTTGCATCATATACAACTCTTCTTTAAGAAATCCATTAAGGAATGTAGTTTTGACATCCATTTGCTAGATTTCAAAAAATGTGGCAATTTGCTAACATGATTTGGACAGACTTAAGCATCGTTACGAGTCAGAAAATCTCATCGTAGTCAACACCTTGAACTTTGTCAAAACCTTTTTCGACAAGTCTATCTTTGTAGATAGTAACACTACTATCAGTGTCCGTCTTCCTCTTGAAGATCCATTTATTTTCTATGGCTTGCCAATCATCGGGCAAGTCAACCAAAGTCCACACTTTGCTCTCATACATGGATCCCATCTCAGATTTCATGGCCTCAAGTCATTTCGTGGAATCTGGGTTCATCATCGCTTCCTCATAGTTCGTAGGTTCGTCATGGTCAAATAACATGACCTCCAGAACAGGATTACCGTACCACTCTGGTGCGGATCTCACTCTAGTTGACCTACGAGGTTCGGTAGTAACTTGATCTGAAGTTACATGATCATCATAATTAGCTTCCTCACTAATTGGTGTAGGAGTCATATGAACAGATTTCTGTGATGAACTACTTTCCAATAAGGGAGCAGGTACAATTACCTCATCAAGTTCTACTTTCCTCCCACTCACTTCTTTCTAGAGAAACTCCTTCTCTAGAAAGGATCCATTCTTAGCAACGAATGTCTTGCCTTCGGATCTGTGATAGAAGGTATACCCAACTGTCTCCTTTGGGTATCTTATGAAGACACAATTTTCCGATTTGGGTTTTGAGCTTATCAGGATGAAACTTTTTCACATAAGCATCGCAACCCGAAACTTTAAGAAATGACAACTTTGGTTTCTTGCCAAACCACAGTTCATATGGTGTCATTTCAATGGATTTAGATGGTGCCCTATTTAACGTGAATGCAGCTGTCCCTAATGCATAACCCCAAAACGATAGTGGTAATATGGTAAGAGACATCATAGATTGCACCATATCTAATAAAGTACGGTTACGATGTTCGGACACACCATTACGTTGTGGTGTTCCAGGTGGCGTTAGTTGCAAAACTATTCCGCATTGTTTCAAATGAAGACCAAACTCGTAACTCAAATATTCTCCTCCACGGTCAGATCGTAGAAACTTTATTTTCTTGTTACGATGATTTTCCACTTCACTCTGAAATTATATGAACTTTTCAAATGTTTCAGACTTATGTTTCATCAAGTAGATATACCCATATCTGCTCAAATCATCTGTGAAGGTCAGAAAATAACGATACTCGCTGCGAGCCTCAACATTCATCGGATCGCATACATCAGTATGTATTATTTCCAATAAGTCACTTGCTCGCTCCATTGTTCCAGAGAACGGAGTCTTACTCATCTTGCCCATAAGGCATGGTTCGCAAGCATCAAGTGTTCATAATTAAGTGATTCCAAAATCCCATCAGCATGGAGTTTCTTCATGCGCTTTACACCAATATGACCCAAATGGTAGTGCCACAAATAAGTTGCACTATCATTATTAACTTTGCATCTTTTGGCTTCAATATTATGAATATGTATATCACTACGATCAAGATCCAACAAACCATTTTCATTGGCTGTATGACCATAGAAGGTTTTATTCATGTAAACAGAACAACAATTATTCTCTAACTTAAATGAATAACCGTATTGCAATAAACATGATCAAATCATATTCATGCTCAATGCAAACACCAAGTAACACTTATTTAGGTTCAACACTAATCCCGAAAGTATAGGGAGTGTGTGATGATGATCATATCAACCTTGGAACCACTTCCAACACACATCGTCACTTCACCCTTAACTAGTCTCTGTTCATTCTGCAACTCCCGTTTCGAGTTACTAATCTTAGCAACTGAACCAGTATCAAATGCCGAGGGGTTGCTATAAACACTAGTAAAGTACACATCAATAACATGTATATCCAATATACCTTTGTTCACTTTGCCATCGTTCTTATCCGCCAAGTATCTAGGGCAGTTCCACTTCCAGCGACCATTTCCTTTGCAGTAGAAGCACTCAGTTTCAGGCTTGGGTCTAGCTTTGGGCTTCTTCACAGGAGCAGCAACTTGCTTGACGTTCTTTTTGAAATTCCCCTTCTTCCCTTTGCCCTTTTCTTGAAACTAGTGGTATTGTCAACCATCAACACTTTATGCTTTTCTTGATTTCTACCTTCGTCGATTTCAGCATCACGAAGAGCTTGGGAATCGTTTTCGTTATCCCTTGCATATTATAGTTCATTACGAAGTTCCAGTAACTTGGTGATAGTGAGTAGAGAACTCTGTCAATCACTATCTTATCTAGAAGATTAACTCCCACTTGATTCAAGTGATTGTAGTACTCAGACATTCTGAGCACATGCTCACTAGCTGAGCTATTCTCCTCCATCTTGTAGGCAAAGTACTTGTCAAAGGTCTCATACCTTTCGACATGGGCATGAGTCCAAAATACTAATTTTAACTCTTGGAACATCTCATATGCTCTGTGGCGTTTCAAAAATGTCTTTGAAGCCCCGATTCTAAGCTGTAAAGTATGGTGCACTAAACTATCAAGTAGTCATCATATCGAGCTTGCCAAACATTCATAACGTCTGCATTTGCTCCTGCAATTGGTCTGTCACCTAGCGGTGCATCAAGGACACAATTATTCTATGCAGCAATGAGGCTAATCCTCAGATGACGGATCCAATCCGCATCATTGCTACTAACATCTTTCAACTTAGTTTTCCCTAGGAACATATAAAAAATAAAACAGGGGAGCTAAACGCGAGCTATTGTTCTACAACATAGATATGCTAATACTACCAGGACTAAGTTCATGATTAATTAAAGTTCAATTAATCATATTACTTAAGAACTCCCACTTAAATAGACATCCCTCTAATCATCTAAGAGATCACGTGATCCATATCAACTAAACCATGTCCGATCATCACGTGAGATGGAGTAGTTTTCAATGGTGAACATCACTATGTTGATCATATCTTCTATATGATTCACGCTCGAATTTTCGGTCTCCAGTGTTCCGAGGCCATATCTGCATATGCTAGGCTCGTCAAGTTTAACCCGAGTATTTCTGCATGTGCAAAACTGGCTTGCACCCATTGTATATGAACGTAGAGCTTATCACACCCGATCATCACATGGTGTCTCGGCACGACGAACTTTGGCAACGGTGCATACTGAGGGAGAACACTTGTACCTTGAAATTTAGTGAGAGATCATCTTATAATGCTATCGTCAAACAATCATAATAATAAGATGCATAAAGGATAAAATCACATGCAATCAATATAAGTGATATGATATGGCCATCATCATCTTGTGCCTTTGATCTCCATCTCCAAAGCACCGTCATGATCACTATCGTCACTGGCACGACACCTTGATCTCCATCGTAGCAACGTTGTCGTCTCGCCAACTATTGCTTCTACGACTATTGGTACCGCTTAGTGATAAAGTAAAGCAATTACAGGGCAATTGTATTGCATACAATAAAGCGACAACCATATGGCTCCTGCCAGTTGCCGATAAATTCGTTACAAAACATGATCATCTCATACAATAAAATATAGCACCATGCCTTGACCATATCACATCACAACATGCCCTGCAAAAACAAGTTAGATGTCCTCTACTTTGTTGTTGCAAGTTTTACGTGGCTGTTATGGGCTGAGCAAGAACCGTTCTTACCTACACATCAAAAACACAATGATATTTCGTCAAGTTATTGCTGTTTTAACCTTCAACAAGGACGGGGCGTAGTCACACTCGGTTCAACTAAAGTTGGAGAAACTGACACCCGCCAGCCACCCGTGTGTGAAGCACCCCGCTAGAACCAGTCTCGTGTAAGCGTACGCGTAATATCGGTCCGGCCGTTGATACACTTCCAACATATCTAGAATTTTTGATTGTTCCATGCTATTATATTATCTATTTTGGATATTAATGGGCTTTATATTACACTTTTATATTATTTTTGGGACTAACCTATTAACCGGAGGCCCAGCCCAAATTGTTTTTTTGCCTATATCAGTGTTTCACAGAAAAAGAATATCAAACGGAGTCCAAACGGAATGAAACCTTCGGGAGCGTGATTTTTGGAACGACCATGATCCAGAGGACTTGGAGTGGACGTCAAGCAATCAACGAGGAGGCCACGAGGCAGGGGCGCGCCCTCCACCCTCGTGGGACCCTCGTGGCTCCACCGACCTATTTCTTCCTCCTATATATACCTACACACCCCCAAAACATCCAGGAGCATCACGAAACCCTATTTCCACCGCCGTAACCTTCTGTATCCAAGAGATCCCATCTTGGGGCCTTTTCCTGAGCTCCGCCGGAGGGGGCATTGATCACGGAGGGCCTCTACATCAACTCCATGGCCCCTCCAATGATGTGTGAGTAGTTTACTTCAGACCTTCGGGTCCATAGTTATTAGCTAGATGGCTTCTTCTCTCTCTTTGGATCTCAATACAAAGTTCTCCTCGATTCTCTTGGAGATCTATTCGATGTAATCTTCTTTTGCGTTGTGTTTGTCGAGATTCGATGAATTGTGGGTTTATGATCAAGATTATCTCTGAATTCTTTTATGTATGATCGGTTATCTTTGCAAGTCTCTTTGAATTATCAGTTTGGTTTGGCCTACTAGATTGATCTTTCTTGCAATGGGAGAAGTGCTTAGCTTTGGGTTGAATCCTGCGGTGCTCGATCCCAGTGACAGTAGGGGAAACGACACGTATTGTATTGTTTCCATCGAGGATAAAAAGATGGGGTTTATATCATATTGCATGAGTTTATCCCTCTACATCATGTCATCTTACTTAAGGCGTTACTCTTTTCTTATGAACTTAATACTCTAGATGCATGCTGGATAGCAGTCGATGTGTGGAGTAATAGTAGTAGATGTAGGCAGGAGTCAGTCTACTTGTCACGGATGTGGTACCTATATACATGATCATACCTTGATATTCTCATAACTATGCTCAATTCTATCAATTGCTCGACAGTAATTTGTTCACCCACCGTAATACTTATGCTATCTTGAGAGAAGCCACTAGTGAAACATATGGCCCCCGGGTCTATTTTCCATGATACAAGTTTCCAATCTATTGTATTTGCAATCTTTACTTTCAATCTATATCATAAAAATACCAAAAATATTTATCTTATTATTATTATTATTATTATTATTATTATTATCTCTATCAGATCTCACTCTTGCAAGTGGCCGTGAAGGGATTGACAACCCCTTTATCGCGTTGGTTGTGAGGTTCTTATTTGTTTGTGTAGGTACGAGGTGACTCACACGTGGTCTCCTACTGGATTGATACTTTGGTTCCCAAAAACTGAGGGAAATACTTACGCTGCTTTGCTGCATCACCCTTTCCTCTTCAAGGGAAAATGAACGCATGCTCAAGAAAGACATTAAAAAGATGAAGAATATGAGGTAACCTTAATTCCATTTGTTTGTAGTTTTCTTTTATAGACTAAATTAGTGATAAAACAAGAAACTAAAAGATTTGATTGCAAGGTCTAAAGATATACCCTCAAGCGCTAACCTCCCCGGCAACGGCGCCAGAAAAGAGCTTGATGTCTACTACGCAACCTTCTTCTTGTAGACGTTGTTGGGACTCCAAGTGCAGAGGTTTGTAGGACAGTAGCAAATTTCCCTCAAGTGTATGACCTAAGGTTTATCAATCCGTCGGAGGCATACGATGAAGATGGTCTCTCTCAAGCAACCCTACAACCAAATAACAAATACTCTCTTGTGTCCCCAACACACCCAATACAATGGTAAATTGTATAGGTGCACTAGTTCGGCGAAGAGATGGTGATACAAGTGCAATATGGATGGTAGATATAGGTTTTTGTAATCTGAAAATATAAAGACAGCAAGGTAACTAATGATAAAAGTGAGCGTAAACGGTATTGCAATGCTAGTAAACAAGGCCTAGGGTTCACACTTTCACTAGTGCAAGTTCTCTCAACAATAATAACATAATTGGATCATATAACTATCCCTCAACATGCAATAAATATTCACTCCAAAGTCACTAATAGCGCAGAACAAATGAAGAGATTATTGTAGGGTACGAAACCACCTCAAAGTTATTCTTTCCGATCAATCCGTTGGGATATTCCTATAAGTGTCACAAACAGCCCTAGAGTTCGTAGTAAAATAACACCTTAAGACACAAATCAACCAAAACCCTAATGTCACCTAGATACTCCAATGTCACCTCAAGTATCCGCGGGTATGGTTATACGATATGCATCACACAATCTCATATTCATCTATTTAAACCAACACAAAGTACTTCAAAGAGTGCCCCAAAGTTTCTATCGGAGAGTCAAGGCGAAAACGTGTGCCAACCCCAATGCATAAGTTCACGAGGTCACGGAACTCGCAAGTTGATCACAAAACATATATCAAGTGGATCACGTGATATCCCATTGTCACCACAGGTAAGCACATGCAAGACATACATCAAGTGTCCTCAAATCCTTAAATACTCAATCCGATAAGATAACTTCAAAGGGAAAACTCAATTCATCACAAGAGAGTAGAGGGGGAGAAACATCATAAGATCCCAATATAATAGCAAAGCTCGCGATACATACCCTTAGCCCCGAGGGAGAACTACTCCCTCCTCGTCATGGAGAGCACCAGGATGATGAAGATGGCCACCGGCGAGGGATTCCCCCTCCGGCAGGGTGCCGGAATAGGGTCTCGATTGGTTTTAGGTGGCTACAGAGGCTTGCGACGGCGGAACTCCCGATCTATTCTCCTCCCCAATGTTTTTAGGGTATATGGACATATATAGGTGAAAGAAGTCGGTCAGGGGAGCCACGAGGGGCCCACGAGGGTGGGGGCGCACCCAGGGGGTAGGGCGCGCCTCCCTACCTCGTGGCTTCCTAGAAGCTTCCTTGACGTCTACTCTAAGTCTCCTGGATTGCTTCCATTCCAAAAATAACTCTCCCGAAGGTTTCATTCCGTATGGACTCAGTTTGGTATTCCTTTTCTTCAAAACACTGAAATAGGCAAGAAAACAACAATTTGGGTTGGGCCTCCGGTTAATAGGTTAGTCCCAAAAATAATATATAAGTGTTTATTAAAGCCCATAAACATCCAAACAGATAATATAATAGCATGAATACTTCATAAATTATAGATACATTGGAGACGTATCAGCAACCCAATTTTATTTTATTCCTTTATTTTTGTTCCTGTTTAGTAATAAATAATTTATCTAGCCTCTGTTTTGGTTGTGTTTTTTGTGTTTAATTAGTGTTTGTGCCAAGTAGAACGGTTGGGAAGGCTTGGGGAAAGTCTTTTTGATCTTGCTGTAAAAAAACACAAACTTTAGCGCTCATGAGAATTGCTGGCATGTTTTACTGGAGAGTGCTATGTTGTTACTTCTTTTTTCAGATGATTAATAGATAAATTCCTCACGTCCAGCAATTTATTTCAGAATTTTTGGGGTTCTAGAAGTATTTGAAACCTACATATTACTACATACTTTTCTGTTTTTGACAGATTCTGTTTTTCGTGTGTTGTTTGCTTATTTTGATGAATCTATGGCTAGTAATAGAGTTTATGAACCATAGAAAAGTTGTAATACAGTAGGTTTAACAACAATATAAATAAAGAATGAGTTAATTACAGTACCTTGAAGTGGTGGTTTGTTTTCTTTTACTAACGGAGCTCACAAAGATTTTCTTTTAAGTTTTGTGTTGTGAAGTTTTCAAGTTTTGCGTAAAGATTTGATGGATTATGGAACAAGGAGTGGTAAGATCCTAAGCTTGGGGATGCCCAAGGCATCCCAAGGTAAAATCCAAGAACAACCAAAAGCCTAAGCTTGGGGATGCCCCGGAAGGCATCCCCTCTTTCGTCTTCGTCCACCGGTAACTTTACTTGGAGCTATATTTTTATTCATTACATGATTTGTATTTTGCTTGGAGCGTCCTGTATGATTTGAGTCTTTGCTTTTTAATTTACCACAATCATCCTTGCTGTACACACCTTTTGGGAGAGACACGCATGAATTGGAATTTATTAGAATACTCTATGTGCTTCACTTAGATCTTTTGAGTTGGATAATGTTTGCTCTAGTGCTTCGCTTATATCTTTTAGAGAACGGCGGTGGTTCTATTTTATAGAAATAATTGATCTCTCATGCTTCACTTATATCTTTTGGAGAGTCCTTTAGAACAACATGGTAAACATCTTTGGTTATAAATTTTAAATGCTAAGAGAAGTTGGATGCTTGATAGATTGTTTTGAGATATAAAGGTGGTAATATTAGAGGTGTGCTAGTTAAGTAATTGTGAAATTGATGAATACTTGTGTTGAAGTTGGCAAGTCCCGTAACATGCACGTATGGTAAACATTATGTGACAAATTTGAAGCATGGGGTGTTCTTTGATTTCTTTCCTTATGAGTGCCGGTCGGGGACGAGCGATGGTCTTTTCCTACCAATCTATCCCCCTAGGAGCATGCGCGTAGTGCTTGGTTTTGATGACTTGTAGATTTTTGCAATAAGTATGTGAGTTCTTTATGACTAATGTTGAGTCCATGGATTATACGCACTCTCACCCCTCCATCATTGCTAGCCTCTTCGGTACTGTGCATTGCCCTTTCTCACCTTGAGAGTTGGTGCAAACTTCGCCGGTGTAGCCAAACCCCGTGATATGATACGCTCTATCACACACAAGCCTCCTTATATCGTCCTCAAAACAGCCACCATACCTACCTATTATGGAATTTCCATAGCCATTCTGAGATATATTGCCATGCAACTTTCCATTGTTCCATTTAATATGACAGGCATCATCATTGTCATGTTGCTTTGCATGATCATGTAGTTGACATCATATTTGTGGCAAGGCCACCATGCTTAATTTTTCATACATGTCACTCTTGATTCATTGCAATCCCGGTACACCACCGGAGGCATTAACATAGAGTTGTATTTTGTTCTAAGTATTGAGTTGTAATTCTTGAGTTGTAAGTAAAAAGAAGTGTGATGATCATCATTATTAGAGCATTGTCCTAGTGAGGAAAGGGTGATGGACACTATGATTCCCCCACAAGTCGGGATGAGACTCCGGACGAAAAAGAGAAGAGAAAAGAGGCCAAAAGAAAAAAAGGGAAGAAGGCCCAAAATAAAAAAAAGGAGAGAAAAAATGAGAGAAAAAGAGAGAAGGGACAATGTTACTATCCTTTTTCCACACTTGTGCTTCAAAGTAGCACCATGATCTTCATGATAGAGGGTCTCCTATGTTTTCACTTTCATATACTAATTGGAATTTTTTCATTATAGAACTTGTCTTGTATATTCCAATGATGGCCTTCCTCAAATGCCCTATGTCTTCGTGAGCAAGCGAGTTGGATGCACACCCACTTAGTTTCTTTGATGAGCTTTCATATATTTATAGCTCTAGTGCATCTGTTGCATGGCAATCCCTACTCCTTGCATTGACATCAATCGGTGGGCATCTCCATAGCCCATTGATTAGCCGCGTCAATGTTGTCGGATTCACGGGTTCCGGCAGACCCTTAAGGTCCAAACACTGGGGTGCGCGCGGAGATCACACCTTCTACCTCCCCGTCTCACAAAGATCTAAACTGCTAAAAGAACTGCACGAGAGACACAAGATTTATACTGGTTCGGGCCACCGTTGTGGTGTAATACCCTACTCTAGTGTGTGGTGGGTGGATTGCCTCTTGGGGCTGATGATGATGAACGATACAAGGAGGAAAAGCCTCGCGAGGGTCTGTTCTTGGCTGGGGGGATGAACTGCTAGGAGGAGTTCAGTCACCCTTCTCTCTCTCTCTCTCTCTCTCTCTCTCTCTGATTTCGATCCCCCTACCATGTGGGTGGCTGGTCCTATTTATAGAGGCCCTGGTCCTCTTCCCAAATATCGAGCGGGAAGGGAGCCAACAATGGCGGGCTAATTTGAAGGGGGACAACAAGTATCAACTATCCTGACAAAAGCAGTCTTCGCCTGCGCAAAGCTCTGGTGATGACGCCGTCTTGGGCTCCACGGTGACCTCCGTCTCGTAGTCCTCCTGGTCGTGGTCTCGTTGCATCGAAATGGCAACCTTTGCCTGATGCCTCGGTACTCCGCGGCTGCGCTTGCCCCCTTTGCACCAAAGAGGAAAGAATGACGCTGCGCGCGCTGGCGCCCGCCTGGCACCCTCAATCGTCATGGCTTGCGTCATGGGCACCTCGCGAGGTACCCCGCCTTGATTCCTCCGCCTCCTCACGAGCCAGCCTGAGGAGGCTGCGCCTGAGGATACGCCGTGTCGTCCGCCCCGCGAGGCTTGGCCCCTCGCGAGGGTCTTGAGCCTTGTGTTGATGAAGATGGGCCATGCTAGGCCTCCTTTGAGCCACGCCGCAGGCCGCAGGCAGGCAAGTTTGGGGACCCCCGTTCCCAGAACGCCGACAAATGTGAGACTTTCTCCCTTTTTTCTTCTCACACAACCTCAATCATCATATTCTATTCCACCCATAGTGATATGTCCATCGCTCGCGCTCATATATTGCGTAAAAGTTGAAAGAGTTTGAAAAGTCTAAGTATGAAACAATTTCTTGGCTTGTCATCGGGGTGGTGCATGATGAGAGCATTTTGTGTGACGAAAATGAAGCATGGCCAAACTATATGACTTTGTAAAGAAGGTTTTCTTTGGCTATGGTATTTTGATAAGACATAATTACTTGATTAGCATACTTGGAGTATTACTATTTTTATGTCAACAATAAACTTTTATCTTGAATCTTTCGGATCTGAACATTCATGCCACAATAGAGAAAAATACATTGAAGAATATTCTAGAAAGCATTTCACATCAAAAATTATGTTTGTATCATTTACCTACTCGAGGACGAGCAGGAATTAAGCTTGGGGATGCTTGATACATCTCCAACGTATCTATAATTTTTTATTGTTCCATGTTATTATATTATCTGTTTTGGATGTTAATGGGCTTTATTTTACACTTTTATATTATTTTTGGGACTAACCTATTAACCGGAGGCCCAGCCCAAATTGCTAAATTTTTTTTGCCTATTTCAGTGTTTCGCAGAAGAAGAATATCATACGGAGTCCAAACAGAATGAAACCTTCGGGAGCGTGATTTTTGGAACGAACGCGATCCAGAGGACTTGGAGTGGACGTAAAGCAATCAACGAGGAGGCCACGAGGCAGGGGGCGCGCCTAGCCCCCCTGGGCGCGCCCTCCACCCTTGTGGGGCCCTCGTGGCTCCGCCGACCTACTTCTTCCTCCTATATATACCTACGCACCCCCAAAACATCCAAGAGCACCACGAAACCCTATTTCCACCACCGCAACCTTCTGTACCCAAGAGATCCCATCTTGGGGCCTTTTCCGGAGCTCTGCCGGAGGGGGCATTGATCATGGAGGGCCTCTACATCAACTCCATGGCTCCTCCGATGATGTGTGAGTAGTTTACTTCAGACCTTCGGGTCCATAGTTATTAGCTAGATGGCTTCTTCTCTCTCTTTGGATCTCAATACAATGCCCCCCCTCTCTTGTGGAGAACTATTCGATGTAATCTTCTTTTTGCGGTGTGTTTGTTGAGACCGATGAATTGTGGGTTTATGATCAAGTCTATCTATGAACAATTTTTGAATCTTCTCTGAATTCTTTTATGTATGATTGGTTATCTTTGCAAGTCTCTTCGAATTATCAGCTTGGTTTGGCTTACTAGATTGATCTTTCTTGCAATGGGAGAAGTGCTCGTCTTTTGGTTCAATCTTGCGGTGCTCGATCACAGTGACAGTAGGGGAACGACACGTATTGTATTGTTGCCATCGGGGATAAAAAGATGAGGTTTATATCATATTGCATGAGTTTATCCCTCTACATCATGTCATCTCGCTTAAGGCATTACTCTGTTCTTATGAACTTAATACTCTAGATGCATGTTGGATAGTGGTCGATGTGTGGAGTAATAGTAGTAGATGCAGGCAGGAGTCGGTCTACTTGTCACGGATGTGATGCCTATATACATGATCATACCTAGATATTCTCATAATTATGCTCAATTCTATCAATTGCTCGACAGTAATTTGTTCACCCACCGTAATACTTATGCTATCTTGAGAGAAGCCACTTGTGAAACCAATGGCCCCCGGGTCTATTTTCCATCATACAAGTTTCCAATCTATTTTATTTTGCAATCTTTACTTTCAATCTATATCATAAAAACACCAAAACTATTTATCTTATTATTATTATCTCTATCAGATCCCACTCTTCCAAGTGGCCGTGAAGGGATTGAAAACCCCTTTATCGCGTTGGTTGCGAGGTTCTTATTTGTTTGTGTAGGTACGAGGTGACTCGCGCATGGTCTCCTACTGGATTGATACCTTGGTTCTCAAAAACTGAGGAAAATACTTATGCTGCTTTGCTGCATCACCCTTTCCTGTTCAAGGGAAAACCAACGCATGCTCAAGAGGTAGCAGCCGCTTCATCCAACAATATCGCCGAACCAAAGTATGACATGCTAGAAAGCAGTATGACATGTATCGCCCACAACTCACTTGTGTTCTACTCGTGCATATAACATCTACGCATTAACATGGCTCTGTTACCACTATTGGGGAACATAGTAATTTCAAAAAAATTCCAACGCACACGCAAGATCATGGTGATGCATAGCAATGAGAGGGAAGAGTGTTTGTCTACATACCCTCATAGACCGTAAGCGGAAGCGCCATGACAACGAGGTTGATGTAGTCGTACGTCTTCATGATCGACCGATCCTCAGTACCGAACGTACGGAACCTCCACGATCTGCACACGTTCAGCTCGGTGACGTCCTGCGAACTCACGATCCAGTAGAGCTTCGGGGAAGAGCTTCGTCAGCACAACGGCATGATGATGGTGTTGATGAAGTTACCGACGCAGGGCTTCGCCTAAGCACCGCTACAATATGACCGAGGTGGATTATGGTGTAGGGGGGCACCGCACACGACTAAGAAAGATCAATGATCAACTTGTGTGTCTATGGGGTGCCCCCTGGCCATGTATATGAAGGAGTGGAGGAGGGGGGAGGGCCGGCCTAGCTATGACGCACCCTGGAGGAGTCCTACTCCCACCGGGACTAGGACCCCCATCCCTAGTTGGACTAGGAGAGAAGGAAGGGGGAGAGAGGGAGGAAGGAAAGGGGGCCCCCTCCTAGTCCAATTCGGACCAGAGGGGGAGGGGGCACGCGGCCTACCCAGGCCTCCTCTCTCTCTCCACTATGGCCCATTAAGGCCCATACAATTACCGGAGGGTTCCGGTAACCTCCCGGTACTCCGGTAAAATCCTGATTTCACCCGGAACCATTCCGATGTCCAAATATAGGCTTCCAATATATCGATCATTACGTCTCGACCATTTCGAGACTCCTCGTCATGTCTGTCGGGTATATACCCCGCGGTGTAACCCGCCGGATGTATGACCCAGCTGGAGCGTGGCGACTCACTGGTGACCCACCCAGAGTTTGGCGATTCACAGATAACCCGCCCGATCTTGGCAGCTCATTAGTAACCCGGCGGGTGGGTCAGATGGACAACAAGGCCCAAGGCCCAGAAGGCCGGCTCATGTTATGGTGGGCCGGCTTAAGAGGAAGACATAAGGAATATTCTCCTACAAAGGAAGCAAGACTAGGACTCCACTTGTAATAGATTAATCCTAATCCTACTAGGACTAGTCATGTAACCCGCCCCTTCAACTTATATAAGGAGGGGCAGGGATCCCCAAAGAAGGAGAGACAAGAAACAATCTCTAGGGCTAGACACAAAGGGGGAGCCGTCTTATGCGGCGACTCTCTCATGAGCATAATGAGATCTAGCCACAAACAGCATGTAGGGCTATTTTGGATGATGTTTCCCGGGGCCCGAAGCTGTCTAAATCCTTGTCTTGTGTTGTGTCTCTCGATTCCGCTCAACCCCTCTCAAGCTACTACAAAGATGTGTTGGCCTCACGACTAAGTCCTCACATTAGGACATCTACCGTGACAATTCCACGACAGTTGGCGCCCACCGTGGGGCTTGCACATGGTGGTGTTGAGTTCTTGGAGGGATCACTCACAGGAATTGAGAAGTTCATAATCTCCGGATGAAGAAGAGACGGTTGGAAAAGATCTGCATTAATTTCGAGTTCATCTGTCCAGATTCATGGTTTGGAAGATTTAAGGAAAATTAGGGTTGCATCGGATGCGCCACCGCTGCTGCAAGTCGAAGGCCTATCCGAGATTGATCAGCGCAAGGATCAAATCACCGAGACCAACAAAAAAAAGTCTGAGTGTACTGCTCCCTGGCGTAAAGACCGAGTTGTGCAAAGTCAAGTTGCACTTTTTATATATCCGTTTGCTACAAGCCACTCCGACCGTCGTCACTTTGGACTCGTTCATCCTTGGTCGCGCCGCCTCTGTCCTGAGCCGCCGTCGAGGCCCATCGTTGCCTCTACGGTCGTGGTCTGCCACAATTTCCGTTGTCTAAGCTGCGGCCCTCGCATGAGCCGCCGGTAGCCTTCATGGCGTGTCTATTTCTACCGTGACGAGAGCCGCCGCTTCCTCCGCCTTGGAACTACTGGCCCTGAGTTGCCGCTTCCACTACAAAAAAAACTTCCGTGATGATACGTGTTTGTCACAGTAGGTCGCGTTTTCTGTCATGCATGCACATCCATGACAAATTTATGACAGAATCAAGATATTCATACCTGTGCTGTCGTAGAAGTGTTCCATGACATTGCCAAAATTATCAACACGGAAGTGTCCACTTCCATGACGATAAATCGCGCGTCACATAAGTCCTTTCGTCAAGGGTGACCGACACGTGGCATCCACCGTAACGGAACACCGTTAAGCTATCGGGTCGGATTTTGGATCCGATAACCCGTTAACAGCCACGACCAATGCCGATTTTCCACATGTAAAATTCTCATTGGCTGACGGATCCACGCGTCAGCTCCACATTGGCACAAGTGTCACTCATCCAACGGTCGAGATGGGCCTATGATATGTTGACACATGGACCGGCCCAAAAGTGGCCCACAAAGATTAAATGCGCCGGCCCAACCGAAGGCCCATAAGATTTAGCGGACCATAATGGGCCGGCCCAGCTAAAGGCCCACAAAATTTAGCGGACCATAATGGGCCGGCCCAGCTAAAGGCCCACACGATTTTGCAGACCATAATGGGCCGGCCCAGCTAAAGGCCCACAAGATTTTGCGGACCACAATGGGCCGGCCCAGCTAAAGGCCCACTAGATTTTGCCGACCATAATGGGTCGGCCCAGCTAAAGGCCCAACATTCTTTGTCAAATTGGCCCGTCAACGGTCTATCCTAAACTTGTCATCAATGCCGCCCATGGTCACTTCTGGCCCGTTAACAGTCCGCTATGTAATTGGGCCAAATTACGGCCCGGCGTATTTCCGGCCTGTTAAAGGCCCGGCTTCATTTGGGCCCATTTACAGGCCATCAAAACTTTCCGCCCATAAACGACCGTGAAGGATTTGGGTCATATTCGGCCATGTCTGACATTCGGCCTGTTAGAGGCCCACTATAGCTTTGGGCCACTTTCGGCCTGTTGTCATTTTCGGCCTGTTAATGCCGGACGTAAACCATGGGCCATATGTGGCCCAACGTCATATCGAGCCCATTAATGGCCCATATAAAAATGATGATAATCTAGCCCGACCGAAGTTCCGGCCTATTAAAGGCCCATGTATTAGGTCAGCGCATTTACGGCCTATCCGAATTTCGGCTTGTTAAAGTCCAGTGGGTTATTTGGCACAATCAGGGCCCAATCTCACTTTCGATCTATTAAAGGCCCATGTACTTTATGGGCTCGAGATATTTACACCTGTAAACGGCCTATTTTTACTGAGGGCCCAGATTATGTTTAGGCCTGTTAAAGGCCCACTATGGGCACAGGCCTACCAGAAAAATATGAAAGCTTATGCTGATTTAGGCCTAGATATTTTTAGTGGGCTACATGCCAATTTCGGTCCGTAATCGTCTTTAGCCCAATGAGAATGGGCCCGACGAATGTTCGCATGTTGGGCTCCTACGAAGGTTTCGGCCGAATACATTACTAAGATAAACCTACACTATACAAAAATAGCGTCGTAATTACTACAGCCTGAGGCAGCATCATAAATGTTGTATCACAACAAAATAAATTCCAACCATACAACAAAAGGCCTGTTGGCATAAAGTTTACAGTCCTTCCAGATAAAAGCACCATCAGATGTATAGAAGCACAGATCATTTGACCTGAGTGCTAATGTTTCAGGCTGTAGAATCTGATGGAGTAGCACGATCTCCACCTTTTTCCGCCATTGCTCTTGAACAACGAAGCGAATGTCTGATAGTCTGGTTTCAAAACCATTCATATCTTGACGACATTTCTCAACCACTATTCTTGTTTCCGAAACAACGTCCATTAGGGATTGGACTTGTGTCTGGAGCACAGATATATCACTCTGTCTAGCAGGAAGATTTTGTTCAGTAGGCGATTTGGACGAGGTTACCTTGACAACCAACCCAGAATTACGCAGGAAGGTGCTTTTTGCACTGTTAGTGGAGAGATACTGACGCACTGCAGCAAGAGGTGACATTGTGCCTGTAGTAGCCTCGTCACCTTCAGGTGGTTGTGGCTGTTCAATCATTTGTTCCATAGCTTCCTGAAAGTTTGAACTTGTAGATTAGTGTACCAGATAAGTTACTAATGAGACAAAAACAAACAAAGTAGGTTAAACGTTTATACATAACTTATTTTGGTGAACTACTGTAATACATTAGCATGTATTGTAGTGCCAACTACATAATAAAATCACTTTCGGAACATATGTCCATGTAGCATGCCTACTGTATTGTCTATTTCCTCACATTCGTTGACATCTAAGGATAAAGAGACATGGTTTAAAGTAGGATGAACATAGTATGACATCATTCATATCATGGGCAAACAGATATAAAACAAACAGGCTATTTTATCATTGTGTGCGCACGTGAACATAACAACTAGATTACAGATCAAGACCAAAAGAATATCCTTCATCTCTTTTAAACCATGTAAGGTGAAATGATACGTTAAGACAACTGTGAATAAAAGTGAACAGAGTAACTGACATTGGCTGCAAACCAAGTAGTTAAATGAACACATCACAGTACCAATCAGTTCAAGGCAGGAGGAGTAAGGACTTACAACAGCGGCTTGAACTGGTGTGCTCATGCCCTTCATCTTGCTGGTGTGGCAATCCTTGAAGATTTGCACTGCATTCGGTTCAGGTTCTTTTTGGTCCGCACGGGATTTCCTCTGTATTTGGAACAAGTCAATATAGATACGATAATATGGCACAAAAAAGAAGGAAGTAGCAGCTATTTACAAGAGCCTCGCAGTGTGCAATATAGCTACGAGATCCTGTGGTCTGTTGGAATTTCACTTTAGAACGGTTGGTTTTGTTCTTCAAACAATTAGCCTAGAAGAAGATACACTTGTAAGGCACATACATAAATACAAGTTCAATATGTGGTCTGATCAAATACATATAGCCTACCTGATACTTTGGATCAGACCAGTGTTTAACGAGGGTTGTCCAGTCTTCATCTGTAATATATTCCACTGGAGATGTTTGGGCGATTTCATTGTTAGCCTTGCCTTCAAAGTGAGATTTTCTAAGGTGGTACCGATACTGTCGCAGAGCAGACTGAAAAACATGAGTGCATGCTTGTCTAGTTGCATCATCTTTCGGATCCAACTTGAACCTCATCTGTTGAAAAAAGAATGTGAGTCTTATTAGGAGGAAGCTAGAAAGTATGGGACAGAGCAAGACAATATTACTAATTGCGATGAATAACATTACTTACAGATAAATGGTCAAGGAAGGTGTTAAACTGGGTATTGTCTTTCTCATTCCTGTACTGGATCCACGTTGGGAGGATACGTGCATGACACCTAACGGCAACGGCTGCCTCTGATACTAACTTGGCTAGACTCTGTAGCATCACGTGGCCTTTTTAAACCTGCCTCAAAATGGATCTCCATTCTTCCTCCTTTAGATTTTGTTAATCTGTCAAGCATTATCCCTGATGTCTGTTTCCGCTTGCGCCGTGGTGCTAGTTCAACAACGAATATGGAAAGTGTTAGTGTACATCAAACTGTGAGAGTACATATAAAGGAGCATGCAACTGCAACTTGACTCGGTCAGGTACTGTCTTGGTGTTGATGCTCATGAGGTTCATCTGATCTTGCCAAGTCCTGTTGTGTCAGCAGTGCTTCGGAAGTAGTGTTAGGTGTGAAGGCAGCTTGGGAACTGGCCAGTTCCGGAGCAAACGAACGAGTAACTGGTTGAGACGCTGGTACAGTTGAAGCGGATGCTGCAGCTGGTGGAGTAGGTGATACTGTGTTTGTAGATTTAGCCAGTGGACTTGGACCTTCTACTGCACTATAAGTACCAGCAGAATCTCGACGGCAGAACCTTTTCCGTTTCACCCGACGAGTAACAGCACTCCCTACTATATTATTTTCCTTGCTCTTTTTTGACTTTGCCATGTCAAGCTGTACCCACAACACAAAAGAATAAAATCACTCTTCGGAACTCATTGATGCATGATACAGACAAGCAATACTTTGATGTAAGACAACCATATGAGGATGGAATATGTAAGAAAAATAGGATGGCATGACATATTCACAGCTACGATGTGAAAACTAAGCAGAAGGATTTTCAAGAAAATAGAAGTAATGCAAGCTAGACACCATATGAAAGATGCAACCAATATTACTCTGCCAAGTTAAAAGTGTCTTGTCATAAGTGGCAATTCGAAAAATCAGAAGCAGTACAACGTAGAAATCAATGCAAGATGCAACCACTATCAAACTGCCATGTTAAAAGCGTCCAATCATGAGTGACTAATGCGGGATACACAACAGCAGTACTTTGATGTAAGAACATGGTATGATAGATAGATGCAGTGTATTCTAGACACAGAAAGCCATGTCATATGCACATGTATAACGTATAAACTCAGCAGGTGCAATTTAATCAAAATAGAAGAAATACAGGCTAGACCACATATGCAACATGAAACCAATTATCACACTATCAACTTAGAGCAAGCACCTGCGATGGTGGAGTACGGGAGATGAACTCATCATGTAGACTTGGGACTTCAACTTCATTAGCAGTAGTAGTGGCAAATCTAGAGAGTCTCTATTTGCGTCGGTGCGGAGGACCACCAACATCCCTAACTTACTCTTTTCCTTCCTATTTACTGATATTGCCTTATGAAGTCAAAACCGCAAGATGAATAAAATTAGCTCTGCATAACTGGTTGATGCATGATACAGACGAACACTACTTTGATGTAAGGCGAGCGCAGGATAGGAGGATGGAATATATACAAAAAAAGACAGCGTTTCATATTCACACATACGATAGGAGGATGGAATATGTATGAAAAAACAGTAAGCGGAAGGCATTTCAACAAAATTAGAAGAAATGAAAGCTAGGCACCATATGAACATGCAACCAATATCACTCTATCAGGTAAAAAGTGTCTCGTCATAAGTGCCATTTCAAGAAATTAGAAGCAGTACAAGCTAGAAGACAATGCAAGATGCAACCTACATCACAGTCCCAAGTTAAATGTGTCTTATGGGTAAGTGATCGTTGCAGGTATAAGTTGTAAGCTACGCAGATGCAATTCAACATAATCAGAAGCAATACAGCCTAGACATCATACGGAAAACACAACCACGTATAACAGTTCCAAGTAATAGCAAGCACCTGTGATGGTGGAGTAGGGGAGATGTGCTCATCATCTACACATATGTTCTAGAAACAGGAACACGTGTCATATTCACAGGCATTATGTGTAAAGTAAGCAGATGCAATTCAAGTTAGAAGCAATACAAGCTAGACATCATACGCAACATGCAACCACATATAATAGTGTCAAGTTAGAGCAAGCACCTGTGATGGTGGAGTAGGGGAGATGTGCTCATCATCTACACAACTACATTGACTGTCCATCCTTGTGTTGTCTTGGGAATCTTGTTGGGAGGATGGCGGAGTAGAATCTGTAGAGACCCCCAGTTTGAGTTGCTCCAAAGGACCACCATCATCCACTGCCGGACTAATTTCCTTCAACTGTAATGATTTTGCATTGTGAAGTCAAACCGATAAGAAAAAAGGAATAAAATTCGCTCTCCAGAACTCATTCATGCATGATACTAACGAACACTACTCGGATGAAAGGAAAACACATGATGCGAGGATGGAATATATATGAAAAACAGGATGGTGTGACATATTCACACCTATGATGTGGTAACTAAGAAGAAGGCAGTTCAACAAATTAGAAGCACTGCAAGCTAGACACCATATGAAAGATGCAACCAATATCACTCTGCCAAGTTCAAACTGTATGACGTTTCAACAAATTAGAAGCAGTACATGCTAGAAATCATATGCAAGACACAACCAATATCACAGTGGTGACTTAAAGGTGCCTTATCATAAGATATAGTATGTACCAAAAACAGGAAAGCGTGTCATATTCACATGTATCATGTGTAAGCTAAGAAGATGCAGTTTACACTAATTAGGAGCAATACGAGCTAGACACCATATGCAACATGCAACCAGATATGACACTGCCAAGTTAGAGCAAGCACCTTGGATGGTGGAGTAGGGGAGCGGAGACTTGGACCTTGTAATGCACTATCGGTACAAGGAGAATCGGTACAGATGCTCCGTTTACGTTGCTACAGAGGACCACCATCATCGCCTTCCTTACTCTTTTCCTTCCTCTTTCTTGATTTTGCCTTGTCAAGTCAAACCCACAAGAAAAAGGAATAAAATTTGCTCTTTAGAACTCATTGATGCATGATACTGACGAACACTACTTTCATGTAAGGCAGCCGCATGATAGGAGGATGGAATATGTATGAAAAATAGGACGGCGTGACATATTGACATGTATGATGTATAAAGTGTAAACTAAGGACAAGGTGCTTGAACTTGTTAGAATCGATGCAAGCTAGAAACCATATGAAAGATGAAACCAATATCACTCTGCCAAATTAAAAGGGTGCCCTAACAAATGTATTTGACCAAATTAGAAGCAATACATGGCAACAAGCTAGAAATAATATGCAATATGCAACGAATAACGGTGACTCATTGTAAGTGATTGATGCAGGATACAGAAGAGAGGTAGTTTCATGCGAGAACAAGGTTAACACATAGATGTAGTGTGTACCAAAAATAGGAAGGCATGTCATATTCACAGGTATAGTGTGTAAACTAAGCAGATGCAATTTACCCTAATTAGAAGCATTACAAGCTAGACACCGTATGCAACATGCAACCACATATCACACTACCAAGTAAGAGCAAGCACCTGCGATGGTGGTGTGGGGGAATTGCGGTGATCAACTAGAGAGCTACATTGACTATCTTCATTTAGCCTTGCTATTTCTTGAGAATCATGTGGGGAGGATGACACTGCACTCTTTAAACGAGTATGGGGTCTCACAGTAACCCACCCGGGTGACTGTCTCATCATAAGTGATTGACGAGGGATACAAAAGAGCATTAGTTTGATGTACGAACATGGTTAATAGACATATGTAGTATGTATCAAAAATAGGAAGGCATGTCATTATCAAAGGTATAATGTGTAAAGTAAGCAGATGCAATTTAACCAAATTGGAAGCAATACAAGCTAGACACCATATGCAACATGCAACCACATTTGACAGCGCGAAGTTAAAGCAAGCACCTGGGATGGTTGTGTGTGGCAATTGAGATCATCAACTGCAGAGCTACGTTTACTGTCTCCAACTGCTGACACTGCACCCGTTAGAGCGCTGGAACGCTTAGTGCCTATCTTCGAATTACACTGGAGCGACTTCTGTCTTTCCTTTTCTGCATTCATCAACACTGTGTCAGAGTCTAAAATACCCATGCATAAGAAAACAATAGTGTGAGTATGGGTGAAGTGTGTGCACAATTAGTACAGTGTAAAGGTAGCAGATAGCAGGTCAGTGAGAAATAAATGACGGGAGACATATGATAGCTCTACAACATGCATGGCACACTAAATTACTACAGGATTCTATGAAAATAACAGTCGACTGAAAGCAAATAGGTCAGTCCATTTTTTCTGCACCGTCCGATGTACAAAGAACGGGCAGATCGCCTTCATCTACCTCCAGCCAGTCGGTGTTGACGATCTTCCTCGAAACGCCAATGACCGCCAGCCTAGTATTCCTCCCCTGCCTGCGCCCTCCCCTCGACCTCACCGCAGCGCCGTGCTGGGCACCCCCCCCCCGGCCATCCATTCAAGCCCCGCCGACCTCCGGATCGGGCGCAAGCAGCTCCTGCGCCCCACACCCCGCTTCCCCGGGGAGCAGGCGGACTAGGTGCTCCGCACGCCTAAGCGGGTGCTGCTTCTTTTAATTGCGGTTTGACTGACCCTGAATTGAAATCCAGGCAGGCTATTGACCTCTAGCAAAGGTGAAATAGTAAAAGGGAGGAAACCTTGTGCATTTAGTATCACGAAGAAGATGTAGTAAGAAGCGCTCAACTAGTTTGTTGCGTGGGATGAATACGGTGTAAGCGGAGACGTAAGATTTGCACGAATATGGGAAGAGGAGTACCTCTTTCTGCTGGCAGTGCTGTGTCCTCCTTCTGTTTTTCCGATGATCTTCTTGTTGTTTGTCGGAAACCAAAAGTTGTGGAGGACGGTGCAGCCTTGGACGAACCCATGGCCAAGTTTTTGAGTGTGGTCCGGTGGCTGTTTGTCGGCGGCGGGGAAGCAGATCCGAGGCGGTGAATGACGGCGTAGCAGGAACAGCTCTGGTGCAGTGGACAGTTGCGACAGTGGAGCCGCAGCAGTGAGGCATAAGACAGCGTGGTCGGAGTGGTTCTGGTATGGCGCACGTCGGCGTCGGCGTCGTGGAGGCAGCTCTGCCTCGGCTTCAGCTGCTAAGTCCTTGAGGGCGTTGCGGTTGCGGTTGCATTAGATGACAATGTCGGGGTACCAGCTCCGGCGTGATGGAGGAGGGCAGCGGTGGATTGGCCGCTATGGGGTGGAGGACGGAGGAGACTGGGGTTTCGCGGCTGGTGGAGATGGCATTTTCGTGCCCACGGAGTATGAATGGGGAAACGGAGGGAGGCGGGGAACTAAGGGGGAACAATGTTTCGGTTTGAGACGCGCTTGTTTGAAATTTGGGGAAAGTTACAAACTTTCCCCCCATCTAAAATTTCAGACATATTACGGGTTGGGGGTAGGACAGTCATGTCAGGTGTCCCAAACGTGGGCGGGATAGATTTCGGCCGAGCGCATGGGTAGGCGCCCATGGCGTATGAATGCTTCTCTGGCGTCTTGGTGAAGTTACAAACCTACCCCGGTTTAGACCTTTGGACATCGGGCCGATAGGCTACACGGGCCAGAGTCAGGACAGTAATTTCCTACCACCAAAACATTAGTCTCGCGCGGTTTCGGGTGACCAGAGGCCTATTTGGTGCTTTGTTCAATATTTGGGAGCAGAAGCATTAACATTTTCGGTTCTCTTGAATTGAACTTTTAGGATTTGTCAAACTTCACAAATCTTTACTCTTGAAAATCCTAAAGCTACGATTATTTTGGAATGGAGGGGGTACATTTGAATATACATTGTACACGAGTATATATTAAAAAATATGCAACTTACCTCAGTTCATGGATGGTTCCAGATATAATTTCCTTGGATGCAAAAAAAAGTTAGATATGCGTATGAATATATATATATGGCATGTTCAAACTCACAACAAAGATTGATGCCCCCTTTTACATCTGATTTACAAATGCCATTATCTCGGGTTCAAATAGATGAATGCACTTCCTATGAATTCGAATCTTCGAAACCCCCTTTCTGTTGAATTCGACATGTATTCTATTTCGTAGCTAGCATTTTGGAATGTATCCATGCAAGTGACAAATGTATAAAGTTCTTCACACTAACAACATGGAGTGCACTAATTAATGTTTATATATGAATTGTAAAAGCATCCATTGCCTGTATTTCAAACCGCTCTCACTCTATGGATCGATAATATGAAATAAACACATGCACATGCTAGAATTCAATTGCAGTTGAAGAAAGAGCCTACTCCTGGTACTGTATATTAGTGATAGGGGTGTGTACAAAGTACACGTGAATACCAGGCATTGTGCGTGTGTGGATACTATCGATGAACTAGCCCCCAAGCTTGTATAACTTACTAAGGGCCTAGGGTTACAAATCATATATAGTCGGCTTATCACCAGTGGGGATAGAGTCCTCCGCGACTCTGGTAGCTTCGTGTTGTACGCCGAGTCCTCCACATGGGTCTTCGTATAACACGTCTCGGTCCAACCTATATGTGGTGCAGGATGGAACCGACCCATGACTCTTCATGTTGACCCACCACAACTAGAAATGATGTGCCCACCACACCACACACGCAATCGGCCACTAAGAGAATAAGCATATACAATAGTACAGTGGTATCTAGCTCACGATACGTCTCCATATTTTGTTGATGACACTGATGGACTTTGCATTTGATGCGTGCTCCGTATTTTGTTGACGACACTTACGGTCATTGTATTTGAAGCGAAAGCACGATATGGTCAATGGACTTCAGAATAAGCTCATCACGGTCATCGCATACATTTTGTCGTGCTAACCAACATGTGGTTGGATGGTTAGAGGACAGTGGTTTCTCGAGCCCACCAAGGTTAAAGTCCCGGTGCTCGCATTTATCTTGTGTTAATTTCAGTATTTTCCGGCGACGTACGTTCAGTGGGAGGAGATGTTCCACTCGACTACGAGGCACCTATGGTGACTTCGTAAAATCTCATGATCATATATGTTGGCCCACTCTCTCGAAGGTGCTCATAGGGGTCGGGTTCGTGTGTGTGCGCTTATAGCGGTGAGTGCTTGCGCGTATATATGAGCCCTTGCGTCTGTACCGTGTTAAACAAATACATATCATGATTTTACGGTCACTGGCTCACCCGTACAACTCAGTATTTTCTTGCTGACACAACCAATTGACCAGTCAAACATTCCACGTGGCGCAACTAGTGTTGCACCATCGGGGCGCGTAACCGTGGGGCCCACCTGTCAGCCCGTATATGAAAGAAAGAAATGGTAGTTTGAGTCTGTACTGTGTTAATAAAATAGGAGTACATTTTAGGGTGATCGTACGGTCACTGGCTCACCATACAGCTCCGTAATTTATTGATAACACGATCAATTGACCAGTCAAACGGTCCACACACAGCAGCGCACATTACCATAGGGCCCACCCGTCAGCGCGTATATGAAGGACAGAAATGGTAATAAATTAGTGCTCGGCAGGTATTCAAAGTCGTGAGACCTCTGGTTGGCAGTCACCGGCGGTTGGGGGCGTTCATTGGGCAGTGGGGTGGGGATCCCCGGGGAAAAAGCTTGGCGGGTGGGGGGGTAGAGGGATGCCCGGTGCAGCGGCGGACCGGCGGTGGGGAGTGGTTTCGGGGAGGGCGGGCCGGCCGCGGGCGGCGGGGGCTGGCGGTTCGGCCGGTGGTGGCTGGCGGCTCCGGGGGGTGGAGTTTGATGATAAACTGGAGGCCCTTGATTTCGTATCCAACGGCTGGAAAATCTAATGACCAGAGATGAAAAAGTCAGTCGACTGACGTGTAGCCTCACCCCGCACGTACACATGCACGCACACATGTAGGCGTGCAACACTGACACGTACACATGCACGCATGCTGGCGTACAACACTAACACGTACACATGCACTCACGAACACACGCACGTACGCACCCGTGCATGCAACACTGAAACGTACCCTTGCACGCACGCAACACTCGCACGCCTGCATGCACATAGCACATGATGCAAGACACATGTTCAACCTATACATGCATGCACCCTTTGTTAAGGACATGGATTGTTACGGGTATTAATCAATCTTATCTGTGATAAGCAGAACATTGATGTTTGCAGCGGTCTTTATGAATCACAACGTATCGAACGGGCTATCAACATAGTAGGCTTATCTACATGAAAAAGATGACGTCACACTCAATGAACAATCATCGGTTTATGAAATTCCCGCTTCTGACCGCCCTGGCCCACCAAAGGTTCCTCTGTTGTGCGCTGCCTGCGTTGGGTCACTGACATGCAGGCCATGCACCCAAAGAGCCCACACATCATTGGAAGAACGGCGTGGTGTCCAAGGTCAGAGTCGAGGGTGCCACTCGCGGCACGGCTGGCTGAACACGCCTCCGTGCCACATTCAAATGCCTCCATGAAACCCGCCCGTGTGGAAGCCGAGAAACCCACTCTGGACACACGTCCATTCATGACCGGGCCGACGTTAAACACAACGTCGGCCGAGCTCCTCCCGTCCACCGTCTATTTACTCTCCTATTTAAACGAGGCCAAACGCCAGCCAAGAATCGCACACCTCCGCCGCTCCCCTATCTCCTCCACCATTTTGTCCACTCTTACAATGGCTTACGAAGAGTAGTTATTCCGCATCCAAGCCGGCTGGGTAGCCTGCTGGATACGAGCTATGCAGCTCGCTGATCCACCTCCCTCCCCTCGCCCGACGGAGCCAGTTGCCGCCCCAAGCCGGCGCGCGGTTCAGCAACTCGCCGCTCCAGGCCAGCTCGACGAGGAGCGGCGCACGGGCGTCGTTGCAGCCGTCCATGCCGATGCCTCGTACGCGTCTCCCGTTTCTGTGGTGGAGACTCCCATGCCGGCGGACGCGCCATGCAAGCTGCGACAGAAGCCGGGTGCACGGAGAGCGGCGAGTCGATGGCCAGCGCCTCCGCATCCGCCGCCATCATTGAGGAGAAGTAGAACATGGGAGGCCGCCGCTGCTTGGGTCCCATGAAGGCCACCGTGGAGGTGACGCCGGCGTACACAGCAGGTATCTTGCCGGATCCTTTTGTTGCGAGGACATTCGTCGACCCCGCATGGGCTCCATAGAAGAGGGCAATGTTAGGATGAACTCGAGCCGGTGCCGGCCATGGCGAAGTAGTCGCCAATATTTTGGCTACCCCGGCCAAGATCCAAACAGCCCCTCCCAATAGATTCAAATCCCTCGTTCGCCATGGAATTTTGCCATGTGTTGTTTTCATGGACTAGCAATATGCCCGTGCATTGCACGGAACATCAAGATGCATTTTTTACAAACTTCCGCATGCATGCAAGGGATAATTAATGTCCTCCTTTTCTAGTACCACGAGGCAAACACCATTAATATTGCATAAATTAGTGTTAGTGGCCTTGTATATCTGCAAATTGTAATTTTGATAGTGGCCCCTTGTATATAAAAATGGAGGGAGAAAGATGAGAGATAAGGCGAGGAGGAGTGGGGAGTGGTGGTGACTGGTGGTTGTACTGGGCGGAGGCATGGGGATGGACGGCGCATTATGTCTAGGTTTGTATCTCTCTCACAAACACCCACGTAGGTGGGGGACATGCACGAAGAGAAGAGGTGAGCGCACGGCGCACGTACTCCCGTCTCTTTCCCAACCACACCCGCGCGGGTACACGGTAGAGCTCATTTCAGTATGAAAAAGGCAGCCCACGTGGTAATTTGGCACGTGTACTGGTTGTCCACTTGGTGGAGGGAGGATCGTCTACCACGGGTGAACAAACAAATTGCGACTTGACGCGTTATGTTAAATTAAAAAAAGAGGCAAACCATGTGGGGCCTACCTTAGAGGAAAGGCTCTATACACTGGAGTACTTTTGATGTGTCCCGTCAACTCGCAGAACGAGGAGAAGCTTGCTTAGTATGCCGTCTCCCCCGCCCACGGGCGCGGTGGCTCGCAGGTTGAGGTGAAGCTTGCTTACCACGCCTTACGCCCGCTCCCTCGCCCACGCGCGCGATGGTTCGCAGCCCGAGGAGAAAATTTTACTACTCCCTCCGTTTACTCCTCATCCCTACTACGTAGTTTGGTTAGTACTCCCTCCATTTACTTATACAAGGCCACTATAAAAAATACATTTTGCATCTATACAAGGCCACAAATAGTAATCGAGACAAAAGTTACTACTCCCTCCTTTCCAGTTTATGGCTCAATTTCAAAATCTCTCCAACCAAGGTAGACGGTGAGTGGTCGAATTAATTTCGTAGTTTGCACAAGTAATTAGTACGCTCATTTTTCTCAAAAAGTTGTGTTTACCGAGGCATTAATTAGAACGAATGCATGAATGACCACTAAATTTCCATGAACTTGTACATGCATTGGTTAGTTTCCTCTTGACACTGCTTGCGTCGGGTGATCTAATGCACCTCGAAATCCAACATGTAATGGTACTACTACTAGTATAGTGGAGTAGAACTGAGACTTATCAAACGGAAAAACAAATGTTTTTTAGATGAGCCCTATAAACCCTAGTGGGTACGTACTCCGTAAAACCAGATTTTTCCAAAACTAAGTCGCTTCCTTTCATGAATTCTGTAGTAGTATACTGCTCCGTCGATGCTCCCTTTCATGAATTCTGTACTTCCTGTCACCGACATGTGGGACATATAGCAACCGGGTCGACGTGTCAAGCACCAAATAACAGTGCAGAACAGCAGGGGGTATGCACCCCACTCGTACCGGCCCAGTAGTAGTAATGAGCAATGAGACGTCAAATCACAATGCCGCACTTTCCCAGACGGACGAAGCAACCCTTATTTCACACTTCGGCCCTGTTTGGATACTCTAACTCAGTTAGAGGTTAGATTTAGATTCTAACCCTGAACTAACCCTGAACTAACTCTAAACAAAGAGGTGTTTGGATGGCAGGGTTAGATGGAGCACGGATACGGCGAGGCGCCTCCACGGACGGTGCGAGAGGGAGGGAGGGAGAGGAGGATAAGCTTCGAGGAAATGGGGAGGGATCTACTGCGGGGAGAGCGAGAGAAAAAAATATTTTTAATGGCCTTGAGAAGAACTGAGGGAGTCCTGGATTAGGGGGTGTCCAGATGGCCGGACTATACCTTCAGCCGGACTCCTGGACTATGAAGATACAAGATTGAAGACTTCGTCCCGTGTTTGGAAGGGACTTTCCTTGGCGTCGAAGGCAATCTTGGCGATATGGATATGCAGATCTCCTACCATTGTAACCGACTTTGTGTAACCCTAACCCTCTCCAGTGTCTATATAAACCGGAGGGTTTTAGTCCGTAGGACAACATACACAACAACAATCATACCATAGGCTAGCTTCTAGGGTTTAGCCTCTCCGATCTCGTGGTAGATCTACTCTTGTACTACCCATATCATCAATATTAATCAAGCAGGACGTAGGGTTTTACCTCCATCGAGAGGTCCCGAACCTGGGTAAAACTTCGTGTCCCTTGCCTCCTATTACCATCCGGCCTAGATGCATAGTTCGGGACCCCCTACCCGAGATCCGCCGGTTTTGACACCGACATTGGTGCTTCCATTGAGAGTTCCTCTGTATCGTCGCCGTTAGGCTTGATGGCTCGTATGATCATCAATGGCGATGCAGTCTAGGGTGACACCTTCCTCCCCGGACAGATCTTCGTCTTCGGCGGCTTCGCACTGCGGGCCAATTCACTTGGCCATCTGGAGAAGATCGAAAGCTATGCCCCTGGCCGTCAAGTCAGATTTGGAAGCTTAAACTACACTCCTGACATCCGCGGGGACTTGATCTTCGACGGATTCGAGCCACTGCCGAGCGCGCCACACTGTCACGACGAGCATGATCTAGCTCTGGCGCCGAACAGTGCCCTGGAGGCCGCACCCGCATCGGCTTCGACCCTTAATTTGGAGCCAACTGCGCCGATCGAGGATGGGTGGTTGGACGCCGCCTCGAGGGCTGCGATCCCAACGGCGATCGAGCCGAACACCAGCCCCGCACTCTGCGAGACTCGTGACTCCAAGGGGCCGGACTCCTCTCCGGACTCCGAACCCTCCGTGCCCCTGCCGATCGAATCCGATTGGGCGCCGATCATGGAGTTTACTGCCGCGGACATCTTTCAGCACTCGCCTTTCGGCGATATTCTGAAGACACTAAAGTCTCTCTCTTTAACAGGAGAGCCCTGGTCGGACTACGGTCAGCAAGGTTGGGATTCGGACGATGAAGAAATTCAAAGCCCACCCACTTTGTAGCCACTGTCGACGACTTAACCGACATGCTCGACTTTGACTCCGAAGACATCGACGGTATGGACACCGATGAAGGAGACGATGAAGAACCAGCGCCCATCAGGCCCTGGAAAGCCACCTCGTCATATGACATATACATGGTGGACACCCCAAAAGAAGGAGATGGCGATGGAACGGCGGAGGATGACCCCTCCAAGAAACAGCCTAAGCGCCGGCGTCAGCGGCGCCGCTCAAAATCCCGCCAAAACAAATACGGTGATTCCAGCACGGGAGATAATAATACTCCGGAAAGTGCCAAAGAAAACCCCCTCTAGCAATATTTAGCACAGGAGGATGTAGAAACCAGCCCTCATGAGAGAGCGGTAGATAGAGAGGTCGAGGATGATAATTATATGCCTCCCTCTGAAGATGAGGCAAGCCTCAACAACGACGAATTCGTCGTGCCAGAGGATCCCGTCGAGCAAGAGTGTTTTCAATGCAGGCTTATGGCCACGGCAAGAAGCCTCAAGAAAAAACAGCAACAGCTTAGAGCTGATCAAGATTTGCTAGTCGACAGATGGACTGAAGTCCTTGCGGCCGAAGGGCATAAACTTGAACGCCCCTCCAAGAGCTACCCAAAGCGCAGGTTGCTACCCCGATTAGAGGAGGAAGCACTTGATGCGGCCGACCGGCCACCTTGTGGCCGCGATAGAGAGGCCTCTCGGCCCTCCACTCAAGCCGCACCCCGTATCAAGGCACGGGAATATGCACCGGACTTACGAGATATGTTGGAGGACAAGGCAAGGAAAACAAGATCGATCTACGGATCGCGTGGGCGCCCCATAGCTCGAGACGGTAACCGTCACGCCGGCAACAAATTCGGCAGGGCCGAACACAGTAGACAAAGCTCATTGGAGCTATGTCGTGATATAGCCCAGTACAGAGGCGCCGCACACCCACTATGCTTCACAGACGAAATAATGGATCATCAAATCCCCGAGGGTTTCAAACCCGTAAACATCGAATCATATGATGGCACAACAGATCCTGCGGTATGGATCGAGGATTATCTCCTTCATATCCACATGGCCCGCGGCGGTGATTTCCACGCCATCAAATACCTCCCACTCAAGCTTAAAGGACCAGCTCGGCATTGGCTTAACAGCTTGCCAACAGGATCAATCAGTTGTTGGGAGGACCTGGAAGCCGCATTCCTCGACAATTTCCAGGGCACTTATGTGCGACCCCCAGACGTCGATGACCTAAGTCAAAGGAAAATTCTGGACACGGTTCCTAACAAAGAAAAATCAAATAGTCGACTGTCCGGACGCTGAGGCCCTAGCAGCCTTCAAGCACAATATCCGTGACGAGTGGCTTGCCCGGCACCTTGGACAGGAAAATCCGAAATCTATGGCAGCACTCACGACACTCATGACCCGCTTTTGCGCGGGAGAAGACAGCTGGCTTGCTCGTAGCAACAATATGACCAAGAACCCTAGTAATTCGGATACCAGGGACAGTAGTGGCAGGTCGCGTCGCAACAAGCAAAAGCGCCGCATTAACGGCGACAATGCTGAGGATACGGCAGTTAATGCCGGATTCAGAGGCTCTAAATCCGGTCAGCAGAAAAGGCCATTCAAAAGGAATCCTAGGGGCCCGTCTAGTTTGGACCGTATACTCGACCGCTTGTGCCAGATACATGGCACCCCCGAAAAGCCGGCCAATCACACCAACAGGGATTGTTGGGTGTTCAAGCAGGCAGGCAAGTTAAACGCCGAAAATGATGACAAGGGGCTGCATAGCGATGACGACGAGGAGCCCCGGCCGCCGAACAATAGTGAACAAAAGGGTTTTCCCCCACAAGTGCGGACGGTGAACATGATATACGCAACCCACGTCCCCAAAAGGGAGCGGAAGCGCGCGTTAAGGGACATATACGCGGTAGAGCCACTCACCCCAAAGTTCAACCAATGGTCCTCCTGCCCGATCACCTTTGATCGAAGGGACCACCCCACTAGCATCCGTCATGGCGGATTCGCTGCATTGGTTCTAGACCCAATTATTGACGGATTTCATCTCACTAGAGTCCTTATGGACGGCGGCAGCAGCCTGAACTTGCTTTACCAAGATACAGTGCGAAAAATGGGCATAGATCCCTCGAGGATTAAGCCCACCAAAACGACCTTTAAAGGCGTAATACCAGGTGTAGAGGCCAACTGTACAGGCTCAGTCACACTTGAAGTGGTCTTCGGATCTCCGGATAATTTCCGAAGCGAGGAGTTAATCTTCGACAAAGTCCCATTCCGCAGTGGCTATCATGCACTGCTCGGGCGAACCCCATTTGCCAAGTTCAATGCGGTACCGCACTACGCATACCTTAAGCTCAAAATGGCAGGCCCTTGAGGAGTAATTACGGTCAATGGAAACACCGAACGCTCCCTCCGAACGGAGGAGCACACAGCGGCCCTTGGAGCGGAAGTACAAAGCAGCCTCTCCAGGCAGTTCTCCAGTCCGGCCATTAAACGACCTGACACCGTCAAGCGCGCCCAGAGTAACCTACAACAAGACCGCCTGGCACGATCCAAGCAGGCGTAGCAATGCGGCCACAACCCCAGCCCTCACAAAAATGCGACACCAGTACTTCGCGTACATAACTACGCTCTAGAAATACCATGGGTATAGGGGGAGGGGCACCATCACGGCACGCCCGAAACACGGCTTAAACCGCACCAGGGGCTGTCAATTTTTTAATTTTCTCTTACTTTTAGGACTCCACTCTTCGGAAGGCCCGTTCGGCAGTTCAATTGCCGAACAAACGATGCAAGAACCAGGGAAGCAGACAAGCCACGCCGCATTACGGAACTCCCAGGTGGTCTCTATCACGAGCAGTATACCTGTTTCGCATACTATTCTGCAGCTTGCCCCTGGATCGGACACGTTAAATAGTCCAACCTTTTGCTTATCGCATTATTTGTATCGTTCTGCTTTGATCGCAACCCTCTTTAATAAACAATGCATAGCTTTTGTCTATTTTTGCATTACTCTTTTTTAATATATGTTCCTTAACGACATGTTGCATCCGTACACTTTGGTACGGCCAAAATACGCCAGGGCCTTTAGTACCCCTCAATATGGTGTGAGAAGTCCGAACACTTTAACAAGTGCGGCACCCCGAACTTATAGCATTATATGCATTGGCTCCGAATCATGTCTTGGGTCAATAGTTGGGTTTGACCGGCTCCTATGTTTTGGTGCCTTACGTTCCGCTATATCGGCTAAGGTAGCACTAGGAGAACCACTGCGATTGTGCCCTAGTTGAGCTGGGTCGAGCACCTCAGTGGAGAAAGCTAAAACTGTCTGTCATGATGAAGTGAGAGCTGGTCGCTGTTCGGGAGGTTTTTCGAGTCCCTAAAGACTTTTGCCGCTTAGAGCGAGGAGCCGGCTCTGTCCGGCCAAGGCGTGGATAGCGCCCCGAACTCGGTCTTCCGAATACCAGGGGCTTCGCCGAAATTTAAAATTATAGAATTCTATGGCTAAGTGAGAGTGTTCACGCATTATAGTCCGATTGCCTTGTTCGTTGGGCTGAGCGCCTCCCTCGAAGGACCCAAACATGGGGAAAAGAGCGCTCAGGTTTATCCCCGAACACCCCAGCACTAGCGGCACGGGGGCAGAAGCCGACGACTTGCCATCTCTTAGAATTGATAAGCAGCCACACAGAAGGTAATATTTTAAATTCCAACAGCATTGCTTAGCGCATATGAACAAGTTTTCAGCACACAGGACAAAACGAGCAAGTTTCACTCAAAAATTACATCCCTAGAACATTCATCCGCCACAAGGCAGGCACCCTTCAGAATATCCTTATAATAATTCTCGGGCTTGCAATGCTCTTTCCCCGGAGGTGGCCCGTCCTTCACAAGCTTGTCAGCATCCAGCTTGCCCAGTGCACCTTAGCACGGGCAAGGGCCCTACGGGCACCTTCAATGCAGACGGAGCGCTTGATGACTTCGAGCCTTGGACAGGCCTCCACCAGCCGCCGCACCAGCCCGAAATAGCTCCCACGCAGAGCCTCTCCAGGCCACAACCGAACTATGAGGACCTTCATGGCCTGTTCGGCCGCCTTGTGGAGCTCGACCAGTTGCTTCAGCTGGTCGCTCAGGGGCACGGGGTGTCCGGCCTCAGCATACTGAGACCAGAACACCTTCTCTGTCGAGCTGCCCTCCTCGGCTCGATAGAATGCGGCGGCATCGGACACACTCCGAGGAAGATCTGCGAACGCTCTTGGAGAGCTCCGGATTCGGGTAAGTAACAAGTAACTCACGTTTATGTGTTTGCTTTGCATAAATAATGCCTTACCCACCGCTATCTTCTTCACCTCATCCAACTCCTGGAGGGTCTTCTGGGATTCGGCCTTGGCAGACTTGGCATTTTCAATTAGCCACCGTGAGCTCAGACGCTCGCGTCTTTGAGTCAAGCTCCAAACTCTCATGTTTTTACATGAGAACATGAGAGCCTGGAGCTCTTGCCGCACCTTCCCAACCTCGGCCTCATACTTCTCCCGCTCGGTGCGCTCCGTGGCCGCCCTCTTCTCGGCCTCAACCAGCGCTTGCTTAAGGGTCGCCACCTCAGACGTGGCCCCTACAATAGCCATGATAATCCTGTCATTTTTTGCAATTGCACCTTTATATATATATATATTTAAAAAAGGTATTTCTTACCTTCATTGTCCTCGAGCTGCTTCTTGGCACGCCCGAGCTCTTGCTCAGACCGCTCGAGGTTCTGCTTTAGCGTGTCCACTTCCGCAGTCAGTGCGGTGGACACAAGCAGGGAAGCCTGCATACGCATATTGACTCCTTTTTTTAGACTCCTGCGAATTTTATTTGATCCTCTATTCTGCTTTTCTTCCCGAACGCCAAACAGAGCATCAGGGGCTACTGTCTATGCGGTAATATTATTTACACATTATTTACTTACCTCAAAGCCTGTTAAAAGGCTAGTACAAGCTGTTGGGACAACACTTCGATGTCGTCCGTAGGGCGGGGGGAGGAAGCCGTCGGAAGCGATTTCACATCCGACGAGTCCAGTGAGCCGCTCGACGACGCGACGAGCCGGTCTTTGGGTGGGCTGCATAAACATATTCGACATAAGGGAAAGTTGTGCAATAAACGAATACTATGAATTACTCTGGTATCCGGATACTTACGATTTTGCCAGGGGCTTGGCCCTAGGCGGCCACTCCTCTCCGCCGTCGTTGGCGTCGGTGGAATAGTCCGGAGGAAGGGTTTTCCCCTTCTTGGACCCTCCGGCCTCCCCAGAGAGGGTGGCCTTCCTTTTCTTCTCTCCTCCCGCTGGAGGAGGAGAGGTCTCTTCTTCTTCCTCCTCGTCTTCCCGAGAGGAATGCGCCTCGGAACCGTCGGATGATGGATCTGACACCTCCTGGCGCCGGGCACTCTTTCGAGTCCCCGTGGCCTTTTTCACGGCCTTCTTCTCCGGCACCACATAGGGTGCCGGAACCAGCAGCTTCGCCAAGCGAGCGTCCGCTGGGCCTTCGGGTAAAGGAGCCGGACAGTTGATCTGTCCGGACGTCTCCTGCCAATCCTGTCAAAGGTAAGGGAGCTTAGATCCCGCATGGAGTCAAACTATGAAAAACCGATACCCTGTAAAAGAAAAAACAGCTTACCACATGAGCGTGACGCTGCATACTGAATCCGCGATCCTCGGTAGCGGATGCGGGGGCCTCGGCGCCCTTGAAAAGCACCTTCCAGGCATCTTCGTACATCGTGTTGAAAAGCCTGCTCAGAGTTCGGTGCCGCGCCGGGTCGAACTCCCACAGGTTGATAGCCCATTGTTGACATGGGAGGATCAGGCGGATGAGCATAACCTGGACTATATTGACAAGTTTGAGCTTCTTGTCCACTAGGGTTTGGACGCATGCTTGGAGTCCGGTCAGCTCTCCTTTTTTACCCCACGACAGGCCCGTCTCCTTCCAGGAGGTGAGCCACATAGGGGGTCCAGATCGGAACTCGAGGGCTGCAACCCATTCGGGGTCGCGTGGCTCGGTGATGTAAAACCACCCCGATTGCCACCCCTTCAGGGTCTCCACAAAGGAGCCCTCGAGCCATAAGACGTTGGCCATCTTGCCCACCATGGCGCCTTCGCACTCCGCCTGGTTGCCACGCACCACCTTCGGCTTGACATTGAAAGTCTTGAGCCATAGGCCGAAATGGGGGCGGATGCGGAGGAAAGCCTCGCACACGATGATAAACACCGAGATGTTGAGGACAAAGTTCGGGGCCAGGTCGTGGAAATCCAAGCCATAGTAGAACATGAGCCCCCGGACAAATGGGCGAAGAGGGAAGCCCAGTCCGCGGAGGAAATGGGGGAGGAACACCACCCTCTCATGGGGCCTGGGGGTGGGGATGAGCTGCCCCTTTTAGGGAAGCCGGTACGCGATGTCGTTAGACAAGTATCCGGCCTTCCTCAGTTTTTTGATGTGTCCCTCCGTGACGGAGGAGACCATCCACTTGCCTCCCGCTCCGGACATGGCTGGAGAAGGTTGAGGTGGGGAGTGCGGACTTGGGCGCTGGAGCTCGAGTGCGCGAGAATGGATAAGCAAGGGAGGAAGAAGTCGTAGGTTAAAAGGTGGATCATTATCCCCTATATGGGTGGACGCAACTACGTGTCCCCACCAGCCTGGTAAAACTCGCTTATCTCCAAGCACTGTAATCAATGGCGCGGTTGGGTTACCCACGACCGTATTGATGAGAATCCCGAAATAAGGGGACACGATCTCTTCTTTAACAAGAAGTTCCAAGGAAACCGCCTCGCATGACGCGCTGAGGTGGGATAATGAAACGACTCGGATAAAGGCTTGGCCGTGGTGTGTCACACTACGGAATACGTCAGCAGATTAGATTTGTGTAAATATTATTCTCTCTATGGCAATATCTGGAAAGTTATTTTGCAGAGCCGGACACTATCTTTGTGTTCAAAATCTTCTATGAAGTTCTTGGAGGAGGAACCCGCCTTGCAATGCCGAAGACAATCTGCGCGCCGGACTCGTCGTCATTGAAGCCTGGTTCAGGTGCTACTGAGGGTGTCCTGTATTAGGGGATGTCCGGATGGCCAGACTATACCTTCAGCCGGACTCCTGGACTATGAAGATACAAGATTGAAGACTTCGTCCCGTGTCCGGAAGGGACTTTCCTTGGCGTTGAAGGCAAGCTTGGCGATACGGATATGCAGATCTCCTACCATTGAAACCGACTTTGTGTAACCCTAACCCTCTTTGGTGTCTATATAAACCAGAGGGTTTTAGTCCGTAGGACAACATACACAACAACAATCATACCATAGGCTAGCTTCTAGGGTTTAGCCTCTCCGATTTCGTGGTAGATATACTCTTGTACTACCCATATCATCAATATTAATCAAGCAGGACGTAGGATTTTACCTCCATCGAGAGGGCCCGAACCTGGGTAAAACTTCGTGTCCCTTGCCTCCTGTTACCATCTGGCCTAGACGCACAGTTCGGGACCCCCTACCCGAGATCCGCTGGTTTTGACACCGACAAGAACTAACCCAAATAAACACCTCTTGTATGGGTTAGTGTTTTTGGATGGGTTAGATGCATCTAACCCAAACTAACCCTCCTGTTTGGATATTTTTGAGTTAGTTGAGTCCAAACTAACCCAAACTAACTCTAACCCATTGATCCAAACATGGCCTTTGGTTCGCCATCATCTCAAACCACGTACTAGTATCGCTTCTGCCTCAAGAGGGACACGCGCATCACCTTGGTACACCATGACACGTGGGACCGCATGACAGGCCATGCTCCCCCGCCGATCGCTCGGTAAAATCACCTCATTTTTACTATACTTCCTCCGTATCGGTTTACTACATGGCATGCACGTCGTTCTAGGTTGAGAATTTAACTGGCTATATATGTGATGAACGGTACTCTAGCCTTTTAAAAAATGTATACTTTTGTACAGTAGTACTATCGATGGATTGCGCCATGGAGCAAAACATGAAATTTAAAAAAAAGGTGGTACATATAGAGAGCGCTCATTGCCAAATTATGCATATAGTACTATTAAAAAAGCTAGTACGTGCTTAATTGGGGTGCTAAATTCAATTAAAGAAATACTAGTAGTATGTACATACTGAAGAGTTAAAGCAACGAGAAGAAACATAACATAGTTCTGTTGGGGGCCCAGCACAACACACCCCTCAAATTAAACTAAGCACACCTGAAATTAAACTATGCAACTAATCTGGTAGACACTGCATTAGAAGTTTAGAACCACCATGAGCAACGACACTGCCACCTTACTCGGAGTCCTCGTCCACGTCCTCGACTTCGTCCTTGTTCCTATTACTCTTGGCCGATACTTCTTTTCTTGAACCGCACACTTGGCTGTTGCTCTTCATCCAACCCTTGTAGATATTGAAGCAAAGGTAGCCATCCATTGCAGTGTAGTGGATGTGGTCTATGTCTAGTAAATTCCGCTGCCATGCATGACGATGAAACGTGTATGGAGGTTTCACCAGTTTACCGTACGAAGGATGAACCATGGCTCCTGCCAGGGTCAGCATTGAAGGCTGACGAGAGGGCACCAGCCGATTCTTCTGGAGGTCGAAGGGGTTGCCTACAACGAGGCCTATCCGACCTAGGATTTCTTTATCGTTACCAAAGTCTATAGTACCGAATTTGACTAGGTTGCTCCCGAGGAAGTCCTTAAAATCCTGGCACTCAACGTCGGCATGGCATATGTGGTAGACCAAGCATAAGTCATGCACGCAAACCTAGATCACGGCGGGCTTCTTCCTCTCTTCATCCTTTAGATCCTTCTCTCGTCCTAGGACTGTGGTGTACTCAACATCCAGCCCAGCGACCCACTCATCATCTGAGTTTTCGAACATGCATCTGAAGCGAGAAAGGCATCCTTTCACCATCGCGGAAGAACGGGTGTAGATGACGTCGAACTCATCGTCGGTGATGGTTCTAACCATGTACTCACCGCCGATCATGGAGATTTGGGACGCCATGGATTTGGGAGGAGGGTTAGGATTAGTGGAACTGCCGTAATGTGAATGGACGGGACGACTAGGAGCGAACCGCCATAGTATTGAAGGGCGTGCGTGGACGAGTAGGAGAAAACTGCCAGCGTGCGAACGACAGGGTAGTGGCTTTCCATTCTCCCATGATACGGGCTTCCGAGAGCCCTTGGATCTGAGATTGAACGGTTGCATGGCGTGATTCTAGACCTATGGGTGAATATCCTATCCTGGAGGGTTATTCTGCAAATTTTCAGCAACTTAGCATGCGACCATTTGATCTCAGATCCCAGGGCTGCCAGCAGCCCGTATCATGGTCGCGCCTACCACGACTGTCACGTCGCTCGCGCGGTCGCGCCCTTGGAGATTTAACACGGTGCGTTAGGCTATCTGATGTTGGCATGTCATACATAGTCATCACTTAGTCACTCATACTACAACAAGGTTGGCTATAAGTGTATTTTTTGTTACTCCTTTCTATCTCTTTCTTCGTACTCAAGGAAGAAACGGTGCTAGTAAGCACGTGTATTTATTGCATTTGCCAAGGACTGGCCTCTTGCAATGAAATGGTGTTGCTAAGTTTGCTTCATTTAATTAGCTATAGACTCAAAATTGTCTTTTCACCTAGGTACACACGCTTAGCACCGTTTCTTCCTTGGGTCACCAAACTAGTCTCTCTCTTCTTGATTAACTTGCCACATCAGACTTTATACCTATGTGGCAAGCTTAAGCACCTGTAGGAGCAAGTAAAAGTAAGTACAACAGTGCGCTTTACATGGCATTTTTGCATATGTGGAGGAAAGAGAGGCAAGGAAAAAGTGGAGAAGTGGGCTCTCATGCAAGAGCCAGCCTCTACTACATGGTGGAGCATTGGGAGAGGCACCTGTATGGAGGTGGTCAAGACTCTGGGAGACTCACGCCGGTCGTACCGCTGCAGTAAAAATGATAATGGCAAGTCAAATCCAGGGCCCCACCTGCCAGCAGTAACTCGCTGTCAAATCACACAGCCCTACGTTTGCAGCAGCTACTCCCTCATCTTCTCGCGTCTCTGTCGAACCGACTAGGCGGAACTGCCCCGCCGCCTACCGCGCAGGAAAAGCCCCGCCCTCGACTTTTAAATACAACTACATCTGCTTAAGAATCCAATGATATACTTTTTGTGACATAGTAACTCCTATTTAGTTAGTCAAACGGATGACCTAGAACTACGTGCAGGCCTTATAAACCGAGACGCCTAAAAATAAAAAAACCAAGATGGAGAGGGTAGTTCAGCACATATCTTTTTAGATCAATATAGTCGGGATTCACCAAGGAGCAAAACCAAGTGGTAGGCTGCTCCTACCGTGTTGGCGTAGCAACTCAAGCAGGGTCAGTCCGCACACGAAATGGAGACACACTTAACAGGACCCCTTTGGCCGACATGTGGCTCATCCACCATCTTGTTCCACGTGCGATGCACCAAATTACAGTTCGGAGCAGCGGTTGGAATTGGAGGCACCCCGGTTGTAGCGCCGCAGTAGTAGAAAATGAGCGACGAGGGGTCAAATCACAAAGCCCCACCTTTCCCGCATTAAGCTGGACGTACGAAGCAACCATCATTTCACTCTAGGGTGCAAGAGCATAAAGAAAAGAGAAAACAATGATGCGTGCGGCAGCTACCTAGGGCACCCTAGGGTAGGGGTCTCTACTGCAGATCCTTTTTTTGAAAGCACCTCCACTACAAATCGGCTTCTCCCTCGTCCTCTTGAAGAAAACCGATGATGAGTGCGGCGGTAGGGTTTGTAGGAGTACTACGGCGTGCGGGGCCACGCCGTAGTAAACGGGTTCGAGCCGACGCCTTAAATATGTGTGGGCCGCTTGGTTTTACGGGAACGAGGCAGCATTTTGGGTTCGGGGACCAGTGGAGATATACTACGTACAAAAAATTGTGGACGTAGGTTCGACCGAAAGGCAATGATGCATGGGCCTTGCATTTTGATATACCCGGGGCCGCGTGAAATTTGCTACTCTACTCAAAACTACTAGTAAGGTACTCCCTCCGTCCATGAATAAGTGTACTTCTAGCTTTTGTCTTAAGTCAAAGTTTTAAAACTTTGACCAACTTTATAGGGAAAAGTAGCAGCATTTATGACACTAAATTAGTATCACTAGATTCATTTTGAATTGTAATTTCATAATATATCAATTTTATGTCATATATGTACCACTCTTTTGTATATATTTGGTCAAAATTTTAAAACTTTGACTTAGAACAAAGGCTAGAAGTACACTTATTCGCGGACGGAGGGAGTACACATGTATTGAACGCATGAGATTTCGAAACCAAATTATGAATAAATACACACTATAGCATGTAAAGCTTTGAGTCATATATGCATGATGTAGATGTTCGTTTAGTTCTTATAGTTCATCTCATTCAAAATCAATAAGTTTTATAAAAATGTTAAGATTCATGGGGTTGTGCATTGTACTCCCTCCGTTCCAAAATAGATGACCCAACTTTGCACTAACTTTGAGTTAGTGCAAAGTTGGGTCATCTATTTTGGAACGGAGGGAGTAAATCATAAAGTAAAAAACAAATAATGGCAATTCATTTAGAAAAAAATAATCAATTATGATACAGAAGATTCTAGAACAAAGGAGAAGTGCTTGTGTTTTGAGGTTTGTGCATTATGCTTAAGTTCAACCATGGAGTCTTCTAAATTGTACATGTGGCAGATCTGGTGGAATGTTGATGATATCCAACGGCCAGTAGTGCTCGGATTTGCCTATCTCTGCACTGTCGGGTTAGCTTCATCCAGCGACCATCTTTCAAAGTTATTGGCACACTATATAGTTCTTGTGCCATAGTTGCATGTTTTGGAAAAAAGCTACTAGTGGGTTGTACTATCTATTTAGGAATAGAAGATGTATACATGGAAGTTGTAGGGAAAGAGATGACATGGAGCATCTCAATTCCTATGAGTAGGGATTGGAAAAGAGATGTCATTTGGTTCACATCATAGGAACTTTTCTATTGAATCTAGAGATGACATGTATCTCAATTCCTATGAGGAGGGATTAGAAAAGAGATGTAATTTGGTTCATATCATAGGAACTTTTCTATTGAATATACGCTAATGTTTATTTTCCTTTGAAATTAAGGGAGTATAGGAATCCATTCATATGAACCAAGTGGCTCTAAAGCTATAGAAATGATATCATGTTTATTTCCTTTGAAATGTGGAGTATATGAATATATTCCTATGAACCAATTGGCTCTAAAGGAAAAAATCCTATAAAAATCATATCATATAGAGTTCCTATGATATTCCTCGACACTAAAGGATGCTTGAAATTGCTGCGGGTGATACGATGGTCTTTCTTTGTAGACTCCTCACCCAACTTTATAGTTACCTCTCGAAGATGAATGAAATGACATATACATGGTATTCTACATGTGCAATTTGGTACACGAAAACTCGGTAAAAGTTTGCGAGGTTCGAATTTTCAATAAAGCTATATGCACTGCATTTCGGAACGGATGGAGCATACGGCAGTTGCTAACACTCACGTGGAAGATTTGTGTGTAGGAGGAGTGGCTGTTCTGTTAAATGACATGGCAAAACTGACACTGTCGGATGCCGATCTAACGGTTCTTACGGCGTTCGTCAGGAAAAGGCTTGTGGCGAACGTTTGTCGGATAATGATTTACGGACACATGCATTGCATTGATACGTGCCCCCCTCTCTCTCACGCACACGCACCCTCACGAGTCACGACTCTCCCGAGTCCTCTCGCAGACTCGCACGTCGCACCCACCGTCTATCTGCAGGTAGACGTCACGCACATATGTGCTCTTCACACCCTACCCTCAGAACTTCTAAAAAACAAAAGACGGCGCGCACATTTTATTTTAGCTCACACGTCACACACTTGTACTATTACTCTTGCGGCGAACGTTCTTTGGGCATAGTATATTGTACTCTCACGAAGAGAAGCGGTGCACGCACGCACTAGTTCTCTCACACCCACTCGCGGGTACACGTAGGAGCGCATTTTTTTGAAGCTGGTACAACAAAATCACTCCACTATATATAAAAGCAGGAGCCTTAGCGCTTGCTTTACTAGGGTTCCTCTCGTTCACTCTCTCATGCTCTCCAGATCTAAGCAACACATAGGTGGCCACACTCTCTCTCAGCTCACGGCTGGTCACAAATCCGGCCGGACAACCTCGACCGGGGCAGGGGTGTAGGTGCATCGTTCACGCTGTCGTCGGCGGCGAGGGAGGAGACCAACGGCTGCCCGCGCGTCCCGATCGGCGGCCGTGCCGTTCTCTCCGAGAGAGCGCCGGCTCGGGAGGGCCTCCGACCCCTTCTTCCTCCCTGCGGTATTGTGGCCAAGATGCGGCCTCCCGACGCCGTCTTTGCGACATGCCGACGACCCTCAGGTATATATTCCTTCGAAACCTGCCTTGCTCTACTGCCACAGCTCCCTTCGTGTGGATCCTTTTCTACTTCCGTCCGCTGTTCCAAAGCCACCTAGACTTCTACTATTATTAGAAGTAAAGCTATTTCATACAGTCGACTCAAAGCGTTGGTTCAAACAGGGAAGAAAGTGGGAAAGCTGTAGCATGAATCTAGGACTTGGTTCTAAGAGGAAACGGGGGAAAGTAGTAATATCTGTCACTGTTTAAATAACCGTAGTTCTTATTTGCGCAAACAGGGATGTCTGTCTCCATATCGTTTCGGGATGTCTGTCTCTGTATCGTTTCTATCCGCGCAATCAAAAGCACACACCTCAGTTTTAGTACAACTGCGCAAAATGAGATGGCTATCCCTCGTTGCCGTCGTCTAACCTCCCGTCTTCAAGGTATCCCTACATTGGTAGTAACTAAGGTAGAATGACCAACGCAATCTAAAAGAAGCTGATTCGTACGTTTTACTTCCTGATTGCAGTGCAGGGACGAGCGAAAACAACTGCATCCTAGTCCGGAATGCACTTTCTACCAGTTCATCCATGGACCGAGGACTAGCTGGCACGGCTGCACGGCGGTTTTTTGGACAGGTGCGCGGACAAGAGGCATTGTGGTCTGCTTATTTCTGCAAATAGCGGTGCTTAAATTTAGTGGAATGCACAAGAATTTCACCTGGTCAGTACACTGCATGGTTCAGTTCAGCATTCCAGCTGAGACCACAATTATAATTGGTTATTCTGGAATGAGAGAACCTAACCCTGAATGGTGGCAACAAGAAAAAACCAGAGTGAACTCCAGGAAATTTAAGCCTGCCGGGAGGCCCTTTGCTCAGAGAGAAGCCTTGCTTGTTTTTTCCTGATTTGTAAACCTTCTCACAACTTTGTCTTTTGCTGTGAACTAGTATATGTTTGATATGTTCTATGAATCATTGAGATGTATAAAATTGCTGAACTTATGCTTTTCAAGTTTTTTATGAAGACGAGTTTAATGTGAGTGTTCCACATGAGCGCTGGACTAGCGTGTGAACGTTTGGAATTTATTACATTGTGGCCTCAATTAACTGCATGAACCACTGTAACAAGATACATAGTTGCTTATATGTCAGACAGCAGATTGTTGATTGTTAGCTGGTCGATAGCCTAGTGTTGAAGCGAGCTGAGCCAATGTGCCGTGTTTTGCACAACTGCTTACAAGTGGGGTAGCACCAACAGTGTTTACAAGTACTTATGTATACGTCGGCGCACGGTTCTCGAACGAGTGCTCTATTTCATCAAAACACACACTGCTCGTATGATAAACCGTGACAACTTATGTCTTACCATGCCATATTCATGAAAAAACTAGTGAGGACGCATCTGTTTCGGCAACAATTACGATGGTTCTCACATGATTCACGGGCACACAAAAGTAGCAGCAGTTCCCATAGACGGATTCAAACAGAGTACTAGCCCCAGAGGGGTCGATAACAGGCAAGGTTCGGATAATTAGACACAATCCAAACTACTATTAAACACTAGCTGGGGCAACTATTTCATGCCTCGATCTAATTTGGGCTGGACACAAGACGGACCTTGCCATGAACATCATCGAGGACGTCCCGCAGCAGCTCAATCCTGTGAACCTTCATGAAGACAACCTTGTGGCCTTGCCACTGATAAACTTGTTTGTGGAGGCATGCCACGTCATCTTCCTGCGTAAGCTTGACAAGAACAGTATTCCTCACAAACGAAGGAGTAGCTTTGAACTTCTTGTGCTTCAGTACACCCTGGACAACACGCCTGACAACAGTGAGGCTGGAATACAACTCTTCATTGGTATAACCGCAAATGGCTTCCAGGATCCAACAGCCTAAGAACTCTGTTTTCCCAGTGCGTATATTCAGGTCGTCCGCCTCATAGCGAGTGACATGTACAACCACACAATCCTTGTCTGCATCAGGGCTCTAATTGAAACAGAAACAAATTCTGAATTACTTTTCAGTATAAGAAACACAAGTTATTTAAACCACTACGTATACCATGGCATCGAAGCTAATAAAATTTTGCATTATTAATCACCACATACTTCCTTTTCTAAAAAAATCACCACATACTTAGATGAAAAACCACAATCGAGATCGGCAAAGAAGGAAATCACCTTGGGCAGCTCAGCGGGGGGGGGGGACACATCCTCGAAGGGGGAAAACTGCTCCTGCAGTGCCACGGGGGCTGTAACCTCAAACGGGGCGTTGACCATCTCAGTATCTGGGGTCGCCTCGGTGGTTGCCTCCATCTTCTTGGAGCTCTCTGTCTCGTGGGGATCAGCCTCCCGCGTCTGCTCCAATATCGGCAGATCTTTGCCTGGTTCTCCTTGGTCCATCATGAAACTGACGAATACTAGGAGACCACTGAAAGGAAAACACAATCGCAATGACAATGAAACAAAAAAGAGAGTGAGGATCGGTTACTGCTTTGCAAAAGTTCTTTTTTTTCCTCTGAACGAAAATATACCAACATCACGGATCCGCTTACCTTCCCTTCGTTCGGAGAGAAGAACAGTGGCAGATGCAAGTGTTGCCTTTCTTGAAGACGGTGAGGGAGAAGGGGATTCAGCGAAGAGTGAAATGATGGTTGCTTCGTCCGTCAAACTTAGACTGCGGGGAGGTGGGGTTTTGTGATACGACGGCTCGTTACTGCCGCGCTACGACCGGGGTGACTCTCCGCCTGCATACTGCCTTCTAATTTGGTGGATGGCATTTGGGCCCGCGCGCTGCATGGCCCGCATGTCGGTGAACAAAAGTATAACGGCATTCAGTAGAGGGAGACGTTTCAATGACCTAGGAGGAGCCAGAAGCGGTAGAGTGTCTCCACTATACTAGTAGTAATTGTTTTTCTGGGTAGCTGTAGAGTGTCTCCACTGTACTAGTAGTAATTGTTTCTCGGGTCCCAAGACAAAACAGCCCATCCACACTAGTAAATAGTAAAATCAATTCAAAAGCCCATATATTTACTGAATGAGATGCGCTACCCGCACCCAGCACACCGCCCCCCCCAAAAAAACTGGGTGCTCTTCTTCCTCCTCACTCCTACAGAAAACCCTAGCTCCCCTTCTTCCTCACTCCTACAAAAAAACCCCAGCTCCCCTTCTTCTTCGCTCGCACTACAACTAGGCTCGTCATTCGTTACTCTGCTCAAATCCGTGAGCGCGACGCGACGCCCTCAAGGAAAATGGAGTCGGCTGACCCCAGTGCCAAGAAGATGAGGCTCCCGCCAGCGGCGACGCCTGTTGTAGATCCCGCACCCGGCAGCGCGGGGATAAGCGACGACCCCGCCCCCACCGGATCCCAGGAACCCATAGAATCTCGGGTGGACCGCATCAGCGATCTCCCAGATGCCATCCTTGGGGAGATCATCTCGCTTCTCCCCACCAAGGATTGCTGCCGCACCCAAATCCTCTCAATTCGGTGGCGCCCTCTATGGCGCGCCGTTCCCCTTAATCTCGACTGTCGTCAGCTATCTCTCTTCAATGATTTTGAAATCCCCAGAGCCATCATCTCCTCCCACCAGGGCTCCGTTCAAAGCCTCTGCATCCCGTCATGCTACCTGAGCAAGCATACCATGCCCTGCATGGTGGACGCCTGGCTGGAATCCCCTGAATTCACAGAACTACAGCTGCTTGAGTTCTACTATTCCCCTGGAAATCACATACCACATACCGAACGCCATGAACTTGTGCCCTCAGCACCGATGTCCATCTCGGGGTTTTCGTCCTCTCTCCACACCGCCACCTTTGCGCAGTGCTACCTACCAGACAATCTGGTACTAAACCTTCGACTCCCATTTCTCAAGAAACTTTCACTTGTGCGGGTTCGTATATCGGAGGCCTCATTGCACAGCATCATCCACTCCAGTTGCCCTGCGCTGGAGTGCTTGGTGCTTGTTTTCACAGTTAGAATCGGTTGTCTCCAAATAAAGTCGCCTAACCTTGTAAGAATTGGAATTTCTTTTGACGGAAGGCAGCTCATCATCCAAGATGCCCCTTCACTTCAAAGGTTGATCCTTGATTCTAGTTATTCACCGTTGCAAATAACCGTCCTCTCTGCGCCTAAACTGGAGACCTTGGGTGTAATACATGATCTCTGTGCTCATTTCAATATGGTGTTTGGCTCCACAGTTCTTCAGGTACTTTATATTATCATCTACACTTGTAACCATAAGCTGCATTTTAAATTTCTGCGCATAATTTATATATCATCTTGGAGTACACATTTTGTACTAATATTATGTTCTATGCTCAATGAAGAGTTTCTCCATGGATGGCCTATCAATGGTGCTGGATTCTGTCAAGATCTTATATATCCAAATGAATAGTTTTGATCTGAACAAGATTATTGGCTTGCTGCAATGCTTTCCATGTCTGGAGAAGTTGTATATAAAGGTGATAATTTCACGCACATTGGAAGCCCGCATATAGTGTACTAGAATTAACCGTTCAGCTGTTGCTCTTTCGACACTCTTCTTTTAGACCTTAACTGTTTTCAATCTTCATGTCTATTTAGGCAACAGGACGGGGTAAGAAAGTTATAACCAATCGGTGGATTCGTAAGCATCGGGATTTTCTCACTTCTCATGAGATTCGATTGAAGACAATAACGCTAGAACGATATGTAGCCAACCGTGCAAACACAAGATTTGTCACATTCTTCCTGCTGAATGCGAGGTTACTATTGTCCATCAGGCTTAAGTTTATCAGCAGCATGGTTTTGACGGATGGGTATGTCGAAGAGCAAAAAAAGGAGTTTCAGGTGGGCAAAAGAGCTTCTGAACGTGCCGGGCTTCTATTTACAACATATTGTGGTCATAATCCAGTAAATTTTACGACCCAGGATGTTCATTCTATGGACCTGACCGATGCATTTGACTGTGACTGCCGAAAACAGTGCTGGAGTTAGATGTTGTTGCCCTTTTCAATCTGTTTTTTTTGTAAACCTGATGAACAATTAACCCTCGTGCTTTTGTACAGTTTGTAAGCTGGAGTTAGATGTTCCTGCCCTTTTCAACTCGGCTGTGACTGTCATATTTTCTTTGAAACAAGGCAAATGGCTTGCCATTCGTTTAATTTAGAGTGAAATATTGTAACAAATCCAAACCAAGGGAAATAACATCACTCTCGCCGGCTGCTTGAGCTCACTGTGCATTACAGAAGCCAAGTGATTAGCCCCCACCAGCACCCACAAACTTATTTCGAACTAGCACATCAAATGGGCTCTAAATTTTCATAGGAAAGGCTGGACATCTGGGGCTCACGCCATTGTCAACGTAGTCAATAAACGAGAGAATTACACTACGAGCGGCTGACACCAGGGACCCAGCAAGTCGCGCAGTTTTTTTTGAGGAACAAGCAGTTGTTATTTATACTAGTTTTAGCGACGGATCAGGGTAACAACGGGGCTGTGCGGGGGCTGTGGCCCGTCTAGCCAGGGTTTTATTTATGTTTACCACATCATGAGCCCAGTTGTGTTTTTTTCTTGCTGAAAATGGCTAGCCCAGTTCTATTTTTTAAAGAAATACCCAAACAAGGCCTACTTGCTTTATCGGCCCTGTTGGGCTGCAAATCTTTCAAGACGAGGAGAGTTTCATTTGGTTTGCCCAGAAATGGGTTGTACATTTTTAAAACACATCAAACCGGGAATTAGTTTCAATTTTTTTCATTACAAGATCTTAAATTCCATTGATTTTTATGCGTGGACAATTATTTGGATTTTATATTTATATAAATTATTTTTCAAAATAGTTTGAATGTGAATCGATATTTCTGGATTAAAAACAGTTGACCGCACCGAAATATGCAAAATTTCGTATACTTTTTAACCGTGGCCACAATATGGGGTGTGATGCTAACAAAAAGAAGATGGGCTCCAAAAAAATTCTTAAGAATTAGCAAATGGGTTGTACATTATTAGAAATAATGGCAGATGGGATGTATGCTGTTTTCCACAGATTTGAGGCTGACTTGTGCGCCTACTACAGGTTGACGCGTATGCTTTCATAAAAAAAAGGTTGATGCACACGCAATGCCCTGTCAACTTAGTCAACACACGAGAGCAGTGATTGTTGGATGTCCATCCAACGGCTGTCGTGCTTCTTCAATCTCTGCTCTTCATGCTCAAGCCGCTCAAACAAGCGCCGGCGGGACTGCCTGCTCCCTCCTCCACGCGGCCGACTGTGCTGCAGCGTAGGCCTCACCGCCCGACCGTACTCCCATCGCTGGCCTAGCCATCCCTCTACTCACCCACACCTGTTGTTATTCTCCGGCAATGGCGGACGAACCAGTAAACCCTCGTACAGTTGTACTCCCCTCCGCGTGGGAAACAACTGCCGAGTATTCCCTGGCTCCGTGTCGTTCCCTTCCTAGGCCTCGCCGTCATGCACCGCCCTGGTGCTCTTGGTGCAGCCTGGTCAACGTGGTCAATGAATGACATCCATCGGAAATGGACTGTACGTGGAGAGGCTGACAGCTGGGTCCACGGCCGCACACAAGGAAATGCCTCCTTATTACGCGCAAAATAATTATTCCTCCACCTGACAGCTAGGACCCACACGAAGGGCCTCTATATTTCACGCAAGGAAGTGCCTCCTTATTACTCCCAAAAAATGAATACCCCCCTGCTAGCTGGGACCCACCATATTGTTGGGCTGACTTGTGGGCCTACTAAGTTGACAGGGACGGAGAGCTTTGTCAACTTAGTCAATACTCCAGTGACCGTATGATGTCCATCCAACGGCCATAGTGCTTCTTCAACCTCTGGTCTTCTTGCGCCAGCCGCCCAAAGCAGCGGCGGTCGTACCGCCTGCTCCTGCCTCCCGTGGCCGGCTGTGCTACCGCGGAGGCCTCACCGCCCCCATACTACTCCCACCACTGGCCAGCCATCCCTCCACTCACCCACACGCCCTGTTATTCTGCGGTGACGGCAGCCTCACACCGCAGCCGAACCAGTGAACGCTCGTACTCCTCTCCGCGTGGGCATCCACTGCTGCTTCTTGCATGGCTCCGCGTCGTCCCCTTCCTAGGCCTCGCCGTCGTCCACTGTCGTGGTGCTCTCGGCGCGGCATGGTCAATGTGGTCAACGACCGACTTCCATCGGAAGAGTACTGTACGTGGAGAGGCTGACAGCCGGGTCCACGGCAGCCGCAAGGAAGTGCCTCCTTATTATGCGGGAAATAATTATTCCTCCACCTGACAGCGAGGACCCACCGGATGGGCCACCATTATTTTGCGAAAAAAATCGTTTCCCCCTTACTGCTGGGGCCCACCGGACAGGCCACCGTATTTCATGAAAAAAACGTTCCCCTCCCTCCCCGCAGTCAGCTCGGACCCACCGGAAGTGCCTCCTTATTACGCACAAAAAAATGAATACTCCCCCGGCTAGCTGGGACCCACCTTGCTGGGAGGCTGACTTGTGGGCCTACTAAGTTGACGGGGACAAAGGGTTTGTCAACTTAGTCAATATGAACGATTCTATCTCCAGTGACCGTATGATGTCCATCCAACGGCCGTAGTGCTTCTTCAACCTCTGGTCTTCTTGCTCCAGCCGCCCAAAGCAGCACCGGTCGTGCCGCATGCTCCTGCCTCCCGTGGCCGGCTGTGCTGCCGCAGAGGCCTCACCGCCCCCTACTATTCCCACTGCCGGCCAGGCCCTGCGGCGACGGCAGCCTCACACCGCAGCCAAACCAGTGAACCTCATAGTCCTCTCCGCGCGGGCTTCCACTGCCGCATCGTCCCCTTCCTAGGCCTCGCTGTCGTCCACCGCCGTGGTGCTCTCCGCACGGCGTGGTCAAGGAACGACTTCCATCGGAAGAGTACTGTACGTGGAGAGGCTGACAGCTGGGTCCACGGCCACAGCCCAGTTTTTTTGTGATTTGCCAAGTAAGTCGCTTTGTCAGGCCTGTTGGGCTGCAAATCTTTCAAGACGAGGAGAGCTTTCATTCGGCTGGCCGAGAAAATGGCCCATCAGTAATGAGAAATGGGTTGTACATTTTTAAAACACATCAAACCGGCAATTAGTTTCAAATATCTTTTTTCATTTCAAGATTTTAAATTACATTAATTTTTATGCGTGGAGAATTTGTTGGATTTTATATTGATATACATTTATTTTTAAAATCAGTTTGAATGTGAGTCGAAATTTCGGGATTAAAAACAGTTCGGACCGCACCGAAATATGCAAAATTTCGTATAATTTTTTAACCGTTGCCACAATATGGGCTGTAATGCTAACAAAAAGAATATGGGCTCCAAAGAAAACCTTAAGAATTAGCAAATGGGCTGTAAATTATTAGAAATAATGGCAGATGGGTTGTTTGCTATTTTCCACAGATTTGAGGCTTTCCTAAAAAAGGTTGACGCACAAGCAATGATTGTTGGATGTCCATCCAACGGCCGTCGTGCTTCTTCAATCTCTGCTCTTTCTGCTCCAGCCGCTCAAACAAGCACCGGCGGGACTGCCTGCTCCTTCCTCCGCGCGGCCGGCTGTGCTGCCGCGCAGGCCTCACCGCCCGACCGTACTCCCATCGCTGGCCTAGCCATCCCTCTACTCACCCACACCTGCTGTTATTCTCCGGCGACGGCAGACGAACCAGTAAACCCTCGTCCAGTCGTACTCCCCTCCGCGTGGGAAACAACTGTCGAGTCTTCCCTGCCTCTGTGTCGTCTCCTTCCTAGGCCTCGCCGTCGTCCACCGCCCTGGTGCTCTCGGCGTGGCGTGGTCAACGTGGTCAAGGAACAACTTCCATCGGACGTGGACTGTACGTGGAGAGGCTGACAGCTGGGTCCACGGCGGCAGCAAGGAAGTGCCTCCTTATTACATGGAAAATAATGATTCCTCCACCTGACAGCAGGGACCCACCAGACGGGCCACCGTATTTCACGAAAAAAATGTTTCCCCCCTGACTGTTGGGACCCACCAGCTACACCTTCGCACGCAAGGAAGTACGTCCGGGCAAAAAAATGATTCACCCCCCTGACTGCTGGGACCCACCAGCTACGTCTTTGCACGCAAGGAAGTGCGTCCGGGCAAAAAAAACCAAAAGGATTCGCCCCCCTGACTGCTGGGACCCACTAGCCCGCCGACTGCTGGAACCAACCAGCTACATCTTCGCACGCAAGGAAGTGCGTCCGGGCAAAAAAACGATTCGCCCCGTGACTGCTGGGACCCACCAGCTACATCTTCGCAGGCAAGGAAGTTCCTGACAGTCGGGACCCACCTGGTCGAAGCTTACGTGGCGTTGACATTCTGGTCGCGAACGTGTACGTACATACTGGTCGATGTAGAGGCGCGCACGTGTCGTAGTAGAGGCGGTTACGTGTCATAGTAGAGGCGCGCAGGTAGCATGTACACGTACGTACAGTGGCCAGGGTGCAAGAAAGAAAATACAGCCACGTATGTGTACATACGGGTGGGGTCTCGAACGCCTACTCGCGCATACGTACGGCGAGGGCTCATGTACATGGTTGGGTCGGAACGGAGAAAGAACGTCGTCGTCGTGTTCATGGGTCGAAACGGAATACGTGGTCGTGTTCATCGGGAGGGCTTGGACGGAAGAGGCGATGGAAACGAGGCATGGCATACCGCACAACGGAGGAAACAGACCTCCTACGGTCGAAACGGGGGTCCTGTTGATCGGGAGGGGTGTGGCATACCGCAAAACGGAGGAAAGGACCTCCTACGGTCGAAACGGGGGTCCTGTTGATCGGGAGGGTTGTGGCGTACCGCAAAACGGAGGAAACGGACCTCCTACGGTCGAAACGGGGGTCCTGTTGATCGGGAGGGGTGTGGCGTACCGCAAAACGGAGGAAACGGACTTGTGTTGGAGCGCTACGGTCGAAACTGGGGTCCTATTCATCGGGAGGGGTGTGGCATACCGCAAAATGGGACTCCACGGGATACTATTCATCTCCACCGTCGACCCCCTCCAGCCTCCACGAGCTACTGTTCATCCACCGTCGACCTCCTCCAGCCTCCACGGGCTCCTGTTCATCCAGCCTCCACCGCGCGCTACTCCACCGGCTACTGTTCAACCACCCCTCCACCGTCTACTGTTCATCCAGCCCTCCACACCACGGGGTCCTGTTCAACCACCCCTCCACGGGCACCCCTCCACCGTCTACTGTTCATTCTGCCCTCCACACCACGGGGTCCTATTCATCCACCCCTCCACGGGCACCCCTCCACCGTCTACTGTTCATCCAGCCCTCCACCACACCACGGGGTCCTGTTCATCCAGAGGCAACGTCACTGCTCACTGTTCATCCAACCCCCCCCCCCCGCAACGCTCACTGTTCATCCCATCGATCGGCTTCAGTTAGCAGCAGTAGCCAAGGAATCGCTCGATCGGGTTCAGTTAACAGCCATCGATCGATCGCTCGGGTTCAGTAACGCGTAGCCTGCAGTGCAATCGCTCGGGTTCAGTTAGAGCCCAACGCCTCGCTCGGGTTCAGTTAGAGCCAACGCCTCGCACACACGCGCGTACGTGTACGAGAGAAACGCGCATCGCTCGGCCCCCGACCTCCCACCGTAACCGGGAACTCCCCGAAATTTTCCTCCCCCTCGCTTCTACCACGGTTTTTTCCGTCATGGACGGCCCAAAGAATGTCATGCAGCTGTGTCTCCGGCCCGCCCAGGACGAAAAGCCCATTTTCTGTCATGATTTTTTGTCATAGAAGTAGGAGCCCACCACATCTATGATGATACCGGGTTTGTCACAATTATCATCATAGAAGTGTCATATGTATGACAGAAAATATTTTCGTTCGGCCCAAAATGTCACGGATGTGTCTTTTTTTTGTAGTGTTCTACTGACCTCCGCCAAGCCGCCGCCTTCTGCCCGCTCTATGGTCATGACTGCACCCCGGGCCGCTGTGCCCTGCCTTTGCTGCCTCCACCCCCACTGCAACTCATCTTTGTCTGAGTCGCCTCAGCCGTGGGCCGTCTACGAGTGGATGGCGAGCCGTCGAACCGGTTTCTTACAGTTAAGCCGCCTTTGCTGTTTGTACCATTGCGCCGCGTGATGCCTCTGCCTTTTTTGGGAGATAAAGAAGATATTACAGTTTGTGGAGAATTAACTACAGAGGCACACAATATGGACGTCAAAGGAGACAAACAAGTAACATGTTCACAGGAAAAAAGAAAGATGGATATTGTATATGCGGCGAGCGGTGCACTATTTTGCTGATTTAAAACCCCAAGGCGTCAACTCATAAGCTGCTGGTGCTACGACACCTAGGATAAAGGCAAAGATAATTTCATCAACCACAAATACTGCTTGGTGATCAAGTAAGCTCTCAAAAGTGTGCCTTGTTTCATGCACATATGCTACGTTCATTCTGGCTCCAGCTCATGTGCATGTCAGTGTACTTTCTGGTCAATAGAAAGTCAAACTTGCATGCCACCACAGGTTTAGCAGGCCACCGTCGGATAAATCGCACCCGAGCACCGCGTCAACAGCAGCAGGGGTGAGCCACCGCCATCTCAACACGCTGCCACTGCAGCTCTTGAGCCGCGGTACTGCCTCTGAGCTGCCGCGCCTGAGCCACGAACGCCTACCATTCTGTTTGCAGCCGTGCTTCCCCCTGTTGTCTTCATTGTCGTCATGGCCCTGTTACTGCTGGGTTTTGAGCCGCCGCGCTCTACTTCGTGCGCTGCCTTGAGTCGCTGCTGCGGTTTCAAACCGACCAGTCAGTTCTGTTGAGCCGCCGAGCTATATTAAGTCGCCGGTTTGTCTGAGCCGCCTTTGTCATGTTGAACGGATCATCCGTCATCCAAACATATCAGGTGATATTCATCTAAGTATATATTTTTAAACACATATTGTTTTTTGTGAAAGAACAATTTATCTTTGTCTTGGTCTGCAGTGTTTTTATGCAGGATAATTATTTATGACAAAGGTATTGTTATACCGAGGACATGGAGCGCGTGCCAGCATAATTTTGCACTGGCGTTCCTCCGGGCCATGCTGCTCGACGGATGCACATGCAAATCGCCGCCCCCCCTGTTTGATTTACATCCGTCCGCACATGCGGCCGACTCGTTGTCCGCGCCGGCTTACAAATGTCACGGCCGACTCACCCGTCCGCACCGGCTTACCACACTGCGCCACTTCACCCATGATTGATTTCAGCTTCATCCGGTGATCATCAAGTCCGTGACGGATAATTTCCGGCCTAACATATCAGGTGAAATCCATCTAAATCTAGTTTGGACACATATTGTTTTTGTCAAAGAACAATTAGGTTGGTTTGTATCTTTTTTATATGCAGGACAATTATTTCAAAGTGGCGTTATATCGCGGATGATTGTTCTTGCCGTGCCGCTCAATAGAAGCGCCTACATTGCCGCTCTTGTGGCCCAATCTATATTAGCATATCAGGGTCACACCTGTTCATGCAAGCTGTCAAATGGACGTATACAAACTGCCGCCATGTGGTCCGGTCTATATTATCAGCCGCCATCCTTACAATAAGCTTGGGGGCTTACATCCCAGGTTAAAGGGACCAAAGAGAGTCTGTTACACGACACAAACTCAAACATAGATACCCAGCGAGCACAGCTCACAAATAGGTCATTTGGGGGCTTCCTGTTCAAACGTAGGTCGTATTCGAACCAAAGAGAACATAGCTGTCGGTACCCTCTTGATCGGCACAATGCCAAACTCTCTAGGGGGCTTCTTGATCGTATTCGAATCATAGCTTCACCCCTTTTGGGTCCGACTTTGATCGTATTCGAATCAGAGTCGTTAAAAACTCTCAAGATCATTTGGGGGCTTCCTGTTCAAACATAGGTCGTATTCGAACCAAAGAGAACATAGCTGTCGATAACCTCTTGATCGGCGCAACGCCAAAGCCACGGTGGGCTACATGATCGTATTTGAATCCTAGCTTAACCCCTTTGGTCCGGTTTACTGGTCATATTCGAATCAGAAGCCTCAATTTTTTTTCTTTCTATTTTGCTTAAGTTTTTTGCAAACAATCTTTGTTTTTGTCTTGAGGCTTTTGTCCAGATCTAAGTATAAGTGTGGTTTAAATTTAACCCGGCTTGACTTTGGATGATAAGTCGCCATCATATGACAATCATCAAACATTTGGGAGTCTTGGCTTCTAAAGATTGGGTTATCACCCTTACTGTGCAGGTCACATAAACCGACAGTGCAAATTCAATATCACAGATATGATATTATAGTTATGTTTTCAAAGTTATGATTCATAACAGGCTTATCTGTGATTCCTTTTTTACACATCAGTGGTCATATGTAAGATATTATGACCCATCCTGCGGTAAACCGCCAAGGGTTCTCAGTCATATATGACATTAACCGGTGTTTATTAACCCGGCCTAGTCTCCGACTATAAGTCACCAGTATAAAATAAAGGTAAATATCATGTGCTTATTGACCCGGCCTGGCTTTTGACTATAAGTCGCTAGTATGAGATGAAATAATATCCAATGTTTATTAACCCGGCCCGACTTTGTTCATAAGCAGGCAATATATGATAATTATCAGTGCTCAAATTTTGGGTTATCATCTTTACTACACTGGTTTGGTAAACCAACAGTGGGATCAAATATCGCAGGAACCGGTTTTCAAATCGGATTATATTATTCAAATCTTTAATAGCCAACATGGCTGGATTTTTATTATGGTTATCGATAACCAATATTATGATTGAGGTTTTCAGAGTCGCTTCAGTGCAATGGCCATTATTTTATCAATGGATATAATTTGTTCTTTAGTGGAAGGAGTAGTCCCGAGTCGCTGTAGGCTTACGACCCGGCACTTGGGGGCTACATTATTCAAATTGAGAGTATATCAAATATGCAAGTCTCATGTCGCTGCAAGCATGCACCATGACACTTGGGGGCTAATGCAAAGTCATTTTACTGGCCTTATTGAAGACCCGACTCATCAAATCATAATGAGCCAGCCCTAGGGGGTTACCAATTTCTTCTGTCAAAAAATTAAGGTGCGCAAGTCTTAATCCATTATATTGAAGGATCCACTGCTTAGTTGATTAAGCACAAAGCTCTTAACCTTGTGGACGTGGGTTCAAACCACATGATGGGAGTTAAATCATATGATGTTATTTTCAATGAAATATATATAAACTCCTTGCTCATTATTGCATAATGACCCGACCCTTGGAGGCTACACGTTGCTGTTAAAGTATATATGATCATATTCACAAAGTCCCTGCTCATTATTCCATAATGACCCGGCCCTTGGGGGCTACACTGGTGGAAGCTTTTATGGGCATCAGGCAATTACATGTCCTTGGTTGCTGCAAGCATGACAACCCGGCACTTGGGGGCTACATATGAAGAATACTCAGTTTTGACTAGTGATTGAGATGAACAACATGGATTTTTTCAAAGTGGTAATATTTATATTGAAGCAAGTCTTAATTCATCACTTTGCTCTGCTCAAACTTGGGGGCTACAAGTAACATGGATATAAGGAGAAATATTTTCAAATTCTCAGTTTTGAGCAAACCAGATTGACCCGGCGTCACCAATCATTATGACCTGGTGTCTGCTACAATCATAACCCAGCGTCATCAATAATTATGACCCGGCGTCGGCAACAATTATGACTCGGTGCCATCAATATTTACAAACCGGCAATTTTGGTAATATTTAACCGGCCGGTACTGCATCTTCAAACCAGCTGAATATCAGATGAGTATTTCAAGACCAATATTTCTTAAGCCGGCGCTTTGGAAGCCGACTCAAGTGGGTTATTCTTCACAATATTTCTCTATGAGAAACCAACGTCAGCAAATTGAGTATGAAGCTGGTTTATTGACCTGGATGTTCTAGAGGAAGGAAATGATAAGGACTTAAGGATGATCAGGTGCCGGCTTACTAGAATATTTTACCCGGAGCATAACCTATCAAATTTGTTCTTGAGTTACTTTGCAGGATCATTTTAACATGGATAAACCCAAATTAAACTAGGGGCTAATGTTAGGTATATACCCCGCGGTGTAACCCGCCGGATGTATGACCCGGCTGGAGCGTCGCGACTCACTGGTGACCCACCTGGAGCTTGGCCATTCACAGATAACCTGCCCGATCTTGGCAGCTCATTAGTAACCAGGCGGGCGGGTCAGATGGACAACAAGGCCCAAGGCCCAGAAGGCCGGCTCATGTTATGGTGGGACGGCTTAAGAGGAAGACATAAGGAATATTCTCCTACAAAGGAAGCAAGACTAGGACTCCACTTGTAATAGATTAATCCTAATCCTACTAGGACTAGTCATGTAACCCGCCCCTTCAACTTATATAAGGAGGGGCAGGGCTCCCCAAAGAAGGAGAGACAAGAAACAATCTCTAGGGCTAGACACAAAGGGGGAGCCGGCTTATGCGGCGACTCTCTCATGAGCATAATGAGATCTAGCCACAAACAGCATGTAGGGCTATTCTGGATGATGTTTCCCGGGGCACGAAGCTGTCTAAATCCTTGTCTTGTGTTGCGTCTCTCGATTCCGCTCAACCCCTCTCAAGCTACTACAAAGATGTGTTGGCCTCACGACTAAGTCCTCACACTAGGACATCTGCCGTGACAATTCCTCGACAATGTCCGTGATCATATCCGGGACTCCGAACTACCTTCGGTACATCAAAACACAAAAACTCATAATACCGATCGTCACAGAACTTTAAGCATGCGGACCCTGCGGGTTCGAGAACTATGTAGACATGACCGAGACAGGTCTCCGGTCAATAACCAATAGCGGAACCTGGATGCTCATATTGGTTCCTACATATTCTACGAAGAACTTTATCGGTCAAACCGCATAACAACATACATTGTTCCCTTTGTCATCGGTATGTTTTGCCCGAGATTCGATCGTCGGTATCTCAATACCTAGCTCAATCTCATTACCGGCAGGTCTTTTTACTCGTTCTGTAATGCATCATCCCGCAACTAACTCATTAGTTGCATTGCTTGCAAGGCTTATAGTGATGTGCATTACCGAGAGGGCCCAGAGATACCTCTCCGAAAATCGGAGTGACAAATCCTAATCTCGATCTATGCCAACTCAACAAGTACCATCGGAGACACCTGTAGAATACCTTTATAATCACCCAGTTACGTTGTGACGTTTGGTAGCACACAAAGTGTTCCTCTGGTAATCGGGGGTTGCATAATCTCATAGTCATAGGAACATGTATAAGTTATGAAGAAAGTAATAGCAGTAAACTAAAACGATCGAGTGCTAAGCTAACGGAATGGGTCAAGTCAATCACATCATTCTCCAATGATGTGATCCCGTTAATCAAATGACAGCTCATGTCTATGGCTGGGAAACTTAACCATCTTTGATTCAACAAGCTAGTCAAGTAGAGGCATACTAGTGATACTCTGTTTGTCTATGTATTCACATATGTACTAAGTTTCTGGTTAATACAATTCTAGCATGAATGATAAACTTTTATCATGATATAAGGAAATATAAATAACAAATTTATTATTGCCTCTAGGGCATATTTCTTTCTGTACCTACTTCCTATTTTGAAATATTTCAACCGCTTACATCTATCTGTCTGGTTGATTGCTTCAGTGGGAGTACACCCGCCTCAAGATCACGGTGTAGGTCCAATTAATTATTCAGGTGTTGTGACACACGCATTAGACCATGCTGCAGAGCTTCCCCATCTGGAGTCGACGAAAGCACGACTTGTTGGAAGTAATTTTTGGGGTGTGGTTGGAAATGTTGGTTATGCTGCTTGTCACTACGGCCTGGAAGCCTATGCTAGTCAGCTCAGCAGGGGCGGCGAATTCATTACGGCCGTGTGGCTTCTCAATCCATTTTCCACTGACAGATTGATGATGTCGGCTTCCAGTGGAGGTCTCATCCCTTGTTATCACACAGAACATCCTGCCGTTGAAGTACTAATTAAGAAAGAGTAGTGTTATGGACTATAATACGATCTATTGATACTGTATTATTGAAGTTACGGTCTCTACTAGTAGCAACTAGCAAGCGCCCAATGTCGAGCATCACTGAAACTTGTGTTTTCCATTCTATCTATTCATGTAAGGTACTACTTCTAATCTAATTGTCGAAAGTGGCAAAGATGGTACTAACACCAAAATTCCAAACTTTGTCATCGAATAGCTGAAATATCCTCGTCTGTTCGCCAGTGGCCGAAGCAGCAGGTGTTTGAACTAAATATCCAAGGAAGCCAAAGCTGAAACGCCGTCAGCGGTTCAAACTAAATATCTCATCATGTTTAAGGATGAAAAGGAGTGGGAAGAGGACGTCTTGAAGGAAAGAAAGGAGTTTGAAGAATTGCTTGACGGTTATCCTGGTAATGAAGAAACAAGATCGGAAGAATGAGAGATTGGCCAGCAAGAACTAGCTGCCTTATCCTGGTAATTCAAATGATTGTGGTTTTTCTCTCCCTCCCATGAGTAACAATTATCTATATGTCCTACATTCTTCATTCTGAAAACTTAAGAACATATTCCATATACATTGTGCCGACCCTGTGCATGTATTCATCTTGAACAGCAGCTCGTAGATCCAAGTAAAGTCATGCATATGGAGAGCTACATGGTTGTCCAATCCAGTCCCGCTACTTACTGCAAGTCTGAAACTCAACTGGCTGGCCACCAGCATTTGATTCAGTGTGTATTCAAAGAGATATGTATTCGTGGTGCTTTATTTGCAGTATGAGATGTTTTTTCTTTTCCTAAATCTATTCCCAGCCTCCCATCCTATTGGGCTTGCTTTAGTGGGAAAACGGAATGTGTGTGGTTGTGTAATATCTCTGAATTCTATTTATCTGTCGTCAGGGCAGAACTTTGTTATTGTTTCTGTTATGATTTAAACAAACTGAATCGAGGGATGTATCTGAGCAATATTTGTTTTTATAATATCTATGGGCATGATGTGGGCATGTGGTATTTGTTGCGTGTATAGATGCTGGTTGGCACATGTTGAGAGCTGCTCGATTTGGCATGTAGATTCAGCATGATGTGGGCATGTAGACTCGCTGCTAAACACAAGACATCATGTAGAGATCGCGCAATCATGTGAGCATAAAGGTTGGCATAATTACGGAAACCAAGTTATGTTTTATGTCTTCTCTGTCATCATGCATGGAGTTGTGAATATGACTGACTTGGGTTATTCAGTCAGCGTGATCGATCAATGAAGTTCTATGGTAAGTTGGCCAGTCAAAATTCAGACATTCATTGCCGATCTATGGCTGCATATTCCTGTCATGTCGACCAAAATATAGGCAATGTACTATTGTAGAACAGGATCAGGAAGGAAGAGTGATTGTGATGTTGGCTAGCTGAATTTTCTCCTAACTCCGCGCCTGCACTGAAAGGATGCAAGTCGCCATCCAAACGATCGAGACACGCATGAGCCTACTCGTAAATATCAGAAGCAGTTATATATGGACATATATGCAGATTCAGCCGTCAGGTGGGTCCCAGATCGCAGCACTGGTAGAATGACACTCTCTGGGACATAGAGTGCAAAAGTGAAGAAGACTAAGCACCCAAGGAACTACGAGAGACTGGCGAGGAGGAAAACTGAAGAAAGACCAAGGAACTAGTAAGAAACAAAGAAAGTAAAATTGAAGGGGCTGAGTCTCTTCCTCCCGCGTCGCTCCGGTGGGCGGCGGGGAGGAACCCGCCGCCGCCGCCCCTAGTCTTCCCCGCGCCCTCCCTCCTCCCCTGCCGCCGCCACAGGATGCGGTCGGGCGAAGCCCTGCCGTCGTCGGCGGCGGCGGGTCTTCTCGCCCCTCGCGTGCAGGGTCCTAGCGCAGGCCGGGGTCGCTGGTCCGGGGCGCCGCGAGCTCGTGGGTCGCGGTGGCGCGGTGGAGGACCCTTCGGCGGTGCTGCTCGGGCTCCTCTGGTGGTGTGGCTGGCTGCGTCTGGGGTGGGGCGTGCACCCGGCGCCGGTGGTTGCAGATCGAGGTCCGCCTGGATCTGCTGACGGGCGGCTGTGGCGCGGTGGTGGCCGGTGGCGCGGCTGCGTCTGGGGCGCGGATCCGGGCGAGGCTGCCCGGGATCTGGTGCGTGGTGGACTGGTGGTCAGCCTCGAATTCGGCGGGCTGCGGGCAGCGAGGAGGGAGGATGGCGGCACGGCGGTGACGCTCTAGGCGGTGGGTGCGGGGCTGCCATGACGGCGCGTGGTGCTGTGGTGGTTTTGCTGGCCGTGTAAGAGGTGGTTGGTGATGGCAAGTGGTGTAGAGTGCTTGGCCGCCGTCGGTGGTGATTGGCTGTGGTGAAGATGGGTTTGGTGAGCTCCGGGTGAAAGCCTAGCTCGACCTCGGTCGATGCCGGCGTCGACAGCGTCCTAGGACATCGTTCCCTTGTTGGAGGCGGCGGCGTGGAGCCCCTTCAGCTCCCTCGTCATCTCCGCCACGGGCTCTTCGGGTGAAAACCCAAACTTCGGCCAAGGCCGAAGTGGGCGTCGGCGGCGTTCCTCGTTGCTTCCCTCTTGGGGGCGACGCCTTTGGAGGTCCGGTCCTTCATCTGCTGGCGGTGGCCCTGTGGCTTTGCAACTTCGTCGTCGGCTAGGCGAGTGCGCGGCCTCGGGGCCAGCGTGGAAGTCGGAGCGGAGGCTCCGGGTAGCTCCTACGTGTGATGGATGGCTTTGGTTGCCAGGGCAACATGTCATCAACTAGGTGGGTTCGCGGCCTCGGGGCCGGAGTGGAAGTCGGTGCGGCGGCGCCGGAGATCTCGTGTGTGTTGGGTGTTCGCTTTGGCCTCTAGGGCGGCGGAGCCATCGACTAGGCTGGTGCGTGGCCTCAGGGCCAGTGTGGATGTCGAAGCGGCGGCTCCGGAGCCCAGTGTTCTGTTGTAGGGTGTCGTCTCTGGTCACTTGGGTGACAGTTGATGTCTACTACACAACCTTCTTCTTGTAGATGTTGTTGGGCCTTCAAGTGCAGAGGTTTGTAGGACAGTAGCAAATTTTCCTCAAGTGGATGACCTAAGGTTTATCAATCCGTAGGAGGCGTAGGATGAAGATGGTCTCTCTCAAGCAACCCTGCAACCAAATAACAAAGAGTCTCTTGTGTCCCCAACACACCCAATACAATGGTAAATTGTATAGGTGCACTAGTTCGGCAAAGAGATGGTGATACAAGTTGTATATGGATAGTACATAATAGTTTTTGTAATCTGAAAATATAAAAACAGCAAGGTAACTAATGATAAAAGTGAGCATAAACGGTATTGCAATGATAGGAAACAAGGCCTAGGGTTCATACTTTCACTAGTGCAAGTTCTGTCAACAATAATAACATAATTGGATGATATAACTATCCCTCAACATGCAACAAAGAGTCACTCCAAAGTCACTGCTACCTCTTGAGCATTGCGTTGGTTTTCCCCGAAGAGGAAGGGATGATGCAGCAAACTAGTGTAAGTATTTCCCTCAGTTTTTGAGAACCAAGGTATCAATCCAGTAGGAGTGAGGGAGTCCTAGATTAGGGGGTGTTCGGATAGCCAGACTATACCTTCAGCCGGACTCCTGGACTATGAAGATAAAAGATTGAAGACTCCATCTCGTGACCGGAAGGGACTTTCCTTGGCGTGGAAGGCAAGCTTGGCGATACGGATATGTAGATCTCCTACCATTGTAACCGACTCTAGGTAACCCTAACCCTATCCGGTGTCTATATAAACCAGAGGATTTTAGTCCGTAGGACAACATACATATCAACAATCATACCATAGGCTAGCTTCTAGGGTTTAGCCTCTTCGATCTCGTGGTAGATCTACTCTTGTACTACCCATATCATCAATATTAATCAAGCAGGACATAGGGTTTTACCTCCATCGAGAGGGCCCGAACCTGGGTAAAACTTCGTGTCCCTTGCCTCCTGTTACCATCCGGCCTAGACGCACAATACGGAACCCCCTATCCGAGATCCGCCGATTTTGACACCGACATTGGTGCTTTCATTGAGAGTTCCTCTGTGTCGTCGCCGGCAGGCTCGATGGCTCCTACGATCACCAACAATGATATAGTCCTGGGTGAGACCTTCCTCCCCGGACAGATCTTCGTCTTCGGCGGCTTCGCACTGCGGGCCAATTCACTTGGCCATCTGGAGCAGATCGAAAGATACGCCCCTGGCCGTCAGGTCAGATTTGGAAGTTTAAACTACACGGCTGACATCCGCGGGGACTTGATCTTCGACGGATTCGAGCCACTGCCGAGCGCGCCGCACTGTCCTGACAAGCATGATCTAGCTCTGCCGCCGAACGGTGCCCTGGAGGCCGCACCCGCATCGGCTTCGACCCTTAATTCGGAGCCAACCGCGCCGATCGAGGATGGGTGGTTGGACGCCGCCTCGGGGGCTGCGGTCCCAACGGTGATTGAGCCGAACACCAGCCCCGCACTCCGCGAGACTCGTGACTCCAAGGAGCCGGACTCCTGCCCGCGTCCGCCCGCATTATCCTCCACAGTGTCTTCCTTCAAGGGCTCCGGGCAAGGTGCGGTAAGGAGCATCTTTTCCAATACCGGATTTTCCAAACCCTCAGGGAGGGGGGCCGAACACCGAATCAACTTCGCCTTTGTTAGCCAGCCCTGGTCAAAAAGCAAACTTTCAGAAATAACTTCGTAACGAAGAGAGATGTTCGGCCGGAAGATGCCTTACGTCATCGGCGGCGCGGTTACTACTCAGGCCCATGTCCTCGGTGATCTCCAGACACTCCACTTGAGGTCTGAAGAATGACTTGTACATCTCCTCGTGCGTCAGGCCGAGGAAATTTTGAATGGCAGGCGGTCCCTCGGGATTGAACTCCCACAGGCGAAGAGGCCGGCGTTTGCAAGGCTGGGCTTGACGGACTAGCATAACCTGTATTACCGCAACCAAACTGAAATCTCCATTGAAGAGATCTCGAAAGCGACTTTGCAGTATATGCACGTCCTTGGCTGGCCCCCAGCTCAGACCTCTGCTGATCCATGACATCAGCTGTGGTGGGGGGCCCGGGCGAAAAACAGGGGGAGCCGCCCACTTGGCACTTCGAGGAGCCGTGACGTAGAACCACTCTTGCTGCCATAATTCAGACACCTCTGGGATGGAACCTTTGGGCCACGGAGCTCCCGTCATCTTGCGTATTGAGGCACCTCCACACGCTGCATGTTGCCCCTCGATCATCTTCGGCTTCACTTCAAAGGTCTTGAGACATAGGCCAAAGTGAGGGGTAACCCGGAGGAAGGCCTCGCACATGACAATAAATGTCGTGATATGAAGAAAGGAGTTCGGAGCTAGATCATGAAAGTCTAGCCCAAAGTAAAACATCAAACCCCTTACAAAAGGATCCAGAGCGAGGCCCAGGCCTCGGAGGAAGTGGGAGACGAACACGACGTTTTTGTTAGGTTCGGGGGTGGGGACGGCCTGCCCTCGGGGAGGCAGCCAATGCAAAATCTCGGCGGTCAGATATCTGGCCTCCCTCAACCTTTTGATGTCTTCTTCCATGACGGAGGAAGGAACCCATCGGCCTTGAAGGCTAGATCCGAACATGATTGAAGGTTCGGAGCACCTGACCTGAACTTCGGGCGTTTTGAGCCTGAGGTGGGGGAAGGATTCGATTGAGCACGGGAGGGAAAAGTAAAGGCCTTGTCCCCTTTATAAAGAGGGTGAATATCAAGCGTCCTCTCCGTGTCCATTTGGACTTGCCTATTGAAGGAAATATGCCCTAGAGGCAATAATAAAGTTATTATTTATTTCCTTATATCATGATAAATGTTTATTATTCATGCTAGAATTGTATTAACGGGAAACATAATACATGTGCGAATACATAGACAAACAAAGTGTCACTAGTATGCCTCTACTTGACTAGCTCGTTAGTCAAAGATGGTTGTGTTTCCTAACCATAAACAAAGAGTTGTTATTTGATTAACGGGATCACATCATTAGTTGAATGATCTGATTGACATGACCCATTTCATTAGCTTAGCACCCGATCGTTTAGTATGTTGCTATTGCTTTCTTCATGACTTATACATGTTCCTATGACTATGAGATTATGCAACTCCCGTTTACCGGAGGAACACTTTGTGTGCTACCAAACGTCACAACATAACTGGGTGATTATAAAGGAGCTCTACAGGTGTCTCCAAAGGTACATGTTGGATTGGCGTATTTCGAGATTAGGATTTGTCACTCCGTCTGACGGAGAGGTATCTCTGGGCCCTCTCGGTAATACACATCACATAAGCCTTGCAAGCATTGCAACTAATGTGTTAGTTGTGAGATGATGTATTACGGAACGAGTAAAGAGACTTGCCGGTAACGAGATTGAACCAGGTATTGGATACCGATGATCGAATCTCGGGCAAGTAACATACCGATGACAAAGGGAACAACGTATGTAGTTATGCGGTCTGACCGATAAAGATCTTCCTAGAATATGTAGGAGCCAATATGGGCATCCAGGTCCCGCTATTGGTTATTGACCGGAGACGTGTCTCGGTCATGTCTACATTGTTCTTGAACCGTAGGGTCCGCACGCTTAATGTTACGATGACAGTTTCATTATGAGTTTATGTATTTTGATGTACCAAAGGTTGTTCAGAGTCCCGGATATGATCACGGACATAACGAGGAGTCTCGAAATGGTCGAGACATAAAGATTGATATATTGGATGGCTATATTCGGACACCGGAAGTGTTCCGGGGAAGTTTCGGATAAAACCGGAGAACCGGGGAGTTACCAAAACCCCCCGGGGGGGGGGGTTAATGGGCCTCATGGGCCTAAAATGCAGAAGAGGAAAGGCAGCCAGGGCAGGCCGCACGCCCCCTCTCCCCCTAGTCTGAATTGGAGAAGGAGGGAGGGGCGGCGCCCCCCCCCCCCTTTCCTTCCTCTCCTCTCTCCCTTCCTTCCCCCTCTCCTACTTGGACAAGGAAAGGGAGGGGAGTCCTACTCCCGATAGGAGTAGGACTCCTCCTGCGTGCCTCCTACTAGGGCCGGCCGCACCCCCCTTGGCTCCTTTATATACGGGGGCAGGGGGGCACCCTAGGACACACAAGTTGATCTTCGTGATCGTTCCTTAGCCGTGTGCGGTGCCCCCCTCCACGATATTACACCTCGATCATATTGTAGCGGTGCTTAGGCGAAGCCCTGCGACGGTTAAACATCAAGGTCGTCACCACGCCGTCATGCTGACGAAACTCCTCCCCGAAGCTTTGCTGGATCGGAGCCCGGGGTGCGTCATCGAGCTGTACGTGTGTCAAGAACTCGGAGGTGCCAGAGTAATGGTGCTTGGATCGGTTGGACCGGGAAGACGTACGACTACTTCCTCTACGTTGCATCAACGCTTCCGCTTCGGTCTACGAGGGTACGTAGACAACACTCTCCCCTCTCGTTGCTATGCATCACCATGATCTTGCGTGTGCGTAGGAATTTTTTTGAAATTACTACGTTCCCCAACAGTGGCATCCGAGCCTAGGTTTTATGGTTTGATGTTATATGCACGAGTAGAACACAAGTGAGTTGTGGGCGATATAGTCATACTGCCTACCAGCATGTCATACTTTGGTTCGGCGGTATTGTTGGATGAAGCGGCCCAGACCGACATTACGCGTATGCTTACGCGAGACTGGTTCTACCGCCGTGCTTTGCACACAGGTGGCTGGCGGGTGTCAGTTTCTCCAACTTTAGTTGAACCGAGTGTGGCTACGCCCGGTCCTTGCGAAGGTTAAAACGGCATCAACTTGACAAACTATCATTGTGGTTTTGATGCGTAGGTGAGATTGGTTCTTGCTTAAGCCCATAGCAGCCACGTAAAACTTGCAACAAACAAAGTAGAGGACGTCTAACTTGTTTTTGCAGGTCATGTTGTGATATGATATGGTCAAGACATAATGCTAAATTTTATTGTATGAGATGATCATGTTTTGTAACTGAGTTATTGGCAACTGGCAGGAGCCATATGGTTGTCGCTTCATTGTATGCAATGCAATCGCCCTGTAATGCTTTACTTTATCACTAAGCGGTAGCGATAGTCGTAGAAGCATAAGATTGGTGAGACGACAACGATGCTACGATGGAGATCAAGGTGTTGCGCCGGTGACGATGGTGATCATGACGGCGCTTCGGAGATGGAGATCACAAGCACAAGATGATGATGGCCATATCATATCACTTATATTGATTGCATGTGATGTTTATCTTTTATGCATCTTATCTTGATTTGATTGACGGTAGAATTATAAGATGATCTCTCACTAAATTATCAAGAAGTGTTCTCCCTGAGTATGCACCGTTGCCAAAGTTCGTCGTGCCCAGACACCACGTGATGATCGGGTGTGATAAGCTCTACGTCCATCTACAACGGGTGCAAGCCAGTTTTGCACACGCAGAATACTCAGGTTAAACTTGACGAGCCTAGCATATGCAGATATGGCCTCGGAACACGGAGACCGAAAGGTCGAGCATGAATCATATAGTAGATATGATCAACATAATGATGTTCACCATTAAAAACTAATCCATTTCACGTGATGATCGGTTATGGTTTAGTTGATTTGGATCACGTGATCACTTAGAGGGTTAGAGGGATGTCTATCTAAGTGGGAGTTCTTAAGTAATATGATTAATTGAACTTAAATTTATCATGAACTTAGTACCTGATAGTATCTTGCTTATGTATGTTTGATTGTAGATAGATGGCCCGTGTTGTTGTTCCGTTGAATTTTAATGCGTTCCTTGAGAAAGCAAAGTTGAAAGATGATGGTAGAAATTACACGGACTGGGTCCGTAACTTGAGGATTATCCTCATTGCTGCACAGAAGAATTACGTCCTGGAAGCACCGCTGGGTGCCAAGCCTGCTGCTGGAGCAACACCAGATGTTATGAACATCTGGCAGAGCAAAGCTGATGACTACTCGATAGTTCAGTGTGCCATGCTTTATGGCTTAGAATCGGGACTTCAACGACGTTTTGAACGTCATGGAGCATATGAGATGTTCCAGGAGTTGAAGTTAATATTTCAAGCAAATGCCCGGATTGAGAGATATGAAGTCTCCAATAAGTTCTATAGCTGCAAGATGGAGGAGAACAGTTCTGTCAGTGAGCATATACTCAAAATGTCTGGGTATAATAATCACTTGATTCAGATGGGAGTTAATCTTCCAGATGATTGTGTCATTGACAGAATTCTCCAATCACTGCCACCAAGCTACAAGAGCTTCGTGATGAACTATAATATGCAAGGGATGAATAAGACTATTCCCGAGCTCTTCGCAATGCTGAAAGCTGCGGAGGTAGAAATCAAAAAGGAGCATCAAGTGTTGATGGTCAACAAGACCACTAGTTTCAAGAAAAAGGGCAAAGGGAAGAAGAAGGGGAACTTCAAAAGGAACGGCAAGCAAGTTGCTACTCAAGAGAAGAAACCCAAACCTGGACCTAAGCTTGAAACTGAGTGCTTCTACTGCAAGCAGACTGGTCACTAGAAGCGGAACTGCCCCAAGTATTTGGCGGATAAGAAGGATGGCAAGGTGAACAAAGGTATATGTGATATACATGTTATTGATGTGTACCTTACTAGAGCTCGCAGTATCACCTGGGTATTTGATACAGGTTCTGTTGCTAGTATTTGCAACTCGAAACAGGGACTACGGATTAAGCGAACACCGGCAAAGGACGAGGTGACGATGCGCGTGGGAAATGGTTCCAAAGTTGATGTGATCGCGGTCGGCACGCTACCTCTACATCTACCTTCGGGATTAGTATTAGACCTAAATAATTGTTATTTGGTGCCAGCGTTGAGCATGAAGATTATATCTGGATCTTGTTTGATGCGAGACGGTTATTCATTTAAATCAAAGAATAATGGTTGTTCTATTTATATGAGTAATATCTTTTATGGTCATGCACCCTTGAAGAGTGGTCTATTTTTGATGAATCTCGATAGTAGTGATACACATATTCATAATGTTGAAACCAAAAGATGCAGAGTTGATAATGATAGTGCAACTTATTTGTGGCACTGCCGTTTAGGTCATATCGGTGTAAAGCGCATGAAGAAACTACATACTGATGGACTTTTGGAACCACTTGATTATGAATCACTTGGTACTTGTGAACCGTGCCTCATGGGCAAGATGACTAAAACACCGTTCTCCGGTACTATGGAGAGAGCAACAGATTTGTTGGAAATCATACATACAGATGTATGTGGTCCGATGAATATTGAGGCTCGTGGCGGATATCGTTATTTTCTCACCTTCACAAATGACTTAAGCAGATATGGGTATATCTACTTAATGAAACATAAGTCTGGAACATTTGAAAAGTTCAAAGAATTTCATAATGAAGTAGAAAATCATCGTAACAAGAAAATAAAGTTTCTACGATCTGATCGTGGAGGAGAATATTTGAGTTACGAGTTTGGTGTACATTTGAAACAATGCGGAATAGTTTTGCAACTCATGCCACCCGGAACACCACAGTGTAATGGTGTGTCCGAACGTCGTAATCGTACTTTACTAGATATGGTGCGACCTATGATGTCTCTTACTGATTTACCGCTATCGTTTTGGGGTTATGCTTTAGAGATGGCCGCATTCACGTTAAATAGGGCACCATCGAAATCCGTTGAGACGACGCCTTATGAACTATGGTTTGGAAAGAAACCAAAGTTGTCGTTTCTTAAAGTTTGGGTCTGCGATGCTTATGTGAAAAAACATCAACCTAATAAGCTCGAACCCAAATCGGAGAAATGTGTCTTCATAGGATACCCAAAGGAGACTGTTGGGTATACCTTCTATCACAGATCCGAAGGCAAGACATTCGTTGCTAAGAATGGATCCTTTCTAGAGAAGGAGTTTCTCTCGAAAGAAGTGAGTGGGAGGAAAGTAGAACTTGATGAGGTAACTGTACCTGCTCCCTTATTGGAAAGTAGTTCATCACAGAAACCGGTTTCTGCGATACCTACACCAATTAGTGAGGAATTTAATGATGATGATCATGAAATTTCAGATCAAGTTACTACTGAGCCTCGTAGATCAACCAGAGTAAGATCCGCACCAGAGTGGTACGGTAATCCTGTTCTTGAAGTCATGCTACTAGATCATGATGAACCTACGAACTATGAAGAAGCGATGGTGAACCAAGATTCCGCAAAATGGCTTGAAGCCATGAAATCTAAGATGGAATCCATGTATGGGAACAAAGTATGGACTTTGGTTGACTTGCCCGATGATCGGCAAGCAATTGAGAATAAATGGATTTTCAAGAAGAAGACTGACGCTGACGGTAATATTACTGTCTACAAAGCTCGACTTGTCGCAAAAGGGTTTCGTCAAGTTCAAGGGGTTGACTACGATGAGACCTTCTCACCCGTAGCGATGCTTAAGTCTGTCCGAATCATGTTAGCAATTGCCGCATTTTATGATTATGAAATTTGGCAGATGGATGTAAAAACTGCATTCCTAAATGGATTTCTGGAAGAAGAGTTGTATATGATGCAACCGGAAGGTTTTGTCGATCCAAAGAGAGCTAACAAAGTGTGCAAGCTCCAGTGATCCATTTATGGACTGGTGCAAGCCTCTCGGAGTTGGAATAAATGCTTTGATAGTGTGATCATAGCATTTGGTTTTATACAGACTTTCGGAGAAGCCTGTATTTACAAGAAAGTGAGTGGGAGCTCTGTAGCTTTTCTGATATTATATGTGGATGACATATTACTGATTGGAAATGATATAGAATTTCTGGATAGCATAAAGGGATACTTGAATAAGAGTTTTTCAATGAAAGACCTCGGTGAAGCTGCTTACATATTGGGCATTAAGATCTATAGAGATAGATCAAGACGCTTAATTGGACTTTCACACTAGTAGAAAACAGGGCTATGGTCACGGGGCAATATTCACATTAGTCCTGGTTCAGTCACGAACCGGGACTAATGTGAGCATTGGTCCCGGTTCGTGCAGCTAAGGCATTAGTCCCGGTTCACTCGGGCCCTTTAGTCCCGGTTTAAGACATGAACCGGGACTAAAGGGTGCGATGACCTTTAGTCCCGGTTCGTGCCTCAAACCGGGACTAAAGATTAGACCTTTAGTCCCGGTTTGAGGCACGAACCGGGACTAATGGGGTTGAGACATTTAGTCCCGGTTCGTGCCACGAACCGGTACTAAAGGTCCCATTTTCAAACTCTACCCCCCACCCCGTGAATCGCCTTTTCAGTTTAAAAATAAATAAAAGAAAATAATGGAAATGTCAAAAAATAAAAGAAAATAAGTTTCTCATGTGATTTGTGGTCTAGTTGTTGGGAAAATTTGCAAATGTGAATTTTGACTTTATTTGCAAAATCTCTCTGAAATTTTTAAAAATGGGCATAACTTTTGCATACTAACTTGGATGAAAAGGTTTTTATATAAAAAATCATCTACTCGAAAAGTTACATCCGAATTTAATGGGGGGAACCCCGTTAAACATTTGCAAAATCCTCAAAAACCTAATAGAAAAAAGTTACGGGGCTTTTAAGATCTAGATGGAAAAAATTGAAAAATATTCAAACAGTGGGCAAACTGTGGTCAAACAATGGTCAAACAAATTATTCTGGAATATTAGTGTTACTAAATAATTATTTTAGTTATTTCAATTTTGGTCAAATCTGGTCAAACTGTGGTCAAACAATGGTCAAACTAATTATTCAAGAAATATTAGTGTTACTAAATAATTATTGTTTTTTAAAACAATAGTTTCAAACTCAAACAGTGAAATGTGTCACTTCATGCTCAAGCAAAATTCCTGAAGGTTAATAGGATTGACATCTTACTATTGTCAGGAAAACAACAAGTGCAGACTTGGAGCGAGGGAGAATAGAACCCCGAAGTTAAGCGTGCTCAGGCTGGGGGAGTGGGAGGATGGGTGACCATTCGGGAAGTTAGATGATTTGGAATGATGAGGGGTGATTAGAGGATAAATTGAGAAGTGATGAGGGGTGGTGATTACAGACTAGAGGTTAAAATAATTCAGAAATTTGAAAATCAAAAAAAAATTCAAATTTTTTTTTAAAAAAAAATCATAAAATTTCCTTTAGTCTCGGTTGGTGTTACCAACCGGGACTAAAGGTGGAGCTCCACATGGCCACGCCCTTTAGTCCCGGTTCTGGATTGAACCGGGAATAAAGGGTCAGGGCATTAGTACCGACACTTTAGTCCCGGTTCAGGAACCGGGACTAAAGGCCCTTACGAACCGGGACTATAGGCCCTTTTTCTACCAGTGTCACAAAGCACATACCTTGACAAAGTTTTGAAGAAGTTCAAAATGGATCAAGCAAAGAAAGGGTTCTTGCCTGTGTTACAAGGTGTGAAGTTGAGTAAGACTCAATGCCCGACCACTGCAGAAGATAGAGAGAAAATGAAAGATGTTCCCTATGCTTCAGCCATAGGCTCTATCATGTATGCAATGTTGTGTACCAGACCTAATGTGTGCCTTGCTATAAGTTTAGCAGGGAGGTACCAAAGTAATCCAGGAGTGGATCACTGGACAGCGGTCAAGAACATCATGAAGTACCTAAAAAGGACTAAGGATATGTTTCTCGTATATGGAGGTGACAAAGAGCTCATCATAAACGGTTACGTTGATGCAAGCTTTGACATTGATCCGGACGATTCTAAATCGCAAACCGGATACGTGTTTACATTAAACGGTGGAGCTGTCAGTTGGTGCAGTTCTAAACAAAGCATCATGGCGGGATCTACATGTGAAGCAGAGTACATAGCTGCTTCAGAAGCAGCAAATGAAGGAGTCTGGATGAAGGAGTTCATATCCGATCTAGGTGTCATACCTAGTGCATCGGGTCCAATGAAAATCTTTTGTGACAATACTGGTGCAATTGCCTTGGCAAAGGAATCCAGATTTCACAAAAGAACCAGGCACATCAAGAGACGCTTCAATTCCATCCGGGATCTAGTCCAGGTGGGAGACATAGAGATTTGCAAGATACATACGGATCTGAATGTAGCAGACCCGTTGACTAAGCCTCTTCCACGAGCAAAACATGATCAGCACCAAGGCTCCATGGGTGTTAGAATCATTACTGTGTAATCTAGATTATTGACTCTAGTGCAAGTGGGAGACTGAAGGAAATATGCCCTAGAGGCAATAATAAAGTTATTATTTATTTCCTTATATCATGATAAATGTTTATTATTCATGCTAGAATTGTATTAACCGGAAACATAATACATGTGTGAATACATAGACAAACAAAGTGTCACTAGTATGCCTCTACTTGACTAGCTCGTTAATCAAAGATGGTTGTGTTTCCTAACCATAAACAAAGAGTTGTTATTTGATTAACGGGATCACATCATTAGTTGAATGATCTGATTGACATGACCCATTCCATTAGCTTAGCACCCGATCGTTTAGTATGTTGCTATTGCTTTCTTCATGACTAATACATGTTCCTATGACTATGAGATTATGCAACTCCCGTTTACCGGAGGAACACTTTGTGTGCTACCAAACGTCACAACGTAACTGGGTGATTATAAAGGAGCTCTACAGGTGTCTCCAAAGGTACATGTTGGGTTGGTGTATTTCGAGATTAGGATTTGTCACTCCGTCTGACGGAGAGGTATCTCTGGGCCCTCTCGGTAATATGCATCACATAAGCCTTGCAAGCATTGCAACTAATGTGTTAGTTGTGAGATGATGTATTACGGAACGAGTAAATAGAGTTGCCGGTAACGAGATTGAACTAGGTATTGGATACCGACGATCGAATCTCGGGCAAGTAACATACCGATGACAAAGGGAACAACGTATGTAGTTATGCGGTCTGACCGATAAAGATCTTCGTAGAATATGTAGGAGCCAATATGGGAATCCAGGTCCCGCTATTGGTTATTGACCGGAGACGTGTCTCGGTCATGTCTACATTGTTCTCGAACCGTAGGGTCCGCACGCTTAAAGTTACAATGACAATCTCATTATGAGTTTATGTATTTTGATGTACCGAAGGTTGTTCGGAGTCCCGGATATGATCACGGACATAACGAGGAGTCTCGAAATGGTCGAGACATAAAGATTGATATATTGGACGGCTATATTCGGACACCGGAAGTGTTCCGGGGAAGTTTTGGATAAAACCGGAGAACCGGGGAGTTACCGGAACCCCCCGGGGGGTTAATGGGCCTCATGGGCCTAAAGTGGAGAAGGGGAAAGGCAGCCAGGGCAGGCCGCGCGCCCCCTCTCTCCCTAGTCCGAATTGGACAAGGAGGGAGGGGCAGCGCCCCCCCTTTCCTTCCTCTCCTCTCTCCCTTCCTTCCCCCTCTCCTACTTGGACAAGGAAAGGGAGGGGAGTCCTACTCCCGATAGGAGTAGGACTCCTCCTACGCGCCTCCTACTAGGGCCGGCCGCACCCCCCTTGGCTCCTTTATATACGGGGGCAGGGGGGCACCCTACGACACACAAGTTGATCTTCGTGATCGTTCCTTAGCCGTGTGCGGTGCCCCCCTCCATGATATTACACCTCGATCATATTGTAGCGGTGCTTAGGCGAAGCCCTGCGATGGTTAAACGTCAAGATCGTCACCACACCGTCGTGCTGACGAAACTCCTCCCCGAAGCTTTGCTGGATCGGACCCCGGGGTGCGTCATCGAGCTGTACGTGTGTCAAGAACTCGGAGGTGCCGGAGTAACGGTGCTTGGATCGGTTGGACCGGGAAGACGTACGATTACTTCCTCTACGTTGTGTCAACGCTTCCACTTCGGTCTACGAGGGTACGTAGACAACACTCTCCCCTCTCGTTGCTATGCATCACCATGATCTTGCGTGTGCGTAGGAATTTTTTTGAAATTACTACGTTCCCCAACACCTATAATCTAGGAGTCCTAGAAGCGGTTGGGTTACCCACGCCGTATTGATGAGAATCGTGGGATAAGGGGACATGATCTCTGCTTTAACAAGACGTGCCAAGGAAACTGCCTCGCATAACGCGCTGAGGTGGGATAATGAAACGACTCGGATAAAGGCTTGGCCGTGGTGTGTCACGCTACGGAATACGTCAGCAGATTAGATTGGTGTAAATATTATTCTCTCTATGGCAATATGTGGAAACTTATTTTGCAGAGCCGGACACTATCTTTGTGTTCAAAATCTTCTACGAAGTATTTGGAGAAGGAACCCGCCTTGCAATGCCGAAGACAATCTGCGCGCCGGACTCGTCGTCATTAAAGCCTGGTTCAGGGGCTACTGAGGGAGTCCTGGATTAGGGGGTGTTCGGATAGCCAGACTATACCTTCAGCCGGACTCCTGGACTATGAAGATACAAGATTGAAGACTCCGTCCCGTGACCGGAAGGGACTTTCCTTGGCGTGGAAGGCAAGCTTGGCGATACGGATATGTAGATCTCCTACCATTGTAACCGACTCTAGGTAACCCTAACCCTATCCGGTGTCTATATAAACCAGAGGGTTTTAGTCCGTAGGACAACATACATATCAACAATCATACCATAGGCTAGCTTCTAGGGTTTAGCCTCTTCAATCTCGTGGTAGATCTACTCTTGTACTACCCATATCATCAATATTAATCAAGCAGGACATAGGGTTTTACCTCCATCGAGAGGGCCCGAACCTGGGTAAAACTTCGTGTCCCTTGCCTCCTGTTACCATCTGGCCTAGACGCATAGTTCGGGACCCCCTACCCGAGATCCGCCGGTTTTGACACCGACAAGGAGGCTACGCGCGAGTCCATCGCACCTGCACAAAACAAATAAATCCTCGCAACCAACGCAAATAGGGGTTGTCAGTCCCTATAAGGCCACTTACGAGAGTGAGATATGATAGATATGATAAGATAATATTTTTGGTATTTTTATGATAAAGATGCAAAGTAAAATAAAGGCAAAGTAAAAGCAAAAGGAAATAACTAAGTATTGATAGATTGATATGATGAAGATAGACCCGGGGGCCATAGGTTTCACTTGTGGCTTCCCTCAAGAGCATAAGTATTCTACGGTGGGTGAACAAATTACTGTTGAGCAATTGACAGAATTGAGCATAGTTATGAGAATATCTAGGTATGATCATGTATATAGGCATCACGTCCGAGACAAGTAGACTGACTCCTGCCTGCATCTACTATTATTACTCCACTCATCGACCGCTATCCAGCATGCATCTAGAGTACTAAGTTAAAAATAGAGTAACGCCTTAAGCAAGATGACATGATGTAGAGGGATAGACTCATGCAATATGAAGAAAACCCCATCTTGTTATCCTCGATGGCAACAATACAATACGTGCCTTGCTGCCCTTACTGCCACCGGGAAAGGACACTGCAAGATTGAACCCAAAGCTAAGCACTTCTCCCATTGCAAGAAAGATCAATCTAGTAGGCCAAACCAAACTGATAATTCGAAGAGACTTGCAAAGATAACCAATCATACATAAAAGAATTCAGAGAAGATTCAAATATTGTTCATAGATAGACTTGATCATTAACCCACAATTCATCGGTCTCAACAAACACACCGCAAAAAGAAGATTACATCGAATAGATGTCCACAAGAGAGGGGAAGAACTTTGTATTGAGATCCAAAAATAGAGAAGAAGCCATCAAGCTACTAGCTATGGACCCGTAGGTCTGAACTAAACTACTCACACTTCATCGAAGGGGCTATGGTGTTGATGTAGAAGCCCTCCGTGATCGATGCCCCCTCTGGCGGAGCTCCGGAACAGGCCCCAAGATGGGATCTCGTGGATACAGAAAGTTGCGGCGGTGGAATTAGGTTTTTGTCTCCGTATCTGATCGTTTGGGGGTACGTGGGTATATATAGGAGGAAGGAGTACGTCGGTGGAGCAACAGGGGGCCCACGAGGGTGGAGGGCGCGCCTAGGGTAGGCAGGCGCACCCCCTACCTCGTGGCCTCCTCTTTTCTTTCTTGACGCAGGGTCCGAGTCTCCCGGGTCTTGTTCGTTGAGAAAATCATGTTCCCGAAGGTTTCATTCCGTTTGGACTCCCTTTGATATTCCTTTTCTTCGAAATCCTAAAACAGGCAAAAAACAGCAATTCTGGGCTGGCCTCCGGTTAATAGGTTAGTCCCAAAAATAATATAAAAGTGGATAATAAAGCCCAATAATGTCCAAAACGGTAGATAATATAGCATGGAGCAATCAAAAATTATAGATATGTTGGAGACGTATCAAGCATCCCCAAGCTTAATTCCTGCTCGTCCTCGAGTAGGTAAATGATAAAAACAGAATTTTTGATGTGGAGTGCTACTTGGCATAATTTTAATGTAATTCTTCTTAATTGTGGTATGAATATTCAGGTCTGAAAGATTCAAGACAAAAGCTCATATTGACATAAAAATAATAATACTTCAAGCACACTAACAAAGCAATTATGTCTTCTCAAAATAACATGGCCAAAGAAAGTTCATCCCTACAAAATCATATAGTTTATTCATGCTCCATTTTCGTCACACAAGAATCCTCTCATCATGCACAACCCCGATGACAAGCCAAGCAATTTTTTCGTACTTTAGTAATCTCAAACCTATAAACTTTCACGCAATATATGAGCGCGAGCCATGGACATAGCACTATAGGTGGAATAAAATATAATGAGGGGGTTATGTGGAGAAGACAAAAAAGGAGAAAGTCTCACATCAACGAGGATAATCAATGGGCTATGGAGATGCCCACCGATTGATGTTAATGTAAGGATTAGGGATTGCCATGCAATGGATGCACTAGAGCTATAAATGTATGAAAGCTCAACAAAAGAAACTAGTGGGTGTGCATCCAACTTGCTTGCTCTAGAAGACCTAGGGCACTTGAGGAGGCCCATTGTTGGAATATACAATCCAAGTTCTATAATGAAAAATCCCCACTAGTATATGAAAGTGACAAAACAAGAGACTCTCTATCATGAAGATTACGGTGCTACTTTGAAGCACAAGTGTGGAAAAAAGATAGTAGCATTGTCCCTTTTATTTTTTATTTTTTTAGTTGGCCTTCCTTTTTTTGGCCTTTCTCTTTTTTTGGGACAATGCTCTATTAATTATGATCATCACACTTCTTTTTATTTACAACTCAATGATTACAACTCGATACTAGAACAAAGTATGACTCTATATGAATGCCTCCACGGTGTACCGAGATATGCAATGAATCAATAGTGACATGTATGAAAAATTATGAACGGTGGCTTTGCCACAAATACGATGTCAACTACATGATCATGCAAAGCAATATGAAAATAATGAATGTGTCATGATGAACGGAATGGTGGAAGTTGCATGGCAATGTATCTCGGAATGGCTATGGAAATGCCATAATAGGTAGGTATGGTGGCTGTTTTGAGGAAGATATAAGGAGGTTAATGTGTGATAGAGCGTATCATATCACGGGGTTTGGATGCACCGGCGAAGTTTGCGCCAACTCTCAATGTGAGAAAGGGCAATGCACGGTACCGAAGAGGCTAGCAAGGATGGAAGGTGAGAGTGTGTATAATCCATGGACTCAACATTAGTCATAAAGAACTCACATACTTTTTGAAAAAATCTACAAGTTATCAAAAACCTCGGTACTACGCGCATGCTCCTAGGTGGATGGATTGGTAGGAAAATACCATCGCTCGTCCCCGACCACCACTCATAAGGAGGACAATCAAATAACACCTCATGTTACAAATTTGTTACATAACGTTTACCATACGTGCATGCTACGGGACTTTCAAACTTCAACACAAGTATTTCTCAATTTCACAACTACTCAACTAGCACGACTTTGATATTATTACCTCCATATCTCGAAACAATCATCAAGCATCAAACTTATCTTAGTATTCAAATCACTCATAAGAAAATTTTATTAATCTTGAATACCTAGTGTCGATGTCAAAACCGGCGGATCTGGGGTAGGGGGTACCGAACTGTGCGTCTAAGGCGGATGCTAATAGGAGGCAGGGGACACGATGTTTACCCAGGTGTAACGCCCCGAGACCGATGTGCCAGGTGTCCTCCAGTTATTCGCTGTTGTTGCCTTGTCATTGCTTGCGTGTCATGCATTGCATATCATGTCATCATGTGCATTTCATTTGCATACATGTTCGTCTCATGCATCCGAGCATTTTCCCCGTTGTCCGTTTTGCAATCCGGCGCTCCTATGTCCTCCGGTGTCCCTTTCTACCTCTTTTCGTGTGCGGGTGTTAAACATTTCCGGATTGGACCGAGACTTGTCATGCGGCCTTGGTTTACTACCGGTAGACCGCCTATCAAGTTTCGTGCCATTTGGACTTTGTTTGATACTCCAATGGTTAACCGAGGGACCGAAAAGGCCTCGTGTGTGTTGCAGCCCAACACACATCCAAAGTGGCCCAAAACCCACCTAAACCTCCTCCATCATCTCGGTCGTTCGATCACGATCGCGTGGCCGAAAACCGCACCTCATTTGGACTCTCCTAGCTCCCTCTACCTATAAATATGTGATCCCCTCTGAAATTCGCGCAGATGAAACCCTAAAAAAAACCTCCTCGCGCCGCCGGACATTTCCTCCCGCGCCTTCCGGACATGTCCACCGCCGCCGGCCACATCACTCCAGCCTATCCGGTGTTGCCACGTCACCACGCCGCCGCCCACATCCAATCCGGAGCCGCCACCTCACCTCCCCTGCGCCCACTTCGCCGCCATCCTCCCGAGGCCCAGATCTCGCCCGCCCCGGGCCGAACCGGGCCGCGCCGGGCCCGCCCTCCGCCACCGCTCGCCCGCGCCGCCTCGCGCGCCTTGCCATCTGGCCGCGCCACCCCGTGCGCCACCTCCGCCGGCCGCCGCTTCGCCGGAGTGCGCCGTTCGTCCGACGACGCCGCTCCTCTGACTCCGCGCCGAGCGCGCCGCCCGCCCGAGGTCGCCGCTCCTCCACCTCTGTGCCCGCGCCGCCCCGTTGCTCCAGCCATCGCCGCTCGCCGGTGGAGCTCCGGCGAACTCCGCACTCGGAACCGGCCAGCCTGACCACGCCGACCCCGCGGACGCGCCTCTCCGTCGTCGTTCCCCTCCGGCCTCATCATCCTCTGCCGTCCTCCAGCCTGCCGGCGTCCTCCCCGTCTCTCTCCGGTCCCGGCTCCGGCGAAGTCTCCGGCGAACTCCTCGATCCAGATCCAGATCCGTTTTCGAGGTTGACCCAAAATATTTTCTAAGTCCCTTTTCCGTTATATTTTCTAGCCCTCTTCATCGCATAATAACTCCGCACCCGTGGCTCCGTTTTGGGCTTGTAGCATATCAAAATGTTCGTCTCGATGATTATATTATTTCATCTCATTGCATCATTTTCATTTGAGTTCATCTTGATGCTCGAAATGCTGTTGGAAGAGGGCTATTTGATGAATTTGTCAGATCTGTTTCAGCAAATGGCATTTTGTCATTTTTGCCATGATTATTGTGTGCATGCTATGATCCTGAGCTCTACATGTGTTTTGTTATATGCCATGCCATCTTTACAGGGGTGTATACCATGTATTTTTGTGATATTTGTGGTGACTAGCACAAGCTTGCAAAGTAGCGTAATCGGTAATGCTGATTTCAGGGACTTGTTCTGTTTTTGTCGTTATGCCATATGTTCATGTTGTTTCCTAGTGATCCGTGCCTCTTTTGAGGATGATCAGTAAGGATGTTTTGTTAACATTGTGGTGCTTTATCCATCCATGTCTTTGTTTGCATTTATGGAGCACCCTAGCTTGAGTCAATCGAGCTCTACTTTGCTATAAAGTGATCCTGGCAGATTGTTGACTTGTTTAGCGATTTTGCCGAGGATGTTGCTATTGATCCCTGCATGCTATGATGTTGTTCTTGCAAAATCTAGCTCCTATGCCATGTCTTATTGATGGGTGTATGCTTAGTTTGTCATGCCATGCTCTGTAGTGAGTGCATCGAGCTCGTAAACATGCCTACTCGCTAACTGTTTTGCCATGGTCCAGTTTTTCACTAAGTCTGAATCTATTTATGTTTTTGCTATGTTCACATGCTTGCAATTGTATTTTCTGATCCCTTTTGGCTCAAGGTCAGTAAGGGACTTTTGTTAAGTGCTTTGAGTAGCTTCATGCCATGCCTTGCTTTGCCATGTTAAGTTCCTGTAGCATGTATTTTTCATGCTCTAAACTTTGCTTCCTGATGATAAATTCCAGACTTGTGTTAATTTCACTAAGTCTGAAACCTGTTATCATTTGCACTTTTGCCATGCTTGTTTGAACCTGTTAATGGATGAATTAGCCGTAGCTCAGTGTTCATCTTTTGTCAAGCATCATGAGTGGATCCCTGCCATGTATTTTGTTGTCATGTTTGAGTGTTGTAGCATATTTATCTTGTTGCATTTAGATGACTACTACTTGCTGATTATCGCAGACCGGTGCCATATTTGTTTTGCTTGCCATTTCCAAACCGTGCATCCGATCCCGGCGATCTTTATATCGATTTCAAACGAAATCATCTCCTATTTCCAGTGGCACTCTTGGATTTCCATGTTGAGGCCAGGTTCAGTCATTTCTTTGCAAATCATGCATATGCATCGCATACCGCATACCGCATATCATACCATGTTCATGTGTTGGTTGTTTACTATGTTGTGTGCTTCTTTCTGGTGTTTGCTTCTTCGGGTTGGTTCCGATAACGTCGCGTTTGTGAGGACCCGTTCGACTACGTCCGTTTGTCTTCTTCATGGACTCGTTCTTCTTCCTTGCGGGATTTCAGGCAAGATGATCATACCCTCGAAATCACTTATATCTTTGCTTGCTAGATGCTCGCTCTTTTGCCATGCCTATGTTGCGATACCTACCACTTGCTTATCATGCCTCCCATATTGTTAAGCCAAGCCTCTAACCCACCTTGTCCTAGCAAACCGTTGTTCGGCTATGTTACCGCTTCGCTCAGCCCCTCTTATAGCGTTGTTAGTTGCAGGTGAAGATTGGAGATTGTTCCATGTTGGAACATGGATATTTTGTTGGGATATCACAATACTCTTATTTAATTAATGCATCTATATACTTGGTAAAGGGTGGAAGGCTCGGCCTTATGCCTAGTGTTTTGTTCCACTCTTGCCGCCCTAGTTTTTGTCATATCGGTGTTATGTTCCCGGATTTTGCGTTCCTTACGGAGTTGGGTTATAATGGGAACCCCATGATAGTTCGCCTTGAATAAAACTCCTCCAGCAATGCCCAACATTGGTTTTACCATTCTCCACCTAGCCTTTTCTTTTCCCTTGGGAGTCACGCTCCTGAGGGTCGTCCTTATTTTACCCGCCCCCCCGGGCCAGTGCTCCTCTGAGTGTTGGTCCAAACTAGAGCCCTGTGCAGCGCCCCCTCGGGGAAACTCGAGGTTTGGTTTTAGTTATATGGAGCGCTCATCTGAGTGTGCCCTGATAACGAGATATGTGCAGCTCCTATCGGGATTTGTCGGCACATTCGGGCGGTGTTGCTGGACTTGTTTTACCATTGTTGAGGATGTCTTGTAACCAGGATGCCGAGTCTGGTCGGGTCTTCCCGCTAGAAGGAATATCCTTCGTTGACCGTGAGAGCTTGTGATGGGCTAAGTTGGGACACCCCTGCAGGGATTTGAACTTTCAAAAGTCGTGCCCGCGGTTATGGGCAGATGGGAATTTGTTAACGTCCGGTTGTAGAAAACCTGAAGTTGATCTTAATTAAAATACATCAACCGCGTGTGTTACCGTGATGGTCTCTTCTCGGCGGGGTCCGGGAAGTGAACACGGTGTTGGAGTTATGCTTGACATAGGTTGTTCTAGGATCACTTCTTGTCATAGTTGTTCGACCGTGCTTTTGCCTTCTCTTCTCGCTCTCTTTTGCGAATAGGTTAGCCACCATATATGCTAGTCGCTTGCTGCAGCTCCACCTCATACCTTTTACCCTTCCTATGAGCTTAACTAGTCTTGATCGCGAGGGTGTGAGGTTGTTGAGTCCCCGTGACTCACAGATACTTCCAAAACCAGTTTGCAGGTGCTGATGATACCGTGCAGAAGACTCAAACAAGCTCAAGGAGGACCTCGATGAAGATCTTGTCCTTTGTGTTGTTTCATTCTAGTTGATTAGTAGTGGAGCCCAGTTGGGGTCGATCGGGGATCTGTGTAGCATTTGGGATAGTCTTCTTTCATTTTGGTTCCGTAGTCGGACCCTGATTGTATCTGGATGATGTAATGCTTTATTCATGTAAATGTGTGAAGTGGCGATTGTAAGCCAACTATGTATCTCTTTCCCTTATGTATTACATGGGTTGTGTGAAGATTACCTCACTTGCGACATTGCTTTCAATGCGGTTATGCCTCTAAGTCGTGCTTCGACACGTGGGAGATATAGCCGCATCGAGGGCGTTACACCAGGTTCGGGCCCTCTTGATGGAGGTAAAACCCTATGTCCTGCTTGATTGTTCTTGATGATATGAGTATTACAAGAGTTGATCTACCACGAGATTAGAGAGGCTAAACCCTAGAAGCTAGCCTATGGTATGATTGTATGTTGTCCTACGGAATAAAACCCTCCGGTTTATATAGACACCGGAGGGGGCTAGGGTTACACAGAGTCGGTTACAAGGAAGGAGATCAACATATCCGTATTGCCAAGCTTGCCTTCCACGCCAAGGAGAGTCCCATCCGGACAAGGGACGAAGTCTTCAATCTTGTATCTTCATAGTCCAAAAGTTCGGCCAAAGGATATAATTCGGCTGTCCGGATACCCCCTAATCCAGGACTCCCTCAGTAGCCCCTGAACTAGGATTCAATGACGATGAGTCCGGCGCGCAGATTGTCTTCGGCATTGCAAGGTGGGTTCCTCCTCCGAATACTTCATAGAAGATTTTGAACACGAGGATCGTGTCTGGCTCTGCAAAACAAGTTCCACATACCACCATAGAGAGAATAATATTTCCATAAATCTGATCTGCTGACGTACCCCGTAGTGTGACATTACACCACAACCAGGTCTTTATTCGAATCATTTTTCATAACCAATCTCAGCGTGTTTCGCGAGGTGGTTTCCTTGGCACGTCTTGTCGAAGCAAGAGATCTTGTCCCCTTTATTACGGGATTCTCATCAATACAGACGTGGGTAACCCAACCATGCCTATTGGTAGGACTCCTAGATCTTAGGAAAATCCCAAACGGCAACGAGGAGGATGCTTGATATTCAATCTCTTTATAAAGGGGACAAGGCCTTTTCCTCTCGATCTTAATCGAATCCGCCTCCCGCCTCTAGTTCCAACACCCAAAGCTCAGGTTTAGGCACTTCGTACCTTCAACTATGTCTGGATCCAACCTTCAAGGTCGATGGATGCCTTCCTCCATCACAGAGGAGGACATCAAGAACTTGAGAGAGGCCAGATATCCGACCGCCGAAATTTCGCATCGGCTGCCTGCCCGAGGGCAAGTCGTCCCTACTCCCGAACCCAATGAGAGTGTCGTGTTCGTCTCCCACTTCCTCCGAGGACCAGGCCTCGCTCTGGATCCCTTTGTTAGGGGTCTTATGTTCTATTACGGGCTAGATTTTCACGATATGGCCCTGGATTCCCTTCTTCACATCTCAACATTTATTGTCGTATGTGAGGCCTTCCTCCGCATTACCCCTCACTTCGGCCTGTGGCTCAAGACCTTCGATGTGAAGTCGAAGATGATCGAGGGGCAACCCGCAGCGTGTGGAGGCGCTTTGATAAGCAAAATCGCTGACGCTCCATGGCCTAAGGGTTACATCCCAGAGGTGTCCGGATTGTGACAGCGGGAGTGGTTCTACATCACGGCCCCCTAAAGTGCCAAGTGGGTAGCTGCCCCCACCTTTCGCTCCGCCCCCACCACAACTGATGTCATGGATCAGTAGGGGGCTGAGCTGGGGTCCAGCCAAGGACGTGCCAATACTACAAAGTCGTATCCGAGATCTCTTTGAGAGAGATTTCAGTCCGGTTATGGTAGTGCAAGTCATGCTAGTTCATCCAGTCCAGCCTTGCAAACGTCGGCCCCTTCACATGTGGGAATTCAACCTGGAAGGACCACAAGCTATTCAACATTTCCTCGGCATGACGCACGAAGAAATGTACAAATTGTTCTTTGGACCACAAATAATGTGTCCGGACCTCACTAAGGATGCAGGTCTGAGCCACAATCGCCCGGATACCCAAGTAAGTAGCCCCGCATCCGAACACATTGTCCGTTTATTTATCGCAACGTTGCCCTAAAAAGCCGCTCTTTGACCCAGGATTGGATAGCAAAAGCAAAGTTGATCAGGTGTTCGGCCCCCCTCCCTGAGACCTCACCAAATCCCGTGCTAACCAGGATGCTGGAGATCGCGCCTTATCAAGCGCCATCAGGAGAAGATAAAGGGGGGAACAAGGAGGCTAGCGCCTCCGCAAAGGAGGTTAGCCGGGGGGGAGGAACTGAAACTTCCTCTCCCCAGGGACGGAAGAGAACCGCTTCTGAGGACCCGGAGACAATGGTCTCCAAACGGGGGAAGAAATCTCTGCCGGAGGGTCCTGCCCTAGGGGATACCCTGGCCGCACTATGCCCTCAAGGGGATCAGCCCTCCACCGAGTTGTAAGTAAAAGGGTAAATAAAAATATCTCGCTTTACCTCTGAGAAAAATAATCGAGTCATTTATCTTGCAGTTCGGATCTTAGCCCTTCTCAGCAGAGCTTGTCTTCAGGGGATCTTCTTCCAGAGATGATGGAGAACGAAACGCCTCCCCCTGCCACACCGCCTCACGAGGCGGGCGACCCCGAGGTGTCGTCGCGGAGGGTTTCTCTTGATCCAGCAAGGCCAGAAGGTAATCCTATGGCCACCCGAAGTCCTCAGTGTCCGGCTCTTGAAGAGAGCAATCAAAAGAGTTCGGCACCGTCTAGTGTGCGGTCGGACATACTGAGGGATCTGCTAGAGCAAGCGGCTATCTCAGAGGAGCACCGCACATTGATGGGTACAGTGATTGAAAGGATTTCATCCGCCGAAAGCGGGTTGCATGAAGCCTTTATGAGTCTACTGGCGGGTTTTGAGGTACGTGAAATGATGTACATTTTTGACAGTACCACACATTGTTAGATGTGCCCTGTGTAGATAGTAGCCTCTGAGACTCTGGTTGTCGTCGAAAACTGCGGCCAACAAAGGATCATAGTCCGAGGTAATAATGAGACCGCCTTTATGTGCAGGTGGTTGAAGCTCCGGTGGCTAGCCGGACTGATGGGTTTGCCGAACTAAAGCGGCAACTGGATGTGGCAGATGCCGACATTGTGCTTGTCAACAAGCGGCTTGACGAGGCACAGGGTCAGTGATTTTTCTGGTGATTGTCACATAATAATAGAAGCATGATGCCAGTATCTTTAATATGTTGTGACTGCAGATGGAGCTGCCACCGTGGAGACCCTTCGGGCGGAGCTTGCCCGAGCCAAGGAGCAAGCAAGGAGTAGCAATGCGGCCGCTTTAAAGGCGGCCGAAGAGTTAAGGGCCGAACAGGCCACGCATTGCGAGAGCAAAGAAAAAGTAGCCAAGATGGCTGTAGAGTTAAAAGATGTTGCTGACCGTTACCAGCTTCTTGAAGAAGAAAACCAGGCGAAGGCGACGGACCTGGAAAAGGCCCGGGTGGCTGCCAAGGAAGCCCACTCCAAAATTAGAGCGGCGAAGGAGGAGCTGCATCAAGCTGCGGATATTGTATCTGGGAAGCCCTTCTTGTTGCGGACTAAGTTCGGAGATCTGAAATATGCTCCTCTGGACCGGCTATGGAGTTCTGCGGACGAGTACATGGATTTGGCTGCAAGTGCTGCTGATGCGGCCGAGTACTTCAAGGATCAGAAAGGTCCTGAAGTGGAGAAGTTGTTCTGGTCATAGTTTCACGCTCCAGTCCGTCCACTGTTGCTGAATGAGCAATTGACCGGTTGGGCCAAGCTCCATAAATTATCCGGACTTGCCATGAGGTCCGTTGTGGATCATCTGTGGCCAGGAGGGCCAAGGCCGAATAGCTACTTTAGCTTAGTGCAACAATTCCTTGGTGTTGTGCCACGCATCGATGCTGTAAAGAGGTCGGCGTGCATAGAAGGCTCGCGTATGGCCCTTGCCCGTGTCAAAACATACTGGGCGGAGATGGATGCCACCACTGTTGCAGCACAGGGTTCGGCCATAGGCCGAGTGGCTGCCGAGCACTACTTTGAAGAAGTTCTTGAAGGCGCTCGTTTGATAGAGGCTCGGTGCTTGAAGGATATTATGTTTAAGTGACATGTATTCCCATTGTAAAAACAATGTTTTATTGAGTTTATCAAGGTTGTATTTATACTTTTGCCCGAAAGTACTATGATGCCTCATGTGCGGCCGTTTATGTATATATGTATATAACCTGAAAGATGGCAGTCGTCGGCTTCAGCCCCCACGCATATAATGCGGGGGTGTTCGCAGAAGACGCATGTTCACACTTGATCCAACGTCTTGGTCCATTAAGGAGGTGATAGCGCAACGAACTAGGCAATCAGACTATAATGCTTTAACACTTACACTTAGCCCGAGGAGTTTGACAGTGGGCCTATTATATAGCCCCTGGTGGCTCCGCGCTCATCCGGATTCGGGGTGCGTACATGCCTGGCCGGGAAACGGCCCTTCGTTAAGGCGGAGGAATCCCAAAGATTCTGCTAGGTCATCGAGTGGTTGACCAGTCTCATGCTATATCATGACAGTCAGTTTTCGGCTTTCTCTACTAAGGTGCTCGTCCAGATGAACCAGGGCACAATCGTAGTAGTTCTCCTGGTGCCGCCTTAGCCGATAGAGCGGAACGTAAGGCAGCAAAACACAGGAGCCAGGAAAACCCAACATTTGACCAAAGACATGATTCGGAGCTGATGCATATAAGGCCAAACTCGCGACGCCGAACACTCCCTAAGGTATTCGGTCTTTATGATGTAAACCGGGCCTAAATAGTGCCGTTTGTAATAAGCCCCTAGTGTCCAGGTACGTGCAATATG